>NC_138133.1:58141729-58744396 GCF_964188305.1 Podarcis bocagei
TAAGCAGAAAAAGGATGTGACAAAGTGGGCTGGTGGAAAGTCTGTCCTATTAGGAAAGCTCTTACTCCATCTGTTGTTATGAGGCATGTCCAGCACAGCCATGGGATGAGTCCCGACTGCTTCAAAAACAGCTCTATGTGGTGGTATTAGCATAAGATTCATACATTGACCCTGAGAACGTTCAGTGTTGTTTCTCTGAAAGCCAGAAAAGCAACAAGAAGTTCCCTACTTTGAGGAGCCTTTTTATGGTTTAGTTTAGTATTTGGAAGATATTATCCCAAATCTCAGACAAGAAAAGGTTGATTATGATTAGTCTGGTGTAATGAACTCTACTCACGAGCTGAGATTATTACTGCACATTTGTGGGGCAGCTATGCATTGCAAATATTTTCTCATGCGCTCTGATGTGTCCTGACTCAAATGAAACAACAGTTATTTCCTTTTTGTGGTTTACTGATTGGAATACTTTGTTATTTTAATTCAGAGGAAAAAAGTGTTCTGGATATTAAATACTGTAGTTAAGTAGATTATGGGTGCAAGGAAAACTGCATACAACTAGAAGCAAGTGTTCCTCATATTTTATGTGCTTACCGTATTTTGCGCCCCATAAGACGCTCCGGCCCATAGGATGCACCTAGTTTTTTTGGGGGGAAATAAAGAAAAAAAAATATCCCCCCCCAGGTGCGGGGCTGGAAGAACCAGCTCGGGGAACAGTGGGAAGGCACGCTCTGCCTCCCCGCTGTCCCCCGAGCTTGTGGGGCTGGCGAAGGGGAGAAGTGCGCTGATCCCGCAACTGCAGGCAGCTCTGCACCACCATCCGGAGCGGGGCGGGACTTAGCGCCCCGCTCGGGATGGCGGCACAGATCTGCCTGCTGTCCCGGCACGGCAGGCAGCTCTGCACCGCCATCCGGAGCGGGGCGGGACTTAGCGCCCCGCTCCCGATGGTCGCGCAGAGCTGTGCTGAGCCGGGGACTGCAGGCAGCTCTGCGCAACACTCGGAGCCGGTCTCCCAAGGGTTGCGCAGAGCTTCCTGAAGCCTGGAGAGCGAGAGGGGTCGGTGCGCACCGACCCCTCTCGCTCTCCAGGCTTCAGCGAAAGCCTGCATTCGCCCCATAGGACGCACCCAGATTTCCCCTTCATTTTTGGAGGGGAAAAAGTGCGTCCTATAGGGCGAAAAATACGGTAGTTTTTCAGCAACAGATGCATAGGTGTAAACAATACATGAATTCAAAAACTGATACAGTATGGCTCAATTTCTAAGTGAGAGATATAGAGTCAAGCTTGCCTGAAAACCATATTTAGGTCCTCTTACATGGAAGCTCTTTTCCTGTCCATGGATGTGCTGAAAATAATAATAATAACTGGTATTCTCTTTTTTAGAGGAAGAGCAGGAGATAATTGCACTCTGCATTACTCTGTGTAATGGCACTTTCTTAAGTGCTGTGCAGGTCCTATTGTGAGGAAAGTGGCAAAGTTAAAAACGGCAGCCCTACAAAGACAAAATATTAGTGGCTGCCTCTGCCAAAGCCCCAGCCTTAAAAGCAAGGGTAGAGAATCCCAGAGGCCTCTTTATTCAGCTCTCAGTACTATGTGGGCCGCACATCCGCTCTCCAGGCCACAATCCTGAATGTCCTTCCTCTGCACCCTCCTTGAGTACTTTTTCTGTGCTAAAACTGTGAAACTGCCTCTTGCTCACCTGGATGGGTGTAGAAACCTCTGACAATTGCGTAGCTGGAATTGACTTTACAAAGTTATGAGTTGCATTCATCGTTCTGTCCCCTTTTCCCTTTGAGCCCACCCCATAACTGACATGTGGCCCCCATCATATTCTTCAGGAGGGACTGTGCACCTTGCCCACCCGTGCCCTAAAGGTTTTAGGCCTATACACCTGAATGGTCCTTGGGAGTGACTTTTTAATGGAGTAGCGTGATTGATGGCAGCCCCTTCAGGTGTGACAGGGGACTCATGTCAGCGTATTCCAGAAGGGCTATTAAACATTCCTATTGGGGCTGTGTGCTTCAGTTATGGGGGGAAATGTCATGTACTCCTGAAAAGACCCTGTGGCGCAAATGGTTGAGGACAGGTGATTATTTATGGGAAATAAAGTAACATGGATCTGTTAAACACTATTATTCATATTTAAAGAAGATGCTTCTTCACGGACTGTTACGACACTTGCATAGTTCTCCAAAATTTCTACCCCTCCTCAGTATCTGAGAACCTCCAAAATAGGCAAAATAAAAAAAAAATAAGATTCAGATTGAATATGAGGGGGGATGTTCGTCCCTCCATGCTTTGTAGCTTCCCCGGGGTTGTCTGCAACGGCCAAAAGGACTGTAGAGAATAAAAAAACCACGCGTGAAAGAGCCTCTTGGAACTTAAGGGTATCGTGGTTTGTGTTTCTGGCGTCCGAAAGCGCTTTCCCAAGTGACACCGAGCACGCGTTTCAGACTCGCAAGCGCCCTCCTCCGTGCATGCCATCCCACCGCGCGCCCTCTCCCCGCAGCCCCTCCGTGGCTTCCCCACATTTTTCCACCGGGGGCGGGAGACGCCACGCCGCCTAGGAAACGGCTTTCCTCCTTTGCGAGGGAAGCGGCTCCCCCATCTGGCCGCGCTTGGGAAAGAGCCGCGCCGTTGCCATTGGCTTTGCGAGAGGCGCTGTCGCTAGGGAGGCGAAGCTTGGCGAGGCGGCTTCAGCTTGGAGCCGCGGCTCCGCTTCCTGTAACCAAGGAGCGAGTGTCTGTCGAGCAGCCAGGCAGCGCTCGCGCAAGGGCTGCTCCCGCCGCCTCCCTCCAAGCACCCGGCGCTCCATGGAGGGAGAGACCCCAGCCTTTTCCCGCCTCGCAGCCTGGGCTGGGCTGGGCTCTGACGCGCGGGCTGGCTTCTAGGGAGGCGAGTTTGCGCCGTCCGCCGGACCTCTCCACGCCGGTCTCTCCGTCTCTGTCCCGCCGCCTCCTCCCTCCCTCCCTCCCTCCCTCCTCTTTTTGCTTCAGAGCAAAAGGGGACCTCGGGAGTCGCTGAAGCAGCAGCAGCAGCAGCAGCAACAACAACACGGCCACGCCAGCCCCTCGCCCCGGGCGGCAGCTGAATCTGATGGCGTCTCACCAGCAGAACAGGATTCAAGCCTACCTGGAGAAGAACAAGATCGGGCCCCTATTCGAGGTAAGGCGGCTTCGGGCCACCGGCTGGCTTGCTCCCTTGGCTTGCCCCGAGCCCGGGGCGCTCGGCTCCTTTCGGCGGCAGCAGCAGCAGCCGCCCTGCGCGCGCGCCGTCCGCTTGGGCAAACGCGCGCGCGGGTCACGCCGAGTTAACTTTCAGCCTCGCCTTCAGTTGAAATTGCAAGGCACACCAGGGACGAGTGAGGGACCGGTCTGAGGGCCGAGCGCCCGCGAGCGGGACTACATGCTTACGGGTGTGTGTGTGTGTGTACCTTGCATGCAGCTTGCATGCAGGTATGCTTCACCTCAGAGAATTCACCTGTGCCTCCTGTTTCCCTCTCGCACACGCTCTTCGTTTTCCTCTGTTCCAAACTCTCCCTTCGCCCCCACCCGTTTTCAGTTTAGGATCGTGCTCCTGTTCTTTTGAGAATTGCACAGGAGGAGCATATCATACCAAGAGCAACTTCTCTTCTCCCTACTGTGTTGCTGCACTTAGTATTCTTTCTGGTGTGCACCTGTTAAGGATAAAAAGAAGCCCTGCTCACCAGTGACTCGGGCAACCTTCTTGCACGTTTTCTCTTTCTGGCAGGCAGGCAAGTCTTTCTCGGATGTTAATGCTATCTCTTTGCTTAACTGCATCCACATATACTGTATGTGCACCCTTTCTCCTGCCTTTTACTGTTCTCTTGCTATTAATCCACATGTTCTGTATTTGATCTGTCTTCTTTTTTTGTCTTTCCCACTGATACGAATTCTTTCATCCTACATAGTTTTATTTTATTTTTTACTGAGCGCCTTTGCCTGCATACATGTTCTCTGTTGCATGTGCTTCGTGTGTATATATTACCACTTGCACATCTCTCTTTGCAACTCTCCTTCCTCTTCTCTTTATATGGGTCTAACATTTCAAACACCAAAACTGAGCAGTCACGTGTGTAGAGAGTGACAGTCGGTTCCATTGAAGGCATTCCTTGATTATTTTTTCCTGTCACTACGCTTGCTGAGAGTCAGCAAAACTGGACTGAGTTGGAATCATCTGTCACCTTTAGGCTGTGCATATAGTACAGCCTTTTGTGGATTACTGCCTGGCTCTGTGCGGGCAAATCCAGGGCAGAAAGTGTCCTCTTAGTTGCCAGGGCACAGGGTCAGAGAGTGACTTTGCACTGCCCAGCCACGGAAGGCAGCCCGGGGCTGCTGTGCTTCACCCTCCCTGTCATGTCAATGTGAGGGATGGAAAGTGTTCTAGAGTCTCACTGGACAGGGGGACTGGTGAGGGCTCCACATGCAGACTCAGCACATGGGAGTGTTTGCTTCAGGATATAATGCAAAAGCAGCATTGCTGTGCTCTGAGAGCAAACCAGAGGATGGCTGAGGACTTAAGCATGCTGCGCACGACAGCATAGATAACACCAGAGCTATTATCTTCTTTTGACTGATCTGAAACAAAAATACCACGCGAGAGATTAATTCAGGATTTACTGGAAGCACAAAGCAGATTTTTTAAAAAAGAGAAGATAAGTTATAAAAGTGACCCGTCCCATTGGAGCATTTTAAGGCTTTATTTCTTTATGTCCTTCTGCATTTGCAATTATTCTGTTTGTTCTCCACAGGTTGCAGCATTTCTCTGTATAGGTTTTGCTTTGATATAAACATCTATAAAGAAAGGGCTGGCCAAATTTTCCTGTAACATTTTAAAGCAATTATGCTTTTAGTACTGTATTCATTTTTTTACCATTAATTTTTTTTGTGACACAAGCCTTGGTCCTATACAAATGTAACTTATGTATGAAGAATTAAAAAAACTAACATAGATCTACTTATCCCAAAACCATTTTACCAAACTGCCAGGAAACTACTGCCAAGCTGTAATGAAAAATGTACTCATTGTAATACAAAGCATATTGTGAAATGAAGTGGTACTTCTAAAGAATATAGTGGCTGAGGATCAAAGAAGTGGCCAGTTCCCAACTTCAGCTTCAATTTCTTTAGAGAAGTATAAAACAGTAGTACATTATATATCTTTGCCACATTCATGAGCCACTTATATACTTAATTAATAGTTGGAGTGAACTCTGTATGGCTTCTGGGTCTTGAGCACACTAATTCAGCATAACTGAATATTTGTAGCCTACTGGATTTTGACCAGTCTGGCATTTTCTTAGTAAGAGGAGCCTATGCATTTGCTTATTATTTGTTCTTGTAGTTTGTCCTTCACCAAATGGACCCCAGGACAGGTTGCAAAAATATTGCAATTAAAATGAATGCAATCTACAGTAATATAATAAAATAAAAGCACAAAAACAAAATCAAAAGAACAGAACAGCAGTACAGAGCAGCACTGCACGAAGAGGGAGGACATCCACTCCATCAAAGTCCTGGGTAAAGAGGCACCTCAGAGGGGAGATCATTCCATAACATGGAGGCTACCGCAGATAAAGGTCTCTCATGATGTGCCATCACAACTGAGGGTGGCAACAGCACCAGCAGGGACTCCACAGCTGAACTTAACAACTGGGTAGGTCAATGTGGCAAGAGAAACTCCTTCAGAAATCTGGGCCCCTGGTTGTTTAGGACTTACTGTGTCAACATAAAGACCTTAAGTTGGACTCAGTAGCTAATTGGCAATCAGTTCAGATCTTTCAAGGCCAGCGTAATATGTGTCCAACCAGAGACATTCTTCACTAGTTGCAGCTTCTAAACTGTCTTCATGTTCAGTGTTAAGGCAGCAATCCTAATTCCACTTACCTGGCAAAGCCCTATTGAATTCCATAGGGATATAGGGCTTAGTGCTAAGTAGTCAGGGCTAGGATTGTGCTGTGATTTGAGATTTAACCAGGTTGTTGCTGGCCCAGATCCGTAACCAGTGCACTATTCCAGCTCTATGAAGTGTTTCATAGAATCATGAACAGTCTTCTAAATATTCCTTTATAGACTCCAGACATGTTACCACTTTTAATATGGCCCTCTGGGCCAGGCAGCTGGGTTTGTGAGCCATTTTAATTGTACATGGTGGTGATGATTTTTATTTTGCAAATGCCCCAGAGTGATGCTAGTTCATGGGTATTGTGGATAACTAAAATGGTAGGCAGTTCACAGATGCACACAATAGCCTAAAACATTACCATTGTCACCTCCAGTCCAGCAGTAGGTAAGTCTGCTGGGGTGGGGCTACTGATTTAGGAGGGGGCTCATAAGATGGCTGTATAGTGGGAACCCTCAAACATGTCCTCTTCAGCACCTCCTTCTCTAGAAAGTACAGCTATTACCTCCCCACCCCCAAGGTTCATATTTATTTCGGTTTCGATTTTGCCAACTTTGGCTTCATAACAACATTTTTAGTTAGTTGGTTTCTGTGGCTCACCAAACTAGTGTTTATCGTCTTCCTGAGGAGAAGACTAAGCCAAAAATGCATCATGAGAAATGTAGTTATGTTTAGGGGAAATTCCATTGATTTCTGTAAAAGAGCAGATATGGTTATTGACTTCTGTTAGTGAATGAAAAGTTCAAGTGGTGCAAACACACGAAAGCTTATACCCAGAACAAACTTAGTTGGTCTCTAAGGTGCTACTGGACAATTTTTTAATTTTTTTATTTGTTTTACTTCTGAGTAGGTATGTCTAGGATTGTGATATAGAACAAATACCCCAAAGTGTTTGAAGATACATGTTCTAAAAATATTGCAAGTTATGAAAATGGCGAAGATCAGATTCTTTTTTGCAGATAACAAATATATATATATATATATTCAGATTTTACCTACTGAAATGGAACTGTGATTCAAGCTTTTGAATGCTATTTTTTCTCTGAGACGCTCAGAATGCAGCAGTCTGTTCTAGAGAAATATTTTTAAATGGCTAAGCATAATGCAGCATGAGTTTAAAAAAAAATACCCCAAATTTGATAATGTGGCAGCATTTTAAGAAATAATAAAAATTTAATAGAAGTTAATATTAGCTATTATTGTAGAAAGGAAACACAATACATTGGTAAGAAAAATACATTTTTGATTATCATATTTTTAATTCTGGCTCCCCACCTACCCTTTGTGCTTGTTTCACAGGAAATCTTATCCCTTTTCTTACTTTTAATATGTACTAGAACAAGGATACTGTAGTGTGCAAGCTTGTTTGCCAGCTGACTCATTAATGAGTGTCAGTTTATTCAAAATGTTCATGGTGAGCTTATATTAACAATGCTTTTCCTGCATCTAATTAAAGTACAAAGTACATTCTAAACTGCAAACAATATATATTTAATTGCATGGTCTAGAAAGGAAATCTGCGCTAAGCTACCCCAAATGAATCCGGCCATCAGGGCAATACAAATGCACTTTAGTAAAGATGAAAAATATAGTGTTTAAGGATAATTTCTTTGCATAATACGTCCAAGAAATAGCTGGATAGTTGGTAAAACACATTCTTAATTTTACTAGTGTACTGGCTGAAATTGATTTTTCATGGGGGTGGTATTTTTCTTTTAAAATACCATAACCTGCAAAGCAGTGGTAAAGTTTGTTCCAAACACGATTCTGAATTTTTGTCCTCAAGGCTAATTTCTTATTCTTACTGACTGGCCCTAGTTTTGTCAGAAAATGCCGTGTAATGGTTGTGATCAATGTGTTTATTTATGCATTTTAAAGGTTGCATTAGGCATTAGTGGGGGGTGGGGTGGAGCCACCCTCCAAACACTGGTGTCCCTGCTGCTTACCTGGAAGGTGTTCAGTTGGCGGCAAGCTTGGGGTTGCATGGATATACGGTAATAGTGGCAGCAACACCAGTGCTGGGAGGGCAGCTCCACCCCATCACTACTGACATTAGGCTCACATTGGGTACTGTTATGAGTTGGGGGGGGGGAATAGGCTGCATGCCTGTAAAGGTAAAGGGACCCCTGACCATTAGATCCAGTCGTGACCGACTCTGAGTTGTGGCGCTCATCTCACTTTATTGGCCGAGGGAGCTGGCGTACAGCTTCTGGGTCATGTAGCCAGCATGACTAAGCCGCTTCTGGCGAACCAGAGCAACACACGGAAACGCCATTTACCTTCCTGCCAGAGCGGTACCTATTTATCTACTTGCACTTTGACATGCTTTCGAACTGCTAGGTTGGCAGGAGCAGGGACCAAGCAATGGGAGCTCAACCCATTGCGGGGATTCGAACTGCCAACCTTTTGATCGGCAAGTCCTAGGCTCTGTAGTTTAACCCACAGCGCCACCTGCGTTCCTAAGCAAAGATTCTAATTGTGGAAATAGGCAGGCAAGTATCTTGGTTATGGTCCTCTAAGTATGGGCCCTTAGGGTAACAAAGGAAGTAGCCCTGTGCCACATGACAAATGGATGAGTGCCCTCCCCTCAACTTGCTGGAAGAGAGACAAAGGGCAGAGCTGAGAGTTAAGTGAGCTAGAAGCTTGGAAGCAAACAGCAGGCTGGGAAGCCAGGGAGTCAGAGGCACGCCTAATAATAATAATAATAATAATAATAATAATAATAATGGATTAATAATAATAATAATAATAATAATAATAATAATAATAATAATACCTGCCCATCTGATTTGTGCTTGTATCCAAGGCTGTGGCTATGGGAGAAGCAAGACTCTTTTAGGGTATTAAGGATATATGTGTAAATAAACCATATATCCTAAAGACACTGCAGTCTTCAGTGTGCCTCATTTCTAAAAGGAAACACGGACCCTGGGTAAGCTCCTGGAAAAGTAGCGCTGGTTAGAATGATCTTGTGGCTGGAAAGTCCAGCAGGATCATGCTCTGAAGAGGTCTTTGCCTGCCTCCCTCTCTCCTGAAATCTTCCTCTGTGTACACAGTTGATGGTAGATGGCCCTATTATTATTCTGGGGGTTGGGGGATGCCTCAGAAGGGGGCATTCTGGGAAATCTACATGTGTGGTTTCCAACCTGGTGGAGAACTCTGGTAAGTTTTGTCTTCCTTACCCCTACAAAAATCAAAGAAAAAAAGGAGTCAGAAATCTGACTTAATGGCAGTATAGAGGATCTGTAACTAAGAAAAGCAGAGTAGAAGATGACAAGGGGCTTTTAAGGAAGGAAAAATTCAGAATGAATGTTTATTTTGAGAGGTATACAGTAGCAAAGCTGTGCCCTGGCATATGTGTCTGTCGGTTTGTACATGTGCCTTAGAGATATATGCATTTTGGCCATACATCCTAACCTGGATTCCCTAATTAGAGGCTTGATTGATGTTTAGAATTAGGGTTTTCTCCCTTTTTTTCCTGCACTTCACTTTTACTGGTTATGTATTATATAATCACACAATGAGCTCTTTCAGACACCAAGTTCTTTCTTGGACTGCCTCTTTTGCTGCAAGTGCATTTAGGATCACCGTTCCGGGAATCACTAAACAAAAGTGACAGGGTTCATTTTCCTTACTCGAAGGGACTTTCAAATCTGTGCAAACTTTTAAAAAATGTTATGAAGACTATTTCCCTAATCTTTTATACTGGCTGAAGAATTGGTTTTTCAAGTGTTAAACCAACGTTTGTGAGCTCAAAAGTGTTATTTGGAGGGCTTTCTTATGGCTGTAACCTGGTGAGCATTTTGAGCTACATTGGGGGGGGGGCAATAATAGAAGTCTAGACTGTACATGTTCTTTCCACAGCATTTTGTATTATATCAGTTTTGTCACCTGTGTAAAATGCTCCATTCTTAATGATGTGTGTTACACCTTGATTTCTTGCCCTTTTTTGCGGTCTGGTCTGTACTGTACTTTGTTGTGGCATGGTTCTGGCTCACTGCTTGTCTATTTTCTCTTGAATCTGGGGTGTCTCCTCACAATGTTTGGGTTCTCATAGTCATGCGTACGCATAGTCATTTAAAACCTTACGGTGAGGGGAGATTGCATATGAAAGTGATGCATGCATGCTACAAGGAAACTGCAGAATCAGAACCTGTTCCCATTACCATGGGGAAATGTTGTATGCCATGAAGAATGGATAAAACCATCTATGGGGACACTTAGAGAGTACGCAGGAAGTGTTAATCATGTGGCACATTCATTGTAGTGATGACTGGAAGTTGGGCAATATGGGCACAGCTTGTTTCCGAGACATGGGGTTCTGGTGGCAGTCCTTATTTTACACAGCAAATGTGTTCCATGTGCGTACACCACTGTTTCTCATGGCAAACATGTAACATATTGACTACATATACTCACGAACATATTTCTGGGGCCCCTGCTGTGGTTTTGGGTCTCAGTATGCATGCAGATGTTTAGATATGTGAAAAACCTTTTTAAATGCACAGACGTCCTTGATAATCAAAGTGTGGAACAGAGACATACTCTGTGGTTTCTATCTCAATTCGAAATCCATGCTCCACAGTTTCTCATGTGTCATCATTTCTACATAGAAAGTGTCCAAGCCTACCTACATTTGCATAATCTCCACAATCTGATTCACTTCATTCTTTTTTTGTCCTGTCTCCAAAATTGCCTGTAGTACAAAGAATATCCTGATGTTCATTCTGGTCAGGGTAACCATATTGTACATTTTCCTCCAGCTGGAAGCTGGAAAAACTGTGACATGGAGGCAGAATGCTTAAAACAGTATCAAATACGCACCCCCCCCCCCCCGATTATATATGTGGTCACTGATTTGGTTCACATGTTGCATTTGCTTATGGGTGATGGTGACTAGAGCTACTAGTTTGAAGGTAAGATGCCCTCAGTCATAGGCTGGAATAGCAAAACACAGTGTATCAAAATGACATGAAGCAATGAAAATATGTATATACTTTCGTTCCAGTAGATCTTAGGATAATATTTCACAAAGCTATACAGCTGTCAAATAGTTAACCTGACAGATTTGTGTCTGTGATTACGTCCTGTGAAAAAGCAGATTTCCTCACCTGTGGGAAACGGGAATTATGACTGAGATCAGTAATTTTGTCTGCAATGATTTTTCCTGATTGCTAAATCAATATAATTAGTTCTGACTACAGATTCCCAGCTGTATAGATCCTTGATGAAATGTAGGTTCTGCTGATATGAAATAGTATCTTACGTCTCTCTGAAAATGAATTTCCATGTCATTCTAAGGCTACAGGCTTTGGCTTTTGGGTAACAGTCTAATATTAGAGTTTCCGCATATGGTAATGAAAACTTTGCATTCTAGTCATGCTCAGAGTCAGGAATTCAAATCTGTATATACCTTATTTTTCCGTGTATAAGACTATATTTTTTCCTAAATTTTTGAAGTTTAAAATAAGGAGTCGTCTTATACATGGATAGTGCATAGTGCATTTTCTTAATTTTTAGTCCCAAAATATAGGGGGCGTCTTATACACGGGAAAATGTGGTATATAAAAATCCTATTGTGGCAGTCGGAGCCTAATCATGCCTGCTCAGAAGTAAGCCTGATCTGATTGCAGTTTACTTCCCAAACTGTGCCATTAAGTCAGATTTGTGGCTCCTTTCTTCTTTGATTTTTGGAGGGTTAGGAAAATGCTCTGCAAAAAAAGGTTGTAAATCTCACAATTGAAAATATCATTGAGTTGCAATTTCAGCTCTACAGCGCCATCTGGTGTCACAGTGTTATAATACATTTTTACTAATGTAGCTAAGTCCTCAGTAATTATTATGCACATATACATAGAATCATAGAATCATAGAGTTGGAAGAGACTACAAGGGCCATCGAGTCCAACCCCCTGCCAAGCAGCAAACACCATCAGAGCACTCCTGACATATGGTTGTCAAGCCTCTGCTTAAAGACCTCCAAAGTAGGAGACTCCACCACACTCCTTGGCAGCAAATTCCACTGTCGAACAGCTCTTACTGTCAGGAAGTTCTTCCTAAGGTTTAGGTGGAATCTTCTTTCTTGTAGTTTGGATCCATTGCTCCGTGTCCGCTTCTCTGGAGCAGCAGAAAACAACCTTTCTCCCTCCTCTATGTGACATCCTTTTATATATTTGAACATGGCTATCATATCACCCCTTAACCTCTTCTCCAGGCTAAACATGCCCAGCTCCCTTAGCCGTTCCTCATAAGGCATCGTTTCCAGGCCTTTGACCATTTTGGTTGCCCTCCTCTGGACACGTTCCAGTTTGTCAGTGTCCTTCTTGAACTGTGGTGCCCAGAACTGGACACAGTACTCCAGGTGAGGTCTGACCAGAGCAGAATACAGTGGCACTATTACTTCCCTTGATCTAGATGCTATACTCCTATTGATGCAGCCCAGAATTGCATTGGCTTTTTTAGCTGCCGCGTCACACTGTTGGCTCATGTCAAGTTTGTGGTCAACCAAGACTCTTAGATCCTTTTCACATGTACTGCTCTCAACCTAGGTGTCACCCATCTTGTATTTGTGCCTCTCATTTTTTTTGCCCAAGTGCAATACTTTACATTTCTCCCTGTTAAAATTCATCTTGTTTGTTTTTGCCCAGTTCTCTAATCTGTCAAGGTCGTTTTGAAGTGTGATCCTGTCCTCTGGGGTGTTAGCCACCCCTCCCAGTTTGGTGTCATCTGCAAATTTGATCAGGATGCCCTTGAGTCCATCATCCAAGTCGTTGATAAAGATGTTGAATAAGACCGGGCCCAAGACAGAACCCTGTGGCACCCCACTAGTCATTCTTCTCCAGGATGAAGAGGAACCATTGATGAGCACCCTTTGGGTTCGGTCAGTCAGCCAGTTACAAATCCACTGAGTGGTAGCATAGTCAAGACCGCATTTTACCAGCTTCTTTACAAGAATATCATGGGGCACCTTGTCAAATGCCTTGCTGAAATCAAGGTAGGCTACATCCACTGCATTCCCTTCATCCACCAGGCTTGTAATTCTGTCCAAAAACGAGATCAGGTCAGTCTGACATGACTTATTTTTCAGAAATCCATGCTGACTATTGGTGATCACAGCATTCCTTTCTAGGTGCTCACAGACTGTTTGCTTAATGATCTGCTCCAGAATCTTCCCTGGTATTGATGTCAGACTGACTGGGCGGTAATTATTTGGGTCCTCTCTTTTCCCCTTTTTGAAAATAGGGACAACATTTGCCCTCCTCCAGTCTGCCGGGACTTTGCCTGTTCTCCAGGAATTCTCAAAGATGACTGCCAGTGGTTCTGAGATCACATCTGCCAGTTCTTTTAATACTCTTGGATGCAGTTCATCTGGCCCTGGAGACTTGAATACATCTAAACTAGCCAAGTATTCTTGTATTATCTCCTTAGTTATACTGGTCTGTGTTTCCTTTGCTGAATCATTTGCTCCAAATTCTTCAGGTCGGGCATTGTTTTCTTTATCGGAGAAGACTGAGGCAAAGAAGGCATTGAGGAGTTCAGCCCTTTCTGTGTCCCCTGTTTGCATTTCACCATCTTCTCCTCTGAGTGACCCCACTGTTTCTTTGTTCTTCCTTTTGCTACGGACATACCCATAAAAGCCTTTTTTGTTGCTAGCAAGCCTGAGTTCATTCTGTGCTTTAGCTTTTCTGACTTTGTGTCTGCACGTGCTGGTTATTTGTTTGAATTCCTCTTTGGTGGTTCCCCCCTTTTCCATTTTTTGTACACATCCTTTTTTAATCTTAACTCAGTTAAAAGTTCTTTAGATAGCCACCCTGGCTTCTTTAGGCACCTTCCATGTTTCCGTCTCATTGGTATTGCCTGAAGTTGTGCTTTTACTATCTCCCTCTTAACAAACTCCCAGCCATCATGAACTCCCTTTCCTTTTAGTATTACTGTCCATGGGATCTCACCCAGCACTTCCCTAAGTTTTATGAAGTCGGCTTTCTTAAAGTCAAGAAATTGAGTCCTAGTATGCTTGGCTGCTCCTTTCCGCTGTATAGTAAACTTCAGAAGAGCATGATCACTCACGCCTAATGATCCTTCCACTTCTACCCCACTAAGGTCAAACAGATTCCTCACTGGCCTTGCAGACAACTTCATTGTCCAGAAAGTGGGAGAAGCAACAAGAGGAACAGCCATTTTAGATCTGGTCCTAACCAATGTTGATGACCTGGTTAGTGGGGTAGAAGTGGAAGGATCATTAGGCGCGAGTGATCATGCTCTTCTGAAGTTTACTATACAGCGGAAAGGAGCAGCCAAGCATACTAGGACAAGACAGAAGTACTGTTTTTGGGGGACAGGAGGCGGGCAGGTGTGGAGGATTCCCTGGTCCTGAATGGGGTAACTGTGCCCCTGAAGGACCAGGTGCGCAGCCTGGGAGTCATTTTGGACTCACAGCTGTCCATGGAGGCACAGGTCAAATCTGTGTCCAGGGCAGCTGTTTACCAGCTCCATCTGGTACGTAGGCTGAGACCCTATCTGCCTGCGGACTGTCTCGCCAGAGTGGTGCATGCTCTGGTTATCTCCCGCTTGGACTACTGCAATGCGCTCTACGTGGGGCTACCTTTGAAGGTGACTCGGAAACTACAATTAATCCAGAATGCGGCAGCTAGACTGGGGGCGGCCGCCGAGACCATATAACACCGGTCTTGAAAGACCTACATTGGCTCCCAGTACGTTTCCGAGCACAATTCAAAGTGTTGGTGCTGACCTTTAAAGCCCTAAACAGCCTCGGTCCAGTATACCTGAAGGAGCGTCTCCACCCCCATCATTCTGCCCGGACGCTGAGGTCCAGCGCCGAGGGCCTTCTGGCGGTTCCCTCATTGCGAGAAGCAAAGCTACAGGGAACCAGGCAGAGGGCCTTCTCGGTAGTGGCGCCCGCCCTGTGGAACGCCCTTCCAGCAGATGTCAAAGCGATAAAGAACTACCTGACATTCAGAAGACATCTTAAGGCAGCCCTGTTCAGGGAAGTTTTTAACATGTGATATTTTACTGTATTTTTGGTTTTTATGGAAGCCGCCCAGAGTGGCTGGGGAGGCCCAGCCAGATGGGCGGGGTATAAATAATAAATTATTATCATTATCATTATTATTATTATTATCATTATTATTATTATTATTATTATTATTATTATTATTATTATCCCTGACATATAACGCCACTCCTCCTTTCTTGTCTGGTCTGTTTCTCTGAAATAGATTGTATCCCTCCATTATTACATTCCAATCGTGGGACTTATCCCACCAGGTTTCAGTGATGCCTATTATGTCATATTTAGTTTGCTGTACCAAGAGCTCAAGCTCATCTTGTTTATTTCCCATGCTTTGCGCATTAGTGTACAGACATTGGAGTCCATTAATCATTCCCCCGTGTCTCTTATTTAAGGATTTTTTCCTCCCACCACTAGGTCTGCGTGCTGTTTGCTCCATTTGGTCTATGACATTTGGATGATCATCTTCATCAGTTGATAGACTCCTACCTTCAGGAGCACTGTCTCCCTCCCCCACATTAGTCAGTTTAAAGCCCTTCTGATGAGGTTTCTGAGATTTTTGGCAAAATCATTCCTCCCAACCATTGTGAGGTGCATCCCATCGCTTGCCAGAAGTCCATCTTCAAGAAACTGCAGTCCGTGATCTAAGAATCCAAACCGTTCCTGTTTACACCATTTGCGAAGCCAGCTGTTCACTTCCACTATTTTTCCCTCTCTCCCTGGGCCACGTCGTTCAACTGGGAGGACAAATGAGATGACATACATCTTCCCATGGCTACTATTTGTATTTTTAAAAAATAAGCACACATTTCTAGTAATTTCTGGTTTGGCCCTAAATCCCATTGAGTCCAGTAGGATTTATTGATGTGTAAATAAATATGCATAGGGCTGCAGCATAATGTCTTCTTAGTAAACTGTGCAACATTTTAAGATACAGTAAGCCCACAATTTATGCAAGGGTTACATTCTGGAGGTTGCACCTCAAGCCAATATTGTGTATATTCAAAACACATTGGGTTCAATGGTGGAGGGGATTGCCAAAGTAATTTCCCCCAGAATTCCGCCCCCTTTTAATTTTTTTACCACATGCATAAAGCTGAATGCAGGAGCCAGAATCTAGTACGAAAAGAGTTTTAGAATTGATTCATGAGTTTGGTCGGGTGGCGGGATTTAAATTGAACAAGCAAAAAACTAAGGTTTTGGAGAAAAATTTGACACCTTTGGAATCAGAAAGGTTTCAGAAAGAGACAGAGTTAAATGTGGTTAAAAAAGTGAAATACCTAGGGGTTAATCTGACTGCTAAAAATCTGAACTTATTTAAAGATAATTATGAAAAATGTTGGTCAGAAATTAAAAAGGATCTAGAAACTTGGTCAAGATTGAAACTTTCCTTGTTGGGTCGAATTGCAGCTATAAAGATGAATGTATTGCCAAAGATGTTGTTTTTGTTTCAAACCCTACAGATTGTGGACAGAGTGGAATGTTTTGGAAAGTGGCAGAAAGATATCTCTAAGTTTGTCTGGCAGGGCAAAAAGCCCAGAATAAAATTTAAAATTCTAACTGATGCAAAGGAAAGAGGGGGATTTGCCCTGCCGGACTTAAGGTTATATTATGAAGCTGCAGCTTTCTGCTGGATGAAGGATTGGTTACTTTTAGAGAACACTGATGTCCTAGATCTGGAAGGGTTCAATAATGCTTTTGGATGGCATGCATATTTGTGGTACGACAAGGTAAAGGTTCATAAAGTGTTTAAGAACCATATTGTCAGGAAAGCAATATTTATTGTCTGGATAAAGTACAAAGACTTATTAGAAAATAAGACCCCAAGATGGTTATCACCAATGGAGGCTAAGGCCCGGAAAAGACTCAATATGGAGGCTGGATGGCCGAAATATTGGGAAATAATAGAAAAAACTGGAGACACTTGGAGGTTCCAGAGCTTGGAGAAACTAAAGGACAAGGTGCGAGATTGGTTACATTACGCTCAAATTAAAGAGGTTTTTAATTTGGATAAAAAGATAGGATTCCAGGTGGAAAAATCGAAATTAGAAACAGAATTGTTAGAACCAAAGACTAAGGTACTTTCAAGAATGTATAATTTGCTGCTTAAATGGAACACTCAGGATGAGACAGTTAAATCAGCCATGATAAAATGAGCTCAGGATATTGGGTACAACATCATGTTTGAGGACTGGGAAAGGTTATGGACCACCGGTATGAAGTTCACGGCATGTAATGCCTTGAAGGAAAATATTATGAAAATGATATATTGGTGGTACATGACCCCAGTCAAGCTTGCAAAAATATATCACCTGTCTGATAATAAATGTTGGAAATGTAAGGAGGCTGAAGGGACATTCTTTCACCTCTGGTGGACTTGTCCAAGAGTGAAGGCCTTCTGGGAAATGATCTACAATGAATTAAAAAAGGTATTTAAATGTACCTTCACTAAGAAACCAGAGGCCTTCCTCTTGGGCATTGTCGGCCAGAAAGTGTTAAAGAAGGACAGAATTTTTTTTATGTATGCAACTACAGCAGCAAGAATACTCATCGGAAAGCACTGGAAGACACAAGATTTGCCCACACTGGAAGAGTGGCAGACGCAACTGATGGACTATATGGAACTGGCCGAAATGACTGGCAGAATCCGAGATTTGGGAGAAGAAACAATGGAAGAGGATTGGAAAAAGTTTAAAGACTATTTACAAAAACAGTATAAATTGTATGAATGTTAAGAAATTCCACGATCCAGAAAAATAGGGTTCCAGTAACTCGACTGAAAGATTTAGAAAATTAAGTGATATGTAAGAAAAGGTTGAAACTTAAAGTAATATTATGTCTAATTTAAGTTACAACTAACTGATAAAAAGGACTTTAAGACTAGAAGTATAACATTTGAGAGGTATAAAATAAGAATTGAAACAAGGTAATAATTTGCTGATATTTTTATTACAGAGAATGCAGGGTTGGGAGATGTGAGGAAGTCCAGCTAGTTATACAAAATGTTATGAATAGTTGTGTTTTTCTTTTCTTTGTTTCTTTTCTTCTCTTTTCTATATTGTTTGTTGGTATGTTTGTTATGTGATTTTGTAATTTATGTTTGAAAATTGAATAAAATCTTTTATAAAAAAAAACATAAAGCTGAATGCACACAAGTTAAATGTGTGTAAGTTGTGGGCTTACTTTATAGTCAATAAATATGTAAGCATGTATCACAGTATTTTTTCCTTGGCAATAGGCTGTACTGGCAGCTTACCTGAACTTGTTAAGAAAGGTAGCATTCTATTTATTAATGAAAATGACTTATATGCTGCCTTTCCAATATAAGAGTGTTCAAAGCAGCTAAAAACATTCAGAGAACAAAATAAAACAATCATAACAATTAAAGGAATTGGAATAACTTAAAACAACAAAAACAGGCTGTATGGCACATAAATACGGTAAATAACATATCAGAGCCAGCATAAAGGGGAATTGTTGCTATAGTTCAAAATAATATATATATATATATATATATACATATTTAAAACCACTAAGGCATTTTACAGTGTTGACTTGTACCATGTTTTGTGTTAAGGTGTACGTTCTTAAAAACAGAGCTTTTAGTTGTTGCTTTTTTAAAAAAACAACGAGACAGAATCTAAAAAGGCTTTGTGCAATCACAGGAGAAAACAGTGCACACAGCTAAATTTTCTACTGCAGCCGTTTTTAGTGCCGAAGAGATTTGATGCTGCTGTTTTCTATTTCATATATACTTTGGATTGGGGTGAAGCAAGGCTTCTAAATCCTCTTTTTTAATACTGGTATAGTGCATTTGATATTTCTGAAGTATACTTAGAATCAAGATGAACCTAGGGGTATTATTGAAGGAAGCTGCTCACTCAGCACCTATATAGAAATCAGGCCATCTACCTTTTCGCCAGCAGAATTTGCATTGCTAGGCCAGCAGGTATATGCTTAAGACCGCCCATATTGATTGCGCTCTCTCTCTCTCTCTGTATCTGTTTTGTCCAATAATACATAAATCGCAAGGTGAAGGTGCTAAGCTTTCCTGCCTTTGCAGCTTAGCTCCCTGCAACTTCATACAGTTTGCCTGAAGTCTGCAATAAACCAAGAATCGTGGCAATAAACCAAGAATATCTGATCAAGCTTTTAGTCATAATGGGATTTGTTTGTTTTAAATTAAAAAATTTACTTAAGCATTCCAATGTATAAATAAAACAGTATCAACTTAGGTTGAAGTTTCCACCTATGTGGAAGCAATCTTTAGAAATCATCTGGACTTTCTCGCAAGCAGTAGCTTTGATCTAGTACCTTTGGTGTTGGTGCATAAACTCTCATTTATGTGAGAGCTGCTGTGTTCGCTTCAGCTTTGAGGAATAGTCTGTATCAAGGCTGTACTGTGTACTCACAGCAAAGGAAGGAGCTGTAGCAAGTATAGAGCTTATGCTTTGCATGACAATTTCTAGGTTCAATCCTTGGCATTTCCTAGCAGAGCTAGTAAATATATCTGTCTAAACCACTGGAAAGCCTATGCCACTAAACCTTGATTTAGCATTCTTTGCGGTCACATATCTGAACGCTCCTCTCTCCTTTCTAGTTGTCCCAGGCTGCTGAGAAGGCAAATAAGCCACAATTCAGTTTCACTTCAACCAGTTCCTGGATTTTAACCAGGAATCTTGTTTTAAGACACTCTTTAACCACTTGCAAACTAAGGCAATTTCACACCATAGGTTATGATGCTGAAATTAGTTTTAAACTAGTATTGCTTTGTGTATAACAAAGGCAGGAACCATGTAAAGCAAAACTTCTCCCAGCCAGGAGTAAGAGGAGGTTGCAGCACTCACTCACTTTCACAGAAAATCATGTACATACCACTAAACCATGGTTTAGCATTAGGTGCGAGCTGGTTAGGTGTGCGCAATATACTGAGTTAGAAAGAGCAATGGTATGGGCGCTGTGGTCTAAACCACAGAGCCTAGGGCTTGCTGATCAGAAGGTTGGTGGTTCGAATCCCCACGACGGGGTAAGCTCCCGTTGCTCGGTCCCTGCTCCTTCCCACCTAGCAGTTCTAAAGCACGTCAAGTGTAAGTACATAAATAGGTAGCACTCAGGCGGGAAGGTAAACGGTGTTTCCATGCGCTGCTCTGGTTCTCCAGAAGCGGCTTAGTCATGCTGGCCACATGACCCAGAAGCTGTCTGAGGACAAACGCCGGCTCCCTCGGCTTATAGAGTGAGATGAGTGCCGCAACCCCAGAGTCGTCTGTGTACTGGACCTAATGGTCAGGGGTACTGTTACCGTTATGACTCAATATAAGGCAGCTTCCTGGGATTTAGTTCCCATAATTGAAGCCGCCCTGTTCACACAGAGGTCATAGAATCATAAAATAGAATTGTAGAGTTGGAAAGGACCCCAAGGGTCATCTAAGTCCAACTCCCTGCAATACAGGAATCTGAGCATGCAATCTCCCATCCAATTTGAATCCATATCAGACCCTGCTTAGCTTTGCAAATGTGCTAGCAGTTTTATTGCTGCAATAGGTCCTATGCATATATTGTATAATAGCTTTGGATTTGAACAAATGTATTTAAGGCTGAGATACAAGAAGGTGGCAGGCAAAACCCAGGACATCTTATTTTTACCATGCCTCTCTGTCTTTCTAACCTCCTATTCACTGAATGAGTAGGACCTGGATTTTTAAAAGGATAGTTGGCTTTTTTTAACCTCATGAAAATGGAAATCAATGAAACACTTAAAGAGAAGGAGAAGTCTGCAATATTCACCTGAATTGCTATTGGTTTTCTTATTGTAGGATTAATGAGGTTTTATTTCTAATGTGCAATTCAGTTCTGAAACAATTTACATTTTAAGTCTTTCTTGATTTATCACTTTCATCTGAGATTATTTTTTGGAAACAAAATGTGTGAGAGAGACAGAGAGAGGGGACTATCCCTGTGGTAATTTTTTAATTAGCTTATAGAAGCCATAAGCTTAATATTTCTTTTTTGTTCATGAAATAGCTCAATCCTATATCCACTTAGACTCAATCCACTTAACTAATGAAATCAGTGTCATTGAACTCAGTGGGACTTACTTCCAAGTAAATTAGGTTGCTGGTTTTTGAAGAACTTCTGAGAAGATGCTTTTTGAGAAGGAGCTACATAAATCCTCTACAACCCACAATGCTTCTTTTTAAAAGCACAATAATGCATTATGGTGGCCTTTACATCGCATTGTGGGTCTGTAAGGGAGAGCATTTGCAAGCATAACAATTGTTTATGTGATATGGCCCCGCTGTCAGTATAAAACCAGATATAAAGATTACTATACTGGTGTCATGGGTTATAAGATCAAGCAGTAAATATTTCTGTGAGGCAGAAAAAAATACTGATGGAAATCAGTGACTGGATACTTAGTGAAGCACTAATATAGGCTGAAGGGCTGTGGTGGAGTTGCTGCCATTTACAAAAATTATGTCTCTTGTCAGGAAGCCAGTGCACCTGGGGGTTCATACCTGGTGTTTAGCTGGGGAAACTGAACAGATAACGTGTTGGTGTATCACCCACCCCACTGCCTAACTGCCTTCCTGTCAGAATTGACAGAGACAGTCTTAGGGATGGTATAGGAGAACTCCCCAAGTGAAGTAATTTTATTGTAGGACATATATTCCGAGGCTGTCTTGATAGGATCAAATTGGGACTTCGTGCCTACAATGAGAATCATGTGGCTGTTTTCGTACATCTCTAGCCCAACACATGCTGCAGGTTACATTCCTGTTCTGATTCTTTCCCAGAGTGGATTGGGTATGGTTCCATAGCTGGATGTGTGCTATTCTAACACTGTCATCATGGATAGATCACTTCCGGATGAGGTTTGATTTGATGGTGACTGTAGGGATGGTTCATCCCTGAATACTTACTGGTTGGCATGTCTGATATTCCCACTGAAGCCCTGATCCCACTATAAAATGGTGAGATGGGCAGGCCCAGGGCCACCATTGCCCCAATGTGCTCTTTCTTGCACTGCACAGCCCGAGGTATGCCTTGGTTTTCCAGTGAGCTTCGAACAATGAAACAAGTTGGGTGATGGTTCAAGCTCAAATGTCAGAAGTCTCACAGTGAGGGTGATAAAACACAAATAAGAGCACATAATTGTACCCACTATGTAGCTGTGGTGGCAGTACTTGCATCTGGCAGAGCTTTTCAGAGTGGTAAAGAAGCTAGTGAGTTCTGGATCACAGCTAGCAACAGCAGAACCGTCTGAAGCCTACTACAACACATCTGCAAGGCATTTCAAGGATAACGATGCTTGGCTTTGCTCTGACCTTGACACTACTATTAATATAGTCTCTGATGACATGTCTAGAGAGCCATCTGGTGATGTTCTCTGGGATCAGTTTCACTTACTGTGGCATGAGGGTAAAGGGAAGATACTTGTAGGGAGTTGGTCAACTGCTCTACATGCTCTCAATCTGTCATTCCTGACTTGTAAAGATATAGGGGGCTGGAGATGGCAAATGCCTCAATGCAGGAGAAGGTAGATACATCTTGATTTAAAGATTTACAGCCAAATGCTAATGCCCCCTTTTGGTGCAACACTGTTATAAAGAGTGTGATAGCTATGCAATTGCAGAAGTACTTAGATGAAACAGATGGTCTTGAATCATTGCAGTCTGGCTTCTGGTCTGATTTTGGTATTGAGACATGCTGATTGATGAGTTGTATTGGGAGAGAGACATGGGGTGTGCAATCCTGTTGATTCTTCTTGATATTTCAGTGCCTTTTGATACTGATAAGAATACCATGCTTTTGATAAGCATGGTATCCTGTTAGAGTGTTGGGGGTTGGAGCTCACTGATACATTGGTTCTGCTTCTAGCTATAGGCTACCTCCAGAGAACACCACTGGAAGTCTTCTGCTTGGCCACATGACAGTTTTGCTGTGGGGTCTTGTCCCATGTTGTCTCCAGTGCTACTCAACATCTATCGTATATGAAGCAATCTATGAAGCTGTATGCAGTCATCAGGAGATTTGGAGCTCAGTACCATTTTGCTGGTGAAGCTCAGTTTTACCATTCTATATACCATCTGAACCTGATGAAGCTGTGCTCTTGTTGAACCAGTGCCTTGAAGTGGTAATGGGTTGAATGGAAGCCAGTAGACTGAAGCTGAATCCTGACAAGAATGAAGCTCTCTGGATGGACAGTTCTCATGTCTGACAATTGGGGCAATTGGCCTGTTCTAGAGCAAATTGTACTTGACTTGAAATACAAGGTACATAGTAGTGTAGTGGTGCTCCTGGACACAACTTCGCCACTTGAGGTACATGTGACCTTGGTCACTAGGAGTGCCTATTTCCAGCTGTGGTTGGTTTACCAGCTATGGCCATTCCTGAAATGAGATAGGCTGGCCACAGTTTTGCACACTTCCTACCTTGGCTACCATATGTGCTCTATGTAGGGCTAGCCTTGAAGATGATCTGGAAACAGCAGCTATCTGGAACCCATATTTTCATGGATTCATTTCAAGAACCTGCCATATGATTGTCCTACAGATTTAATTACGGAGGAGAGAAAACCCTGAAATCTTAGATGCGAGTGGGCAATAAATCTTGATCACATGTTTACAACTTCTGAAATGGAACTGGCAACTGTCACTAGTGGCATGAT
This sequence comes from Podarcis bocagei, assembly GCF_964188305.1. Classification (NCBI taxonomy): domain Eukaryota; kingdom Metazoa; phylum Chordata; class Lepidosauria; order Squamata; family Lacertidae; genus Podarcis; species Podarcis bocagei. Next base: position 58,165,344 of record NC_138133.1, read on the forward strand.
GATATGCTCTGCTGTACTTCTGATGTAGTGGCGCTAGCTCACTGCCTTCTGGAAATCGGAACTGGCAGAGACCTTTACAAATGCCCTTCTCTTAAAGCAAGAAGGAACGAAGCATTTGATTACCCCCAGCCCAAGTGCTCTTTGTCTGTTTCTCTGTTTCTCTTTTATAAGAGAAAGAAGGTCAGACTGGAGAGGCAGCAACCATAACACATTGCTATGCTCTTCATCAGAGAAACATACTGGTGTGCTGTGGCTGCTCCAGTCTGAGATAATTTTCCTCTCTTTTCCTGCTATGTGTGAGAGAGAGATGGAGAGAGCACACAAACTGAGCATCCAAACAAACTACTCTGCTTCCTAGGCTGGGGCAATGCGTTAATGCTGAGACTGCACTCTTATCATTGCATCTGCTTACCTGGAGAACAATAAAAGGAATGGTAAAAGGGCTGGATGTAGACCGTTTTATAGCTACATTACTTACTGTAAATGAAATATTGAACTCTATTTCAATAGCCTGTAAGCAAAGAGGTCCTTTGCAAAGGTAAAGCCTTTGTGAGCAGGTATGAATTTAGTAGGTTTCTTAATAGTGCCACAGTTAGGTATGGATGTTGGAAAAGAAAAACATTCAAAAGAGGCAAGATTAGAGTACTGAAAAATATCACATTTATGAAAGAAGTAAAAGGAGGTAACTCAGAAACCAATTTGCAGAATAATGCAGTACCCTTAAAAAGCATGTGGGTGGTGGTTTTGAGAAAGAAAAATCAAATATGTGAATGACACCAATGAGGAAAATCAAGGGAGAAGGAGTGTTGATGATGATTACGTTGCTATTCAGAGTAATAAATTGGCAAGTAAAGAATTCAGAAGCGAATCCTTCCTGCTTTAATGAGGGCAGGTACAGTGAAGCTGCCAGGTTGTTGCTGATAGAGGGCAAAAAGATTACCCTGAACATTTTGTACATTTGAGTCTGAAAGATATCCAGTTAGTTATTTCATTTGTAGATATTTTTTTCTGACTCAGATGAAGGAAGTTATATAACTACCTTTGTAAAATTTTAATGCAAATTCAAGGGTACATTAACCAACTGAATGGTAATGGAACATTGAACTGCTATGTTAAGGTGGTTGTTGGGAGAGTGTAACATCACAGAGAAGTCCCAGCAATGGAGGCTTGGGGGATCCATTCCAAGGAGATGTTAGATGATTGCTAATATGACAGCCATTGCCCCTTCTGTATATCCCACAACATTGTGAAAGTTCATAAAGTTGTTAGAGACATGGGATTTTTCTACCCGCCCCCCTCCCCAACGTAACACTGAGCTCTCAAAGTAAACAATAACAGATAGCATGATGAGGCAATGTTGCTCCCCTGATCACCTGGCAGCTGAGTCCCTGCCGGTTACTGAGGGAGGGGGGGGGCAAGGCAGTGGGGTTGAAGCCAACAATGGCCCAGGGTAGCGAGAGGATGGTTGGTGAGGTCAAAGGGGAGTGCAAAGGGGTGGCTTGGGTGAGATGAAAAGCAAAGAGTGAGTGGCTTTGGTGAGATGGGGTTGGTGAGCAAATTGAGCAGGGGCAACCCTTAGTAAATAAACATTTCCCTAAATTCCCATATTGCAGGGTGCAGCATATTTGTAGACAATGTATGTACATCACCAGTTGCCTATACAGTGGTACCTCGGTTTACAGATGCTTCAGGTTACAGACTCTGCTAACCGAGAAATAATACCTCGGGTTAAGAACTTTGCTTCAGGATGAGAACAGAAATCGCACAGTGGTGGTGCAGCGGCAGCCCATAGCTGTCAACCTTCCCTTTTTTTGGCGGGAAATTCCCTTTTCCCGCTGCTATCCCTGATTGTTAGCTATCCCGTAGACTGTCCCTGGGGCAGGTGAGGCTGCTGATCCCTTATTTTCAAATCTGAAAGTTGACAGCTATGGGGAGGCCCCATTAGCTAGAGTGGTACCTCAGGTTAAGAACTGTTTCAGGTTAAGAACGGACTTCCAGAACGAATTAAGTTCTTAACCCGAGGTACCACTGTAAAGTATGTTTGTGTGTGTGTGTGTGTGTGTGTGTGTGTATATATATATATATATATATATATGATTTATCTTACACATTCTGTATCCCACTTTTCAATGTAAAACCACATCAAGTGTTTTTGTACACTATGGTGGAATTATGGAATTAAGAAATCCAGTAGGTTAGTTTGTCTTCATGCATTTAAATACATGCATTTAAATACTTGGGGGGGGTTGGGGGGAGGGAGAACATGTCCATTTCATGGTTAAAATATATATTATTTTAGTTAATTCATGAAGTACATAGAATTTTCTAGTTGCCGAACAGAGGCTAAAAAACAAGGCAGTCCTTGCCCATAGGCTTACACTCTGATAGGCATAAGTGGGACATGGCCCCACTTCTTGTATATTATTATAATGACTAGTTGTGATGGAGTAAAAGAGCTCAAAGGCAGCTGGTCATCTGAGCCGGTGTGGGACCACTTCTCCCTCTGCTGCAGTCAGGCAGAATGGCTCCTAATAGATGGATGACAGCTCAGGAAGAGAGAAGGAGCCAGATGACAATTGGTAACTCTCTCCACATCTCTGTTTACTGCAACTAAGTGAAATGGTTATTTTTATTTTATTTTAGTGGAATACCAACATTTCAATGTGTACTTTTTAATATTTGTAATCCACTTTATTATTCTTTATCACGTGCTATCAGTGTACATTTGCATAAGGAAAAGGACTCAGAATTTGGGAAGTGGGTGGGAAAGAAGACAACATAACTGGGTTGTGGGAAGTGAGAGAAAAAATACATTTTGTAACTTTAGAAAGTGACTGGAAATATATGGCACTCTTTTAAAGAAAAGATTGTAAGCACTGGCTTTATTTCCAACTTGCAATAGAAAATAAAAACTTGAGAGGAATAGTAAATGAGTTACTAGTTAGCCTACAGATCAATACGGCAATCACACTGGTTCTTATTTGCTCGTTTGCGCACAATGAAGGTGGCAAAGATTAATGAACACACTCCTGTTGCCATTTATCTTGCACCCGCACATGCCTGTCATCTAAAGCCCACAAAATCAGCCCACGCCATTCCCCTGATTACTTGGGCTCATATTGCTGTGTATTAAACTGTCTTGTAAATTATCGTCAGTCCTACCACCTGAGCTGCTGAATCCAGTGCAGCAGTTTCCAGATGATCAAAATTGTGCGATTAATTTATTGGCTGTAGTCCAAACTTTTGTTTAACTCTGTGCACACAAAAATCTGTATGTGTAGGATCTGTAGTTCAGAGATTTATAAGAATGGGTCATCAGAGTAGTAGTATTTGCCTTGTGGAAGGAAAAAGGAATACTTTAAACTTGACTTTAAACTTCATGTTCATATGTTTATAATCACAACACTCTGCAAGATCCAGGGGATATATTGCCTAGGTGCAATCCTATGTTAAGTTGTTTCTAAATTCCTCTGAGTTCAGTGGGGCTTACTCTGAGGTAATTGCAAAAAGGATAGCAGGCTAAGGGCCAAACCGTGCATTACATTAGTCATGTTTGGGTTTTTTTAAAGTCTGCTCACCTTTTGAAAGAACTGTGTAGTCTTGTATCACACTTTGGGTCCAGATCAGGGCCTCACCCAGTATCCTCACAACTGCCTTTTACCCGCAAAGATGCTGTTTGTAATATGTAGTTTGGTCCAAAGTAAAGTAGATCATATTAAACACATGCAAAACCAATGGGTTGTCTCCAACTAAATCATCCTGTCTTACACTTAAGCAACAGAACTCCCCACCCCCCTCTCCTAACTCCTTGGGCCCTGTGATGGATGACCCTCGCTCCAAAAAGCATGGTCAAAATTAAAGGGTTCAGGAACTCAGACCAGACCAAATTTTATAAACTCATACACAGACTTTACTAAAACAAAACTCTACAAGAGTGAAAAACTCCAAATAATAACACAGATTAAAACAGCTCAGAAGATAAGAAAACAACAAACACTAACTTATCCAGCTAATTAATGTAAAAGCTTACACTTGAATCTCAGTAGGCTGAGCAATGGAACAAGATGCTGTCAAAAGCCCAAATAGACGCTGACCACTGAGCTCCCAACAATCCAGGTTTTATGGGAACTTAGACCATTGGCGTTCACCTCTTCCACCCAATTACCTTGTGACACTGGCCTTGAAGCCTTAACGGGAGACAGCTGTAGGTGAGCTCCTTATTTCTGAGGTTCTAACCCATTCTCATAAACCAGTCTTAAAGAGGCAATCTAGAAGGTTGGGGGAACTCAGAGAACAGACTTGCATGGAAAGAAAGTTCTGTCACACAAGCAACTTCTGCTCCTTTCACAAATGGAACAACTATGTTGGATACCACTGACAATCTCCTCTAAAATAGGCTTTGATAAATGTGCGCTATTAATTATATTTTAATCTCCTACCATTACAAGGTGATTTTTTAAAATACTTCTTTGATTTTATGATTTTTAAGGAACTGATGACCAAGCTGATAACAGAGACTCCTGACCACCCAATCCCATTTCTCATTGACCACCTCCAGTCCAAACAGGGAAGTCGTAGTCAGCTTCAGAGGACGCTGTCTGGATCTGCTGCTCTCTGGGCAGAAAGTGAAACTTCAGGTATGTAGAAAAATAATTGTATGTTAGGGAATTCTCAGTAAGTACCAGCCAACAGTCATTCCCCACCCAACCTGGTGTCCTCTGGATGTTTCGGACTGCAGTTCTCATTAGTCCCAGTCAGCATAGGCAATGGTCAGAGGTCAGGGATGGAAATGGTAATCCAGCTGCACCAGGCTGGGGAAGACTGTTGTACAACAATGCTCATATATTTATTTTATTTTATTTGACGCATGGGGAACTCATGCTTGTGCATGAGGTTATCCCATATTCTCGTCACAATAATCTTTGGAAGTAGATTTGGTTGTGCATGACTGATTGTGCCCAGGTCGCATTGTAAGCTTTTTGTTGAGTTAGGCTTTGTATCCATGTTTTCCTACCTTAACACTGCTGAACATTTATACAGTACATGTTATTATTTATTATTATTCTGTAATGATATTTTACTTATATAGTGCATTGTTGATGAGATTCTAGGATGTCAGAAATTCCTAATCCTCCCAACTGTAAAATTTAATCTTCGTTCAGAACCAAATTAGGTATGCAGTAGTTTCATGAACAGTGCCTGATGCTTTGCTTTTTACTGAAAAGCAGCTGTGGGATTGTGACATCCCTGGAGCTCTGGCCCCTGGAAATCACTGGGTAAGCCAGGGTAACTAGCTGTCTGGTAGCCCAGCTTGTCCCTTGGATACAGACTCATCATAAATGGATCTCAGGTAAATACTGCTACTACTTACTGAGTGGTAGGACTCTACTTAAATTTGCTTGACTGTGCAAATGAAGGCAAGAATGTGGAGTGAGACGTTTTACTTTGGAATATACCTGGATCAGGACACATCGAATATTTGAACAGCTAGGTATTGTATTTATTTAGGGATCATAACAACCAGGAACAATAAAGAGTAGGGAATTTTATTGCTACCTAATAAATTCACTTGACACATTGTACTCTCCTTTTCACCACCAACTGTCTTAACCAACGGCCTTTAACCTCTTCTTCCTGTCCTTCTCTACTAACTCCTCCCACCTGCCACTCACTATGACACTTCCCACCATTCCAACTCCAGAGTGCTTCCAGACTTGCTATTTTTAGGTGGGATTCAGTCACACACTGGCAAATTCAGGCTGCGCAATTATTGTTGATCAGGAGGTTCTGTGCAACAAACCTGCTTCCCCAAAACATTGGACTTCTTCCAATAAAGAAGGATGGGGAAATGCCCTGGAAAGTATGGGCTAACCCTTGTTTGATGCAACACCATCTAACTTCCCTGTAAACAAATCAGGATGAATAGTCAATGAGCAAGTTGTTTGGAAGCACCCTCAGTCTCCTGCTTCTCTCACCTAATCTTCTTTCACAGGAAGCTGCTAGTTTGAGTGGTGGAATGGGTGTATGATGGTGAAGCCTTTGTCCACCTCCCCCTAAGTGGCTTATGTGTGTGTTGGGTGAAAAGATATGGGACCCTTGTCTTTTCTCCTGTAAAAGGAAATACACCTTTGGAATGGTGATTTTGGAAAAGAGGGAAGAGGTTAAGAAGCACCCTCCTTTGTTGTTGCTCTGACCGGTCAGACAGCCTCCTGTAGCTACTTTTCAATTAAAAAATATATATCAAAATGTTCATGTGTTTCCTTTGCGGTGCAGTACATGGCTGACCAGAGGAGGAGTAAAGTGGCCACAGTCTCCTTTCTGGAAGTGCACACATTTTGTCACAAGTGAACTGAGCCACAATCTACATGCATATTTTACAGTATACCTTATTTTGAATGAGTTTGTTTTTATCAAGGTATATTTTACATATCTGCCTTAAAAAAACACCTACTAAGCAAATACAATCTTATTTCTTCCCCCAGCAGAAAATAAAGGAACAAGAAGAGATTTCAGAAGCTATGATAAACCCTGGCAGACAAATGCAAAGAAGCCTAAAAAATCAAAGAGTGACCTTGCAGTATCCAACATTTCGCCCCCATCACCAGAGTCCAAATCTTGTAAGGAAATGTATAGCATATTTAATAATGAATGATTTCTTCAAACTTTTACCTTGTGATTCTTAAGAAATGAAATATGACCCAAACCAGGGATTGCACTTTTACATTTAAATGTGTCAGTATGAAAAACTCTTATTTCAAATGTGGGTTGCTTGTCATAATATTATGATTTCATATGCACATAATTTGTTTTAAAACATTATATGTGTCATATTCGGTTTTATTTCATTTGTTTCCTGCATGATGGTGTCTCGTGTAGAAACAATTTATGGTTGAACAAATATGTATATTTGAGAAGGGAAAATAATGAGCATGATAAAATATTCAGTTTAAAATATTTAGGAGGAAATATTACTCTACAGCCGCTAGATAAATTTGTAATTGTTTGTAACAATAGTACAGGATTTACTGTATGGGTGGTAAAAGGTTATTCCTTTCATTGCATAGATTCCAAATACCCAGTACTCTGGCTTCCATCATGGTGTTCCGTTGCGCCAGAAGTGGTTTAGTAATGTTGGCCACGTGACCTGGAAAGCTGTCTGTGGACAAACACTGGCTCCCTTGGCCTCAAAGCTAATTGAGCACTGCAACCCCATAGTCGCCTTTGACTGGACTTAACTGTCCAGGGGTCCTTTACCTTACCTTTTTACACTTGTAACACTTTAATACACCTTACATGATTCATTTGTGCATCTGCTATGCATCCATACATTCCTCATTCTGTACCTATTTTGAGGTAACTAGGAGCATGACATATTTATTTGGCTGCAGTTAAATTAAGATTAAACCATCAGCTTAGATTCTTGACAACACTGACATTTTTCTCCCTTTACGTATCTTCCGACTCCACCATATAACACAAATGTGCTCATTTGCCATTTTAGTGTAATGAATGCCAACAGAATTTTTTTGGGGGGGAATAGGAGTTACCGAATGATTATTTAAATATTTGAGGGGAGGGAATCAAAAAAGGGATAACATGAGCAAGTACATTTTTGTTATAAATTGAGAGCATTTTTGTTATGAAATGAGGGGGAAATCTAAAATAACATTATACATAAACCATGACAAATCTAGTGCACTGTAGTTACTTGCTTTGCATGCTGGGTATTAGGAGATAATAATAATTCAGGTAATAAGACAGGGGTTTTAGCTAGCTTCTATTCTGATTTTAAATGGAAATTGTGATTTCAAATAAATGGTGACTATAAAGCCAGTGAAGGTCGAAAGTATTACTAGGGAATTACCCTAATTCTTATTCTTATCTCCCATAAGAAATTACTACAGTATAGTGATGGCAGACGTAAACAATGAAACTGCTATTCTTAATGGGGGATTATTATTATTTTTGTATGTATGTATGGGGAACTTTGTGGAGGGAGGGGGAAATATATAATTAAAATGTTGTATGAAGGCTGAATCTCCCTCTCCCCTACCACTGGGCTGGGAAGGGAGCTGCAGAACACACAGAAGGGAGTAATTTAAGAAGTCCCAAATCTTGTGAAAGGAACCACTACTCAGAGCCACTGCAAGACTTGCAGAAGTCCTTGGCACATTGCCAATGATGGCCACCATCCATGGCAAGGTAGGCCAGATAGGAATTTAGTATTGCTTACATTCAAAAGCGACACTGCTGCCCACTGCCAAAAGCATCTGAAAGTCCAGGGAGGCAGTGAAAGGGACAGTGCCCAGCCTGTCCATCCCTGGCAACAGGCCTGGCATCCCTTAGCAACAGGCTCCTCCCTGTGCTAACATTGACTCGGTTTCCTGAGAGTGGGTCCCTTGAGAGTGACACTAGATGATCACATTCTGTTGTTACCAGGGCACTGTAGGTAAAAGCGATGACTGCAAAATCCGTTTTGATAGAAACAAAGCTGCGTGATAATTAAAATACCGATGAAGCAAGTTTGGGGAAGGCTTTGGTAGCACTGGGAAAGTTGTGTCTTCCATGCAGGCTCATTATTATCAATTTTTCTAATATGAAATAAGAAAAATATACTTCATTTTACTTTAGTGCCAAGATCAGCAGAACACCCCAAATGGGACTGGAGGACAAAATCAGAGCATCATGATTTTGATGAATTAAACCATATTCTTCAAGAAAGTAAGAAGCTGGGTAAAGCCCTGGAGAATCTTTCTCGAAGTAAGTTGATTAATGCTGATGTTATGTGCATGTCAGCCATGTGCTGAAAAGGCACGTGGCTGGTCTTAGTTGCAAGAGCACAGATTAGGAATAACTACTAAAGACAATTTGCCTATGATCCCAGATTCTTCAAACCAAATCTTCAAAAACTCATTTAAAATATAGTTTATGGTGCCTGTAGGGCAGGATTAAGTTTGAATAAGTGTTGCTTATGCACTATTTGAAGCACAGTTGAAAATGTTCAAAGCTATATTGCTTGCTTTTATTCATTTTTAAAAATCGAAAACCTGAACAGATGCCAGAAAATGCAGCGCACTAAGAGCTTTGTATTTCAGTTTCAGGAAACAATGACATGCCTTTTCATTTGATAATAAAATGCACATTTTTATGATTATAGTACCCAACTGAATTCTTGGCAATCGCTTCCAGAAAAATGTAATTCAGTTTTCCATGTTTGCATATTTTTCAGAAATAGTTAATATGACTTACTGAATGGTTGGTTACCCACCCTTGAGTGGCCCTGTAGTAAACTGTAATTGAAATATAGTAAGCCAACAGATTCTTTAGAATTTCCCTTCTTTATGTTCATCGCTCTGTCAATTTCACAAGTGTACGCCTTCAGTGTAAATTTCTGTGACTGACATTTTAATATACAATTTCAAGACATTTTAAGGCAAGCTATTAAAAAAAAAATTCTAATCTGTGTTGCATTTGCTAAGTGATACCATTTTTGATCAAATAATGCAATTTGTTTTGTCCATTACATAATGAACAAAATCAAAGTGCTGCCTGAGATTGACACCCTGATCCTAAGAACATTTATTTGGAAGGAAAAAACATGCTTACCTGAGATCTGTTTTCTTTTGTTCATTCCTTTGCCCCATTCCCACTGGCTAGGACACAAACCAGTGCCTGTGCCAGTGGATCTTGGATATTTGCCACCGCTGTAGAGTATATTCCAACATATCAGCTGAGATATGGTGACAGAATAGTCCATTGGAGGGGTGGAAATGGATGGTGGGTGTGAATTGGTACGTAAGCCAACTCCTTCTAAGACCCCACACCCAGCCTCTATGCCAGTGTTCTATTACCCTGGCAAAGAAAGGTCATGTAGCAAACATAAGACCAATGTCAATACGTCAAGTACAGGTATTATAATTTTCCATATCATTTTACTGCTCTTCGGTGTCTTCCTGTAATACCCATTAGTCCTTCTTGCAGCTGTCATTACCATAAAGTTTATAATATTAATAACTAGTGACAGCTATGCACACTTTTATTTATTTATGGATGGATGGATGGCATTTAAATATGTGATTATGCATGCACATACACAATGAACCCTAAATTCCATAGTGATATATGAATTCCTAAATTTGTATTAATTTGAGTCGCTGTTGCCCCTTTCAAAGAGGAGGAGGAAGGAATTACATTGTTACAAGGTGAACTGTCTCCAAATTTGTCCTTTTGCCAAATACTGCTTTGGGTTTCTACTTATAAAGCGGTTTCCTTTTAGTCAGTAGTGTGGAGATACTGAGATATCTCAGTAATGAAGACTGTGCTCCATTCTTAAAGAGCTGCTTCCCTATATCTTCCTGCATTTCCATTAAAGATAGATTGCTCTATATTGTCCAGATATGTTTTTCCAAGGACATGACCAACTAACCTGTTCTAGACACTGTGTAAATCATAGAATCATAGAATCATAGAGTTGGAATAGACCACAAGGGCCATCGAGTCCAACCCTCTGCCAAGCAGGAAACACCATCAGAGCACTCCTGACATATGGTTGTCAAGCCTCTGCTTAAAGACCTCCAAAGAAGGAGACTCCACCACACTCCTTGGCAGCAAATTCGAACAGCTCTTACTGTCAGGAAGTTCTTCCTAATGTTTAGGTGGAATCTTCTTTCTTGTAGTTTGGATCCATTGCTCCGTGTCCGCTTCTCTGGAGCAGCAGAAAACAACCTTTCTCCCTCTTCTATGTGACATCCTTTTATATATTTGAACATGGCTATCATATCACCCCTTAACCTCCTCTTCTCCAGGCTAAACATGCCCAGCTCCCTTAGCCGTTCATCATAAGGCATCGTTTCCATGCCTTTGACCATTTTGGTTGCCCTCTTCTTGGCTGCAGAGTAAACCAATTCTAAAGTCAATGCAACTGTACTGTACAGAATGAGCATGGTTCCGTTTTACTCACATAAGCTAAACTCGCTCTGAAAGATGCACCAGCTGGGGTGTATCAAAACCAACATGTTTAATTCAACAGTTAAAGGCATTTAATTCAGCTGTTAAAAGCATGGGATCTTTAGTAAGGCCATCTGCTGGCAATTCAGAAAAATGCATTGCCATAGACTGTTTAAAGTGCAATAAACACCAACAGAATTTGTTTAATTGAGATATCTGAAAGGAAACCAGTAAAGGCAACAGTGCCTTCTTTTCCACCACTGTGATTAGAAATCACCTGGGTTATATTAAAATTGTGGTAGCACACTCTTCCTGCACTTATTTGAAAGAAATAGCTGTCTGGGAGTCAAGTAAAAGATCAAGGACTAAGAAATAAAGGCTCTGTGGTTATTCAACTTTCTTGGTCAGACAGTGATGTGGATCTGACCTACAAGCTTTTATATGAGTGGATGGGAACTGTCAAATAAGCCTATAAAAAAGAATAGGGAATTATTATCTGTTAAATAGTCTTGAATTCCAGAGATTCAGTTTATGAACCACAAGAGCTAAAATTGCCACTTGAGGTCTTTTCAGTGATGACATGCATCCAATTGATATGAAGGAATAAGCTTTTTATTTTGTCAGGAGGGGTGCCACACTGGAGTAAACTAGTTGTAAGTCCTGATTCCATGTCAAATTATAAAGGGATAAATATAATTGTCAAATTATAAAGGGATAAATGTCAAATTATAAAGGGATAAATATAATAATTGGCACAAGTAGGACCTGCAACAAAACCTTTTAGTGTAGTGTGCTCCTGTTCAGAGTTTCAGTCACCTGTGCCTTGTACTAGGACACTCCATTCCATGAGATCAGATGGAGGAGCTCTCTGGACCCTATGGGCCAGAAGCATGATTCAATGAGGAGACATGCCTTCAGTATAATGGGCCCAACTTTATGGAATTCCCTCACATTAGAACTCAAGGCAGGCACCGTGTCCCTGCTAAGTTTCAGACATCAGGTTAAAGCAGTTTTGTTTTAGCAGGCCTTTGTACCATGAATGCTGTCCTAACAATTTATTGAATTTTGTTTTTGTAAGCCACTTTGAGACATATGGTGAAAAGCAGGGTATATAAATTCCTTAAATAAATTTTCTCCTATTACACAGTCAGCATTGCATGATCACCAAGCATGTTAAACCGACTGGCATGCAGACCACCAAGTATTTTATGGCCATTGAACTGTTCTCTGTGTTTTTTTAAATTATCACTCAGATATTTTTCACCAAACCTTGTATTTCAGCAAACCTTGAGGCTTTGCTGAGCTTGATGATACCTCTCTTGTGCATGCGTAAAAACTCAGGGTTTCAGTATTAAAAAAAGAGGAAATGGATATGTCTGGGGTCCATTGCCATTCACAATCATTACTGATGGTTTAGATAGTGTATTGAATATAATTGTATTTTCAGGGAGGGGGGAAATGCAAAGTTTAAAATTCAAGGGGTATATCGTATTTGTAGACGTACCAAACCAAGATTGAGTAAGGTGGTTTTGTCTCTCTTCGTAGCTGTAGCGAGCAGCTGTCTAAGTGAAGAGTGAGCTAAATTAAGTCTTTGGAGCTTGCTTCTGTTTTCTAGCTTCTGCAAACACCCACACAACTAGAGATGCCGGGATGTACTTTCATTCCTAAATTAATCTCTACAGGATTAAAAACAGATTATCTGCTGGAAGCAAAGTGTATTTTGTTCGATATATATGTACTTTGTAACTGGAGAGTGGGAAAAAATCCATTAATGGCTAGTATTTCCACACACACATTGATGTGTTCATAAAATGTTAATTACTCTACTCGGCAGTACATTATGCTTTTTTCCACACAAAAGTCAATAAAAGGAAGTCATATAGACTGAAAAAATGGTCAGTGTATTGGCAGTTTTGAAAAACTTTTAAGAAAATAGGAACCCAACATTTGTCTAGTGTGTTTAACAAACTTATACTTAAATGCATACTATGCATGCATTTTTAGTGTTTAGAGGAAAAATGTTAGGCTGGATGCAACTGTGTTATTTTGATCCCATAAGGACTTTTTATCTAGCTGAAGTTTCCATGAAGGGAAGAACGGTAACTGCTCTGAGGTTTGCATTACAAGAATGTACCTGGATAAACCTTGAGTTTATACCCACCCTCTTCCCCTCTCCTCTGGTGGCACCATATGGAGAAGATTAGAAGCTCTTGCTTCCATTTTCAACTAACTGCAGTTGCTGTTTTGGTCCAAGCTGAGAGCTGTGGCTAGTGGTTAACCATGGTTTGGTGTAGGGGTAGTCAACCTTTTTATACCTACTGCCCACAAATGCATCTTTCTTGATGGTAAAATTTCCTTACCGCCCACCAGGATGATTCAGCTTGTGCCGTAGAACCCCCTACCACCCACCTAGAATCCTGAAACGCCCATTAGTGGGTGGTAGGGACCAGGTTGACAACCCCTGGTTTAGAAAAACAAGACAGGATTGTAAGCTTGTTCCCATAAACCATAGTTGAGACTAGATAGATTGTTCAGGTTCAGACATAATGAGTAAATGAGGTTAGAAAACATAAGCAAAAGCTTCGAATCTCAGTCTTGTGATCATGACAAACAAAGGGAAGGGAGGGCATGTAAGCACTCTGGGGCGACTTGAAGAACATTCAAGGGAGCTTTTGAGAGTCTTGCTTCCTGCATTATCTTTCTCTCTTTCTCTCTGAGGACCATTCAAGGGGGCCGGCAGCTTTAACTTGTAACCCATTATCTTCCTGAAATAAAACAGCAGCAAAAAAAAGTGCGGAAACACATTTGCATGATTGTTTATCTTCTTAAAATACCTTCCCTCCCAAAAATCCTTACCACAGCTCCTTAGTTTTACACAGAAGGCATGAGATATGCAAGAAAATAGTAGACTGGTTTATTAATCTGCTTTTAAAATACATTACAGCTGTGTTCTTTTATTTGTAGGCATTGCCATTTCTGATGAGATTGATAAGGTAAGGGCTCTGTCTCGTTAAATGATACAAGTTCTGTGTGTGCCTCTGAGTGTCTACATTGAAGCAATGAAGGCACACAAATACAAAAAACACAAATAACAACTATCTGGAACAGATATGATAAGGCATGCATACCATTAGTGCAGTGTTAGAAACTGAGATATGAAAGCTAGGAGCTAAATGGCACCTTAAATCTAGGTTACGGGTGCAACAATGGAATGTCTAGGCACACTTTTTTATTAACAAGAATACAAAGCTGAAAATGAATGAACTGCAGCTAAAATATTATGTTCATTTTTCACATGCTCTAGTCCTTCCCCTGCCCTCCCCCCTAATATTCTCAAGAAGGTCTCTTCTCCAGTCTTCAGAGAGTAGATTGAAGTGGGGAAGCAGAAAAAGATCCTCCTTTCCCTTCACTCTGCAGTTTAATCTGAAATCTTACGTGCAGTACTGTGCCCAGAGCTCAGAAACTGCTTGCGCTAATGAAATTCTCTGTTGCAAAATGTGCCTGGAGAACAATGGGGGTTTTGAACACTGCATTAGTAAGAAAACATTTGCACATATTTTGAAATTTCATTTTAAATATATTCAAACAAAATCAGTTCTATAAACATAAAATGCTTTGGTATGAAAGCAGATATCTAGTGATGCGCATATATATATATATATATATATATATATATATATATATATATATATATATATATATAAAACGTCATAGACAATCTTTTCTTTCTTCCGGGGGCATTAGAAGAGTCCAGTGTAACTCTATTATTCTAAGCTTGCATTTAATATTTCAGCTAAGATCAGACAGTCTCCCTTGCTGTTGAACTTTCAGTGGCTACTGATGATTTTTTATAGTTAGTTTTAAACTATTTTTCCTCCATTGTACCGGTATTTATTGAGCTTGATGTGTATCATTAAGAGATGATTGCCATTAAGCATTATATAAACGTTCCAGGGAGAGAATGAAAATAAAAAAGCAGCTAAAGTATCATTTTCCCTATCTAGGACGCAGCAGCCTTTAATGCTCCCCTTTTACGGCCCCGTGTTGTTGGAGAATGGGTTGGCCGCGAAGAGAACGATGCAGACCCATTGGCTGCCGAAATGCTGCAGCCTCCAATACCAAGAAGCAAAATGGAACAATGGGATAGCGAAGATAGCAGCAGTCCTGGAGGAAGGTAAACTTTGCTGCTCTTACCAAAAACTCAAACATCTAAAATTGTCCCCTTATTGGTTATCTTAATACAACAACCTGAGTTTAGCCTCTCTAGCTACATAAATTAGACTAGCATCTGCATGAAATGGCAGGTTGCATGAGGGTCAATAAAACTTACGTTTTATAATGAGCTCCATGTAAGGCAGTTTGCCACATGCACTAAAATTAGGTTAGTAAAATATTTCACCTTACGTCTTTTGTTTGGAATTCTGTAGACGAACCAAGATAGCAATATTATCTACATATAGTTCAAATCAGGTACCTATTTAGACCTGCACAGGTGTCTTTGTATAGCAACTGATTAAATGCATGTCATCTCAGAGTAACAGATCTGTTTCCAGGAGTTAATTCAATTTAATTAATTATTAAAGTATTAATTAATTACAGTGTTTACATGATTCCAACATATAATACCATCTGATTAGATGGTTATTTAATTCAACTTAATTATTTAGCCTTGAGTTTAGTAACTCTACTACTTGCAAATAATCTTTCTTTCAAGCACTAATAAAGTGCTAATTTATTAACATTGTCAGATCATTTTAAATGTTAAATGTGATGGAGAATGTTTTTACATCAATTTTAACAGTACATTATTGAGAGCTTAAAAGGCAATTTGGTGGTTTGTCAGGAGTGGGAGCTGAAGGGCTGTTGAAGACACAGCTGCAGTGAAAAATGTGAATGTTCATTTTATTAACTCCTTAGGACTGTTGTACTCCTGTGTACAACAATTTGGATGTGCTGAACCTTCTCTGCCTCAGTGGGTTGTCATTTGCTATGGTTTGAATGTGGCTGAAACTTTGTATTAGCATAGTGGTATCTGCTGAAGGTGCAGTTATTAGGTTCTGGTGAAGAGTAGTAAATAGCTGGCCTCCTAAGACTATATTTAGGGCAAAATGAATATATGACCACAAATAGTTTCTTAAAGAAGAGTTGTGTGATGATGCAAGAATGAAATAGACTGAAGCTATGTTTTACTTTTTCTATTTTATCGGCTAACATGGGTTTGCATTCCTGAAACACTTTAAATCAGCCTTTCTCAACATTTAGTCCCCATATGTTATTGGACTACAACTCCTATCATTCCTAGCCAGGGGTTGGGAACGATGGGAGCTGTAGTTCAAGAACATTTGGAGAAGCTGCCCAGAGTGTCTGGGACAGCCCAGTCAGATGGGTGGCATATAAATTATTATTATTATTATTATTATTATTATTATTATTATTATTATTATTATTAAATATGGAATAAATATGAAATTATGGATTGGAATTATGCTTGTGGTTCCCAGCTATGTGGACATAGCAGCCTGCCTGCAATTCAGCTCCTTCATATGTATTATCTTGTGTTGGTCACGGTAAATTGTTTTAGTAAGATAAAATTATGAATTCTCCCAAGATGTCAATGGACACCCCCAGGTGCTCTCATGGAGAGACTGACAAATCAAAGAGGCAATTCTTTTTCTTCTAGTTTAAAGATGGAACCAAAGACTAAAGGATTGAAACATCAGCAGCAGCAACATAAGAAGCTACTCGCTGCCATGCTCTCCCAGGATTCGTTTGATTCTGTACAAAGCACAGTTCCATCAGTAACAGAAGAAGATATTGACAATGAAGATGATGCTATGGAACTGCTGGGTAATTTAAAAGCTTAATTCACTCACGGAGCAAGTTCAAATGTGGTTTTGCCATTGCTGCA
Organism: Podarcis bocagei; assembly: GCF_964188305.1. Lineage (NCBI taxonomy): Eukaryota > Metazoa > Chordata > Lepidosauria > Squamata > Lacertidae > Podarcis > Podarcis bocagei. The sequence continues at coordinate 58,182,199 of NC_138133.1, forward strand.
TTTACTCTGCCCCTCCTGTAGTATATTGATTGACACCTATTGCGCAAAATCCAGTGTCACCTTATGACTTTCTTCATAAGGCTGTATCACATATGGGGACATGACTACATGCTTTGTGTTCTTGGAAAAATTCCAAAAAAAACCAAGACAGGAAATTATTGCCCTCAGGTTCTTTAGATGATGTCATAACATTCATTTTTTAAATGTTGGGGCTATTTCAAATAAATATATGGGCCGAAAGGATAGACTTAAGCAAAGTACCGTATTTTTCGCCCCATAAGACGCACTTTTTCCCCTCCAAAAATGAAGGGGAAATTGGGGTGCGTCTTATGGGGCGAATGCAGGCTTTCGCTGAAGCCTGGAGAGCGAGAGGCATCAGTGCGCACCGACCCCTCTCGCTCTCCAGGCTTCAGGAAGCTATCCGCAAGCCTTGCAAGCCCGAGTGGGAGTACCCGCGGGCTCACAAGGCTTGCGGGCAGCAGCCTGCAGCCCCCGCGAGTGTCCGCAAGCCTTGCACGCCCGGCAGGAGGTCCCACCGGGTGCGCGAGGCTTGGGGCGGCAGCCTGTCGCCCGAAGCACGGGGAGCCCTCCGGAGGGCTTCCCCTGCTTCGGGCGAGTGTCAGCAAGCCTCGCGCTCCCGGCAGGAGGTCCCCCGGGTGCGCGAGGCTTGGGGCAGCAGCCTGTCGCCCGAAGCACGGGGAGCCCTCCGGAGGGCTCCCCCTGCTTCGGGCGAGTGTCTGCAAGCCTCGCGCACCCGGCGGGAGGTCCCACCGGGTGCGCGAGGCTTGGGGCGGCAGCCTGTCGCCCGAAGCACGGGGAGCCCTCGGGAGGGCTCCCCCTGCTTCGGGCGAGAGTCTGCAAGCCTCGCGCACCCGGCAGGAGGTCCCACCGAGTGCGCGAGGCTTGGGGCGGCAGCCTGTCGCCTGAAGCACGGGGAGCCCTCGGGAGGGCTCCCCCTGCTTCGGGCGAGAGTCTGCAAGCCTCGCGCACCCAGCAGGAGGTCCCACCGGGTGCGCGAGGCTTGGGGCGGCAGCCTGTCGCCCAAAGCACGGGGAGCCCTCCGGAGGGCTTCCCCTGCTTCGGGCGAGTGTCAGCAAGCCTCGCGCACCTGGCAGGAGGTCCCACCGGGTGCGCGAGGCTTGGGGCGGCAGCCTGTCGCCCGAAGCACGGGGAGCCCTCGGGAGGGCTCCCCCTGCTTCGGGCGAGAGTCTGCAAGCCTCGCGCACCCGGCAGGAGGTCCCACCGGGTGCGCGAGGCTTGGGGCAGCAGCCTGTCGCCCGAAGCACGGGGAGCCCTCCGGAGGGCTTCCCCTGCTTCGGGTGATTGTGAGCAAGCCTCGCGCTCCCGGCAGGAGGTCCCACCGGGTGCGCGAGGCTTGGGGCGGCAGCCTGTCGCTTGAAGCACGGGGAGCCCTCCGGAGGGCTTCCCCTGCTTCGGGCGAGTGTCTGCAAGCCTCGCGCACCCGGCAGACACTCGCCTGAAGCAGGGGGAGCCCTCCCGAGGGCTCCCCGTGCTTCGGGCGACAGGCTGCCGCCCCAAGCCTCGCGCACCCGGTGGGACCTCCTGCCGGGCGCGCGAGGCTTGCTGACGCTCGCCCGAAGCAGGGGAAGCCCTCCGGAGGGCTTCCCCTGCTTCGGGCAGGTGAGCGCAAGGCTTGGGGCGGCAGCCAGGGCTGGGGGGGGGGGGAAATAATTTTTTTTAATTCATTTCCCCCCCAAAAAATGAGGTGTGTCTTATGGGCCGGTGCGCCTTATAGGACGAAAAATACGGTAACCCAAAAAAGAATCCAGAGCTGGACTTTATTTTCCTTCTTTCACCTCTGTCGTTACTAACTGTGCTGCCTTCCATCATTAGGAAGTCACCCATTTCCCTACAACGTCGCACTAATTTTAGCCCTTCCCTTACTCGTTCAAATGATTTGTTTCCACGCTGTCAGCTGCTTGCCTAGCCTTGGCTGCTGCTAAAATAATATGGTGCTCTGTTAGTCTTCCTAAAGGCAATATTATAACAATATGTATTTGGTTAAATTAATGTGCATTCCTCCCCCTGTGGTTTCATTTATACAGTTTAACTGGAAAATCTCGCACAATTTTTTAATAACATTAGATTATACAAGTTAGTGAACAAAGTATGTAGCCATAGCTGAAGAATCTCTTAGAAGTGCAGGAAATTGCATTATACTAAGACTTATTGTTCTTCTATCCCAGTATTGTCTGCTCCACTAGTTGAGATCACTAGTGAGTCATGGCCTGATCCAAGGTGGGTCACAACAGGAGCACTAGCACCATGCAGATATATGATAATAGATTAAGAAAGACCCAAAAGCATGTTTGAATTAAAAGTGGGTCCTGAACCTGAAAACGTTGAAGACTGCCAATCTTCTCTGATTTGCAGCAACTTTCCAAAGTCTCAGTAGATGTCTCTTGTATCACCTCCTACCTTATCCTTTTTATTTAGAGATGGTTGACAATTGAATCTGGTCCATCTGCATGCAAACACACGTGCTTTGTCACTGAGCTATGGTACCTTCCCATTTCTTTAATGCTGTTCTTTTTTTTAAAGTATTGGTAATATTCCTTTAAAACAATAGTTTGGGTTTCTCACTATCCCCTCTTTTATTTTAGCTTATTTGTTGGAAGTGTGCATTTTAAATATGTTCAGAAGATATATTCAAGGTTATTTATGCCATGGTTTTAATTAGCACATTATAATGAGTTTTAGTAATTGCTGTATTTGTGGCACATTGATGCCAGATTTAATGTGAGACATCTGTTAAGTCCTTTTTTCTGTGTAATGTGGAAGCTGCTAGTTTAGACCACAAACTAAAGTCTTTTTTTTTTTTAAGGCCTTTCCCCCTTCTCATATACTGTTGTTGGAGCCTGCATGCCACAGTGATTAGATTTTTAGAGTGTTAGACTAGAATAGGGCAGACCTGTACAGTGGTACCTCAGGTTACATACGCTTCAGGTTACAGACTCCACTAACCCAGAAATAGTGCTTCAGGTTAAGAACTTTGCTTCAGGATGAGAACAGAAATTGGGCTCCGGCGGCGCGGCGGCAGCAGGAGGCCCCATTAGCTAAAGTGGTGCTTCAGGTTAAGAACAGTTTCAAGTTAAGTATGGACCTCCGGAACGAATTAAGTACTTAACCTGAGGTACCACTGTATTCAGATTATCATTCAGCCATTTAAACCCACTGGGTGACGTTGGGTTAGTCAGTTTCTCTCAGTCTATCCCTACCTCACAAAGGTTGCTCTAAGGGGGGGGGGGTAGGAGTGGGTGAAGAGAGAACTAAACTGAAGTTACTGAAGGAATGACAGGATTAAATGAATGAATGAATGGTTTGTGTTTATACAGAATACAATTTTACGGTTAACCAAGTAAGCTGTAATCAGAATCACTGCGGGCTAGGGACAAAGGTGAGAGCTGTTTCCTAGTTCTACTGGATCTCTCAGTGGTGTTTGATACCATCGACCATAACATCCTTCTGGACTGTCTTGAGGGGCTGGGAGCTGGGGGCACTGTCATACAGTGGTTCCGCTCCTTCCTCCTGGGCCGTGTTCAGAAGGTGGTGGTGGGGGATGAGTGTTCAGACCCCTGGGCTCTCACTTGTGGGGTGCCTCAGGGTTCTGTCCTCTCCCCCATGCTTTTCAACATCTACATGCAGCCGCTGGGAGAGATCATCAGGGGGTTTGGGCTGGGTGTTCATCAGTATGCGGATGATACCCAGCTCTACCTCTCTTTCAAATCAGAACCAGTGAAGGCGGTGACAGTCCTGTGTGAGTGTCTGGAGGCGGTTGGAGGATGGATGGCGGCAAACAGATTGAGATTGAATCCTGACAAGACAGAAGTACTGTTTCTGGGGGACAGGAGGTGGGCAGGTGTGGGGGATTCCCTGGTCCTGAATGGGGTAACCGTGCCCCTGAAGGACCAGGTGCGCAGCCTGGGAGTCATTTTGGACTCACAGCTGTCCATGGAGGCACAGGTTAAATCCGTGTCCAGGGCAGCTGTGTACCAGCTCCATCTGGTACGTAGGCTGAGACCCTATCTGCCCGCGGACTGCCTCGCCAGAGTGGTGCATGCTCTGGTTATCTCCCGCTTGGACTACTGCAATGCGCTCTACGTGGGGCTACCTTTGAAGGTGACCCGGAAACTACAACTAATCCAGAATGCAGCAGCCAGACTGGTGACTGGGAACGGCCGCCGAGACCATATAACACCGGTCTTGAAAGACCTACATTGGCTCCCAGTACGTTTCCGAGCACAATTCAAAGTGTTGGTGCTGACCTTTAAAGCCCTAAACGGCCTTGGTCCAGTATACCTGAAGGAGCGTCTCCACCTCCATCGTTCTACCCGGACACTGAGGTCCAGCACCGAGGGCCTTCTGGCGGTTCCCTCACTGCGAGAAGCCAAGTTACAGGGAACCAGGCAGAGGGCCTTCTCGGTAGTGGCGCCCTCACTGTGGAACGCCCTCCCACCAGATGTCAAAGAGAACAACAACTACCAGACTTTTAGAAGACATCTGAAGGCAGCCCTGTTTAGGGAAGCTTTTAATGTTTGATGTATCATAGTATTTTAATATTCTTTTGGAAGCCGCCCAGAGTGGCTGGGGAAACCCAGCCAGATGGGCGGGGTATAAATAAAGTATTATTATTATTATTATTATTATTATTATTATTATTATTATTATTATTATTATTATTATTATTTTGAGAGATTGATCACTTCATTGATTCCTCCATGTCCAGTTCCTCCAACTTAATAAGTGTTTTGTACTCTTATGTAGAAAGGATACATAAAAAGAGGTTATGGCTGTTATCTACATACACTTTTAAAAAAGGTAAGCTTCTTGAACACACTGGGCTTTACTTCTGGCAAATGTGTACAGAGTTTTGCTGTAAGGTTGTGGTCCTGCAAGCATTTATCTAGAAGTAAATCCCACGGATCTCAGAACAGAAGGACTTACTTCTAAGCGAAATTGTATAGGATTTTGCCGCACATTAGCAATTTGGCTTATTCTGGCACAAAATCCACGGAGATAAGCCTAATTAGAAAAAAACAGCCTATTATATTCAAGAGCAAGTGGCCCGAGGGAAGAGGGAGTTGTAAAGCTGCAACATAATCAGATATTCAGGAGTTCATGTGAATATGAATGTTGAACTAGCAAACTCAGTATTTAAATTAGATTATTAGAACTGGCGTTCACTACTGAAAATCTGTATTTTTAGCAAAATATGGTTAAAGGTAACAAGACTCTGCTTATTATTACTATTCATGAATTACTATAAGCTGAGTTGTTGTGTACCTAGGATCAGACTATTTCCATCACAACATACAAAAAAGGCAGTGGGGGGCGGCGGGCTAAAATTCCAAATCCATTCCAGATCTGATGAAAAGGTTTCCCCTTCTGGATTTCTGCTATAAGCACCTGTTAAAAGCACAGGAATACTGCCAGCCTCAAGTCAGAATGGCACGGTGTGTAAGTCTAATATTTTCTAGTTATGTCTGTTAGGTAGTAATGCATTACTTGTCCCACACCTCCCCCCCAAAAGGGGAAGCTGGAGATAGAACAGTATCTGACCAGAGAAGCACCAGCTATCTCAACCTGATCCCACTGCCCCCCTGAGGACAGCTGTGGGCTCTATGACCCTCCCCTCCCCCACCCTCCACAAAGGACAGCAGCAAGTCTTATACCAAAAATCTATCTGTTCTTTGTTCATACTCATCTGCTGTTGGCCACCTTTATTTCTGACTTTCACATGTGTTTTCTGCCATTCTGTTCCATATGTCTGGATTAAACCTCTTAAAATTCCTTTTAAAACCCCATTTTGCCCATAAATCCTTTGCCAAACCATCACCACCTTGTCTTTTCCGGGCATTTTGCTACCTGTTCTTCCTACCCACTAACCCACTCCTTGTATCTCTTCTATCATGCCCTGTCTTTTAGTGTTGCCATTCCCATCTGAATGTAAGACCAGCTTTCATGTTATGATTGTCGCAAGAAGCCTGCTCTTAATTGCTCCAAATGTATCACCGCATTGATTTATCATGTACCAACAATGCTAGGTGCTGTGCATAATATGGAGCCCAGAGGTAACATGGTGCTTGCCCAGGTGGTTTAAAATCCAGATGCTGTCCTCTCTATTGGAGTGCGGCAACAAAGAGTAAATTTCCACTGAACAGAACAGAAAATATCCTCATTTCCCCCAAGCTCAACACACCGCAGATGTTTCTCTAATTCCACAGTGAATGGTTAAGACCTGGCAGCTATAAATCACAGCAGACAATCTGCTGCCACTTCTGAAAATTCTCACTGAAGCAGAAGCTTTATAGAAATGAATGGGGCTTGTGCCAGTGTAGCACTTTGAGGATCACTGTTTTAGTAAGGCAGACTCTATAATAATGCTGGAAACAGAGTTTTCAGTTACCTTAATGGGAGTTTTGGCTGTAGTTGGTTCTGATATATTTACATTTCTAAAGTAAGCCCTATTTCAAAATGCTTATGAAGGTTGCATTTGGGACTAATCCCTGAAAAGAAATGGAGCCCATTTTCCAGAATACAAATTGGATAAAAAATGCCCTTCGCATTCTTGAGTTAGATTGAATTCCGAGTAGTCCAGTTCTGGTACAGTGAAGTTTTACTGAGATAATTCACATTGGCAGCATGCCTGTTGCCAATGGCATATAGTTGGTCACAGAGATGACTCCTCCCATTGGATCTGACAGGAAGTTTCCAGAAAACCTTTCACCTGTTTTCCAGGGGGAGGCGTCATCCTGCCCTCCAGTCCAAGCCTGTCTGCAGTCAAAGACACTTGGGTGCTCACTTAGCCTGTAAGTTCAACAACTTTTCAACCCCGCGTGGCACTAGGGAGCATGTACATTTTGGAATATAATTTCCTCCGTTCTCCTCAACTTATCTTTTCCTCTGCTACTTGTCCTTGCTTCTGACATTTGTCTCAGTCAGTGCTTCTGTTGTTTTGTGGGAAGCATTTGGCAAGCAGCCTTTGTGGGGTGGATTTGCAGAGGCTGGGGTTCACCCTCTGCTTCCTTGGGCCACAGCTGAGACTTGGCTGGAGCAGACGGGTTCCACAGCTGCACAAAAGTGGGTGGGACTGCCATTTTGTCCCTCAGCAGACGCGGCCACATTTAGCCCCAAAACTCCTTTTGTTGTTCAGCTTGTCTAACAACCCTTTGGAATCATGAGAGAGTACTCTGCTGATCCCAAATTCCTTGATCCTTAAACTAGGAGGCATTTAAAAAGCAATTATTGTTCCCTGATCAGACCAGTGAATTGACACAGCTCAGAGAGGAATGTTGCTTTGGTGGTTTTCCTCCTCTTCTGATAGTTAGGTCTGGCTTTTTCTGTAGCTTGCCCAGGGGGACTCTCCAGTTTGCCACTGCAATTGTGCACAGGAATGAGGCATGTTTGACCATAGTGGTTCCTTTCACTGTGGCACTGTCTTGCAGTTTCTCCTTTGCTCAGTGTTCGGGGCTACAGTTTTAGAAGGTGAATCTCCCAGGTTCTTTCCCTAGGCGTGCACCTGCACATCTTCAGAGATCACCAGGAGGTGATCTCACAGATTCTCCCCACCTGTCAGCTCTGTGATACTTCTTTCTCTCCCCCCCCCTCCAGGGAGCCTCGTGCAAAGAGTCCAGGGGGACCTGTGCCACCAACCACTGTTCTAATACAATTGCCTGTGGTTTCCCATCCACCTCCTGCTCAGTAGTCCACTGAGGCAGGCAAAGGGCTTCTAGCAGCTGATCTGGTCACTATCTCTGTCCAGCAAACAGGGAACTTGAGTGCAGCAGGTCATTCTACAGTGAATTAGGTGGGGGTTCTTTCACTCTGAACATACTGTTCCACAGATTAGTGGGCAGAAGGGGCAATTGCTGTGGGAAGAACTACAAAAAGATCACAAATTAACCCAGTGGTGTGTTTTTTTAATTATTATTATTCTGGGGAGGAAGCCACCCCACAGAAGTTGCTGTTATTGTCTTCTGTAGCATGGGCTAAAAAGGACTTTTCTTCCATGACATCTAAGCCCACTATTGTGCCCCTTTCTCTTGGTTTTCAACAATGCATGGAAGGCTGAATGGAAACATCACAATAATACTAAAATGGTTCCCCGAGTGACAAAGAAACATTATAGTTTCTCTAAAGAAATGCAACAGCTGTGCTTGTCTCTAGTGAGTCCACTGGTGGTGACTTTAGTCTCCCCTATGGTTATGCTTTCAGAATAATTACAGGAATTTATCAGCTTTTCAGAAGGTTTCTTCTATTGTAATATTTTTCAGAGAATGAGGATTAAATAATTTTGATGGTTATAGGTTGTTCATACCTTGCAATATATTTGTCTTTTCTTTATAGCAAGTGACCTATATGTTAACCTGTAAAGACACTGTGTCCTTTAGAAATATTAAGATCAGTAGCAACTTTTGTTCCTTAAATGTCATGGGGAAATAGTCAGCAATCCTACACATGTCTACAGCAAAGTAAGCTGGTTCAATGTGACTTACTCCCAGGTAAATGTGACACTTGCATCCTTGTTTATTTATTTATATTGGCTGTTGTTCACTATTCTTATTTTGAAATATTGTATACTGAATCAAGTGTCTTAATACTATTATAGGCTAACATTTTGTTATAGAAGCATATAGAAGCAATTTCCAGCATTTGGTTGTTGCCACTTGAGGGCACTAATGCATTTTCTTTATGGATCCAGTAATCTTAACCAAACTTAAATGTGTGAAAAGGATCTTACTAAAAATGAGTTCTGTGCAAGAAATATAAAATATAGCTCCTTGAACAAAAAGCTGTGTTGGATTATTTAAACAAAAACACTTCCAAGCCTGGGAAGAATAACCAGAATGTGTATCTTTCAGCACACTTCCTTTACTTTTCTTTTTTTATATAATTTTTCCAGTTTATTAACTATTTCACTTTTCTCAAAAATTGGAGTGCATCAGAAAAAAAAGTATATTCAAAAGTGTAAAAGTGCATTGCAAAAACAAAGAATAAATATACAATGCAATTAAATATTCAGATTCAAATTTACTTTGTAAAACTAGCTTGTCTGTGTGAACAAAAATAGTTTAAATCATGATTTTGTCATGTGGGGCTGTATGTGTTTATATAGTTATTAATCACAGTAGAATTGCAGCTGTTATTGTTATTGATAGTTCTGTAAAAATGGACAAATAAGCTCCCTTTAAGTATCTGTTTCCTTGATGCTACTACACACTGATAATTGTAAAGTTTCATTTTAATATTCTTGTCCTCGTTCCTTTTAAGTTTAACATTTTATTTAGTCAGTTCACAGCAGGCAGATCCAAAAATATACAGAGCTCATCCTGATTCATAAATTAAGTCTTACTAACTACATGGATATATCTGCACCTGTGTTCTTGGCGCATTTCCTTGACATTTGCCCCTCACAGTCATGAAACAAATCTATGCATCTTTCCAATACATAAATGGTTTATTCATCCTTTGAATTTGCTAGGATGACCTTGACGTAAGCTTGTAAATTAGCCAAGTTAGCTTTTGCTTTAAAAAATGAAGAGACAGAATTAATTCATTGGCCTTGTTTATATGTCATGATAAGTTATTTTGCTCCACCCTGGTCCTATTTGTTTCTGCAATGTGTTCAGCTAAGTCCAAGTTTGGTTTAGTGTATTCTGTGAATCCAGGCTTGTGGTTAACTTCCCTATAGGCTAACCATGAGCTGCAACCAAAGTTTTTTTCCTAGTTACTGCTTGTGGTTAGCACTGAGAAAGTTTACCCACGAGTCTGGGTTTGGATGACATACTAAGCCAGTGTTTTTTACTACAGTAGAAAAAGACTGAAGAATCTGGCTTAGTGCAAAGCAGGCCAGTGGCTAGACCAAAACATACAAGGATGTAATGGTTCTTAAGGTGCAATATGCAATTTATTGCCCAATTGAATTAATATTAACATGTATGAAAAGCTCAGCTAGATGTATTTCGAGGCTCCACTGTATATCCATTTCTATTTTCTTCATAAAGGCATTTTCTTATTTTCAATTTGGTCCTTCTGAAAGGTTCTGTGATATTTAAAACCACCAGCAACATAGTGGCCGAGATCTAGCGAACTGCACAAGTAATTCTGTGTGCCCAAGGAGGTTATTAACTTACCTTTCTTGAGCACAATCACCCCATGCAACATAACAAACCACTTTCAAAACAGAAAACATTTTCAAAAGCCATTTGTGATGAGGCATAGGAGTCTACTGTTCAGTTATGTCCTCCTCACTCCCCCGGGTCCCCCCCCAAAAAAAGACCCCTGTATGCATATTTAAGTTATTGAGCTTATCTAAGGCAACCCTTTGGCTCCTAGGCTTGGACTACCTTAAAATATTAGTTTAAGATTTATAAAATGCACCTCTGTATAACTCCTCTAAGTTAATAGCATGAAATCATTTAAAACAATCCTCAGTATTGTTCAGTGTAAATCTGTTGATGTTACAGATGGTTACTGTTTGATTAATTTCATGATTTGCCCTACCTTACTATTTTTAGAGTGGAAATGGCATGCATCAGTAGACTTTTGGCAAACTAGCAAAAGTTGACGCAACAAGAAACTAGTTGAGTAAACTATGAAGACATAAAGAAATACGAGCGAGGCATTCAAGGCTAGGCCAAAATTTGATTTAGCGCTATATAAACAGCTAAACTATATAGCCATGTGTCTGAAAAAAAAATCGGCTACCTCAACAATATGCCAGCGGTAATGAATTCAGTGTTTGTTTACCGGCAACAATTTCTTAAAATATGGTAGTTGAATATGACACACAGGTTCCCCCTTTCCCTCCTACACACAAAGCAAGCACAAATGTGTTTACAGTGGAGTTTTATTGAAGAAACATATGACAAACAATCTCCTGTGAACTTTGGCTGGTTTTTCAGAAACCAGTATAATTTACAAAACAGGCATGCTTTTTGCCAACCCCAAAATCATGCCTCTAAAAATAATATTGCACAGATCTACATACCCTTCTGAGTGTATACCTTTTCCTCCTATAATGCTTTGTTAGGATGTGCTAGATCAGGCATAGCGAACCTCAGTCCCCCAGCAACCAAATGGTGATAACAGAGGCATGGATGCAGCTCCATGCTTGGTCAAGCTCTTTCAAGGGAGTGATAATTAATGACCTACTAACTGGAATGTGTTAGTTCAGTGTTCAGAGTTGTGAGTCGTGTCAGAGAGAGCTAGCAAAAGATCCATGTTCTGTTCCTGTAAATAATCCACTGTATATAATAAACACCTAACCACAAGTTCCTGATTCCTGCTTCATCTATCCTGTCTGCAGCCAAGACGCCAATTGCTTCCGTGGATTCTGCGTTTACTCTGCTAGGTCTGGCTAAGGTCCTGCACCTAGTCGGAAAGTTGCGAAACACCAATAGGTTTTGCCAATAGGCTTCTCCACCTGGGCTGTCCCCAGGTCACACCTCACCCCTGTCCTGCTTTGCAGCCTCCTTAAGTTCTTGCTTGTCTTGAATGTATCCTTTAACTCTGTTAAAGCTTCTTGCTTGCCTTGGCAAAGGATGTGTGGGTAAATTAGCATTTGCTGTTCCATCCACTTTGCTTCTGGCCTTGCCCTCTACTAGCTTCTGTCCTCTGGAAAGTTGCCTGGACAGGAAGATAAATACAAAGGAGGGAAAGACAGAAGAATACTTGGAGAATCTGCAACCTTTAACCTGGCAGAGAGCCCTTCAAATGCCTTATACCCCTAAGACTCATCTACCAGCATGTATGCATGTAGGAGTTGAGTGCCTTTGTGACAACCCCCACATACATATTTTCATTACTGTCCATACATTACGTTATTTCCTTCACCCACATATATCTGCATTATTGCTTACCCTGGCTTTGACTGGTGGGTGGGTGGAGGGTGTAGCAGGAAACCCCCCCCCCAATCATTCAGTTTGTACAACCTTCACACACACTCACACTCACACACTACATACGCTATGCATCTGTTATAAATTCATAGAAAATCAACCATACATCGGATTTGCACTGTCCCACTTTTATTTTACTCCATGAAGGAAGGACTACAAAATGGGGAAGGTTTGATACAGGGCAGCCATAATCCCTTCAGCATACCAGCACATCCACAGGAGCCCTGCCCAGTTGCTATGCCAACCCTGATGGTCCGAGACAGAGGACCATCAAGATCACAAAGAATTTGCATATGGGAGTGGATTCAGCACAGACTGGAACAAAGGACAATAATCAGCTCTTCCCTCTGGGGGCAGGAAACTGCAAACTCCCCTCTGTCACCTGGAAAGTACTCATGGGGAGAGGGAAAGGGGGAACCAGCCAGGTGACAGGACACTCAGGTTACCACCACAACTCCTCCCTCAACCCCTCCTTTCTGTGATGTATGTATGATGTTTCTGGGGGTGGTCTTGATCTACAGGATGGGAATTTCAAAAGTCTTTATAAGACCTTGCACACCATTTTTTCTGTGTCCTTTCTCTCTCCTGCAAGTGAGGGGAGCACCCTGTTGCAACAGTTCAATAAAGGCCAAGCCTACAGGCTGCTGTTTTGCTCCAAGTTATCCTGGTTGGTGTCTTTGTTTTTGTCCAAGGGAGCCCTCGGATTTTTCCGTTAACAAGGGCATTCCATGCTTGTGGTTTTAAAGATTCCCTACCAAGCTGATCCTTGCCTCACGTTAAATAATTGTCTTTCACAACAGGCTAATGGTGAATGGGAATTTTAAATTTATGTTTACTTTACTACCTTTTACTCTCACCTTCCCTGGAAAGAGCTCAAGGCAGTGTGAATAGTTTCTGTACTCCTCCGTTTTATCCTTGCAACAACCCTGTGAGGTTTTTGGTACAGAGCGAAAGTGACTGGCCCAAGGTCACCCAGTAAGCTTCATGGCTGAATCTGCAATTTATGTGTTTCTAAAGCAAATGTGTTGCTGCAAATATTTACTTAGTGATATACTTGCTTCTTTTTTTAATTTGCAGAGGATCTTGATGATTTAAGAATGGAAGGGGTAACCAGTGTCATTTCTTCTGGGAGCAAATTTAACCAAACCCGAAGTACACATACAGCTGAACCACAAGCCAAGGTCACCTTGAACATCTGTGCTAGGTGTGCCAGGTAAATAATAAGATTTTTGTTTCTTTCTTTGTGCTTCCCCGGGGGCAAATGCTTATTGCATATTGGAATTTGCAACAATTTCGCCCAGCTATCTAAAAGAAAGGACAGGATACATGTTTTTATCTTAAAGTTGGATAGAGGAACTGTCCTTTTTATCCCTGACTTGCAGTGACATTAGAAATTAATTCAAGAATCCTAAATTCTAGACACAGGAGAAGCCACAGCTGCTGGCGCCAGCTTTGAGAAACAGTGGTGTCTGGTGTTTTGTTGAAAGAGGAGGCTTTCTTAATTAAAATTAAATCTTGAGTGGAATCTTTATCAGGTCTTAGGACTTGGCAAGTTCATAAGGAGGAGTTGGGGTTGAATAGAGCCTTTGGCAAGCCAGAGATCTTTCCCTCTTAGCATGGACTATTAACACATTTTTCTGTCTACCACTTGACTTGATTTGTGGATTTGAACACGATTGCTCAAGTTACTTTTGCACATGACACCATTCACACCAACAATGTACCAAATTGTTTCACATACTTATCAGCTTTATGTCACAGCTTGGAACTATTTTCAGTTTTCTTTCTCTGAATTTGATTAGTTACCTGAATTTCTGTGGCTTTTCAAAGATGATCCAGGGTATTTATAGCTTCAAAATGCACCTGTGTAAATTAAGATTCAGTTGCATGTGTGTTTGGGGGGAGTTTCATACAGTTGCCTTTTAACACTTCATAATCCTATCCTTCTGGAAGGAACCTAATCAATATGGAATCTTTCTGGCTTTGGAACTGATTTTTTCCCCATCTACAGTATGAGAGCAAAAAAAGCAAAGCAGCCAAATCAGCTAAGAAGGCAATAATAACTTCGAGCCCTTTGATTTTTTTTTTTTAATGAAGACTCGTTTTTTGAAAAGGAAATTCACCTGACAAAACTAGCCAAACTCAATCACTTAAGTGATTAGCAAGAACATTATTTGTGGGAGGGGTGTGTGTGTGGGACAGTTCTAACTTCTTGACTTCTGCTGCTGGCTATTCTATTGTGGTACTCCAGATAAAGTTAAATACCTTTAAATAAAGGGAACCTGTGATGGCATCAGGATGAAATTTGAGCATGTTCCAGTCCTATTTTTAAACTTCATCCTCTTTGATTTGAGGCTGCCACTTTTTGACGGATGCCTGCTTGGAGATACTGATTGAATAACACTTCCAGAAATACCCCCATGCCCTCGCGTGTAGAATCATAATGTAGTGTTGTCATTGTTAGAGAAATCTTCCCCACCATTTAGGATTTAAACCCTGCAATATAAATCAAGATGCGGTTTTACATCCCTGACCCATAGCTGTCACCGCTGATACTTAGTCCTCTCTTGATTACACCAGAAGACTATTCTGTCAGTCTTTTGCTAAATCAAATGGAACAAAATGCTAAGCCTCATATGCCCAAACAACCAAATAGCATGACAAAACCTGACTGCCCTCAGATGACAGAATTATCTATATGTTAAACTCTGAGCTTTTTCTAGCCTTGACTGCTGCCCCAGAATTTGCCCCGATTAAATGAGGTGAGGATTTGTCCTTTTTACAGTGTGGGTGAAGGACTTGACTGCAGAAGAAGCAGGATTTATAACTGAATGAGTACTTGCTCTGATTATAAACCTTTTTTTATATATCATACAATATATACTCACCATCCCATTGCACAGTGGCAGTACGTGTATGATGCTACTGTTAGGTGGCAATTGCTAGGTGTAATTATCTGATATGGCTTGAAGTACCTTCTGTTCTTGGGATGCGGGTGGCGCTGTGGGTTAAACCACAGAGCCTAGGACTTGCCGATCAGAAGGTCGGCTTTTCGAATCCCCGTGACGGGGTGAGCTCCCGTTGCTCAGTCCCTGCTCCTGCCAACCTAGCAGTTCAAAAGCACGTCAAAGTGCAAGTACCGTAGATAAATAGGTACCACTCTGGTGGGAAGGTAAACGGCATTTCCGTGCACTGCTCTGGTTCGCCAGAAGCGGCTTAGTCATGCTGGCAACATGGCCCAGAAGCTGTACTCTGGCTCCCTTGGCCAATAAAGCGAGATGAGCGCCGTAACCCTAGAGTCGGCCATGACTGGATCTAATGGTCAGGGGTCCCTTTACCTTTTTTACCTTCTGTTCTATAATCACTGACTCTTTGAGTAATGCAGTACCCTGAGATCCATATGGCCTGTTTAGGTCATCAGATGACCTTAACAGATGAGGGATATCTGTTGAATGCAGTCTACAGTGTAAAAGAACATGACACAATGTCATGGGACTCAAATATCCGAAGGATTCCCTCTATCATCCTGCCTGTGCCTTAAGCTTGTTGAATGAGTTTCTTCTCCATGATCCACCATTGGGTGAGCTGCTCTTTGTGGTGTCACAAGAGAAAGCTTTCTTTACAGTGGCACTCTACTTGTGGACTGTCCCCGCCTCAAAACTGTGGAAGATGCTGATATTTTTATTAAGTTAAGACATATTTGTTTTGCCCAGGTGTTCTCAGTGGTTATTTGGGTTAGCCTATCCTGTGTTTTCAGCTACTCCTATTGGTTTATATGAATTTTATGGTTTTATTATAGTGTGATACCTCAGTTGGTTAGAGCATGGTGCTGATAACACCAAGGATACAGGTTCGATCCCTGTATGGGACAGCTGCATATTCCTCCATTGCAGGGGGTTGGGCTAGATCGGGGGTCGGCAACCTGCGGCTCCAGAGCCGCATGCGGCTCTTTAAAGCCTTTGCTGTGGCTCCGGGGCGGAGGCGCGAGGGGAGGGCGCGAGGGGCGGGCGCGAGGGAAGGAGGCGAGGGGCGAGGGGAGGGCGCGAGGGGAGGGCGCGAGGAAAGGAGGCGAGGGGCGGGCGCGAGGGAAGGAGGCGAGGGGTGAGGGGAGGGCGCGAGGGGCGGGGGCGAGGGGAGGGCGCGAGGGAAGGAGGCGAGGGGAGGGCGCGAGGGGAGGGCGCGAGGGGAGGAGGCGGAGGAGTTAGTTGCCTGAAGCCACTGTTCAAAACTGGTCACTGTTTTGAAGGGGAGTGAAGAACACACACTCAAAAAAAGGTAACTTGTTAATTTAATGTTTATTATGTTTACTGATTTGTGCTTTGTGACTGTTTGAGGTGGGGTTTTTTTCTTGGGAGGCTGGGCGGCGCGAAGAGAGGGAGGCTTGTGGTAGCGTCGGGGCTTGTCTCTAGCAAAGTAAGTCCTCGCTATTTGGTCACATGCGCAGCATTGTGGCTTCGGAGCTCCAACACTTGCTTTGCCGGCTGCTTTCAAAAGCGTCGGAATCAGCTGTGCTATTGCTGGGTAACCGGATTGCTGGACAGCCATCTTATCTGCCCATGTGGTCTTCTGAGGTGGCCGCCATCTTACTATAGGAAATTCCACGTGGGAGTTAGTTGCCTGAAGCCCCTTTTTAAACTTAAGCAGGGGAAAGTTTGGTGAATAGCTAACACTTTCCTTGGGGAACGTTATGCGACAGCTTATTGCTGGTCTTTGTCGTCCCACCTTTGTAAGCAGGCTGCATTGAAAGGGGGCATATACACTGGTCACTGTTTTGAAGGGGAGTGAAGAACACACACTCAAAAAAAGGTAACTTGTTAATTTAATGTTTATTTCTATGAGGAGGAGTAATTCTGAGGGGTCAAACAAAGAAATAATAAAAAGTGTCAAAAAAGGTATTTTTATAATGACGAATGCCTCATTATTATATATTATTTACATCAGGCACTGATTATGATTTATGGTACACTGGGGCCCTGATTAATTTTCTATGGCATTTTGGGGCATTGGTTATTGGGCATAGCAAGTTGCGGTCGCGTGGAATTTGTGCTTTGTGACCGTTTGAAGTGGGTTTTTTTTCTTGGGAGGCTGGGCGGCGCGAAGAGAGGGATTATTTTTATAATGACGAGGATGACATTGGGCCCTCATTATTAATTATTATTTACATCAGGCACTGATTATGATTTATGGTTCACTGGGGCCCTGGTTAATTTTCTTTGGCATTTTGTGGCATTGATTATGCAGTCGCGGTCGCGTGGAATTCCACGTGGAGTTAGTTGCCTGAAGCCCCTTTTTAAGCGAAGCCCCTTTTTAAACTTAAGCAGGGGAAAGTTTGGTGAAAGTTTGGTGAATTGCTGCCAAGGAGTGTGGTGGAGTCTCCTTCTTTGGAGGTCTTTAAGCAGAGGCTTGACAACCATATCTCAGGAGTGCTCTGATGGTGTTTTGTGCTTGGCAGGGGGTTGGACTCGATGGCCCTTGTGGTCTCTTCCACATATGTATGTGAGCAGGTCTTCTCCAACATGAACTATATTAAAAACAAACACCGATCACGCCTCACAGATGACAGCTTGCAAGCCTGTGTGAAAATGAAGGTGACGTCTTACAGCCCTGATGTGCAGACACTGAGCACTGAGGTTCAGGAGCAAAAGTCCCATTAACCTGGTTACCTGGTTGTAAATCAAATATTTTAATTAGCTATTAATTTGTCCTTTTTTCTTGAGATTGACAGCTGACTGCACGATCCTGTATATATAGCATTAAGGCCAGAAACAATATATGCAGTGTTATATTTGTTTTAAATGTTGCAATGTTTTTGCGGCTCCCAGTTGTTGTTGTTTTTTCGGAAACGGGTCCAAGTGGCTCTTTTTGTCTTAAAGGTTGCAGACCCCTGGGCTAGATGATCCCCAGGGTCCCTTTCAATTCTATGATTCCATTGCGTATTTTTATATGCTGTATCTCATTCTTGTATCTGTATAGAGGAAGGGCAGGTTATAAATAACAATTCACAGATAAATCTTAATGTAAGTTCTGCAACCAGGTGAGAGGATTTCCATTTATCATGACCATGGATTACCTATAACTATAAAAAAAGACATGGAGCAGATTTTTTGTTTACATTTTTGGAGTATTTATAAAGTGCTAAGCAAGGCTGTCAATTGGTTTTATTCAGAGAAGATCCACTGAAATTAATGAACATGACTATGTTAGTTTTATTAATTTTGATGGGTCGAGTTGTGTATCGCATCCAACATTCTCAAGGTGGGTTACAAGACGTTAGGGAAATTTTTTATGAATTTGACTTGCATTCTCATTGTGGCAAATCTCTTTCTTGCAGCTCTTGCCAAAAGATACTTGGGAATGAAACACTTTTTGTTGAACCCACAAAAATGTGACAATTTCTGCTTGCAACTTTATACAAAAGAATGAGTTACGTGTAATTTCAAAATAAATAGATCACACACTGTCACAAATTATATGATCTGAATGAAATTATAAGAAGACTACCATATGTATGCCAAGTTTGTTGGTAAGCTTTGAAAATACTTGGACCTGGAACTAGATAAATCACACGTTAAAAAATCAACAACACTAAACATGTTATGGAAATGAGATGTATCCAATCACAACAAAATTATTGAGATAGCTAGCATGCTGTATAATTTCCCATGCAATCTTTGTAGCAGCACTCCCTGGTGCATGTATAATTACCATCACTTGTACCTTGGCTTCATAATAGATGGCTAAATGTCACCTAAATCTTTATTGGAAGCCTCCTGGTGACATGAAAATGTGGAGGAATGCATGAGTTCAGTGGATTATGAAGTGAATAAAAGGTTTGTTAATACCTCCTTCTCTGAAAAAATGTCCTGTTGACTTCTGTGGAGCATACTTCTGAAAAAACAAATAGAGGATTCGCCTGTATGGCCTTAATCCTAAATGTACATCAAATTTAGTGAACACATTTTCAATCAAATGTAGGGTAGACTGTAAAGCTATAAGCACACAGTTACTCACACTTATATCCCGTTTGGTTTCAGTAGTGCTAACTATTTACTGAATTGTGCCTAAATGAAAAATGTGTGCAATAAACCAAGAACTACTATCGTTTTGAATCCCATGCTGCTAAATCAATTTCATGGTGAACTCCCTGTGAATTTCCCCTTTTGAAAGAAATGGCTAAGTCTCATTATTTCCAAAACCCTAGCTTTGTCATGGGAAACAAACAACATAAGACAGGAGATTTATGTTCCAGCTTAACCAAAATCTCATGGGGCATAGAATTTCCCTAGTTGACCACATTTTCCCACTGAGTAAATCCAGAAACAACATTGAAAAAAAGATGATGTGATAATCAAAACATTCTCTGTTAAAGAGTTATAGGGTCTGTCAAAAGGAATTGCTCTCTATGTGAAGGAAAAGGAGGAATAACTGCAGCCTTAATTGTCCTTCTGTTGCATAATCTATTAAGAGATTATATATTCCTACTGAGTCTGTCTTAAAGTTGTTTTAGTCCTTTAAAAAACAAATGTCTGCAAGTGTTTTCTGTTTGCTTTGACACATGCAATTATTGCTAAGAGGACAATCCAAGAAACCTGTTTGCCTAATTTTGTAAAGAAAGTATCAAAATGCTTGTTCCCTTAACTATTTGGTATTTTTTAGTTTCATGCTTTAAACCACAACCATGCTTTAATATTGACCAACTATGTATGGGACTGTGACTTAATGCACTGTGTATTGCACAAATAGTATTGTGCAAATGTACAATCTATAACATTAGAACTTCATAGATAAAATGGGGAAATTTTCAAGGCAGTATTTCCCCTCTCTTCCATTTATAAGCAATGCATCTGTTTCTGAAGCAGAATCTAATACATAGTAGTAGTAATTTCATGTATCACCTTCACCCTAAGGTCCCAGGGTGGGTTACAACTCTTCAGCAACCACATTTAATAGCTTTTGAAAATGCAAGAAAAAACCCTCGCAGAAAAGGTTTCCTCCTGAAAATTTCAATGTATGACATTTCCTCAGGTATTAAAACATTTTAGTCTGATGCATTGAAATGTTGTAGGGATTTGGAAACAAAATTGATAGCATAGGTGCCCTTAAATAAATTTTTAAGTACTAAAAACCATCATCATCATCATCATCATCATCATCATCATCATCTGTATAGCCACCCTTTGCCTTAAGGTCCCAGGGTTACAACAATTTGACATCCAGCATTAAAAACAGTTTAAAACAAATTGCAAACAGATATGGGCAAGCAGGTGTATTGGTAAATATATTAACTTGGAAACATCTCCAGCTCATTCATATAATGAAACTGAAGAGGATACAGTTTTGAATGAGTTATGTTTTCAATAACAAAGGATGTAAAACTCAGGAAGCAACACAAGTTTTGAAGTGAGGCATGTTTACACAGGTGTTGCATCAGTTTTTAGCAGTGCGTCTTTACAGTTTGGCGGTATTGATTTGGTTACTGTAGTGGCACAAACAGGAATTTGCTCCACTGCAATTACATGGGTTTCTTTGCTGTAATTTGGCTCAGTGTGGAATTGGCTTGGTGTTTACATTATTTACTTCATTGAATATTTAGAGGAAACCAGTCGTCTGCTTTCAAAAGTTCTCTTCTGGCTTACGTTAGCATATGCAAGCTTTTTGTGCCTTATATTGCACCCTGGAAATTGTAGTTCCCATCACTAGTCATGACTGTGAGCTGCTCAGAAATTTAACCCATTTCCATGTTTTAGATCAATACATGGTACAGCAATCTTAATTATGGATGTTTATATTTTAATGCTTGAACAATTGTTTATTTCAGTTTTCTTGTAAACAGAAGACTATTTTGGTATGAAATGGTATATAAATTAATAAATCATATAAGAAGTTTCCAATAAACTTCTTTATTGTCTCAATTAAAGAGAAATTGCTTACCAAGCAAAGGGCTATTCGATTGTGTAATCACTGAGTTGGAAGGGACTCAAAAGTCCAGTTCCACTGCTAAAGCATCCCTAATAGGTGACAATCATTCCTGTGGCTTAAAAAAACTCTACTGAAGGTGAGTTCAACACCTTCTGCAGCAGTCTTTTCCACTCCTGAGCATTCTACTGACAGGAAGCTCTTCCTAATGTTGAGCTGAAATCCCCTCTTTTGTAATATGAACCCCTTGGTACAGGTCTTAGCTGCTGGAGCAACAGAAAATGAATCTGCTCCATGTGTGTGCAGTAATTTAGAAGGATAATAAACAGCAGTTTAGAAAGAAAAAAAATGTTCCTTTTGGAATTTTAAGGCAATGTTGATATATTTTTTCATCAGGCATGACAGGTCAGACACAGGCTAAATTTAAGAAAAGGTTGAATAGTTCCATTACACAGGACATTAATTCTAATACTAATGCTAGCTATTGGATGGAGGGGAAAACAGGAGAAGACTGTATGGATACTTCCTCCGCACGGTTTTATAAAGATGCAGTGGGAAAGAAGAGATGTGTCTCATACAAATGCTGTTTTCTATCTGCCCCCACTTTTCTGGCTTGGAATGCTAAGAAGCAGTCTACTATTATTGGCTTGTTTTAATAGCAGATTACAACTGTCACTGGTTTGTATCAGAAGCAATTTATAAAGGGCTTCCAGTAAGATTTTGTTTACTTTTCACTAGTGGTATGTTTCAGAGGAAGCTGAGATTTTTCTTTTGTATCTAAAATAGAAAATGAAACTTATTTTCAAACAACAACAGCAAAACCTTAATTCCTTAACCAGGCTTTATATTTGCCTGTAGCAAGTAAGCTTTGTATTATCTGACTCCAGTGCTCTTTGGTGGCCTGTCTCTGACTGTTTTTCTGTGAAAAAGCGATAGTTTGTTGTTTGTTTGTTGTTGTTTTTATTAACCGAGTCTGCTAACATTAGCTGGAGTAGAAAATACACCCATGCCAAAATTCAGTGCATTTCTAAGTCATTTTATGCCACAGGTGGTTTTGTTTTGTTTTGTTTCTAGAAGGATAATTCCAAGTTTATCTATCTTTATTAATCACAGAAAAAAGTGTAATGTGCTGTAAAACCCTATGCATGTCTACTTATAAGTATTTTCATTTAACTCAAAGGTAAATGTTTACAGGATTGCTGACACAATATTTTGTAACAGTGACATTTGTTAGGCTGAATAACCTATCAAATGAAAGAGAATCTTTAGTCTTCAATGGAAATTTTGTACCTACATCTGAAACCTAGAAAGGTTAGTACAGGTTGGTAGTCGAACGGCTTGGCTCCCAAACAAATCGGCTCCCGAATGCCACAAACCCGGAAGTGAGTGTTCCGGTTTGCAAATGTTTTTCAGAAGCCAAATGTCCAACGTGGCTTCCACAACTTCCAATTGAGTGCAGGAACCGTTTCGGGAGTCGAATGGACTCCCAGAACAGATTAAATTCGAGAACCAGGGTACCATTGTATTTCATATTCAGATAATATTGAGGCCTTAAAGTTTTATTTGTGGCTATTGCTATAGTATGTGGCCTATAGCAACATTTACTATAGTAAGTGGTCTGTAAATAATAGATGATCCCTTTTCTAAATAAACTAGTGGGGAATGTATATTTTAAAACCCAGTATAATGTGAAAAATCAGACTTCCAAAACTAAACCAACACATATGTATATCTTCCAAAATCTAGGTGACTCCTGGTTCATTTGCCCAATACAGTTCTTACATGGCTGAGCATTCCCTAAATATGTGCTTAGCAGCACAATCCCATATATGCCTGTTCAGAAGTAAGCCCTGTTCATTTCAATGAGGCTTACTCTCAGGTAGTTTTGTATTAGGTTAATCTAAGCGCCCTATTATAGGCTGGAGCCTACAGAAGTTTGCAGCAAGAGTCCAGGATAGACTGTGGTGGTCAGGACCATGGACAGCACAGTGTGGCAGCTGGTTTCAAGGTTAAACTGGATGCAATTTAAGGAAACAGTGCTTGAAATATTGCGCCACTCATAGTCTAGAATCAACTATGGCCTCAAATAGTCCCACAGGAAGGTGAATGTCTTACAGCGGTGGAGTGGACGCTTGCAAGGGAATGAGTCTTTTGAGTCACAGGAGGGAAGTAAGATTACATCCCTATGCACAGTGGATGGATACATCACCATTGGAGCTTCCCTTCCATGGGAGCATCCTATAGGTGGGTTGCTTCGGAGGCTTTCTCCTCAGATGGCTCCTAAACTTAGTCTTCCACACCCTTTGTCATTGGTTCCCTTCTCTGACAGCATGGGGAGCCTAGTCTTGGGCCATCACGTTGCATTAACAAAACTAAAATAAGATAGGCATAAATTTGAAGGGTGGTAGAAATAGTTTCAAACTCCATTCTTGAAATTCTGAGGGATTTGCTTTTAGGGCAGAGAATGAGCATTCAGACTACTTCCATGTATAATGTCTATTTTCACCCTTCATGTATGATATACATTCACATAGATATAGCCCAGGATCTGTAGGGCTATTGAGCTTGGCACTCCGCATGCAAAGCAAGTCTCTCTCCCTTTCTCTCACCAATCTGAGCTCTGCATATTCTCCAAAGGACCTGTCCCGAAGGTAGGGAAACCCTCTGAAGAAGCATTCAGTGCAGTGGGGGTGAGCTAGCAGGGGAAAGAAACACCTTTTGGTATACTTAGTAGGTTCCAATGCTCAAATGGTGACTGATCTGTGACTAGCACTGGTAGGAGGAAAGAGAGTGGAGTCTTAGAAAGGATAGTATGGTTGTTGACAAAAATGTTTTGTGATGGTCCCGCCATGGCCAAACCATTCCCATGCCTACCCTGATCTGCAGCAAAATCAAGGAAGCCACTTAGTTGGTTTTTTTGCTTGTTATCTTGAGATGTAAGGGACAGCAGGGAATTTGAGGCAGCAATGGGGATGGGATGAGAAAGTAAAGATGAATAGATGCAATAGGGTAACTAAAGAGGAGGAGGAGGAGAAGGGAGCAGTAACTGGTGCATTAGGAAAATTACATGTTCCTGAGATCCTAATGCCTGAGACATTGCTATAGGGCAGGGAAGAGGAGCAGAGAGGTGGTGGTTCTCTGGCTCAAATTAAAACCTGAGCCAGACTTGGAAATACCTGAAGATGAGAATTTTAAATCACAGAAATTTGTATTTCAACTCAAAGGACTACACGCATTGGGACATCACTAGACTCATGTGTTGTGCTTCTTCATTGATGACTCAAAAGTGCTTGTTGTTTTTAGTAATCACTGAATATGTACAGGAATGAGCTCAGCTCATTGAAAACCATTTCAGGAAATACAAAATGAAATTCAGGCTATGTTAATATATTTATGTTTTATGATTATGGGCAATGGGAAAAAAGAAGTTATGTAGATGTTCCAGATGGATCGTGTCTCACATTTCTAAAACTCTGCAAGATGTGGAAACTATTGCCAAACTTTAAATGAACATTCTTTCATATTGTGATAATCTGCTGTAGAATTAGCAACTGACTTCCCTAGAGCTTCAGGCTGTAATGAGTAATTGCTTACAGTTCCCAGATAGTCTTCTATATTAAAAGTTATCAGAAGAGTGAAATGGATGAGGTTTTATCAGAAAGAACACTAAAAAGAAAGCCTATAGTTAATTCCACAAAGCAATTGTCAGTTTCCAACTCTGATGTCATTTCATGAACATTTTTAGGAGTGGCTGCAGAAAGTAAAACAAGTAATATGATACACTTTTATATACTTGTTGTTCGCATAAAACCCTGTTTAAAACTGGAAAGAAAATGTGGCCTTGATACCACCTGTGTGACATAGATAAGGATTCAGTTATTCATTTTACATTTTTATCTTGCCAGGAGCATGTATGTCACTTGCGGGTCCTTCTGGATCCATTACTGTCACTTGAGACATAAGTGGCCCCAGTGCCATTGAGTGCCTTCTGTCAACTTCAACTGATGGCCCCAGATAGTAGCCTACCTATTGTTGTCTGTGTTGCGTGGCAAGTTACCTCCCCCAATGAAATGAAGACACGGACACAATGATATAAGGTTAATGGGCGTAAATGGCCACAACTTTATTGATTACGGAAATTGAAGGTATTGGCCTTAGGCATTGGCTCCTATCGACTACCCGGCATGGTGACCGGGAAGGGTTGAAACACAACCGCGGGAGTCCTGTTGAAGTACGCCAACTAGGATCCCACGGGTGTCACCGCTCGGGGGCGTGCCGGGGGCCCTACCTCACAAGGCTTCGGACAAGGCCACGCCCCCCGGAGTCCTCTACCGGACTACCAGTTCATATTGGGGGAAGGTGATGGCGCTTCCTTCCCCCCCTCCATTTGTCTAACCATTGCCCTGTGCCAATGCCTAAACGCCAATGCCGGGAAAGTTGTGACGATTGCTACGAGGTAGGCGAAAAAACCAAAAGGCAGGAAATTGCGCCAACTTGGAAAAATTCCTACCAGGCCCCTTGCGGCGACCAACCGGAGTCCATAGCAAGGCCAAGACTAGCTAATCTAAGGGTGGGTGGGATGGGAAAACCGCTCCTCAGCTGGGCGAAGGGGAAAAGAGGGCGGTCCCCGGGCGTGCCTGGCCCTAAATAGCCCGGGCCACGCCTCCCCCGCCCGCTGATTGGCGGGCAGGGTTGAAGACACACCCGGGGATTCCCCCAAGTCTCGCGGGGGCAAGGGAAGCCCCCGCGGATGTGGGAGGAGCCTGCCCGCAACACCCTCTCCGCTGCAAGGGCGGAAAGGGCTTTCTGGTAATCTCCAGGTTAGATTTTTGCAATGCATAATATGTGGGTCTACCTTTAAAGAAGCCTTAGAAAAAGCAGCTGGTATAGCACTCATCAGTCTGATTGCTGATGAGGAAAATGGAGGAAGGAGTAAGAAGAGGAGCAATATGCAACTGTTTAAGAGACATGTGCCCAAATAGAATTACAGTAGAGCATGGGAACTAGCCATAGGCTTCACTGAAAAGTGGGTTTTGAGAAAGAATGAAGCATGAGAGGTGAAATCTCTTATCCTGAGGAGGTAGTTCCAGGCATACAGTACAGCAAGGGTGAAATGGTGGGAGCTAGAAGCAGGTGCTTAGAGCTGGAATAATGAAGATCACAGGCAGGGAAATATCAGGATATAAGTGTGGGTGTACCAGGTGGATGCAAGCTATGAATGGTTTTGAAGGTAAGGGCAAGGAGCTTGTGTTGGATTTAGGAAGCCAGCGTAGGGATTTAAGGTGGAACATCACAATGGGGTTTAAAATGCTCATTTCCCACTAGTTCCATGCTTGCATGGTGGAGCAATGAGGGTCCAGCAACAAATTATTTTAGCAGCTGAGTCCTGGATAGGTGTGAAGAAACTAGGGGCAGGGGAGAAATTCTCTTCACCTGGCATTGAGAGGCAAACCTGTCTAATTCACACTTTCCAAAGCAATACAAGAACTAAAACACTGCTAGCTTTTGAAATTCACACTTCTCTGAATTTTGCAATACAGTTCTCCAGCCAAGTAATGCATACAAACATTAAAATAATGTGGTAAATCTTCATGAATTCGTCTAATCTTCTTTGGTTGCTTTTACAACTTGGTTGCTTTACTGAGAGAAAGCAACTCAGAGAAACCTTAACTGACAGCCTTGCCCTTCCCTAGAAGAAGCCAAAGTGAGACAATCTAGCCCAGAGAACAGAAATTTGCCAAGGCAAAGATAAAGCCAAGGCTCTGTGCATGTTCAGGAGGGTGGATTGCCTGTGGATAAATAAAGTGTACAAGGGGATCAGGCTTAGGAGGAAAGATAGAAAGTTCAGTCTTGGACATCCAAGGATGTGCCAGTGCCAGTTGTGGCACGAATTGAGGAAACAAAAACTCACATCTGGGGAAGAGGAGACTGGAAGAAGGTGACTGTGGCCCTCAGCAGCTGCTGAATCCATGTTTCTGGGTGTCACTGGGCCTGATTTTAGTTAGTATCTGCACCCATCCAGTGTAGATATGTGTCTTCTATGTCCTCTTTTCCATTACATGTAGGATGGGGAACAAGGCATATTTGTCTTTGATCAATCTTTCTTATTCTATATTACTGAAATTCCTGCCAAGTAATTTGGCACTGTAGAGAGAAGCCCACCTATGAGGTTGGATATTTCCGGCGTTCCTGAAATACATTATACATTTTTTTAAAGGCTATGAATTTCATTTGTAATTAACAGCTATATTTATAGAAAGCACAACTTTTTTTAAAAAAGGAAAAAACAGATGCCAAGAATATATGAATATATATATAGAGAGAGAGAGAGAGAAAGCAAAACAAGAAGAAGCTACAGGCTTGCTATTGCTCAGCTAACTTCAGTAATTACTGAGTCTTAGAAAATACTGTGACTGTGAACAAAGCTTTTCAAAATTGTGGATAAGAAATCTTTTCTACTTAAGTTCTCTTTCCTATGTGATCTAAATGTGTGATATTTTACTACTTTGCAAATCAGAAGCTCATCCAGTCCAGCTCTCCAATCTTCCATCAGCATGAATCTGCATTCATACACCAAGTGTTTGCTACCTAAAACTTAGCTTGGAACATCCCAGCCAGTAAGCCATGGGGAATTGGGGAATGTTAGTTTAGTCTCAGAAATGGTTTAGCAAAATCATTGAGACTGAACAAGTACGTTAACCAACCCATTGTACCAGCCTTGATCAGTGCAGCAGTCATGAAGATGGAAATGGACAGAGCTTAGTCAGCGCTTACCTTGGAGAGGTTAAAGAGAACCTTTATCTGCAATGCTTTTCTAGAACTTGAATCAGCTCCAGGTAGGAGACACAGGAGACTAACAGTGGTTGGTATTCTTAGGCCAGCTTTGGTAAGAGGCAGAGCCTCTCGCCCAGCTCCCAAACAAAGCTGTCATCCCACTGCTAACCCCGGTGGGCTGTGAATGGAGCTCAGTCACACCAGCCATTTCCATAGCAGCTGTTGATGGAGCAGCTTTGATAAGTTATCACTTATCAAAAACAAAACAAAAAACCCTCCCAAAGTCCTTAGAAAGAAATTGCTAGCTAGTCTCAAATACGTATTTTTGATAGGAATATTAATTAATGTTTTAAAAGATATACTTTGTACAACTAATGTTTTCAATGGATTACATGGTAAGGTATAGACTCAATGGTGGCTTTTGAGAGGTTTCACTGTGTGGCTACTAGCTTCCACTACAGAGCACCTGTGTGAGAGAAAGAGGACCCGGAGCCCTTACTGGAGGTATGGAGAGTGCTGCCCCAGCTGCATGCAGGTCCAGTTCATACCTCAGATCCTTGGATGAAGGGTGGTATATAAATTTAATAAATGGAATAATAGTATCCACTGCAGATACAAGCCAAAGAGTCAACAGCCCATGTTGGGCACCATTAGCAGCTGTGTACCTGTAAGGCACTAAATTATCAGCCAGCAGCCTCCAGCCCAGGATCTTTCAACACTTTTGTAAGGGCATCAGCCTCCTAGTGGTGCTTAGCAGTGCAAGCTGGCAGCTGTCCAGTTGTCTTGTGCATTAATCAGTGGAATGTTCCATATAACTTCAAAATTGATTCCATTTCAATCATCCTAGACTGCAAGGAGATAACTTGGCAGAAAGAACAGAGGATGTATCTGTTGCGTCTCAGACTCTTGAGCAAGAAGTGCCACAATCCGTCGGTAAGTTCTTGAAAGAGCTATGCTACCTCGCATGGAATAATCTGAACGACTCAATACATACTGATAAAAACACATTCAAGAATATCTGCTGGGAAACTTTTTAAGACCAGTTTTGGTGGGAGGTAAATTCCTTTTTCGGTTACCAAATTACAGTAATGTGTGGAAAGAAATTTAGCTGATCAGACCCTGTTCCTTACTATTTAAGTTTGTTTTCTTTGCTCTCACTACTCTTCACACTCCACTCCCTGTTGAGATTAGACTTAACACTGTGTGGAAAACGCTGATGCAACTCTTATTTTTGAAGACAACAGCACAATGCTGAGGCTTTGCAGAATTAAAGTGCTTATCTCTGCTGTTTGGATAATGATGTATAACTTGGTTAGCAGGCACAATGTGATTACACTCAAAATACCTCTCCTGTGGCAGTTTGTTCTTTATGAATTAGCTAAAAATCCAGAACTGGGAAGTGCCGAAGCTCAGTAGGAGCAGACCATCTGCTTTGCATGCAAAAGTTCCAGCTTCAGTCTCTAGCCTCTCCAGGTAGGATTGGGAAAGAACCTTATCTGAAATCCTGATAGCTGCTGATCTGATTCAGTGTAAGGAATATCCCTATAGAGCTCACAACTAAATGAGTGTTATGGGGGATGGGAGTTTCATGAAGTTTAGAATATCTAAACTGGTATTCTGGGGGCTTGTGGGGGAAGTGCTGGCCTGGGCAAAGGCAAGGCAGGACCCTGGGCAGCTCCCAGCGAACCCTACTGACTAAGGTTTGGAAGAATAGGCCTGCCTATTTCCAGTTTCAACTGGAGCTGTTCAGATACGTCTCCTCTTGGGCAGAGATGACTTGACCACAGTACTCCATCCTCTGGTAATCCCAGATTGGATTGTTGCAATGAGCTGTACATGGAGCTGCCCATAACTCATAAGCTATGGAATTCTCTCCCCACAAAGGTGCTACTCACTAAGCAGCTTTTAGTAAACACTGAGGATGCATCTCTTTACCCTGAGATACGTGTTGCCCTGACACTGAGACGTGTGTTTCCAGGATTCACAATATTCCTGTTACTTTAATTGTTTTAAATGTTCTTCATACAGAATTTTAAATTGTAACCTGCCCTGGGACCTGCTGGTGAATGGCAGGGAATTATTATTATTAGTAACAATAACAAAAACCATTATGGTGATGTTTCCTCAGCAAAGGATCAGGGTTATCCGGAAACTTAAGAAGGCTCGTGAGGCTTTCCCTTCCAGTGCCTCCTCTCCCCTAGCAGAGCTGTCATGCAATCCTTAGAAAGCCTCTAACTTATTCTGAGGTCACATTTTCCTAGATAGCTATGGAACAGGAGAAGTTACAGGGGAGTCTTCGGATGATGGGGGAAGACTTCCTCAGGCCCAGATGGTATAGAAAGGAGTACAGAGTTAAGTGACTTTTTGATAATCTGAATCAGAGTCGACCTTGGAGTAACACTGGACCAAGATGTAATGGCCATGATACAGACTCTGTGTCAGGTAATATGAATATTCAAGGTGTTGTTTCACCTTTCGTAATTTAACATTAAAATTAATGTTGCGTCCAATCAACAAATTTTGTGGTCCAGTATTTTACTATGTGAACTATGACTTGCAATATATATCTACATAATATATTATGCCAATAGTTAATGCTAGTTATTGCAAACATTTGTTGGTCCACGTGTTTAATGTAAAACATAGCCAGTGGGTCAGTTTTTTAATTAAAATTATATGTAGATATATATAAATACTTGCATAATCATTAGTTCTGGATTCCATGGTTTCAGTCTGCTGTTCATAGATAATAATTGCTTCATCAGAACATAAGTCAGTACAACAGTATTTTCTGACAATAGCAATTATTTCTGGATTAACAGTGTTATCACTCCTGAGCAAAGCTAGTTGCTCATCGTGTGGCAAAACAAAGCAAACTGGCCCCAGTTAATAAGGCAATGCATGGATGGCAATATATAGGCTGTGTTAAAATAACTGTGCGTGATACAGAAAGGTCTGTAAAATGACTTTCCCACAACGTTTTTTCATTATGAATGAACACTATGCGCACTGTGATGTGGTGGGATAAGTGTTTATCACATCCTTTAAAAAGTTTTGAAGCCCTAATGTCTTCCATATTGTAGTAAACCTTGCATTCACAATGCTGTTCTGTCGTCTGATATTTTATTGGAAATTTGCCACTTTTCCATGTTGAGCAATGAATGGTTGGTTCATGCAAGTTACAAATATACGCAAAGGTTAGCAAATGCAGATTCTGGGTCAACTGACACAAATCAATGGTATTTGCCCAAATATTCAGCAGCAGTGCGCAAGGGCAGCAGAGCTGCATTTGCCAGAACGAGGATGATGCTACCAACAACTCAGAGCTCCCTCCCCATCCCTTCTCTGTCTGGGTCAATGCATTGTGGCCATTGGGATGGCACTGCTGGTGCCCTGCTGCCACCTCCAATGCTACTGTAAATTGTTTCTTAGATGAGAAGTCAAGAAATCACTTACACAGCTATGAAGTTATTTAAATAAGCTTTCATTACCAGAGGAGACTTCTTTGGCAACCCAGTTTTAACTAAGCCATGCCAAGGCTAGATCAGCTGGTGCTGAGGTTTATTACAACAGGATACTCTTTATTTTGTGTACTCTTTCCTCCCCTCTCCTGGCATGGCTGCAAAAGGGAGATCGGACCTTTCATTTCCAGTATTAAACAAACCAGAGTTCCTTGTGATATCAGCACTTGGAATCAATGTGGTTGGCTTAGCTTCAGTTGATTGAAACAAGCTAGCTTCAAACCATAATGTACGATACTGGTCTTTTCACTAAATATAAACTAGCCACACTACCCTGAGTTCAAACGTAATGGGGAGCTATGATTAGTTTAAACCCAGAAGCAGATGCTTCTGATCTCATCTCCACAGCTGCAGTTGGTGTGCGGGAAGGGCACAATAATAAAAAATGTTGTTCATTATTCTTTATTGCCCCCCCCATCTTTTAAAACAGCATCAGTGCCTGGAGCAGAAATTTCAATGGAAAGCAGTGATGAATTGGAGAGTGTACTCCAAGCAGCAGAGCAGGTAAGAATAAGGACCGTATATATGCTGTCTTCAGTTTTATGAACACAAATTCTGTAAATAAATACAAACAAACCCTCAGTTTTTCTAGATTAACTTAAATACATTTGGCATGAAACTGAAGGGAATACTGGAGGTTTTGCGTATCACATTCCCTGAGCGCTGGACTAGAATATGAATCACATTTAACTAATTAGTTGGTTCAAGTTTTCAGAGTCAATCAGAATATTCAGCATGTATAACTGTCAGTGTTTATGTATAAACATGTACTTCCAGTTTTGCAAGAGCTTAGGATTTTTAAAGTTAATTTTTAATATGTAATTTTAAAGATATATTGGCGGAATCAAGACAAAGGTAAGCACTTTAAAAACCTGTAATAGGAGGTGTGTTAGGCATCTGCTTTGCAACTGAAATGAATCCACCTTAAAAATTCTGAACTGTCTGGATCATATGCTATATTTTTAATACTATATTGTGATGTAAGTATAGCTATGATAGTGTTCTCTGTCAAACTAAATCGTATAATCTATTTTTGTTGGCTTGTGCAAGAGTGTGCAGTGGCTTGTTCTCCACCAAAATAGGGACTGTTTTTCATAAGGTGTTTTATTACAACCAAGAAAGCAAGTCTTAATGGCACATCTTGTACTCATTTCAGCCTCCCTTGATTTTCAGAAACTAAATCAAATAAATGTACTGACATTCATTTCTTAAAATGAGTTTATATAACAGCATAACCTCCTCACACTTGTTAACATCACGGAACAGCTTAAGCGCTTGCGAACTTTTATCCATGAACGATGCAACTTCAGTCAAGGTTATTTTGCAATGCAGTGCAAAATTTGAGTCCAAAGCATATTGTTCCGCATCGGTTAAAAAGAAAATGGGGCATTTGTCACTTGTGGAATATATACGATATGCCTCACTCCTGATTTTAATAAGCTGTGCTGAGAGCCATTTTGGATGAAGAGCAGGGTAAAAATGCTCTAATTAAATAAATAATCTCCAAGGCTTTTGGTTCATAACTCTTAATTTACTTCTAACTCCTATTCTTCTGCCCAACTCACATTGTTACTTAAGTTTATGTTTTCAATTTTTCGTTACCAGACCAAAATAGATGAGATGCAGGAGAACTATGATCAGATTCCCACTGTTTTCGGTTCAACAAGCAGCCATGGGAGAATTCTCAAATTAAATGGGAGCGGCAAACAGAAACCCTTTCCCTGCCATATGCCATTTCCCTGATCTAAATCACCCACCCCATTACTATTAGTCAAACTGTGGAAATCTCTGTATCTTCTGCTGTTGGGTGGCAATTCAGAGCAGAGAAATGACATAGGTAGAGAGATTATATTCTCCCTTCTTCCAGTGCTGCATCTCCAGTCTGGTTAAGGGATGCTCCTAGGGACCTCTGAAATGAAATGTAAGTGTTGGGATATCCAATTTATGAAACTCCCATGATTTGTCTGTTTTGGCCCACAGTTTCAAAGTTCCATTATTATTTCTTTTTCCGGATAGCACTGTTCCTTCCTTTATACAAACAAAGAATTTTATCTTCACTGTCTTTTCCTTGTTGGCACATAAATAGCTCATTGTCCTTAAGT
Source organism: Podarcis bocagei (assembly GCF_964188305.1). Taxonomy (NCBI): domain Eukaryota; kingdom Metazoa; phylum Chordata; class Lepidosauria; order Squamata; family Lacertidae; genus Podarcis; species Podarcis bocagei. The sequence goes on from NC_138133.1 coordinate 58,215,433, forward strand.
TTACCAGTTGTACTATTTTTTATGTTTTATTTGTAATTTGGTGCATGTGCTTTTGTTTTCTATATCTGCTTTTAGCTTAGGTGGCTAATGTATGAATAAGGAGGTTATCTGTGAAGTAACCTACTTTAAAACCTTCTCCAAAACATCAAACCAAGACGTTCCCCCCCCCCCAAGCATCTTGGGATAAAATTTTTATGTTCTAGCCTTTCATATTTCTTCAGCCACAGACATTCACATCTGGAAAGAACACAGAGTACAGTCTCAGCCAAGTGCTGATTTCAGCAGTGCAATGATCCTGTAAATTCTGGAAGTCAAGAGTTGAAGGGGTCATCCTGGGTTTTCAAATAGGCTAGTGGCATCTACAAGACAACATATAATGTGTTTTCCTATCGTTACAAAGCAATTCAATATCAATTTATCTCTTGATAGTTTTTCTTTTTTCCTAAAGTTTCCATTGTTTTGAATATCGTGCCTGCTTGAAACTCAGCTGAGGAAAAATGAAGATTTAGGATGAGGGGAGATGAAAACCGGTTGTGTTCTTTGTGGCTTTGGAGAGGGCAGAGAATAGGACAATCAGAGAAGTGGTGCTAATTGGAAATGTAGTGACTATTTGCAATGGGAAATAAAGAGCAAATAATTACGTTTCACCAAAATGTCTTTCACCAAAGCAGACCATTTACCACATACATCTTTTTAGATGATTCTACCATATAATTTGCCTTTGTGTCATGAGGATTTGCAAAGGAAGCTATGATAAGTGTTCATTGGCTTTGCTGATTCCTCTAAGGCAACCCCAAAAAACTACTGACCTGAAGACTTCTTATTTAGATTCCTGGCCTTCGTTTCTTTACCAAATAGCGGGTGTATATGTAACTTTCTATCTTAAATGTTTATAACACTATTAGTAAAAGGGCCACTCTTTATGAAAATCAGCACTGTATTTGAACCTTTGCTATCTTCAGCAATAACGTAAGATTTTCAATCTCAGAATTACCAATTCTTAAAAACAAAAGCATTGCTTCTGTCTGTCTTACTACATGCAGCCATTTGTGTAGGTTTTTCCTGTCCGCATCAGCATGAATCATGGTTTGGGAAGGACTAGCTCAGTATGATTTTGGCGTAAAAATGTGCTGGCATGCTGCCTGCTATACAGAGCAGAAAGCTTGTAATTTCAATTACATGGCATTTCAAGTAGAACGGACCTTAATGTTGGACATAGGGATTAAAAATAGCTGTCAATATTGCAACAAAGCTCTGAGGAGGATTATTATTTTTAGATTACATGAAAAAGGTTGACTCGTTTGCAACATGTGCCTGAAAAAAGCTCATGGAGCAAAAAGATTGAACAGTTGGTGAACTCTAGGAGGAAAATGAATGACGTGAATTACCCTGCATGCAGAGTATTTCATTAGTTGCTTGGAAAGTTATCAGTCTTCTTATATCCTCCTCAGGCAGGATTAATGAGAGAGACAGATTCACAGGAACACGGAAATGTTTAACCATGTTCTGAAGTCTGTGACAAATATTTCCATTTCATCTTGAGTAGATGAAGATTGTTCAACTGCTTTTTGTCCATTCTTTTTTTGACATTGAATCATTTCATAAAGTTGAAACTGAAACTGGAAAAATAAAAAGTTCAGCCAAATTAATTTGTATGTAATTTTGACAGGAGCTGATTACTAAATAGCAATCTCCAGATTTTACTGGCGTCAGTATCACTGAAATACATTTCATCTTGGCTCCTTTTTTAGTTGTTTTCCTGAATTGTTATTTTCAGCCTGACATTGGCCATTGTAAGATTCACATTAGCCTTGTCTGAGAAATGAAAAGCATGCTTATGCACCTCTGAAATGCCATCGGGAGAGAAGTTCTAAGAATAAAATCATCCCCAGAAAGTGCAGAATGTGTTATTTGTTCTCGTATAAGAATTATAAAAAGCACTACGCTGCAAAAACGTTGGAATATCTGTCCCCAAATGGTGCTGTTTTCACATTCTAGAACTCAGTATCTATGCAGTGACTTGTGGTACTTGATTTGGAACCCTGTGTGCAACACCTAACAGATGGCTGTTGCTAATAGTTTTGATAGTCCTGCCCCCAAAGGATTAGTGCTGAATCTAGTTCCGTGTGTCTAGTCAGCCTTATCAATTGTCCCAGCTGGCATTGCTAACCTTATGTTAGCAGTCTAGGCATGTGAATCTCATTACTGCAGCAATAAACCATAGTTTATTGTTTCAGTGTGAGCTGGAGCAAGCAGACTAGCTCTTCCATAATCTCACAGGATTCTACTGTGTTAATGCCAGTCTGTGCACCATCAATGGTTTGCATTAGCTTTTATGTACAGTAGTTAAATTACATAAAATATAACTACAGGAAAAATGAAGAAACAGAGCTTAGGCCTTCCAAGAATTTTCTGCAGCCTCTTGCTTTAGAACACCTCTGTTTCCAGAAAGCAGGTTAAGCCTTCAAGATTAACAATCACTCAGAAAAGATGAGTGCAACGTCACTATTTAAAAGAGTGACTAGCCCAGTGATCAGGTTTTTCTTTAGGACATAGTAACTGTTAAAAGAACCTAGTTGACTATTCTTGAACTAGAAGTTGCTTTCTAGTGTAGAAGTACTGAGTGACAAAACCCCAGTTCTAGAAAACCAGATGAAGCCAATGGGGCATAGATTAGTGGGAACACAACTTTGTAAGCCAGAACAACTCCATCAGATTCCCCAACTTGGCAGATCCAAGTTTATGTTATGGTCCTGGGGGAATAAGGACTAGTCAACTCAGCTATAGCTAGCATTTGTTACAATAAAGAGCCATTAAAATAAAAGGAAATGTATTGATTGAGGAACAACCTACTTTAGTGAACAAAACCAGTATCATTCAATTTGCTTTTGGGTATACTAAAACTGAAATCTCTTGTGCTGTTTAATTGAGCACACCTTTGAAGAAACCTCATCAGTCATGCAAATTTTGGCCCTGAGATTTGTCATAGTTTTAATGTGTTTCAGTTTTGTATATTTCCTAAATGGGAGAGCAAAAAATCACTTGTGTCTGGTCAGATGCAGTGCTGAAACTAGACACAAGTGATGGTTGATCTTGTTTCTTAATACGCTGATATTCAGGCATGTTTCCTTTTTCCTACACTCTTACAGTATTTTCCAAAAATGTAAAGAACCAGATAAGTAATGATTGAATTTGGGTCTTTTCTTTCTGTTAATGTTCATGCCAGGAAGAATTTATCTGTAGTAACTTGAGTAAAGACAAAAATAAATATAATGTAAGTGAAAAAATAATGAAGACATGGGGGAAAACTTTTAAACTGACATGTGGCTGACCTCAGCTGCTGGCAGATACATCTTAGATATATTGCTTGAGAACAGTTTTCCACTGCTGCGATATCTGGGGCCTTGCCTCAGTTCAATCTTAGGTAAGAGTAGCCGAAATCCAGTTCCAAAAGTAACATGGACAAGAACGCTTTAATAATTTCCTTTGTCTGAAAATTGTCATGATTCAGCCAGTCACAGTTTTATTGTGCATAGCCAAAGGTCATTACAATGAAATAAAAATGCCAGTAATATCAAGGTCACAATTAAAAAAGAACTGCCAATGTGTACTTGATTTTAATATTAACTGTGTTTGACTAAGTCATTGTCTGAGATACAAAAACCACCTTAAAGCTGTAGGGCCATGCTGCTCTAGTTCAAATATTAAGAAAGAAAGTGCCCTAGATTTATATATTGGAATTTTATTAACATTTTCAAACAAAATAAAAACACCACAGCAAACAGAATTTCTAGGTAAGTAGTATAAAATCTCACCACCACATCTTGGGGTATTTTGTTGATATGGTGCCGCATATAGGTTGGTCTATATGTTGCTTCACTAACTAAAGCAAATAATAGCAATAATATCAAAGAGAATTATAAACAAGTGAGAAAGGACTCTTTGAAAACACAATATAAACAAGGTCAGAAATGCCCAGGGCCTGATCAGCTTGGCAGAGTCCACAGATGATGATGATGATGATGATGATGATGATACTGTATTTTTTGCTCTATAAGACTCACCTTTTCCCTCCTAAAAAGTAAGGGGAAATGTGTGTGCGTCTTATGGAGCGAATGCTATCCCAGAAGCCAGAACAGCAAGAGGGATCGCTGCTTTCGCTGCGCAGTGATCCCTCTTGTTGTTCTGGCTTCTGAGATTCAGAATTTTTTTTTCTTACTTTCCTCCTCCAAAAACTAGATGCGTCTTATAGAGCGAAAAATACAGTAATTTATTATTTATACCTTGCCCATCTGGGCGGCTTCCAACAGGAGATTAAAAATACATTAAAACATCAGTCATTTAAAAACTTCCCTAAACAGGGCTGCCTTCAGATGTCTTCTAAACGTCAGATAGTTATTTATTCCTTTGACATCTGATGGGAGGGTGTTCCACAGGACAGGAGCCACTACCGAGAAGGCCCTCTGCCTGGTTCCCTGTAACTTTGCTTCTCGCAGTGAGGGAACCGCCAGAAGGCCCTCAGCCAGTGCTTGCTTAGACCTGCTGCCCATCCATTTCCAAGTTCGCAGGCTTATCTGGCAGCAGGAGCCAGAGCTGCAAAGCTTCCCAACATATTAAACTTCCCACGCATTTCCAGAATACCTGATGTAGCATCTCAGTATAATTAAAGCACACTTTGTGGGAAAGATTTCCAAAATTCCGAGGTGTATGGCAAGTACAAGACATCGTGGAAGAAGGTGACCCTCAGGCTCCCTTCCAGCTATACAATTCTGTGATTCTGAGTTTGCCTGTACACCCAGCTACGCTTTGTTTCTCTTAGTTCATCTGCCAATTGTTGGTTTTGGTGTCAGAGTCTCTGGAAAGCAGCAGGGCTGTAGTGATCAATTAGAGCTATGTGGGGCTATGGCCTTTAATTCAAGAAAATAAATGTGATGATCTTTGCACTAAGAAAAACCATGCATAATATGAGAATAAGTGCCATTTTGACTCTGCCCTGTATACTCGCCTTGTCAGGGAAGAATGCAATAACCACAACTGGCTACCCAAACAGAACTCATAAGTGTTTCTGTTCAATGTGCATTTATGGCAGCATGATCAAGAGTCATGCTTGAAGCTTATATGGCAGCTGGGAAGTCTGTTGACATATTTGTTGTCTCCCCTACTGGGGAGGATTTGTGGATTAAGGGCACTAGGTAAAGCTCAGGTAGGAAGACCGTAGGGTTAATGCTTACATAGACATTATGGCTAGTAGCCATTGATGGTCTTGTCCGCCATTAAAGGTTTTGTTTTTTCAAACATCAAAACTTTATTGAGAAAGCAGACAAATAACTGCTACCGTTTTCCTGTAGCTGTGTGCTGTGCTAAATGTCATCAGTCATGCCCAAGCATTTGGAAAACTAATGACAAGCTTGAATAATCATATCAGCTATGGTATTACAGGCCATATTTATGAGGTAGGAAGCAGAAACATGTGTTTGTTTCACAGAGTACACATATATACATATATACATAAGGCAGTAACATAGAGCTATCACGTGTGTCTTAAGTGTATGACATATTCGTTGAAATCTTTCAAGAACTAGTATCTCTTCATTGATCAGTTCCCCAAGAAGTTTGTTTGACATGTTCCCATCTCTGGAATTTCACCATTTGCAGACGGGACAATATTTCAGAGGAAGGAAACCTAAATGTCTACCATCAGTACTGAAGAGTTTCTTCAAGTCATTTAGTGTATTATTTATTCATTGGCTTCAACGTTATTATCAGCAGAGGCTGGAGAATCTCAGTCTGACCGCCAGATGTCATTGTGGAGTCAGTTTTTAAGTGGTCTGGCACCTACTAATGATAGTGCTCTGCCTAGTCTACCTGATCTGTGGAGGAAACTGCTATAATGCAGGGAAGGAAAGTTAAAGAAGCCTTTTATTCTCACAACCAGTGTTTCTAGCTGCACTGACAACTCAGAGGGTGAGCAGATAGGCTTAGAAGCTAGAAGGAGTGACAGAACTTCACAAAGTCCTAGGCTGCTGCTTAGCTTTCTAAATCAGTCTTTGGAGAGACTGCTGTCATTTGCAAGAAGCAGATCCATGCAGTGGCGTAGCAAGGTCAGGTGGTACCCGGAGTGGAAAATTTCTTGTCAACCCCGCTCCCCCATTGAAATCTAGTTGGACTCCCAAGCGACTACGATCTACTCACAGTATAAAAAGGCTGCCTGTGATCTACCCATTGTTGGACCAAAGTTGTTGGACCAAAGTTGTTGAGTTGTTTTTATGGGAGGGTTGGCCAAAGTTGTTGAGGTTTTTTGAGGATTCCAGGGTTTGGGTCCAGAGTTGAGGGAGCTTTTGCGGGTTGCACCCACCTTGCTTCACCCCTGAATCCATGAGTGACTTGTGTATCTGTTGCGTTTCTGATGTAATGCAGACGTGCATCAGTAGCAGATGCACTTACGATTTCCATATCTCACTGCCGGGATTGTGTGAGAGTCCCACCTTGGATATTGCACAGCAGGTGTGAAAAGCAGACACACACGCCACTTGTGCATCTGCTTCTTACCTCACTGCCCAAAGCCAGTTCCTAACCTTCAGGGGTTTGAGGGAGGCTGCAGCCGCTACCTTCGCTCACACTTTTAGGTTTGAGATGTCACTTGGCTATTTGTTCTAGTTGGGCAAGCGCTGAGAGGGTGCCACAAGGAACAGAATCTGGAAAGTTCTTTGGAACAGAACTCTGCAGTGCCCCATCTTAAAAGAGGGGTGATAGACATTTGCTCACTGTTTGGGCAGAGTGTAGCCTTTGCAGGAAGGGGACCTTTCATTCATGATGGGAAGCAGTAAGAAAGAACACTAGGGCCACTAAATGTTCTCTGGTCCCCATGGGGACACAGCTTCCAGAGGAGAGTAGCAACAAAGAAATAGGCTGTACCTGTGAGATGCCTGCCTGGTCAGGATATTGCCTTACAGCAGAATGGATCCAGGGGTGGCTGGTAGGGTGAAGATGCCACTGCTGCTGCCTCCTCATTAACCACTGCTGCTAGGCCAATGAGTGCAGTGCTGCCAGGATAATGCCACTGCCCCCCCCTTGTGAGCCGCTGCTGCTAGCAAAACACTTGAAAAGGATAATGTACTCCTTGGTTGTAGGTTTGGATGCTGACACACAAAATTATCGGACAGAAATCATTGTCTTACTAGTTTCCTGTACCAAGCCAATTGGTTGGGAGTAAAGATGGCACCGCTTTCAGACATGTAGATGGACCCAGATATGTGCCCCACTTCCTCTTAGGGAACACTTTCCCTCACCAGATGTCAGTTGACCTAGTTAAGCATCTGAAATTGTAATGACAACATGTGTTTGCAGATACAAGAGTCTAACAAAGTATGTGAAACACACAGGGTTGTACATGTGTGGGTATGTTTTTAGCTTTTCTGTTTACATGATTTCATGATTTGAGGACTGAATGCTAAATGTGGGGACAAAAATAGAGCTTTTCAAAATTAAACCTATTCTGCTATAGGAATAATAATAATAATAATAATAATAATAATAATAATAATAATAATAATAATTTTATACCCTGCCCATCTGGCTGGGTTTCCCAAGCCACTGTGGGCGGCTTCCAACAAAATATTAAAATACAGTGGTACCTCGCGTTACATACGCTTCAGGTTACATATGCTTCACGTTACAGACTCCGCTAACCCAGAAATAGTGCTTCAGGTTAAGAACTTTGCTTCAGGATGAGAACAGAAATCGTGCTCCGGCGGCGTGGCAGCAGCAGGAGGCCCCATTAGCTAAAGTGCTGCTTCAGGTTAAGAACGGTTTCAGGTTAAGTACGGACCTCTCCGGAACGAATTAAGTACTTAACCAGAGGTACCACTGTACAATAGTCTGTCAAGCAATAAACGCTTCCCTAAACAGGGCTGCCTTCAGATGTCTTCTAAAACTCTGGTAGTTGTTTTTATCTTTGACCTCTGGTGGGAGGGCGTTCCACAGGGCGGGTGCCACTACCGAGAAGGCCCTCTGTCTGGTTCCCTGTAACTGCCACTACCGCCAGAAGGCCCTCGGCACTGGACCTCAAAGTCAGTTGGAACACTCTCATTCCAAATTCTGCATTAGTAAGGAAATACACCAGATATAATCTCCAGCCGCTTTTATAAAGTTGATTGATGTGATATTTAAATGCAGCCAGATTTTCTTTCCTGTGCTAACGTGGAGCTTCACAGTTTAAATGTTTTTGCATAAACACAGCAGCTTATGTGTTTACGGCTAAACAAAAGGCTTTGGGGTTCTGTAAGAAAAAAAAATTGTGGTTTATGTATAGGCATATAATTTCATGGTATCGTGTTCATTTGTTATGAACACATTTCTTAGAAACTCAGAAAATATATTAACAGATCTGTGAACCAAGGTTCAAATTCTACTTGGCCATGTGACCATGGGGGCTGGTCAGACACTTTTCAGCCAGAACTACCATATAAGATTGTTTTGAGAATAAAATGGATGGGACACCATGTACACTTCCTCAAGATCTTTGAAGAGAGTGAAAGATATGAATGTAATAAATAAAGTAAATTGTGCTCTAATGGATAGCTAATTTCTACTTTAATTAACCTACATGCTTGTTGTTTTAACGGTATTCCACATCTGGTCATATGTTTTTTGTTAGCTTCTCTGAATGTAAAAAGAAACTACCAAGTTTACTTCATGGTTTCTCATGAAACAACTTCTAAAAGTTAGCGTCCAAAAAAATATAAGTAATTCTGAGCACTGCAGTGTTCAATAACCCAATGACAGCACAAATGCTTTCGTTGCCAACAGTCCTCCCAAAGTACAGTAAGGGCACCACGACTAGTTCCTTCTGAAAGGAATATTTTATTTTTATATTTTGTTGCAATGATACAACAGCACTAGAAATGCTGTTTTGTCCCCAGAGGTGATGAATTATATAGATATTGAGGCCAAGTTGATGTTGACTTAAACTAAATGCACTCTCACTGAAGTCAGTGGGATCACAGAGAGTATAAACCATTTCAAATTTCGGCCCAGTATGCTGCCATATTTTGTGCCAGTCTCTATAGAGGTAAGCAGTACCAGACTGTCTCAATTATGTAATGAAAAGAACATGCCGTTTTGATGTTTGGTAACTACCTTTTTTAATAAGTATACAAAAACATTTTAGCATTCTCCCTGGTTTTTTTTTATCATGCCAGAATCAACCAGTTTGGGATCTAGACATCATGAGTTCCAGCAGTGGAGACTCCCAAAGCCAGAAGCTATTGAAAGATTCATTGGCTGCAAAAGAACTTCAAACCATGGAAAAACACCTTGCTGGTAGGTATAGTGGCATAAAACCCTAGCATTTGCTTGGGGAAGAAATTTCAGGACAGATTTTAATGGATTGAACAATAAGGTGTTAACAGGGGTGGTTTTTCTTTTCCCAGCCTTTGTTACTGTGGTACTTTGAGTCAACAATACTCATTTTAAGACAGACATCGAAGCTTGCCTGTAGATCATAATCAAAATATATCTGGACAGCTTCCTTACACATTTGTTTCCATAGCTCAGTAACATTCAGTGTTAGTGAATTATTGTTATTACTGCTAAAACAGCACTGTATAAATCTTCCCAAATGGCTCCAGAAAACTCAAAGTATGAAGGAAATATTATCCTCTGAAGCCATCACATTGTACCTGCAATCTGAAGGATAACCCTTAGGTGCCTGGTCTTGCAGTAATTACTGCAAGTGTGGTGTAGTGGTTAAGAGCGGTAGACTCGTAATCTGGGGAACCAGGTTCGCTTCCCCGCTCCTCCACATACAGCTGCTGGGTGACCTTGGGCTAGTCACACTTCTCTGGAGTCTCTCAGCCTCACTCACCTCACAGAGTGTTTGTTGTGGGGGAGGGAGGGAAAGGAGAATGTTAGCCGCTTTGAGACTCCTTAGGGTAGTGATAAAGCGGGATATCAAATCCAAACTACTACTACTACTACTACTACTCTTCTTCTTCTTCTTCTTCTTCTTCTTCTTCTTCTTCTTCTTCTTCTTCTTCTTCTTCTTCTGGAGAATAGTCACAGTGAAGGGGTCACAAGATTAGGTCCATAAAGGAAAGAAACTCTGATTGTCAAGGAAACAGGGCAAGTGGAATTTTCTTGTTCAAAGATGGTCTTCCATTATCCGGTATCACCAAGGTCCAGAAGAGAACTGATCCCAGTTCTTCATCCTTAGTTTCCACAGTCAGACTTTATCCCAGTTCTAAACACAACACTTTGGACAGGAACACCAGAAGCTGCCTTATGCCAAGTCCGACCATTGGTTCATCTAGCTCAGTTTTGAATGGCAGCTGCTCTTCAGGGTTTCATGCAGGAGTCCTTGTCAGCCCTACCTGGAGATGCTGAGGATTGAACCTGGGACATTCTGCTTGCAAAGCTCTTGCCACTGAGCTATGGGTGCTTTTTGCATGGGGCGAAAACACGCGTTGAAATAATCTGTTAATAGCATGATGTCTGGTACTGGGGGGGGGGAGCTCCCAAGTGTGTGGGCAGGAGGCACACCTCCATGCAGGAGAAGTCTCAGGTTGCAGGTGCGCAATCCATCAGGGGAGGATATATAAGTTGGCAGAGGGGTGGGGACCCACTATTACTTCAAGTGCTCCGCAGGGCACAGATCTGGGGGATAGCTGCCTAGTAGCTAGAAGCATCCAAGGTTTATTGGGTTATTTGAACACGTCTTTGTTGGCCCGTTCAATATCATTGCTCAGCGTCACTTCACCCCAGTGTTCACCATATAAGGATGAGGTTTAATTAGTGATGCTGCTCCCCTATGTCTGTGTCACCTACCACTACCATTTACCCCCTGCTCATAGCTGTCAACTTTCAGATTTGAAAATAAGGGATCAGCAGCCTCGAAAATAAGGGACCAGCAGCTTCACCTGTCCCAGGGACAGTCTATGGGATATCTAACAATCCAGGATAGCAGCTGGAAGCAGTGGGAAACGGTGCTGAAATAAGGGAATTTCCCACCAAAAAAGGGAAGGTTGACAGCTATGCTCCTGCTTCTGCCCATCAAGATATTCAGGGTGGAAAGCTCTGCTGTTTAGACATTACTTTAGTAACCAGTAGTGGCCAGTGGAGGTGCTGCTATTGCTGCTGCTGCTGCTGCTCTCCTGGCTTTCAAACACAACATGCTACAGGCCCACGTTGTATGGGGAGGCATGGGGAGCTCTGAGCTGTGCAGTGTGGTGGAGCCAATTTGCCGCTCTTGCCATCATATCTGTGCAATGCCAAGCTCCCCGCACCTTTCCCCTCCCAGTAAGCGTCAGAATCATGTTATCTATGGAAGCTGGGAGAACAGTGGCATCCCACCAACTGCTACCTCTAGAAATCAAGTCCAGAAAGGTAGATAGGTAAATAAGTAGATGTCCTTCAGATCACCAAGTGCTAGGCTCTGGTTGATTGTGAGGCATCCATCAACTTCCCAGACTTATTACCTGCACAGACCTTTCATAGTCCCATTTAATATTCTATGTCTGTATCTATTTCAATTTATGTGCCACAAATGAGAACTTTCTTAAATAAATTAATATGCCAAATACATCGAAATATTTGGTGGCACTATATTCTCTTTTGAAATATTTCCTTTCTTCCGCTGGGAAAAGCTGATGTTCAAAATCAACATATATATTCTATGCTAAATAAATGAAAACCATTTTGTAGTGGAAATCTTTAAATTAGCTGTGGAGAAATGATTGAAATGCTTTGCTTATCAGCAGAACCAATCAGTTTTTTAGATAGCATCTTGGGCCAAAAGTTATGATGTTCATTGAACTCTCATTGAAACATAAACAGCATATATCAGTTTTCCAACATACCTTCTTATTCACTGTAGATAAGTCAATGAACCCAGTCATTTGCAAAAACACAGGTTAATTTAATTGTGAGAGAGCTCATTCCACATTTGGTTTAAGTTATGGCATTCGCATTGTCATCTATTGACCCAGACAATTTAAACAGGTAGTCTCCAAATTGTGAAGTGAAGTGATATGTATTGTTATTATTATTTTTAAAAGAAAAAGCTTAATGCATGCAAAATCATTTTTTAAAATAATAATTGATGGCATCATTTTCTCCACTCCTTATGTTAATAGTATCGCAGCAATAGCAATACCTGTTCTAACCTTTTTATTAAATTAAACAAAGCTGTCCATTAAACCACTGATTGCCATAGCTGCAGCCTTGGATTCAAACAGAAATCTATCATTGTGCTCTGACCCTCCCTCCAGCTTGCTGTCTTTACCAGCCTGCAACCTTTTTTTCTCCAGGTCACATCACATCCAACTCTACACCAAACTCTGGCTTTAGTTCTTCTAAGTATCTCAGAGCTGGAGGAGGGGTCTCACCCATTTTCAGTCTGGCTTTCCTTTGTTCTCGTAAAGGCCTATCTCCCAGGTGATCTCCTGAACACAGGAAGCTAAATCCAGGGATTAGGGGTCTAGCATCCAGTTTAACTCCCCAAGCCTTGATTAAATTCTAACACCTACTGGACCTAGGACGCGGGTGGCGCTGTGGGTAAAGCCTCAGCGCCTAGGACTTGCCGATCGCATGGTCGGCGGTTCGAATCCCCGTGGCGGGGTGCGCTCCCGTTGCTCGGTCCCAGCGCCTGCCAACCTAGCAGTTCGAAAGCACCCCCGGGTGCAAGTAGATAAATAGGGACCGCTTTCTAGCGGGAAGGTAACCGGCGTTCCGTGTGCTGCGCTGGCTCGCTAGATGCAGCTTGTCACGCTGGCCACGTGACCCGGAAGTGTCTGCGGACAGCGCTGGCTCCCGGCCTCTAGAGTGAGATGAGCGCACAACCCTAGAGTCTGTCAAGACTGGCCCGTACGGGCAGGGGTACCTTTACCTTTTTTACTGGACCTAGGAATTTAGAGAAGTCTGGCACTCACCACATCATGACAAAAAAGAGATTCTTTAGGGATATGCTGATGTCTGTAAAATTTCAAGATGGTATTTTTTATGAATTCTCTCCTGCGTAGTGATACTGCAACCCATCATGTGGGTTGTGGCAGAATGTACTGCAGTAGAGTCCTATTCCAGACCAGATTGCTTAGATTACCATCAGAATATTACTATTGCTATTATTATTAGTAGTAGTATTATTTTAGTTATATCCAACTTTTTCCCTGGCAGAATATGACATCTGCTTGTAGAGGTTTCTCTATCAGAAATGATTGTGAGGAATGAGTCCAAGAAAGTGGCTTGCCAGAAACTGCTTAGTAATTCCCTTGCTGATATGAATCCAAGTTCCCTAGTATTAGAGAAAGAAATAAACTATATCCTCAAGTTCGAATAAACATGATGATCAATAAGATACAGGGATTTCAGTTATTGTTATATTGCGTTACTTTTGTGCCTGTGCAGACATTGCAAAGGACCTTGCGCTGTGGGAAGAAGGAAGACTATTGCGGATTACCAGTAGCCAACAAACTAATTTAGTTGCACTAGATCACCAAGGAAATTTTAAAGTTCCACCAAGCCAGGATTCAGGACCTCAAGTGCCAAGTCTGACTGGGAAAGATAATCAGCTCCAGCTTCAAAGAAACAAATCACCACCATTATCCAGCAACAATAGACTGCAGGTCTCAAGTGTCACAAACAGTAGGCCTCAGTCTACCAGTACACAGACCAACAGGTCTTCTGTGCTCCCAGCTCCAGCAAACAGACCTGCAGCCCCAAATGCTTTGTTGCAAAAACCTCTTTCCCCTAGCAACCAAGGAAACAAGGAAGGAGTCGTTAGTATGCAGAGAAGCCGGTCTTTAATATCAAAGAACCAACTTGGGAGGACCATCACCACTCCCTCAGGGCTCCTGGAAACAAGCGGAGACACTCTAGGAAACGTCACTCAAAGAAGCAGTGTGTCCGAAGTAAGTTATATATTTGAAAGCAAAAATTGTCAGTAAATCAGAATCCTGTATATATCCAGGTAAGTCATACTCAGATCTGACCTATTGAAATCAGTTGACTATTCGTATATTGCCCATATATTATCATATAATGTTTGAGAATAGATCCAACACCTACTTGTTCATAGTGGTGTTCAAATTGCTTTAATTATATATCTAGTCTGTGTGTACACACATGTGCATAAGCGTGCATGTATTTATTTCTCTATCTCTTGCCAGCGGTTTCTATTGAAGGAAGGCAAATTTTGCAGATTTCTTTCTTTAGCCCTCTTACTCCCTGAAAATCTGCTCCAGTGGGTTGGGGTATTTTTTTGAAGTAACTGTGGGACATGGCACTAGGAGCTGGAGTGTGTGTGGAAAGGGAAGATAGCAAAATCTGCTTCCATAGGCTTCAGGTTAGCCACTGTGAGAACAAGATGCTGAATTCAATGGACCACTGTCCTAGTTGAGCAGACTCTTTTCATGTTATGACAAGAGTTAATGGCAAATGTTGCATGTTCAGAGTGGTGTTAACACTCCTAAAAGAAAAAGTTGAGATTTATATTTCATATTTGGAAAGCAAATTGCGAGGAGGATTCACATACCTCCTTTTTGCTCACAAGTAGAATTCCACAGAGAATTTTGTTTTGTGAGATCCAGTGTGTCTGTGGATCTCAGGTACCATCTGTGGATCTCAGGTACCATTTGTGTTGTAAGGAAATAAACCTGTCCCTTCCCATCCATTGTATGAGACTGGGATATTGTGCTATGGCACCAGTAACCCACAAAAGATTGAATATGGCTGGGACGCAGTTTATTTAATTGCTTCAGGTAGGTGTGAAGCTTCAGTAAAGGAATTTTATCCTCAGCAGTCCACGAATCTGTCATAATTTGCTTAGTAATTCAATGTCAGATCTGTGGTTTTTTTTAATGGCCAAATTATTAAAATGTGCAATGTTTGAAGAATGAATGCTAGAACATTTTCTGTCCCATTTCTAGTAAGTGATATTCTTTAAAGCTCTTCCTATCCTTACAGAGAGACCATGTTATAAGCAGGCATTTTTTTCTAAACAGGCAAAGAGTGATGCTTAAAGAATTTGGCAATGATTAACATGTCATCTGTGAAGTTCTTTTTGTAAAAAGTGCAAAATTTTAGTTTCGGAGTTCTGTCTGAAAGAATTATAAGTTGCTTGATGATCTTAGTTCTTGTACACATGCCTGCATTTCTGTTGGCAGGGAATATGCTGTAGCAAATGTGCAGGTGTGTTGTATTACTAGCTCATTTCAAAATCAAACCAATCAATGTAACGTAGATAAATGTTTTTATTATTGCTACAGAATGAATAAATCAAGTTTTTAAATCCTTTCCTAAATGCACTTATATGCACATTTAGTCTTTTAGATCTCCAGACCTTTCTACAAGTGGAGTCCCAATTGAGACAAATAGGTTTGAGGATCAGATTCTCAGTGTTCCCCTCAGCCTTTTATGAAGTGTGACAACTGAATGCTGAATCTCTTTGGGACAGTATTTCTTGGAGTCTGCAATAGCTCTTATCTTGATGTTTGGGAGGGACAGGGAGACTGTCAGACTGTATGGCCCTTCCCAACAAGATGCTTTATAAACAGCTTTTCTACAGTGGGTTAAAGGTAAAGGGACCCCTGACCATTAGGTCCAGTCGTGACCGACTCTGGGGTTGCGGCGCTCATCTCGCTTTACTGGCTCAGGACTTCCTGTGCTGGTTATTTGTGCAAGAAAAAGTAAATGCACAACTACAAAAGAAACTGCTATGTGACAAAGGCCCTTTGCCTTTTCAAATGCAGATCACCCTGACCCTCTGTCTTGTGGCTTCTCCAAAGAAGAACCTTGTCAGTCTCAAAACATCACTACCCTTTTTTATTGACCAAATATTTATTCAGCACAATAAACTTTCTTATGTACTGGGTTTCACTTGCTGCCTAATTCCCAGCACAGCAACAGCAGCCCAAACAACATACTTCCAAACAAAAGTGTCCAGGAAGCCATTCTCCTATGAATCCTGTGTTAAAATTACATCAATGCCTCCCTGTGTGAAATCATGTCCTCCCTGATCTGCAAGCAATTTAAAAATAGGGGGTTATTTTGCTGCAAGAAGTCTGGATTTTATTACAGCTTACATCTGTTCATTGTATATCAAGATTCATTTATTTGCTACTTTTCTACACAGAGACAATCCTTCTATTTGTCAGTTTTGCTAGAATTGTCACACGATTAAAGAAATCATAGATTAATCAACTGAGTTTGGGATTGGTTAAATTTGCATGTGCATAAAATCATCGGTTTCTGGCTATTTGTTAACTTCGCTGACTTCAATAGAACCTCTTCCCAAGAAAATCCACAGAATTGCAACTTTCCAGCTTCCTTGGAAGAAGTAGTATGATGTCTAGGCCTTGGTTTGGGGACTGAAGCCATCAGCTTTTTTCCTTGTGAAGTTGACTCTTCCAAGGAGCCTAGAACTCACAGTGCTTACAGCACACTCAGCTCTGAGCCTCTATTCTAGCACATAACTCCTGGGATTGACAAGTACAACACAGAAAGGGCAGAAAGAGACCCCTTCTAAAATTATACCCAATTAATCAGGAGGACTTTTTGAATTTTCTTGAAGGACTTTAATTTTTTTTATCTGTTTGTGTATAATTGAAAGAAACATTGCAGCCCTAATTCTTATACCTGCTCCATCCGTTATTTTTGTTACAGGATGAATTCTTACAACTTCAACTTGCTCACCAGCCTTGGATTTTACCAAGCGATAACGAAAGCGAAGGAGTGGAGGCAGATCTAGATAAACGTAAGAGGTTGTTCCTTGTTTGATATAAATTGTTGGCAGCTTGGAGTAGGCAGCATATTTTCACAAAATATGTCCTCTGCAAATTACTTTTTATTTCTGACAGGTTTAGTTTTTATTTGCCTACAGGAGTGAAGAATGGTGGATTTTATTGATGGGAGCTCAGCTATATTACTGTAGGGCTGAAAGTTCGTGTAGGTTATCCTCCCTGCTTACCATACTACAAACCTTAACATGTTAAGTCATCTCTTATCAGTGTGTGCTACATGCAGAGACCCGGGATAAAAAAAGTTGTGCCAAGCCAAAATCTCTGTTGAATGAGTGTTGTGGTAGTGTCTGCTAGTTTCCCTCCATGTGCTGAGGCTACAACAAATTATATATGGTGGCAAGTAAACATAAATAATCTTGCTGGAAATGTGAATTGCTCTGACAGTTGCTTTTTAAAAAAATCACAGTACAGTGGTACCCCGCAAGATGAACGCCTCGCGAGACGAAAAACTCGCAAAACGAAAGGTTTTTTCGTTTTCGAGTTGCCTCGCAAGACGAATTTCCCTATGGGCTTGCTTCGCAAAACAAAGCTTGCCCCGGGGACAGCGGGTCTTCTCTTTTGAAGCAAGGGGCGGCGGGGAGATCGCTTCTCCCCACCGCCCCTTGCTTCAAAAGAGGTCCGGGGGCAGCGGGAAGCGCTTCCCGCTGCCCCCGGACCTCTTTTGAAGCAAGCGGCTGCGGGGAGATCGCTTCTCTCCGCAGCCGCTTGCTTCAAAAGAGGTCCCGGACCTCTTTTGAAGCAAGCGGCTGCGGGGAGATCGCTTCTCCCCACCGCCCCTTGCTTCAAAAGAGGTCCGGGGGCAGCGGGAAGCACTTCCCGCTGCCCCCGGATCTCTTTTGAAGCAAGGGGCTGCGGGGAGATCGCTTCTCCTGGTGCTCCGAAGCCGGGCGGGGGGGGGGGCGAGAACACCTTCTGAAGGCGGGTGGGGGGCGGAAGTCTTTGTCCCCCCTGCCTGCCTTCCCAGGGGCTTTTAAATCGCCCCGGACAGCGGAGAAGTCCTCCGCTGTCCCGGGCGATTTTAAAATGCCGCCCGCCAGCATTTTAAGATCGCCCGGACAGCGGAGAAGTCCTCCGCTGTCCCGGGGTTTTTTAAAATGCTGGGGGTGGGAAGAAAAGCCCTTGTCCCCCCCCCCAGCCTTCAGAAGAGGTCCGGGGACAGACTGTCCCCGGACCTGGTCTGAAGGCGGTTTCCCTAGGAACGCATTAATTGATTTTCAATGCATTCCTATGGGAAACCGTGCATCGCAAGACGAAAAAACCGCAAGACGAAGAGACTTGCGGAACGAATTAATTTCGTCTTGCGAGGCACCACTGTAGTTTGTAATCTGCCAGGGTGAAAATGTGTGTCATTTCCTAAACTATTTTAGATTTTATGGCTACACTGTAGCAGGCTGTTTAACCAGGTGCTTGTGAGTAGCACCTTGTGAGTAGAACTGAAACCATTTAAACAAGACATATTGAAGTAAGAAAAATCAGACTTGTGGAGAAATTGATAATCATAATAATAATAATAATTTATTATTTATACCCCGCCCATCTGGCTAGGCTTCCCCAGCCACTCTGGGCGGCTTCCAAAAGAATATTAAAATACTATAATACATCAAACATTAAAAGCTTCCCGAAACAGGGCTGCCTTCACATGTCTTCTAAAAACCTGGTAGCTGTTGTTCTCTTTGACATCTGGTGGGAGGGTGTTCCATAGGGAAGGCGCCACTACCAAGAAGGCCCTCTGCCTGGTTCCCTGTAACTTGGCTTCTCGCAGTGAGGGAACTGCCAGAAGGCCCTCGGTGCTGGACCTCAGTGTCCGGGTAGAACGATGGGGGTGGAGACGCTCCTTCAGATATACTGGACCAAGGCCGTTTAGGGCTTTAAAGGTCAGCACCAACACTTTGAATTGTGCTCGGAAATGTACTGGGAGCCAATGTAGGTCTTTCAAGACCGGTGTTATGTGGTCTCTGCGGCCGCTCCCAGTCACCAGTCTAGCTGCCGCGTTCTGGATTAGTTGTAGTTTCCGGGTCACCTTCAAAGGTAGCCCCACGTAGAGCGCATTGCAGTAATCCAAGCGGGAGATAACCAGAGCATGCACCACTCTGGCGAGGCAGTCCGCAGGCAGATAGGGTCTCAGCCTGCGTACCAGATGGAGCTGGTAAACAGCTGCCCTGGATACAGATTTGACCTGTGCCTCCATGGACAGCTGTGAGTCCAAAATGACTCCCAGGCTGCGCACCTGGTCCTTCAGGGACACAGTTACCCCATTCAGGACCAGGGAATCCTCCACACCTGCCCGCCTCCTGTCCCCCAAAACAGTACTTCTGTCTTGTCAGGATTCAACCTCAATCTGTTAGCTGCCATCCAACCTCCAACCGCCTCCAGGCACTCACACAGGACCTTCACTGCCTTCACTGGTTCTGATTTGAAAGAGAGGTAGAGCTTGGTATCATCCGCATACTGATGAACACCCAGCCCAAATCCCCTGATGATCTCTCCCAGCGGCTTCATGTAGATGTTGAAAAGCATGGGGGAGAGGACAGAACCCTGAGGCACCCCACAAGTGAGCGCCCAGGGGTCTGAACACTCATCCCCCACCACCACTTTCTGAACACGGCCCAGGAGGAAGGAGCGGAACCACTGTATAACAGTGCCCCCAGCTCCCAGCCCCTCAAGACGGTCCAGAAGGATGTTATGGTCGATGGTATCAAACGCCGCTAAGAGATCCAGCAGAACTAGGAAACAGCTCTCACCTTTGTCTCTAGCCCGCCGAAGATCATCAACCAGTGCGACCAAGGCAGTTTCAGTCCCATGATGAGGCCTGAATCCCGACTGGAAGGGATCCAAATGGTCCGCTTCTTCCAGGCGTGCCTGGAGTTGTTCAGCAACCACTCGCTCAATCACCTTGCCCAAGAATGGAAGATTTGAGACTGGGCGATAGTTGGCTATCGTGGCTGCATCTAAAGATGGTTTTTTAAGAAGCGGTTTAATAACCACCTCTTTCAGCGAGTCTGGGAAGGCTCCCTCACAGAGGGAAGCATTCACCACCCCACGAAGCCCATCATCCAGTCCTTCCCGGCTAGCTTTTATAAGCCAGGATGGGCAAGGATCAAGGAGACAAGTGGTTGGTTTCACTCGTCCAAGCAGCCTGTCCACATCCTCGGGGGTAACAGATTGGAATTGATCCCACACAACTTGACTAGACAGGACTCTAGCACTCTCCCGCCCCGGCCCTGCTCCCACGGTGGAGTCTACCTCTTCTCGAATCTGAGCGACTTTATCTGCAAAAAACTTTGCAAAGTCATTGCAGGAGATCATGTGGCCCCTACTAGGCCCTGATGGAGCAGGTGGTTCCGCTAAATTGCGAACCACCTGAAAGAGTCTCCTGCTGCTGTTTTCCGCAGATGCAATAGAGGCAGTGAAGAAAGTCTTCTTCGCCGTCGCTATCGCCACTTGGTAGGCTCGACATTGAGCTCTAACCCGTGTCCGGTCAGATTCAGAATGGGTTATCCGCCACCGGCGCTCTAGCCGTCTCAACGATTGTTTCATTGCCCTCAGATCCGTGGAAAACCACGGGGCTGTCCGGGCTCCATGCAATCGGAGAGGGCGCTTTGGAGCCAAACAGTCAATAGCCCTCGTTAACTCCACATTCCAGCGGGCCACCAGGGAATCAGCTGAAAGGCCATCAACATGGGATAAAACATCCCCTACCACTCTCTGGAAACCATTTGGATCCATTAAGTGGCGGGGGAGGACCATCTGAATCGGTCCCGCCTCCCTGCAGAGGGGAAGGGTCGCAGAGAAGTCCATTTGCACCAGGAAGTGATCTGACCATGGCACTTCTTTTGTTTTACTTCTACTTAGTGTCAGATCACCCACATCACTAGAGGTGAATACCAGGTCTAAGGCATGCCCATGGCTATGAGTTGGGCCAGTCTTATTCAGGGACAGCCCCATGGAGGCCATGCTTTCCACGAAGTCCCGAGCGGCCCCTTGTAAGGTCGTGTCGGCATGGATGTTAAAATCCCCTAGGACAACCAAACTAGGTGTCTCCAGGAGGACATCCGCCACGACCTGAAGCAGCTCGGGCAGGGAATCCTTGGTGCAGCGGGGAGTTCGGTACACCAATAGGAATCCTGTACTGCCCCTATTGCCCAACTTCCAGAACATGCAGTCAGAGAACTGGGTCTTTCCAATAGGACGCCTATTTTGGGAAACCATTTGGGAGGAAAACCATTTTGAGCTGTTACTTGTTTACATCAATATGACAACCACAATATATATTTTTTTAATCGTAACTTGTAAATTTAGAACATCAAGCTCTAAATAATATTTACCTTATTTCTGATGGTGAGTTATTTTGCCCTTCATGTACATGTTGCCCAAGAGGCCAGGTCAGACCCAAAATCTGATGCTCACAAAGTGCTATTTGAGTCCATACACAATGAAGTTACCTGGAAATGAGTTTCCATTGTTACTTTTATGAGATGTGCAATGGATTACTACATTAGATAGAGTCCTATTCGACTCACAGAACTATCCATAGAACATTTACATGTGTGATCTGTTAGGACTTGCATGTTCACATCATTTCAGAATGTCATGCTGTACATTTCAGACATTAAGTTAGGTCAAACTACTTCCTGATGGAGAAAGTTTTCCTCTGAAATCAAAGGAACCTTTCAATCCAGCCTACAGTTAGAATAATCTCTATATTAGAATACATGCCACAGATGTACATTTTCTTTCCAGGGTTGATTTCACACCATTTGGATCATCACTAGGTAGTTAGCTGCTGAGAGTGGATGGAGCAACCCAGTCAGATAGACGGGGTACAAAATGTGGGGGCCAATGTGGTGTAGTGGTTAAGAGCGGTAGTCTCGTAATCTGGTGAACCGGGTTTGTGTCTCTGCTCCTTCACTTGCAGTTGCTGGGTGACCTTGGGCCGCTCACACTTCTTTGAAGTCTCTCAGCCCCACTCACCTCACAGAGTGTTTGTTGTGGGGGAGGAAGAGAAAGGAGAAAATTAGCCGCTTTGAGACTCTTTAGGGTAGTGATAAAGTGATCTATCAAATCCAAAATCTTCTTCTCTTCTTTGTTTGTTTGCCGATCTGTCTATCTATTTATCAACCATCAGTTTACCCAGCAGGACTTCCCTTTTTTTCTCTTCTCTGTAGCCTAGCACAAGCCCCAAAATTCAGAGCAGATTTGTGAAGTGTGCAGGGCTGCAGGGGGAGTGGAAACCAATTCCATAAATCAGTTTATTTCATCAATAATTGTAGCTTGATTGTAGAAACCTCTAAGTGGTTTACAAAAAAATAAGATAATAAAATCACAAAAACTACAACCTTACTTTAGAACATTGAAAAGTTAAAGTATCAGAACAGATTAAAATTACTTCATAACCACATTACTGGCAGGCAGGCACTGTCAACCACCACCTGAGAAGAATGAATTCCTATAGTTTTGTGAAGCTAACACCCATCCCCAGATATCACCATATGGTATTCCTGTAGTCACTGGACATGTCTGGAAGAAAAGCCACGTGAAACTGGTCTAGATTTTATTTTAGATTTAGTTTAAAATAAAGGAAAATCTCCTGAACCTTTTAATTTTCACATCTAGGAATTACAATTTTGCATCAGCTCATTTTGTTGCTCAGTATGTATCTAAAATTCTTATTTGTTTCATTGTGAATTCTTGGAATAAATATACATGTTATATTAACAGATGTTAAAGTCAAATAGAGACAATAATAAGGCAACAAATTAATTTCGGCTTTTGAGAGAGAACTAGCATTCATGTTACTAACGCAACTACCAACACCATGTTACTAAATTAGTTCAGCCCACTGAGTTGTAACTTAAAAATCTGCTTTTTGCTTTCATGAGTAAAAACTGTTTACTTTAGCTTGAACCTGTAACATGCAAGGCAGAGAGGTGTCAAAACTCTGTAATTAAAATAATGGCTACCTTCTTGCAGATATTCTAAGGGCGCAACAGACTAGCATCTTGATTTAAACCCATATATCAACTTTCATAGTTACCTATCTTTTGCTGCATGAAGTAGGTTGTTCTTTGTACTATTTTAACCATTGGAGGAGAACAAAAATGTTTGATCTAAGCAATATTGTACTGTATGTGACATCTGAGACTGGTAAATTGGTTAAAGGAATAAGTCTTTAAAAAATAATTATATGGGGTAATGGCAACCATCTGGTTTTGGAATGTAGTTGCTGTAGCCAATCTCACAAGCGAAGGGCAACTCCTGGAAAATGCAGGCTGCCAACAGGCTGCCAACACCCAGGTGTTGAAATGTCTGTAAAGCGGAGAGCCAGTAAAAGGCCTGGCATCGTTTACAGTGCCAATTCCCAGTGCGCAGTGCAGGTAAAAGGCCCAACCATGTAAAGACCAGCCTAATTTAATTTGGGTGTTTGTGAGGAAAGTTAATGCATTAGAAATCTTCATGGACACTCTGTGCTTGATTTAGTGCCAAGAGGAATGAAACTTCATAATTTATGACTGTGAGCAGAAGAGCTGTAGAATTAATCTTCACAACAACAACAGGTGTCCTTTGACGCAGCTTTTAATAAATTACATGCAGCTAATATTTACTACATTCTTCAACTTCTTCAAGATAATAACTGCCCAGGTGTAAAGCTAATTTTGGACAGTGAAAGAAAATTACACCAGCTGCACAGGTATTTGGAAAGAGAGTATCACAGTAGTCTAATGCTTTTTATAGATAGTTTTTAATCATCTGACCAGCTGAGATGAAAGAACTTCATTTATCACAGCATTATTTAATGAAAGTTGTACTGGGAAATTTACTGTGCGCAATCTGATGCATATCTCATTAGAAGTATACCCCATTAAGTTTGAAGGAACTTACAACAAAAAAGAGGTGCTGGTACTGTGTATCCTTGAGTACCCCCCACAAAAAAAGCACTGCTCCCAGGTCAGTGTGTATGGTCCAATGATAGGAAGCTTTGAATGGAACAAGTGGAACTGAAAATCCTACTTTTTTACCAGTTTAAATAATTCAGTATTCGTTTTGTTCAGTGTTTCACAGAGAAGTCTAAAACACCATCTGCATCATTGGGAAAACAAAATAGAAAGGTTTATCAAATGAGCGTGATATGTAAACCAGAAAGCTTTTGCTCAAAAGAATTCAGAGTTTTCAGATTCAGATTCATTTATTTGTTATAATTAGCAGGGGTGTATTTTTGCATACCTAATTCTGGGATTCCTGCCAGAATGAGGACCACAGATCATATAGCATGAACCAGGCTGGCATTTCAAAAATTTATTGTTATTTTAGTATGAAATTCAGAGCTGTGGACCCTTTTGTGTACTACAAATTTAAGTCAGGAAATTTAAGTTAAACTGAATTAGTGTGGATATACCAAATTTAGGGTTGGGTTTTTTTTTACTCTGTTCATTGAGGACATCATTTCTTGTCCTTGTCAGTAGACAGATACATATGGACTTCAGGTGTGTTTTGATTAAGGACCTTTGTGCATATTGAGATGTAGGTTGGCCCATTGGAATGGGCATGTGATAAAATGATGAATACTACATCTCCACCTGAAAATTGACCTCTTCTCATTTCTGACACGTGCACACAAATGTCCCTTGATTCAACTCATTAAGGGCCAGTGGCTGACCTACTCATTTTGAAGCCATCAAAGTATTGTTTCACCACAAACTTATTGCAGTGAAAACAAGAACATGAATCTTGGCATGTACAAAGTATCATGTTAATTGGTCCTTAAGATTTTAATGCTTGAAATACAGCCATAAACCGCAAATTGTTTCCATCATGTAATTGTCATGATTTGTTGTGATAAACTTTTTTGCGTTACTTATGAAAACAAGTGAGGTGGAATTAGAGATGCCTTAAATACTCTGCATTGCAATTGCTGTTGCTTCTTTGGTGTCATTCCCTTCCCTCTGCTTCCTCCTTCCTGCGTTTGTCAATTGGCTGATACTACACAATGAGGGAAAATATGTGAATGAGATTGCTTAGCAATGCGACATAACAAATCAGATTGGCTATGCAGTTTTATCATTGAGGGAAGAGTGGAAGACAAAGTAAATAAATAGACATTGTTGCAAAAGTTCACAAAATTGCCTAAAAAGTATTCTGAGTTGCAATTATTTTATTTGTATTTATTTGGGGAGGGAGTGGAACTGTAAGTTTTAGCTCCGCTGTGAAATAAATGGCATTTGTGAAAGGGAGAAATCACAGCTGCAGACTTTTCAAGAACAGGGTGGTTTTCTTAGCAGGACTGTACAAACTGTCAGCATAACCTGAACATAGAAGTTGTTAAAGGTATGTTTTCAGGTTTGGGGCCATTCAACATTGGTATTGTAACTGCCAAGCTCTCCAAATAAGCAGTGTAATCATTCAGTTTTGGTAACCTATGCAATAAAAAGTTAGGTGATAAGTGCTTTTCCATTTAAACAAACATAGCTAAAAGCAAATTAACTGAACTATTTTATCTAAATGTGCAGTGAAATTGTGAATGCAAACAAGACTTTCCATTTTAGAGCTATGATAGGGGGATTCCTAATTTATCCTGATTCCAACACTGAATATCCTTCATAGGAAATGCCAAGATAAACCATACTGGATATAAATGTTTAACTTGTCATTTAGACTTAAAAGGACTCTCTTACATTCAAATAAACATTCACAATGGTATTCCGAGCATTCAGGAGAGATTACACTTTCCTGTATACTGTGAAATTTTAAATCATTTGTGAACCTCATTTATAAACTCAACAGAAAAGGAATATGCAGAGATAAGTCTAAAACATAGTGATTATTGCATCACTCATTTTTGAAGTCTTAGTCTTAATAAAAGTGATTGTGTCAGAAATACAAAGCCAAACGAGATGCCAGTTTTCAGTAAACCTGCACTGTTCATACGTTCTTACTTTTAAAATTGTTTTGTTAACTTTGGCACTTGAAATAGCATGGCAGTCAACAAGTGAATATTGAACGACAAATCATGCCCATCTTCCTTCTATCCATCATTGGGTTTGTAGTCACTCTTTCCATAACATATAAAACCACCCTCACTGGCACATATGCCCACTCAGCCTTCAAGCCCAGGGTGGAAAACATCTTGCCCTCTTCTCCCAGGTCTTTGGCTAATTAAACAAAATATGGCCTGCTTAAGTGTGTGAGAGAAGAGTTACTGTTTTTGTATTGTATTTGTTTTTATATTGCAAACTGCCCTGTGATCCTCAAATGAAGGTCAGTATAGAAATTTTAATAATAATAATCAAACATAAACTCCCTCATGACTAGCTGTGCTGGCTAGGGCTGATGGGAGTTGAAATTCATCATCATCTGAAGAGCCACAATTGCCCTATTCCTGTTCTAATCCTTAAAACATAAACTTCTGTTTACTTTAGATTTAAACAAGCACATAAGGATTGCTTGTTCCTGCCACATGCAAATTTGACCTGACTTCCATACTGTCCAGGTTCCGGCCATGAATATCCTTGCTTTATCATGAGAGTTATTGATCAGGGTTGAAACATCTTCCTGTGCAATACATTTCTTAAAGTGGCAATAATCCCTTATCACTGTGTGTAACTTCATTTAAGCTACATTTATGTATTTCATGTTCTCACTACTCATTACCAGTAAGAATACCCTTACAAAAGATGCTCACATTAATTTTCTCATGATTCTTTTCAGGTATGTGGTTTCTAACTATTCTTTCTTTTATTGTCTTCCAGGTTTGTGAACAAAATCGGTGGAAGTAATAAAGAATGGTTTCTCATAATTATATAACCTGCAAGTGAAAAGTTCTTTTCACTGATTGTGTATAATAAAAGCTTATTTTTATAAATTCAACAGAACGTAAGTGGAATTATTTTAATGTGTGTATGCTAAAATGCACTAACCTCACATCTATCTTATTGGACAATGGCCTTAGGTAAAGATGGTTAACAGTCACTTTTTAATACATAGTCCATAATATAATGTATTTTATTTATACCCCTCTTAATTTGATATATAAAACTTTGCCTGATGAAAAGAAAGTTTTCCTTAAAAGATTTTATGCATATAACTTGACTAAGGTTTTCTACTCCTTATATTTTTCTAAACTTTCCTCATTTTTAAATCAATAAACTTTTAAAGTATTTAGCCACATCTGCCGATATGTATATATAACATTCAAATGTCACGGATGGTTGGCTTTTCACTCATAACCACGGTAGAAATTTGCTGAGACAATAGAAAGGAATGAATGGGGTGTGGGGCACGTGTGTGTATTTTTACATGTGTTTGTGTGCATGTGTACTCACACAAGCCTAACTATTAAGAATCAGCAGTTTCACATTGCTTTTACTGAGTTCTAATTAAATCTTTTACAAAATAAAGAGACTACTAAGTGAAATAATGTGGAATGCAGCATGCACAAATGAAATATACTAGTTTATTAAATGATATTCTTTACTCATATCCTAAATGGCTTAAGCATTTGACTATATGTGTATGTGTGTGAAACACGTTGACTATTCTGGATCTGGGTATGACATTTCTGCGAAGATTTCAAATGAAAGAGCTGTCAGAATGACTGCATTTGGTGCATTAATTTAAGCTATTTATTCTGTTAAGCATGGGTTTGGTTTAGTGCCTTCTGTTTCTCAGCCATAACCACATAATAAAGTTGCCTGCTGTTACAATAGATATACATTGTCAGATTATTGAAGAAATAAAATGAAATTCCTATCACAAATATACTGAGAATATGAGCTTTTTGTTTCATTTCTGTTTTCATTCTGAGAGCTAGTAATCATGGAGAGAGCAATTCAAACAAAACATATTTATTTTATCTAGATTCCAAGGTGGTTTACAACAGCATAAATTAGGGGTAGCCAACATGGTGCGCCCCCCCCATGTCATTGGACTGCAACTCCCATAATTCCTGGTTGTTGGTCATGCCGGCTGAGGCTTATGCGAATTGTAGCCCACAACATCTGAAGGCACATTAACTACCTAGGACAAGCATACAATGCAACCGATTGCAACCAAACTACCAGCAGCAGATAAAATATTGAGATACATTGATAGCAGGCAACTAAATTTAAAATGCCTGAGTGAATTAAAAAATGTTCTTGAGGATGAAAAAAGTATAGCAATATGGGCACCGGGTGAGTTTCCTTGGGGATTGCATTGTAAATGGGCTTTATGGCTTTTAAAAAATACAATACTGTATACTGGTAGAGACAGTAACGCCTTTCCAGATCATTAAGATGCTTCCTGCTGCACTCTTGACCTTTCCACATTTTTACTGATGCCAATGGATGTACCGTATTGGCCCAAATATAAGCCTCAATTTTTCCAAATTTTGACTGTGGAAAGTTAAAGTATGGCTTATATTCACGACCTTATGGCTCCCTTCCCTCCCAGGAAGCAGCCTGGGAGCGCAGGGCAATGGCACAGCGCCCGCCCACAGCTCCCAAGCCTCCCCTGAGCTGCCTAAGGAAACCGAAAGGAGGGTTTTGATCTTCTTTTGATCTTTCTTACAGCTTTTCCACTGAGAGCTGGATGCCTGTCTCATAGTATGTAATGCTTCTTTCAAGGACACCTTGAATTTGGCCACCTTTCTATTTGCTTGTTTGTTTTTGATTCTCAGGTAAATGGATTTCTGCAACCACAGGGGCTAGAAACACGAAAACAATGATCCTAAGAGGAAGTCAAAGACTACACAAAATACTTCTGAAACCACATACGGCCTCTATGTCACTCAGCCTTACCCTTAAGGAAAAGGAAGACATTGTGTATGTCAAGTCACCCTTGCAGGTTATAATGGAAAAGGATGACATTCCTAATCACCCTGAATGACAGCAGGTGATAATTTCCTCTAGTTTCTAGGATGCTTGTTTTAAAATGTGTACCTATCACATATTAAAAGGAATGACGGATAAGGTAAATGTCTTATCATGCCTCTTCCCTTCAGTCATCACAACTGCATCTAGAGTACATGAGGAATTCATGAGTTAATTTCAAAACGTTGCCAAAGAATGCTCCTCGGGGCCTGGTATACACACACGCCAGATCTCTCCCAAAGTGCCTGCGGTCATCATTCTCTTCCTGTTGATGTGTGTAATCCAACACCTAAGTGCTCACAATTTCAGTTTTAACAGGTATAGGCCCTTTGCTCAAATTCCAGAGCCGTTCCTTGTTGCTATTCCCTTTAGTGACGCCGCTTTATAGTATCCAGAGCATGGTTATCTGCGATAGGAGTGCAGCTGGACAAACAGCTCATCTAATTTAAATCCCCTTCCCTCACCCTTGTCTTGTTGTTGAAAACAGCTGAGGGAATTGCCTGGAGCATCTGAACATATAAGTACTTTGGGAAATATATTAGCATCAGTCTCAGCCATAATTTCCTATTCACGGTTTAGGGTTATTCGGAGGGTGATGTAATTTTCCTTCCCAAAGCAGATTATAGCAAGAACTAAGGTCCATATATCATGTATTTTTTTCATTAAGTGGTAAAGCAGCGAGGCATTGTCTCTTGTCCTGGTTTTTTTTAATACATGTGGAGCTATACTTAATAATAGAACAGTATATTCTATTAGACCCATTAAAATTCACAAACAGTACTATGGTAGGTATATTAATTGGATACCACCCTATATCTTTCTGGTCTCAAGCGGTTGAAGGAGCAATTACTATCCATTTGGGGAAAGCTTTGCATGCCTTGGGCCATTTCACACAGCTCCTTTAAGGCCACGTTCTTTCCTTCTGTTATCCAGCCCAGGTTAACGGGACAGGTGTGTTATATGGTAGAAAAATAGGTTCACCCTGTATATCAGTTTCCAGCACAACAGCAACAACAACAAATTAATTAATTAAATTCCTGCCTTTCATCAGGTCCTAGGGAGGGTTACAACAATTTACAACTCCAAATATATTCCTCCAGTATACCTGAAGGAGCGTCTCCACCCCCACCGTTCTGAAGTCCAGCTCCAAGGGCCTTCTGGTGGTTCCCTCACTGCGGTTCCCTGAAGTGAGGTCACATGGAACCAGGCAGAGGGCCTTCTCGGTAGCGGTGCCCGCCCTGTGGAACGCCCTCCCATCCGATGTCAAGGAAATAAAGAACTATCCGACTTTTAGAAGACACCTGAAGGCAGCCCTGTTTAAGGAAGTTTTTAATGTCTGATGTTTTATTGTGTTTTTAATATTCTGTTGGGAGCTGCCCAGAGTGGCTGGGGAAACGCAGCCAGATGGGTGGGGTATAAATAAATTAATAATAATAATAATAATAATAATAATAATAATAATAATAATTTATTATTAATCAGAAACAGTTAAAGCAAATGTAAGCATTGTAATGTGGTTGCAATCTACGTGTAATATGCTTCTGGATACCAGTTTCTGTGGACCATAAGTGGGAAATGCAGTTGGTTGGCCATGGTAAGAACAGGATGATAGACTATGGTTGCTTTGTCTGATCCAGCAGGGATCTAATTGTTGTGAACCGCCCTGAAATCTACGGGTATAGGGTGGAATACAAATTTTAATACTAATGCTAATACTACTACTACTAATAATAATAATAGATAGATACTAGTGTTCCTCTATTGGGGGGGGGGGTTTATATCCTGTCATATAGCCCCACAGATGCCTCAGTAGGGATGCTAATGTCTGAATTATGATCCATGAGACATGCGGCAACCCTATTCCCCCGATTAGTCATTGTGTTAAAGTCAAGCACAGAAGCAGCTTGTGTAAACAAGTGCTTTCTGTGAAATCACATGTGAAACTTTAAAAGTGTGTACTCCCATTACAGGTCAAAGAAGACAACTCCTTATGTGCTGCATTCCTTCACTGCCACATACATCACAAATTCTCAGGGCATCTCATGGAAGGCAGCTCAACATACATTGGGTAAACACACATGACTACCCTCCGTGTGCATTGTAACACAAATATTAATTGGGGGGAAGCACTCGATATAGTGGAGAGAAAGTTAATATAGTAATTACTTTCTTTCATCCTAACTTGGCCCTGAGTGCTGTTCCAAATACTTTTCTTGTGTGTGTGAGGAAATATGCCTTTTCATGGGTGGGTGGATCTTCACTATGCTTAATGGTTGAGCTGGATGAGTTGACCCCCAAATCCAAAAATATGTCTTTGCTTAAATATCTCGTCTGTTCTCGAACCACCAAATTATTCATGTACATAACGAATACCAAATATCCAAGCAAATCACAGAAGATCGGGACCGCTAGCACACCTCACATTTTAGAACGTTTCCTTCCCATTTTTTGGTCATAAGTTTGGTTTGGAGCATTTATCTGCAATTAGAGGATAAGATAAATGCTTAATTGTGGTAATGCAAGCATGTAATTGCTTTTTGGCAGGTTCATGCAAAGGTAGCTCATTTCCACATTTTATTACAAGATGTGTCACCCTTTTGAAAGCTTTCAAGTAATGAGGTTTTTGTGGTAGACCTGATCAGTTCCTGTTGCAAACAGTTCCTCTAAATCCATTGTGTAACAAGACTTTTAAGACCCCAAAGGACCTCAAAGGTGATGCCGTAAAATCTACACCGGAAGGATTCAGCCATTAGCTGCTCTGTGTGGGTGGAATAATTGAGGGATAACTGTAGAAAAGAGAGAAAAAGAATTCCCATCACATCATTTTAAAAAAAAAATCAAGAAAAGATGGACCCTGCAAATACTTCACCCTGCTAAAAGACAATAATATGTATGCTCAGCATATAAGATTATACTGACTTGCAGTTCACAGGCTGCTTATTCTGAAAGAATACAATTGACTTCCAAGTAAGTGGTTCATAGATGTTTAGTGTGTGTCCGTGCATGTGTATATATTTGATAGGTGGATAAATATACATAGATTATTCATTTTGAATTTTCTGGAGCAAGGCCCGTCCACTGGTGCAGTTTCATGTGTTGCCTGATAAGGATCTTGCCCACAGAGCCCAAATGTCTCCCAACATTGACATACATGCTTAAGCTGAAAAGTGGGGTGGAGTGGAGTTGGGGGCAAGCAGCAGATCTGAGGGACGAACCATGCATTTCTGATGAGGATGGCCTTATGCAATTCAGTAGTGTTCATGCAAGAACATTAATTGAAATAAACAGTTTTCTCTGCTGAGTAAATACTTTGTCTAGAATTTTGGCCAGTCCTAAGGCTTTTGAAAGAAATCTTGAAAGGGTCCATATGGGATGACAGTGGATTTTGCAGACAAGTAGCATGATAAAATCATTCATCTGACATTCTCTACCATTGATTTTTTTCCCCTTTGCATTTTTGTATGAGAGGCTGAGAAATGAGCTGATGATTCAGGCCAGTGGAGAAACAACACAAGCAGCAGCCTCTGACCCTTGCAAAAAGCCGTTGCATAACTCTAGCGATGACAACAAACACTGTATTTGATTTATGGCCCAGAAACCTCCATTTAATATTCACCATATGGCACTTCTCACCCCCTACTTTGTTCAAAATCCATGGCAGTCACACACGGAGTGGTAAACCTTGTTCCCAGGGGGCTTCACTAAGACCGGCGATGCTGCAGTATGGCATATTGATGGATCATGAAAAGGACTGGTAATTAAATCATTCTGGAGTCCTTTAGGACAGAGCTCTGGGTTCTCAAACCTCATTGCGTGATATTGACTTATAAGAGATGGAGCCTTGTTTTGACCCCATGTTGCTTGAAACATGCTTTGGCTGGTAGCATGAAGAAAATCTTGTTTAAAAGCCTCTTCATGAAATATTACTAAAGTATTTTAATTGTTTAATTTGGCTATAGGGCTAAAGCAGGCCAACTTCCAGTATAACTTGCACAGTGCTGGCTCTGTTAGAGAGCAACTCTGTGGTAATGGTAGGGAGATGCCATAACAGAGCAACCACCTCATCCAAATGGCCTGGCTGGATGCAGAGGAGTGGTGGAAAGAACCAGCTGAGGGACTGGTGGTGGGATGGTGACGAGTGGTCAGAGGGAGAAGCAGCAGACTGGGAAGAGGCGGTGTCAGCAGCAGGAGGTGACAGGGTTTAGTGAACAGGAAGAGGCTGTGGCAGAGAGCAGTTCAGATTGACTCTGAGGCTGAAGCAGAGGCTGGAGGGGAGGGTGACCAAGACCAGAGTCTGCTGAAGAATCCCCCTCCTGCTGCAACTCTCCTCCCTCCCCGCCCAAGTCTCTAAGAACACACATAGAAATGGAAAGAGCAGAACAGAGGTTGGTTGTGCTCAGATGTAGTTTTGAGACTGCGTGGGAGACATCCAGGAGAGGAGGATCCTTAGGGATGAGAAGGCAGGGATCTTTAGTCCTCACAACTATGTCATCAACCTACCGGAAAGGCTTGCTGAGACCACTACGCCTGAACTGTATTTTGGTTTATTTGAATAAAGAGTTAACTTCACTGGCATCGGTGACTTATTACTTTAGTGCTGATCTGCATCTGATTCCATTCCTGACATCAAAGCTTTGCTGGCATACTGCATTCAGGACGAGAAATGGAGGCAAGGTTTTTCCTGTGGGGTAGAGATTTTCAGCTCTCACTGTGGTCAATGGACCCGCCAGGGACTACATTAGGTGAACGAGGCATCCTGTGGATCTTTTTTCAGCTTGAAATAAAATAAAGGCACACATAAGCCTCAGCTTTGCTTCTTCTTTACCAAAACATGTACTCTTGAATTTCATATGACTGGCCTCATCAATGGACTGGATTAGAGCCAGCAAACCATAACTCAATTGTTGTGGGTGGTTCCTCTGTGCAGGTGAAAGGAAAGCACCTTGTTCTAAATGAATTCTCCACACACTCCATGAAGGGGCAGGTATGAATCTTGGGGGTACTCTTGAATTCCAAATGGTCAGTGGAGTCACAAAGTACATCCGTGGCATGAAGTGGCTTCTGTTACTTTCATCTGGTGGCTCATCAGGTGTCCTCAACCCCAGCAGACTCTGAGGTAAGTTCTGATTGTGCACACAGCCCCAAGGGCAACACTAGAGAAAACTCCCACAGTCCAATGGTCAAATACAGGTCAGGTCCAATGCAATGAGAAAGGTTTGAAGTCAAACTGTAAGGCCAGATTCCAATCTCTGCAGAAGGTTGGAATCCTAGGGTCAGTTCCAAAATTGTAGTCCAGTGGAGTTTCTGAAATAGCCAAGCTGTGGTCAAACAACAGTGAAAACTGAGCAGACTGAGTCTCTGCCTTGCTTCCCCTTTCCCCCTCCCAATCTTGTTTGACACACCTGAGCTTGCTTCAGCTGAGTAGCTGTGTCTCTCCACTTAACAAATCATGTGACCTTCACCTGCCCTGAACTTAATCAAACTGAGTGGCTACAAACTTCCTCACAGTCCTAATGAGCCTCATGATCTTCACCTGGTCAACTAGTAAGCTGGGCTGTGTTCTTTTGCCTGCCCCCGCCTCTTAGAGCGCACTTCCTGCTGTTCCTGATGCCTCAGAGCTCACTGTGTTTGTGGAGACTGGGGCACCTCTGGTTCTGGTGGTGGATCCACTTCTGGCTCCTGTGAAACATCAGCTGTCCCATTGACGTTCTCTGATGTGAGTACCTCCTGAGTCCCCAACCTCTCCTTCATTTTCAGCTTGTCCCAGTACACCCCTCACCAGAATCCTCTTCCCTTTCCTTGGTGTCCTGCCACTTTGACATCTGGATGGGGATAACTTGGCTTCATTTGTTTGTGCGCTGGTAACTTCCTGATTAGACTTCTCCAGTGTATAGTACTGTACATAAAGCTGTCTTTGGAAGTGGCACAGAAACAACAGGTCTTGGTCAGGGTTGGGGAGAGTTGTAGTTCCTACCCCTCTGCTGTACATGTCCGCAGGTTCATATTAATACTTGTCCATGTGGTGGTGTACAGAACTGTATATAGCAAACTGTGCGTGTGTGAACAGTACTTGAAGATGTGCAAGTAAAATATATTTCAGGCATTTAAAAATCAAGGGATTTCTGTATGCTGTATGTTTTTCTTCAACTTTAGTAGACGTTTCTGAGGAGGTCACCCTCTATTTTGTCTTTCTTCAAGAAAGTAATCTTATCCAATAAAAATAGAAAACCTAATTTTTACATCTCATGATTCAAGTACCAAGCCACTGCCTACATAAATCTCAAAGCCAAGCAGATAAGCCATTGCTTTTGAGGATAGCTTTAATGTTTATTGGCCCTAAAAGCTTAAACATGGCCTGGTAAAGTTTGAGATAAATTCCAATAGTCCCAACACGTCAAAATTAAATATATCAGTCAGTTTATACCTTGATCAGTTCACTTAGGGCCTCCTGCTTTTCCTTGGTAGAACAAATGACAGAATCACAGGGGGTTGGAGCAGGAACAGATTTCAAGCAGAATCCAGAATTTGAAATACCCTTCAGATAGCTTGAAAAAAGGAGACATTCCATCTGAATACAGAAAATATTGCAGAGACCCCCCACTTTCCAAAATGAAAAGGCATTAACATATGCTATCGTCACAGCCAGACATGGCTTTTTAACACTTTCCAGTTAATTCTTGTCTTTATAGTAATTAAAATAATACCGACATTATACTCTCATCTGTTCAGCAAACAGATTATAAAGTCTGGCTCCTTGGTTTTAAGCACTGTCAATGGAACATGTGAAGTCAGGCAGTGTTAATTGTTCCAAACTATTTCTATACAACTTATGCACACCCTCAAAATTGATTCTTCTCTTGTCAAGGCAGAAGCAAAGTCATATATTCCCATTTGATTTCCCACCCAATTAGATGCAGAATTTCTTTGTTAGATTCAAAGTCTCATAGTTAAAGGAAAGATTAGCTCAACAGGTCTGTGGTTGTTCCCTTTCTTGTTTTTCAAAAGTGAACACTGCCTATTTTAAATGAATTTTAGAGATCACCACCTACTTTTGGAGACCAGCATTGAAACAAGTGAGATAAAACCAAGGTTGTAGGAATTCACCTTAGTTGTGTGAAATGCCAAGGAGGAAACAACAACACAGAACTGGGTATTTGGAATGCATTATTTCCTGTATTCATTCATTCATTCATTCACCAATTTCTAACCCACTTTTCATTTGATATGGTCCCAGAGTGGTTTACCAGGCATCAAAACAGTAAAATTTAAAACAGCAAATGCAAACATTAATGGAAGTACCACACAAACTACAGTGCAGTGGGTGACCAATCAACAATACTTAATGAATTGTTTATACCAAAGACCCAAGTGAGGAAGCCATTATTTTTTTTAGCGGGTGCTGAAAAGTTTGCCATCAGTCATACTTGCAACTTGATGGCTATTTGAACTGCCTTTATGGTAATATTGGACATGGGTGGCACTGTGGTCTAAACCACTGAGCCTAGGGCTTGCTGATCAGAAGGTCGGCGGTTCGAATCCCCATGACGGGGTGAGCTCCCATTGCTCAGTGCCTGCTCCTGCCAACCTAGCAGTTCAAAAGCATGTCAAAGTGCAAGAAGATAAATAGGTACCGCCCTGGAGGGAAGGTAAACATTGTTTCCGTGCACTGCTCTGATTCATGTGGCTTAGTCATACTGGCCACATGACCTGGAAGCTGTACGCCTGCTCTCTCAGCCAATAAAGCGAGATGAGCACCGCAACCACGGAGTTGTCTGCGAATGGACCTAATGGTCAGGGGTCCCTTTACCTTATGGTAATATAAAGTACTTTTTAAAAACTTTTTAAATGTATCATATATTACTAATTTTTAATTTTTAAGTTAAATGGGCTGCAATCTTATACCCCCTTACTACACAGCTTACCTGCATGTGAGGATGAGTGCACTCTCTGCATGCAGAACCTTGCTGTTGCAGGCAAGGATGGGACAGTGATAAGAGTAATACAGCTCAGACAAGTCCAGGTTCCCATTTCTACTGGGAACCTTTCTTGGTGCTTGCAATGGGGAAGGAATGGAGCTGGGAGCTCTTCCAGGAGGAAGAGGAAGAGTTTGAAGCTACAGATTTGTGTTTGGAGTTCCACAGAGATGTTCTAGTCCAGGCATGGCCAAACGCGGCCCTCCAGCTGTTTTGGGACTACAATTCCCATCATCCCTGACCACTGGTCCTATTAGCTAGGGATGATGGGAGTTGTAGTCCCAAAACAGCTGGAAGGCCAAGTTTGGCCATGCCTGTTCTAGGCAGAGAACAGTTAGCAAGGCTCAAGTCCCCATGTGCATTCTCAGAACAGGCTGCTGTGTGCAAAGCACACTTTCTCCATTTCAATCCTTGTGGGATCTAAAGGTGAATGTCAAGAGTCAAGGAAGTTACAGCCTCATGCTGTGGGCCCTGTCATCAAATGTCTGGTCTCCCTGTATGTGGTTTATATACTAGCAGTGGTGTGCTGTGATTGGGTGCTGAGTTACACCATATCCCATGCTCTGCCCTGGTGACATAGGGTTGACAGTCAATGTGAGAGTGGTTATTTTTTTGATTTCCCCTCTACTCATGGAAGCCAGTGGGAGGTAAAATTGTTCCGTTGATGTAAAGTTGTGCCACTAATGTGGCCACAGCTGTGGATTTAATGGGATCAAATGATATAGCATTGGTGTGTTGCTCATGTCCCATTGTTGATTCTGCCCTTGGGCAGCCAATCCCCTGACATGCCTTCACTGGCAGAATATTTTACCAGCCTATCTGTCATGGCGGCAGCATACCTGACATTGCACCAATACAGTGGGTCTTCCACCAAAGCATATCAGTAGAGCATTGCACCCCAAAGAAGTAAGCTCCATTGAACTCAGTTGGATTTATCTCTGACCAAGTATGGCTAGGATCAGGCTGCAAAGTGTGTGTGTGTGTGTGTGTGTGTGTGTGTGTGTGTGTGTGTGTGTGTGTGTAGTTTCCCCCCCTCTTCTGCTGCTGTGTTAGCATTTTGTCTCCACCCGCCAGAACTGCAACAAGCTCCTATGTTACTTTCAAAGCCAAGGCAGACACATTGAATTTATATCTTTAAAAACCACAATAGTTAGAATATTTAATGTTGCGCAGTACATGAAAGCATTTAGAAGGCTGATCTCATCATCTTTAGTGCGATCCACGTTTTTCCTGCCTTATAATGGTGGATTGAAACCAGGCTTTCTGGCTTTAACCCCTTGGAGATCTGAATTTCATCAGTGGTAAAGGCAGGGAATGCCTGATCTGAGCTGCTGAAGATTTATGGCCTTCCATGTTCACACTTGCAAAGTCACATCATCCCAACTTGGACGCTACCTGATTCCCTCCAACGCCCACCCCCCTCCCAACAACCTGCCCACCTGAAACCTCACTTAGGAAGAAACAGAAGTGGTGGATGACTTACTTCCCTAAAGAAATGGTTATGATGCATTAATATATGTAATAATTATGATCAAAGCATATTTTATAAATTGGAATTAATTACATTTTGAGTGCTGGCCCATGAACAATAAATTTGTTCATGTAGGGAGCCACATTACAGATTAGTGAAAGTTCAGGACTTAATTTCTCTTCAGTACATATTTTGCAGGGTAATAAATGATTTCATACAGACTTTCTGGCTCTGCTTGACTTTCTTTTTTTGGCACAAGTTTACTTAAAAATATAGAACAGACAGTAGCTGCATTTCGCAAACCATCCTATTTCCCCCCTCGTTTTGTTGTTTTGCAAACTGACACAGGGAAGGAAAACTTGGCAAGAGCACTAAGTAATTAAACTGTGATATTCATAAAGTTATAAAGGAGTGAGTAGAGAAACTTGTTGGCACTTGGCATCTTAAAACAAAATGTTATTCCTCTTGGTTGACTAGGCTTGGCCTGGAGAGAAGGGGAGCTGTAATCAACAGGCTTAACTAATAACTTTACTATTTTGCTTCTGCAATGCCTAACATATAATTTTCTCCCTGTGAAATATTAACGTGGTTCTCCCTCCAACCATTTTATCTTCACAACAAGCCTCTTGAGGTGGGTTAGACAGAGAAAAAGAATAAAAGGAGGCAGTGAGGCTCACCAACTCGGATGGCTTCAAAAAAAAGGGGTAGTCAAATTCATGCAGCATAATGCCAGCCAGGATGGCTATGCTGTGCCTTCGCAGTCAGAAGCACTAATGCTTCTGAATGCCACTTGAGGGAAACCACAGGAAGGATGCGTGAGATGGTGCTTGGGTTCTGCTTGTGAGTTTCCTATAGGCTTCTGATGGACCATTGTGAGAACAGGATGCTGGACGAGATGGGCTATGGACCTTATGCAACAGGCTCTTCTTGTGTTCTTGTTACAGTGGTACCTCGGGTTACATACGCTTCAGGTTACAGACTCTGCTAACCCAGAAATAGTGCTTCAGGTTAAGAACTTTGCTTCAGGATGAGAACAGAAATTGTGCTCCGGCGGCGTGGTGGCAGCAGCAGGAGGCCCCATTAGCTAAAGTGGTGCTTCAGGTTAAGGACAGTTTCAGGTTGCGTACAGACCTCCAGAACGAATTAACTACTTAACCCAAGGTACCACTGTATGCCCAAGATCACACAAGTGAGCTTCATGTCTGAATGGGGATTTGAACTCTGGACAGACTCTCTAACCACTACACAACACTAGCTGTTTCCACAGCATACAATGCTAACGTGGATTCAGTTCCAACAGCAAGTGCAGAACTTGATCCACATATATCGTTCCACGTTCAGCCCGTCACCTAGAGATGGATATACAGTGGTGCCCCGCAAGACGAATGCCTCGCAAGACAGAAAACTCGCTAGACGAAAGAGTTTTCCGTTTTGGAGGTGCTTCGCAAAACGAATTTCCTATGGGCTTGCTTCGCAAGACGACAATGTCTTGCGAGTTCCTGCTGGTTTTTTCCTTCCCCCCCTTTTTCTAAGCCGCCAAGCCGCTTATCAGCTGATCCGATCAGCAGATAAGCTGCTAAAAGCCGCTAATAGTGCTAATCCACTAATTCGTCAATGGGCTTGCTTCACAAGACGAAAAAAAACGCTAGACGAAGAGAATCACAGAACGGATTCTTTTTGTCTTGCGAGGCACCACTGTACATGCAATATATGGGGAAATGTGCAGGGGGATAGCTCAGTTGGAAAAGCAAGGGACTCTTAATCACAGAGTTGTGTGTTCCAGCCCCACCTTGGGCAAAAATATTCCTGCATTCCAGGGGTTGGACTAGACAATCCTCCATTTCTACAGTTCTGTGATTCTAATATTCTGCACTGTGACTTGGTCTAACATGGGAATCTGCAGGTAGAGGCCTGCATTTGAGCATGGATCTCCCTTCTGGATGGTTACAGCGTTCATGAAATCCGGAGAATCACTAATTCCATGGGGGGGGGGACTTTTAAATCATGCCCATCACTCTAAAGAAAACCTAAGCCCTTATTACGATGACAAAAATCAAATTTTGTCAGCATTTTCTGATGGCTAGGTAGGTAAGTATGTTTTTCTAGACACCTTTATCCCACTTGTATATTTCAACAATATAATTTATTTAGTCATGTTTAAAGCATTTCTGTATGTTATGTACGCATAACATTCAATGCAGGTCGAGGCCTGGAGCTCGGGAGCTTCATCTGCATAACAAAAGACAGAGCGGATTCTAAAACCCTCCAATGACATTGTTAGTAGCTGGCAGGCAACCAATCCCTGCTGAGATTGGGCCAGTGCTGTGATTCACTAATTGCAGCATTAAGGCGACCTTTCACAGGCGGGGTGTGTGTTTTGCCTAGGCTGGCTTAAGGTCTATATACTGGGCCAAGTGCCCCTTATTGCCAGTTTTGTTCCTGTTGCTGCAATGTCATTTTGAGCTGAATCTAGGCCTCGGGTCCATAGCTGTCAACTTTTCCCTTTTCTTGCGAGGAATCCTATTCGGAATAAGGGAATTTCCCTTTAAAAAAAGGGGGAAATGTTGACAGCTATGCTCAGGTCGTCCTTGAACCCTCCCACACTTCACTATACCCAATACTTCTCCTAAAATGATGCCAGTTTATTTTATTTTATATTTATATTTATTTTATTTTATTATGTCAGTTTATTTATTAATATTTATATACTTAAGAATTATAAGACACAGCTTCATTAAAACATATAACAAAATGGAAGGTGGTTTTTTAAAAAAGAAATCTGCAAAAATGAATAAATAAGCA
This sequence comes from Podarcis bocagei, assembly GCF_964188305.1. NCBI lineage: Eukaryota > Metazoa > Chordata > Lepidosauria > Squamata > Lacertidae > Podarcis > Podarcis bocagei. Next base: position 58,256,315 of record NC_138133.1, read on the forward strand.
AGATACTAAAAGCAGGTAGCACTTTAACAGCACTTTGAATTTATTTGACAGGATTTGTTTACCGCTCAATTGTAAATAAAACCTCTAAGTGGTGTACAAAGGACATAAAATATGCATTTAAAGTGTCAATAAAATTCAAAGTTAAAAAGTTTTTTAAAAAACCGAAGTTGGCAAGCTACATATCAAAGTATTAAGTGGCTTACGAAAATCACACAATATAACTCATTAAAAAGCAAACGCTAGACGTCTTGAAATGCAGAACCATCTAAAACATCACAAGTCACAAAAGTTGAGAGTCGTCCTCTATAGTATGCCCTTATATAAAGTTATCCAAGCATTGCAAACCCTGACTATAATAAATGTTTTTACTGCCTGCTGAAAAGCAGGCCAAGAGAGATAAGGTAGAAGGTACTGCCCTTTCATGACACTTGGATTCAGCTGCCTGAGATAGCAACCTCTCTCCCCAATGGCTGGACTGGCCCTGAAAATGTACCACAGTATTGAGAGTTCTTCTTTGTTAAACCTGTTACACCAGGCAGCTACAAAACAGTGCACTGTTCCATTACTGAAAGCAACATTTAATCCCTTCGCTAAAATTGTTATTGGAATTGTTCAGTTAATTTGCGTGAAATGTCTGCACTAACGTGCTTAGAAGTATGGCTAGACATGTTGCTGAAGTTTAATAACCATCTTTAAAAATTAGCTGTAAATTAGAAACGAGTCCGGGAGCTACAAAAATAAGAGCCCTGTCATTCATTCATTTCATAAACTGGCATGGTTTGGTTTATGTTGCTGTTAATTTATTATAATGATATCATGTACACTGTTGCCTTTCAGTCTGTGCACACTTCATTGCTGACAATTCTGCGGCTTGCATTACATCATCATGGCTGGAGGAAATCTAATTAAAGACCCACATACCCAAATACTCTACCTTGGAGGTGAGGGGAATTGGGACTGTCTCAGGGATTTTCGGCTCCAAAGCAGAATCCTTCGACATCTTTTTTAGTAGGCACGAAGGATAAGGCTATGAGCAGCTACTAGTAGCCATGATAACAATCAGGGTTGGCTTTCAGGGGTTCTTGGACACTGGATATCAGGAAAGCCCTTGTCCTTTTCCTTCTCAAACTACACCTTTATAAACTAGAACAAACACTGGCTAAGGTGGTAGTCCCCTATTGCCGAAGAACCACAACACAAACTTGTGTATTTCATTAGTTGCCTTCACAGTACACCTTAATCTGCAATCCTATACAGTGGCACCTCTGGTTACGTACTTAATTCGTTCCGGAGGTCCGTTCTTAACCTGAAACTGTTCTTAACCTGAAGCACCACTTTAGCTAATGGGACCTCCTGCTGCTGCCACGCCGCCAGAGCATGATGTCTGTTCTCATCCTGAAGCAAAGTTCTTAACCTAATTTCTGGGTTAGCGGAGTCTGTAACCTGAAGCATATGTAACCTGAAGCGTATGTAACATGAGGTACCACTGTACATACGTTCATGTAGGCCCCACTGAACTCAAAGGGGCTTGCTTCTGCATAGAAATGTACACAGGATTGCACTGTTGGAACTTAAGAGACAGCTGTCTCAGGGAAACAGAAAATGCTCATTGGTAGAGTACAGTGGTACCTCGGGTTACATACACTTCAGGTTACATATGCTTCAGGTTACACACTCCGCTAACCCAGAAATAGTTAAGAACTTTGCTTCAGGATAAGAACAGAAATCGTGCTCCGGTGGCACGGCGGCAGCAGGAGGCCCCATTAGTTAAAGTGGTGCTTCAGGTTAAGAACAGTTTCAGGTTAAGAACGGACCTCCAGAATGAATTAAGTACTTAACCTGAGGTACCACTGTATTTGCTTTGGATGAAGAGGATCCCAGTTTCCCTGGCATCTCCAAGCAGGGCTGGGAGAAATGGTTGCTGTAAACGCTGGAGAGCAACTGCAAGGAACTTTGTATAGACAATGCCAAGCTATATGGACCAATGGTCTCATCCTCTATAATTTTAGATGCCGCCCCAATCTCCGCAGCAGTTCGAGATTCCATGGGTCCCACACGTTCTAAACCCAGGGTCATTTTCCTTTTGGAAAAAACAAGCCACAGAAGAGCCTGTGGTGTTCTTATGATATATGGTTTATTTACATATTTGTACAACCTGAGTCCAGATGGGGAAGAATCCCAGCATTACATCCTGTACAGAGGGTCAGTTGCTTTTCCCATAGGTGCAGCAGGCTTGAGTCTAAAAGCAGAGAAGTCACCCATGCTCTGTGTCTCTTTGTTATAGACTGTCACAGTCAGCTCACATGGTGTTCTGCTCCCCTTCCTCTCCCTCTTGCTGCTAACCCAGTGAAACTGATGCGTATAGAGACCTATAAGCTCAGCTAACGAGCCAGGCTAGAGGCCTTGTGCCTTATCTTTGTCTTGTCTTGTCTTGTCTTGTGCTAGGAGCAGCTTTACTCCCAAGGTTGTAAGCAACATTCTTAAGTGTCTACATTAGACAAGAGAGAGTCCTTTGTTTTCTTGCCCAATGAATAGGTAATGAAGGAAAGACCATACATGGTATAATTAGTATTGTGTTGTAACTTTAGATGGGAGGAGGTTTATGCATATGTATTGCTTTAACAGATAACAGCTATGTATGTTAGCAGGGCCCACCCTTTTGGGCTTGCTCAGCTTTTGGAGAGTGATGCCTCTGAGCCATTATTGCTAGCAATAAACACCCTTTGTTTTCTTGCCGCTGCTGGAGTTTTTCCTTTCAGCCCAGACATTTATTTTGCTAGAAAACTATTTCCTCCAGCCTACATCATCCAGACTGAAATCCTAAACCTTTATGTTCTCTGCCCTGTTAATGGGTTCCTTGATGGGTTAATGCCTGGCCATCATCAGCCACGATCAGCTAGTTCTGCCAAACTGGTCTGGCTCATTGGCCTAAACTGCATCCAGAGGTTACCGTGTTTGGCATAGTTTAGTCAAGCCTTCATTATTTCTAACTTTTGCCAAACCCAAGAATTATGGTGTCTTGCATCCAAAACAAATTCCTATGTGCTTAATTACCACCAACCTGTTACTGTGTAAAATGCTTATTGAGCATACATTTAAGCTAAAATTATCACTGACTGTATTTTGCTATCTCACTGCCATTCAACACCCACCTTATCATTATACGCCTGTGGAAAGGGGCATATCTTTAGGTGCCAACAAAAACAGTCCTCTTCTCCCAGGAATTTGGATAATTAAACCACCTATGGCCTTTTAAATTGTGTGTGACAGGGTTATTGTTTTTTGTTTGTTACTATGGTGTGTATTTTTGTGCTTTTATTACTGTAAACCACCCTGTGATCCTTGAATGAAGGGAGGTATAGAAATTTAATGAATAATAAAAAATAACAATGCTGCAATGAGCTGTCTCATTACTCTCTTTTGGTGCTTCCTAGCAATATATCAAACTTTCCAATGTATTCTGTCAGATTAGCCATTCCCTGCTTGACAATACAACCTGTATGTTGTCCTCCATGTCCGTGTGTGTGTGTTAAATAATACAATAATGCAGTTTAATTATTTGCAGGGATGGGAGGAACCATTAACTCCAGTCTGATTTCAACTAACTTGGATTATGAGAATCTGGGAAAGTCTATGGCTCCAAAAGAACCCAGTAGATGGGTGTTACATGGACTCCAACTTGCAGCTTGCAACAGCGTCAGATGAAGAAGAGCTTTGATTACTGTCTTCCAGATCATGCTGTCAGATGATCCGACATCTTGAGCATCTTCCCCTTGTGAAGATTGGATGGAAACAAGAACTTCTCCCAGGAACACTAATGGAGGCAGGAGGTAAGAGAATCCTTGTTTGATATTCTAACATCAGGATAGCTATCTGCCTGTTATATGTACATAATACAGAAATCACTGAAGGAGAAATTTATTTCTGCAGGAGCTAAGCCCTGGATAAAATTTCCCTTCCCATCTTTTTCACTACCCCTTTTGTAATTGCCCATGGAGGGTTTAGGAAGGGTTTTAACACCTTATCTTTCCTCCAGCATAGCTAAGTAACAAGCACGCTCAAATCCTTAGTTGTCACCATGTGACATTCATAAGAAAGAAATTAAATAGTTTGGCAGATCTTACAAACCCTTGCAAAACTTATCGCACAAAAGTATATTTGTTCAACATAAATGTGACACATCTGAATGTGACTCTGTCACAGGGGAAAAACTGACACTCCCTTCACTGCTCTTATGAGACAGGCAAGGCAATTTTGATCAACTTTGACTTGACACTTACCAGTTTCACAAACTCTGCCATTCCTGATATAAGTCCCTTGCATCACTTGAGCATGTAGAAAAGCAATATATGCACCACCTTCCTCAATATGATGTGAAACAGAAATGCTGACCTTGGCAATAAACTTAAATGTCTGTGAAACATCTGTGAACTCTCTGATGGTTCGTTTTCGGTGCAGAAAACTGTGGGAAAGTCTTTGAATGATAGTTGAGATAAAGACGTTTGCTCTCAAAGTTTTGCTGTGCTTTAAGAGTAATTGAGTCGCATGTCATCGCAGCCCAACATTATCTGATGACCTTCAGTTCTTAGTGGTTATGTATGTACATAAGTGTATGGAATTGTTCATCTTGCTGGGAATTCCCTTTAGGGTTTTGAGAATTTTATTTTATTTTATTTAGGTTGGCTATAATATTGAGGGCAGGCAAGGAGGAGAAATTTAATATATGCACTGGAAATTCTGTGAATATCAGCAAACTTACAAGCTCCCTGGGGCCTATAATGGTCATTTTCATGCCACTTAGTACATGTTTGCAGCAGGTTATTATAACTGGGCCAGACTTACTAGATAGCTGCCAAGACACTTAACTTCTTGAAGCTGCAGATGGGAGAGGTGTTTTCTCTTTTCAGCACTTAGTATACAAATGTGTCTACTGCTCGTGAACAGCAGTAGGGTCGTGACATTGTACAATGCATGAAAGAAGGGTCTCAAACAGTGACTCCTGAAAGAATGGGTGGCACTGGCAGAGCACTGAAATAGATGTGGTGGACTATCCATAAATGATAACTTTTTAAAGCAAACATTTGGTTGGAGTAGATTAGATTAACTCAAGGTTGAAGGCAAAGGGGTTAGCACGGCACTGACCTGCTAACTGTCTCAGTGGTGCCCCTCTTCCTCCTGGGAAGCAGCAGTGACTCACCTGACAGGAGGTCAGGTAAGGGGATGGGGTGCCAGGCAGGAAGGACAGGTGGGTCTTGCATGGAAAGAAGGAGAAACTGTGAAAGGGAGACCTACTTGACTAGCTGTGCCTTCCAAGGAGAAGGCATGGGTGAATGCCTTTGGATGCAGGGGTGAGAGCTTGGATGAGAACTTGGGTGTGGGGGGTGCATGGCTTTCCTGCCTGCCCACCCACCCAATGCCCTGCCCCCTGGAGCAGCACCATGCATGGTAGTGGTCTTTCACAAGGGCCTTCCCTCAAGGAAGGTGCTTACCGAAGATCAGTACCACACAAGATGGAATCCTCTGCTTACCAGCTGGTAAGCAGGCAGTTCCACCCTACGGGGTGCAGGTTGCTGCTTCTTTGTGAGGGTTCTTCTCTGTAGGGAAGGTGGCCCATGATTCACTGATCCTGCAGGTGCAGACTCCTGCTCTTTCACCAGGTGCTTCCCTGTAGGGGAGGTGGTCATGAAGGAGCAGCACCAATTTCTGCATGCTCTTCCCCATCAGCTTGATATAGATGTTTGAAGGGCATGACAGACAAGATGGAACTTTGCAGCACCCCATATGTCAAAGACACTTGTCCTCGTTGTTGTTGTTTAGTCGTTTAGTCGTGTCTGACTCTTCGTGACCCCATGGACCAGAGTACGCCAGACACTCCTGTCTTCCACTGCCTCCCGCAGTTTGATCAAACTCATGCTGGTAGCTTCGAGAACACTGTCCAACCATCTTGTCCTCTGTCGTCCCCTTCTCCTTGTGCCCTTAATCTTTCCCAACATCAGGGTCTTTTCCAGGGAGTCTTCTCTTCTCATGAGGTGGCCAAAGTATTGGAGCCTCAGCTTCAGGATCTGTCCTTCCAGTGAGAACTCAGGGCTGATTTCCTTCAGAATGGATAGGTTTGATCTTCTTGCAGTCCATGGGACTCTCTCCTCCAGCACCATAATTCAAAAGCATCAATTCTTCGGCGATCAGCCTTCTTTATGGTCCAGCTCTCACTTCCATATATCACTACTGGGAAAACCATAGCTTTAACTATACGGACCTTTGTTGGCAAGGTAATGTCTCTGCTTTTTAAGATGCTGTCTATTTTAAGATGCTGTCTTAAGATGCTTGTCCTTAACAGGGGATTAAGTTTTATAACCTGTATGATCCTTCCACTGCTCTGCTTACAGATTCTGTAGTAACGGTCTGCAAGAAATATGTAACTCAGTCTTAAGATTTACTAGATTGGCAAATAATTTGCAGGGATGGAACATCTCAAATACAGCAGTTGTTGAACCACACTAGCATTGTAGGGATGTTACACTGATGTTGCCAGAAAGCTTATGTAAACTTCGTGGTCAGGATGCCAGACGTGGATTTTCCAATATAGGACCACACAGTTTTATTGAAATTCAGGACTCATTAGCTTTAAACTCTAGAATTTATTTATTAATAGACTGTAAGAAAAAGATTCTGAAATGTTGCCAGCATTACTTATCATGATTATTTTCTGTCTCACATGTGTTTTATTGGATTTTAATGATTAACTTTAAACCATCTAGAATGCTGAAATAGGATTGCTGCAGGATTTTGAACGCTTCTTAACTCATCTTTGTATCTTAGATAGTATTAAATTAATAGAAAATGCAATACCAGCATAAAATTACTAATCTTGGGTGGCCTTAATGCTGTGGACTTACGTGTCAGTATTTTATTTTCCTTTGTCTGCCAAAATAAACCATTTTCTCTTAAATGCATGGAAGATTAAACAGATAACTAGTTAATTCCTTATTCCGGAGTCCCACCTGTTATTTGCTGTAACCAAGTTACGGTAGATGTTATCCAAAGAAAAAAATCTCCTGTAAATTTGGGGAAGAGCTCAAATGTTCTTCTGTACCTAGAAAAGGTGTTTATGGCCATCCATAGTGGCTTTGGGGCATCTCTGAAGCAAGCTTCCCAAATTTACCATTGCCTGCAGATTGAGGAAAGGTTTGCGTAGATAACAGACCGATGATCTAATGGAGAGGCTGGTTTCTGGATGGCTTGTTTTGAATAGCTTGTTGTTGTTTAGTCGTTTAGTCGTGTCCGACTCTTCGTGACCCCATGGACTAGAGCACGCCAGGCACCCCTGTCTTCCACTGCCTCCCGCAGTTTGGTCAAACTCATGCTGGTAGCTTCAAGAACACTATCCAACCATCTTGTCCTCTGTCGTCCCCTTCTCCTTGTGCCCTCAATCTTTCCCAACATCAGGGTCTTTTCCAGGGAGTCTTCTCTTCTCATGAGGTGGCCAAAGTATTGGAGCCTCAGCTTCAGGATCTGTCCTTCCAGTGAGAACTCAGGGCGGATTTCATTAAGAATGTATAGGTTTGATCTTCTTGCAGTCCATGGGACTCTCAAGAGTCTCCTCCAGCACCATAATTCAAAAGCATTATGAATAGCTTACTCCACTCTTTTGTTGTTGATGATGTTTTGCTCAGAGTGCTTTTATCATATTTTATGTGATACAATGGTGCTGTAAACTGCTTTTCCATGGGCAGTCTTAATAGCCCTTTCCCTGAATGTGTGGAAAGAGAAGCAGAATCATTTGCTATCCTCAATACCTCTCTGCATGTTGAGCTGAAGGTCTGAAAAGAGCCTATGAAAATTTGTGCAGGTTTCCTCATTACACAGAGCTAATCTGCATTCACAGGCTCTTTTAAACTTTTGATAGGGTGGGGACAGTGGGTGAGATCACAATTTAAGCCTGAAGATGTTCACTATATGCATAATTGTCATGTGAAACGGACAATGAAGGCCACCCAAAATAAGGTGGTTCATGTAGTGAACCCATAGGTTAGCCAATGTATTTGTTTCTCACATCCAGTCTCATTTGAATACTTACTCCAGTGAAGTCTCATTTACTCCTATGGGACCGTAAGATTTGCCATATATTTAGGATTGTGGTCTTGGAGTCTTTCTTCTGCAGTTGGGAGATCTGGTTACAATAAAATTGCTGACTTTCATAACGTTATTATCTGTCTTAGCCAAATGTTTTGTTAGGAAAAAAGCCAAATGCTATTAATTTATATTTCCTGTGTCTGTAATGACTGTAGAAACTACATTGTAGTTTTTCTTTCTGATTTGTTCTTCAATATCATATATCATGAACAGAAAACTGTATCGTCAACTCAGTAGATTTGTGCTGGGAATACCATGTGGGAACCAAAACTCTAATTGCAACTACAAGGGAAAAGAGCACAAATAAACCAACACACTGCATATTTCTATACTGTAAGCAACATTTTTGCTATATGTCGCTCTGTTGCATTTAAAGCATTTGTATTTTTGGTAGCCTAGTACACCAATAAGTGGGGAACTTCTGACCCACAGGTTTAATTAGGCCTGCCAGACTTCACCATTTGTCCTGCTAAACCAGAGCTTTCCAAACTTTTCATGTTGGTGGCACACTTTTTAGATGTGCATCATTTTGTGACATTCAGTTTTACTAGCAAGAGGTTAAACTAACCCCTTTGCAGGAGGGCAGGGAGCGTTCGCGCGACACACCTACACACTGCAGCCGACACACTAACACGTTGTGACAGTTTGGAAAGCTCTGTGCTAGACCATTTTACCCAAGCCACACGTATCCTGCACCTGACATCATGTGTGATCAGGTAAAGACGCAGTTGAGCCCAAAGGTTGCAGGCCAGCTGATCAGTGACACAAAGGAAAACACATCACCAGATGCTATTCAGAGGAGAAAGCCACACAGAGCAAGTCCTTGTGAAGCCTTAACAAGGCTCATTAGGTAAATCCAGCCACTATGTTTGTACATAAGAATGTAAGAAGTAGATACCTTCTCTCAGACAGCCCATCTTCAAAGGCATTTGTGGAAAAAAGAAAGTGCCAATTCAAATGTCAAAATTATTTACACAAACTTGTTGAACATGGACAATTTATAAGGTACTTTAAAAAATCCTATCTTTACTGCTTGTGTTTTTTTTAAAAGAAAGTTGTTTATGTACAGCTTTTGAAGGCTAAACTCTTACAAAATGTTCTGAGGTGGGTTAGTGTAAAATTTGAAACTTTGGACACTAGAATGATACAGATATGATGCAGCATAAAACTCAAAAGAAACAAAAAAGCAGACTAAAACAAATTTAAGAGAGAGTAAAACTGACGTAAAAGGCCTGAGAAAGAAGGGGGAAAAAGGTTATTTGTTCAGTATCAAAATGATAACCAAGTAGACATCATTTGAGCCTCTCTGAAGGCCACCATGGAAAAGCTGTTCTACTAGCTACCGGCGTCACCTCACCTGCTGGGGCACCCAGAGAAAGGCCTGATTCTGTTACTGTAACACCAATTTTCATTTTTTTTCATTTGAGCACTTACATTATTGTCATGCAGCTGTAGCCTTCCAGCCCTCCCCATCATAAGCACTTACGGTTTGCTGCAGCAGGTCATTTAGGAATGACTGGGACAGTGTTAGCTTTTCAAAGGGGTTGCTGTATCTTGATACAGGGGAAGTATAAACCCATTATAATTTTGCTGTCTGAAATTTCAGGCCTTTCTCCCATAAACTGTGGAAAAATGACATCAGCTTTCTGGGTGAAACTCAGAAAGCTTGTGAATGACTAAAGTATACCGAATAGGCACAGAGAGGTGATAAAAATCAGCGTGTGACATGATGTCTGCCTGCTGGTGTGTGGGGAAACCGAGTGCAGAGCAGTTGAAATATTCACTTCTACTATTGGACTCTAGACCTTCTGACCTTTTAAACAGAAACATCTGCTTCAGATGTCCATTGTGAGTGTACCACCTACTTGTTGCTTGTAAACAGCACTTTTCACAGCGTACATGTCTTTTAGGAAAGCATCTTGGGACTGATTACAACCAAGTTCTTTGCCCGAGGAAAGGACAGCTGATATGAAAACCTCTGTGGGTGGTGTTTTATGCGTGGTGACTGTTTCACATGTACAAGTCATCACTTCATATAGCAGTTGTTGAGTGGCAGCAATGCAGGTGTGAGCTCACGTTCTGTATCATAGTACATCACATGGCAGACACAGAGATAGATATCTAGTACAAAATGAAATGGGTCCTTTTAACTACAGGTTTTACAGTAAAGAAATAATGAAAGTGGGTGAATTATCTTCTCCAGCCACTATGCATCATCAAAATAACTTTCACAAACAAAACCTGAGGCAGAAAATTGTCATGGAGAACTCTACAGAACAATATAAGTCGTGCCTCTGCTCCCAAACGCCTTGGGAGTCGAACGTTCCGGTTCCCAAAAACTGGAAGTGAGTGTTTCGGTTTCCGAACATTCTTTTGGAAGCCAAATGGGGCTTCCACAGCTTCCAATTCACTGCAGAAAGTTCCTGCAGCCTATGAGAAGCTGCGCTTTGGAAGTCGGAACGGACTCTGTTCGACTTCCGAAGTACAACCGTATTTACTCAGATCAATGGTGTCAACAGTACTGCTATATGCTCTCCACTTCCAAGGAGTTGGAAGTTCCAGGGCAAATGCTACAGAGTTTGTGCTCCAAAGGCCAACAGTATATTTGCTTTATTTGCCAATATAAAAGCAGATCATATTAGATACAAGTAGACTCTTTTGCAGGTGGCAACATATCCCTTGAGAGTAACTGTCCTTCCCTTCCCTTGAAGAAACAGCAACTGATCATCCTGGGCAGGCAAGCAAGCAGCTTTGAAAAGAATGGATTAATACTTGCCATAACAATATGATAAAAATTAGATAGCAGCCCAGATTATTATTATTTTACTCATTTGTGATTATAGGTAAAGGGACCCCTGACCATTAGGTCCAGTCGTGACCGACTCTGGGGTTGCGGTGCTCATCTCGCTTTACTGGCTGAAGGAGCTGGCGTTTGTCCGCAGACAGCTTCCGGGTCATGTGGCCAGCATGACTAAGCTGCTTCTGGCGAACCAGAGCAGCACACGGAAACGCCGTTTACCTTCCTGCCGGAGCGGTACCTATTTATCTACTTGCACTTTGACGCGCTTTCGAACTGCTAGGTTGGCAGGAGCAGGGACTGAGCAACAGGAGCTCACCCCATCGAGGGGATTTGAACCGCCGACCTTCTGATCGGCAAGTCCTAGGCTCTGTGGTTTAACCCACAGCGCCACCTAAAAGGTAGAAATGCATGAAAATCGGGAGGGCTCAAATTGTGCATAATATTTATCATTTATTCAGCATTATGGGCAACATCCTAGATAACATTAATTTGAAAATCAATGTCTTTCTTCCTTTTTGCATAAAGTTGTGTTAGTTTTTGGTGGTAAGAGATAACCCCAACTTTCATGCTCCATCACACAGGAACATAGTTTGATGTATGATGGAAATAATCAAGGTAGCATTCTGCCATTCTGTCTGAGCCTAACAGTTCCTTGTTCCCTGAGCATATGTTTTCTGCTCTGCTGCAAGCCTGTGAACATGATTTCTAGTTATCTGTGGTGCTAAATGTTTTGGACCAAAGTTGTTGATAAAACAGCCCAGGGCCTCATTCTCTGCAACAACACTTCAACCTATAACCAAAGGACACTGCTGAGCTAATTTTGCTGCTCTGTTGTACTACTACCGCAGATGGTCAGAGGATATATAGCAGCTGTTCAGTTCAGGTGAACTGGACACACACACACACACACACACACACACACAGTGCAATCTCTTTCTACAGGCCCTGCAGCACTAGGTCCTAATGTAGCAGTTCTGCAGCAAGACAAGGTGGGATGAGCCTCAGACAGGATACAAAGAAGGTTCAGGCAGGGTTCACACAAGAGTTAAGACAAAGGCTCAAACTGCTCTCTGTGGAACACAGAGCTCTGAAGTTACTCCAGTAAAGAACAAGTAGGAGCTGAGCAGTAGTAACAGGAGCCACCTAATTGTTAGAACCACCTGTGTTGCAAGAGGCAAGGGCCCCGTAATCTTCTGGGCTGTGATGGAGCAGGCGAGCCTCATGTCTTCCTGGGTCTTCTGCAGTGGAGCTCTCCAAGTCAGAAGATGGCAGCACAGCATCTGAGTGGGGTGTGTGCATTGGCCCTAGAGGCTCATCTGAGAGTGCTTATTGGGTGGCCCTGTATGCCCTTCCACTTCTGCTTCAGCGTCCTTGCCCTTTGCCCCTGAAGATGAGTAATCCAACTCCAGAGCCATGACAAAAGTCTGAGAGTGTCTAAAGCTGTTGATGTATTGAAAGTGAAACAGGAGGTCACACCACCATCTTCCTGTCTTCCCCCAGTGATTAGCTTTGATAAAAGCATGGAGGTCAGGGAATGGCTTTTAGATAATTCAGGTTTAACATCTCTCATTTTAGTTAATTTAGCGCTGTCAGCATATGCTAACCTACTCAACCGAGTATTATTACAACAAGTAAAAAAAGACGTTGCAGTTCAGCATTTCTCATTGTTACATTCTATTTTGGGAATATTAACAAAACAGCACAAACATGTTTTATGAGCAGCTTTGGAATGGAATCGGGATTCATCCAAAGTTGGCATATCTTAAGTCTATCACTTCTTTACCATGTTATGGGTGTGAGAACTTGTTTATTCAGTGGAGCAGAGATCTGAGCCCTCTGGTGCTTTGGCATGGGACATACACAGTGCTAGGCACTATCCAGATGTTTGGGTCCAGTTGCCAAATGATGGAATGAATGGTAGAGAATGCCACTACAGTTCTGCAGTAAGCTTTCAAAATCATGAATAAATTCAAAGCATTCACAGTTGTTTATATTTCCATTCGTTAATACTTCTCAAGTGTATTACTATAAAATGCCAATAAGTGGTTCATTGCAGAACCAGTTGTGTTAGGCATGTTTATTATGCACTAAATCTATACTTTATTATAAAACATATTTGTGCAGACATGGGGACAATGCAGTAAGTAAATAATTTCCATAATGTAATTGTTGATCTTCATGAAATGTGTTTCCAATGTCTGAGTATTATTTCACCAACATAAATGATTTCCTTATTAAATCTGAACTAAACATAATTTTTGGAACCTTAGTTTAAAGCATTCCCACACTATTCTGAGCAGATGTTTTAGAGCTGCCAAAGTAAGCTATGTTTGAAGTCAGGCACATTAAGGCGAAGGGAACCTTGGAATGGCTACACATGACATTAAAAACTGGGAACAAGGCTTCAGACTGAATGTTGTTAACTATTTGCAGATGCATTGATTCAGGTGTTGGATCATCTCATGTGAAAGTTCTGTCACCAGCCTATGAATCCTCTTTCATTTCAGGAACTTTGAAAAGAGAGTTGATGAAATCATAGCGTTGCTACAGGAAATTAGGCAATGTAAATTTTGTGGGACTATGCTTGCTTGTACAGGGAAGACTGCATTCATAGCATGATGAAATCAACATTGCTGGAGCTCTTGCCTGCATCCATGGTCACTTTCAGTCTCACTTAGTACTACACCGCAAGTTTAGCTCCAGACCCCTTAGTGGTAAATAGCTATCTAATCCATGAAAATAAAGTGTTGTGAAATGAGACATTGTTGGCTCATCAGTGTAACTAGAAAGTGGCCTAACAGGACAAGGGCATAAGTCCACTCAAAAAAACAACCCGAGTTCAGTCGCACTTACTTCCCGATAAGCGTGTATAATTCTCAGTTTATACATTTAAATGTGTACTGGATTGTAGCTCAAAATTCACCATGTTGATGGGGCAGGACAATCTTTTGAGCACACAACATACATTAATGGTCAGGAAGTTTTAAAAACTGGCCCATACTTTCCTCCATTGCAGCTCAGTTGCCTTAAAAATAACTCAGGCACATCTTAAATAGAGCAAAACATTCTGGAGTTTTCTGGTATGGGGTTAGAATATTTGGAATCTGAAAAATTTCTTAATATAGGTCAGCCTACCTAGAGGGTACAGAACAGTTAATTTAGGTAGAATATAATAATGCCAAAATATAAATAACTAAAACTATTCAATACCACAAAGTTTTTGTACAGTTTCCAGTAGAAGATAATTGGGCTTTGGCATGACTCCAAGGAAGGTAATTCCTTAACCATGATGTAGTTATGGAGAACTTCTCTACTTCCTAACAGTATATATACTAAGATCAAAATCCCTTTAATTTAAGAGACGGGTTGAGCCACTTACAATTTCACTCATGCTCTAGAGAGCATAGAAGACACAGGCCTCAAGTTCCCCACCATCTAAGCAGTAAAGGCTTTGTACAGCCTTACATATCATGTTCAGAAGCTCTCCGTTCATGTGCCCACAATTTCTCTCTGCTTTCCTGTTTGACACTGGGTTTGGAAGATGAATCAAGGCTTTCAGAATGAGTTACAACAATCTTCAGGACTCTGAGCATTTAACAATTACAGTAATGGTCACAAGACATCACCTTGCCAACAAAGGTCCGTATAGTTAAAGCCATGGTTTTCCCAGTAGTGATGTATGGAAGTGAGAGCTGGACCATAAAGAAGGCTGATCGCCGAAGAATTGATGCTTTTGAACTATGGTGCTGGAGGAGACTCTTGAGAGTCCCATAGACTGCAAGAAGCTCAAACACATCCATTCTTAAGGAAATTAGCCCTGAGCGCTCACTGGAAGGACAGATCGTGAAGCTGAGGCTCCAATACTTTGGCCACCTCATGAGAAGAGAAGACACCCTGGAAAAGACCCTGATGTTGGGAAAGATTGAGGGCACAAGGAGAAGGGGGTGACAGAGGACGAGATGGTTGGACAGTGTTCTCGAAGCTACAAACATGAGTCTGACCAAACTGTGGGAGACAGTGGTAGACAGGAGTGCCTGGCGTCATCACACCTTGTAGAAGCAGCCACAAGTTCTGTCTTGATTTATCATTGAGTCATAGCATGCTAATCTCTAATCTCCAGTCCTTATTGCTTAGTCAATAACCATCACTGGACAGTCCACAGCCAGGTGTTGTAGCACCTGGTGAAGGTTGCCTGTCAGTTCCTGTGTCTGTCCACCAACCAGCGTTCCAAGTGAGTCAGGGAAGAGCTGCTGAGGGCAGAGCTTGATTCAGGATGTGGACAGGAACCATTTCCAGCTAGTCATGGTTCTCAAGCTACTCTTGGAACCAGAGGCCCTGAAAGTTGCTGCTGCAAGACAGAAAAAGCATAGATCAGGT
This sequence comes from Podarcis bocagei, assembly GCF_964188305.1. NCBI lineage: Eukaryota > Metazoa > Chordata > Lepidosauria > Squamata > Lacertidae > Podarcis > Podarcis bocagei. The sequence continues at coordinate 58,271,625 of NC_138133.1, forward strand.
TCTGATTTGTATTTTTCCTATCCTTCCCTAAAAGTTTTGATGGAAAGTAAAAACAGGTCCCCTGGCAAGTCATTCTCTAGTTGGAAGCCAGGCTTCCTGTCCGTCAAGTGTCACCTGGGGGCAGCCATTCTATCAGAAGCAGGGCTCATTCCATCAGCTTTGCTGAAAGATCTGCTGTATCAGGCATCCCCTACCTCTGAACTGTGCAGAGTTTTCCTTCTCGTAGATGGGCTACCTTCCTAGGTTGATGGTCCTGTCTCTCCCTCACTTTCTTCTACAGCACATGCAGAGACCATCTTCTTTCTCCTTGGACCCACTCATTCCACTGCTCAATCCACCGGAGCCTGTCTTCGCATGCAGGGGAAGTCCCTAACTCACCAAGAATTGAGACCCGTTGGCTACTCTCACCTGGTTTATCCAGCTAGTCAAAGCCATTTACTGAGGCCTGGCTGCTGACAGTTTCTAGGAGCCACAGGGGAGAGCTGAGTGCAGGATGGGGACCAAAGGTGAACAAACTACCCCAGAAGAAGCACAACATGTCTACCACCAGAGGTACTACCCCTCCCCTAACACCCCGTACTCCCCAATATCCAATATAAGATTATAATAATAATGTAAACATTAACACTTGCTACCAAATAACAGATCCCACTCATTTACAATTCAACTCAACGCTTTAAGACCAGTTTCAATACCCCCCCCCCACTATATGACATTCTTCCTTAATTGAAATCATGCCAGCCATCAATCTTGAATTTTGACCCATTCCTATTGATAGCCAAAACCACAACTAGAAAGCTACTTGTAAGTACCAGTACATCCTTTCCTGTGCATATCCTATTGTTCTCCATAGCATATTAATAAGATTATTTAATAATGATAATGAAGTTTCCGTTTGGAAGAACTGCAACATTTGTGCCCACCTAATCTTGTCATATGAATGTGGCATTTACAACACTAGGCAGACTCATGAATCCTCAAATTTGGATGTAGATTTCTCACTGTATTAGTAAAGATGTAGGTTCAAATACTCATATTTAGGGATTTTGTAAAAAGGGAAGAAAAGGGGGGGGATTTTGGCAAGGGATTCTGAAGACCACACATAAAGACTCTGGAAGAACTCATAGGGAGTGTGCTTGAAGTACAGAAATGGTCTGGAAAAGGTCCAGAATGTCTCCTTATGTTTCCTTGGTTGAGACCTAGTTTACTGATGTAGGCTGATGGCATCATAGACCTACCTTGGCTTGCCAGGCCTGGGACTAGTGCCAACATGGTGGGAGCAGTAGTAGTGATGACTGACATTGACAGCCTAGGCCTATGCAATCTGCCAACATCGCTGTCACCCCTGATCAGGTGGAAGATGGATAAGCCCTTCTCTCTCCGTTTGGATGGAAACCTCATGGTGTGCCAGACATTGCTAAATGATGTAATAGAGTAGTGACATTGGGAAATCCAGCACACCATCGCTGCCACCACCAACCACCTCTGATTTGGTAGTGGAAGCTGTAGTAGTCTGAGGGGCTCCCGGTTTGGAAATGATAATGAACAACTGGATTATTTCCAGAATTGAGCCAAATCAGGCCACATTTAGCAAAAACTTTCAGCATCCAATAAAAGCACAAATTTTGTTCTGCGATTATTCAGGTGGGCATCTTGAAAGGTACTGGGAGTGTCCACTTCTTCAAGGGAGGGCAAGGTTGATCACTGTAGCATGTCCTCATTCTGAATTTGCTTTATGACATGTTCCAGACCCAATTTGCTAAGTAGTGCTATTATGTTATATTCAGTACTGGATAGCTGATGTTTAAGGATCACATTCTCATGAAGGCACTAAATCAACAGGTTACTAGGTAAAGAAGTAGTGAACAGGTGTTGAAAAAGTGAGCAAGGGAGCTCAAGAATTTCTCTGTCCTCTAAAAACTTGTTGACCTCAAAATACAGAATGAAAACACCTATTTCTAGATATGCAGTGCGATTCTGGCAAAAGCAGCAGATCCAGATTATTTGGGGATTGGAAAATACAGGGTCCACCCATCCCTAATCTCAGTCTTGAAACAGTCTGAAGGAGATAAAAGTAGATCAGCTTTGCCTATGCCATCAGAATTGAGTGATGCTCACATTTAAGTAGAGTTATTCATGCGGTCAGAACAGTTTTCTTTTTAGTTCAGAGAGATTACATATGGGAGTCATTTTGCTAACTTGTAGGTCTCTGAAGATTCAGCCTTTAAAGCCTTTAAAGCCTCGCTACCTTTCCACGCCGAGTGCTTCATTAAAAGTATTTTCTTTGGCAAAATGTTTTTCTCTCAAGAAAACCTTAACATTTAACAAGGCCTTAGCTGAAAAAAGTGGTGTTTTCTCTCCTGTTCATGCCACATGTCATGTTTACAGAATGCCTGTTGAGCAATTTGCACCTGCTTCTCTTATTCTGACCTATGCACATAGAATAGACCTTGTGCCCAGCCACCATGGAGGACACAGCAGGCTGTATATTTGCCTGTCTGGGGAACTGTATGTTCCACGGCACAGGAGTGTGTATATGGAGCACACAGGCAAGGTAAGCTTTATGTGTATGTAGAGCCTGTCCACAAAGTCTATTCAACGTACACAGGCCAGTGCAGTGGGGAGGCCAGGAGGTGCTATCTTGAATTCCCTTCCCTGTATCTGCGACTCCTCTCCCAGCCCCCATGTGTACAACATAATTTGTGAATGAAGGGATAATGGAGTCATGGGGACTGGGGGCAGTTTCCCACACCATTGTTATAGTTACATGTCCAGCCTGATCTAGTTAGGAGCACTATTTAATAATAATAATAATAATAATAATAATAATAATAATAATAATAATAATTTATTATTTATGCCCCGCCCATCTGGCTGGGTTTCCCCAGCCACTCTGGGCGGCTTCCAACTAAAATACACTAAAACACAATAACCTAAAATCCATTAACTAATAAACATTAAAAGCTTCCCTAAACAGGGCTGCCTTCAGATGTCTTCTAAAAGTTTGGTAGTTATTTTTCTCTTTGACATCTGATGGGAGGGCGTTCCACAGGGTGGGTGCCACTACCGAGAAGGCCCTCTGCCTGGTTCCCTGTAACTTGGCTTCTCGTAGCGAGGGAACCGCCAGAAGGCCCTCGGCACTGGACCTCTGTGTCCGGGCAGAACGCTTTTATTTGTGATGCTTATTTATTTTATTTTGAAGCTCTTCACAGACAGAGGGCGCCACTTAGAAGCCAACCACATGCTCAAACATCTGCTGCACACATAGTTGCCCTCTCTGACCCAACCACTGGGGGAGCACTTTCGAGCAGCTGAAAATTCTGTGGGTTAGCTGATAGCGAATGGGAGTGAAGGAACAGCTGGTCAGTGGGATATTAGCTGTTTAAAAGGGCACGGAGCACTTTGTTGAATTGGAGTACTTATATAATATGCCCACACCTTGTATGATTTCTGCTACACATTTTTGGGTAGGCAATTGTGTGAACCGACCATCATTTGGGGTTATTTTAATTGTAGTGATCCTAGATCATAATCATAATAGTAATAATAATTTATTACTTGTACCCCACCTATCTGAGTTGTCCCAGCCACTCTGGGTGGCTTCCAACAGAATATAATAATAATAAAATTTTATTTGTATCCTGCCCTCCCCAGCCAAGCCGGGCTCAGGAACATACAATACATCTGACACTAAAAGATTTCCAATACAGGGCTGGCTTCAGATGTCTATGGAAGGATGTATAGTTGGTTATCTCTTTGACATCTGATGGGAGGGTGTTCCACAGGGTGGATGGGTGCCACTACCAAGAAGGCCCTCTGCCTTGTTCCACGTAACTTCACTTCTTGCAGTGAAGGAACCACCAGAATGCCCTCAGAGCTGGACCTCAGTGTCCAGGCTGAACAATGGGAGTGGAGATGCTTCTTCAGGTACACAGGGCTGAAGCTGTTTAGGGCTTTAAAGGTCAGCAGCAACATATTGAATTGTCCTCAGAAACGTACTAGAAGCCAATGTAGGTCTTTTAGGACTGGTGTGATACGGTCCTAGCAGTTGCTCCTAGTCACCAATCTAGCAGCCACATTCTGGATTAATTGTAGTTTCTGAGTCACCTTCAAAGGTAGCCCCATGTACAGCACATTGCCATTACCATGTGCTAGTCATCCTAAAATATACTTTCTACCTGTTTCTTTTTCTTAAACATTTCTAGCCTTCCAAATATTGTTGTTGTTTAGTCATGTGACTCCATGGACCAGAGCGTGCCCGGCACTCCTGTCTTCCAGTGCCTCCCTCAGTTTGGTTAAACATTTCCAAACATTACTTTGGGTTTCCCCCCTCTAATTTGGACTTAGCAATTGTAGCCATGTAAAACCAAAACTGCAGGAAGATACATGTGGTCATATTTTTCTTCAAAAGGGTGTGCTACAGATTTAATTTCAGATTTGAAAAACACAATTAAAAGGAAAGTAATAAAAATCACATATATTTTTAAGAAAGTACTTCCCTCTATGTTTTGCTATTTACATGATCATTTACCCCCTCATAGTAATAACAATAAAGTAGCAGGTTTCTTTGCACTTTGCTTTCATGATTTAAATGTCACTTTATTTATAGGCCTGCCACAAACACAGCTAGAATGTAATGTTCTGCCTGAAATGAATACCTATAAATAACACTGAAGAGAATAAAATCCAGATATGTCCGTTGTATTTGCACATCCTCTCTATTTATTTATCTCTTTGCTCTGACTTACTCACTTTTTTCTCTCTGGATGTCTAGACAAACTTAACATTAGGAGATTAAAACTCGAGATGACATTTATTTCCGCTAAGCAAATATGAATCTTTGTGACCTTAACCAAATATGTTATAAATTATAACTCTAGTGTGCACAATCACATATTTGTGTGACAGAAATAAATATTGACTCATCGTATCCTAATTTTGCAAAAGTCTAATCTTTTAATTTGAAGAACAGAAAACAAACCAGAATCTTCTCTTTTCATGAATTTAATCACTACAATTTACAGTGCAATCCTGTATACTTTTAGTCAGAAGAAATGTCTGTTGAAACCTGTGAAACTTACTTTTAGGATTTCAGCTTTAAACTTCAATGTTACTTTATTGATTTCAGTCAATGATCCTACTCAGATTATGAAATCACCTATTGTACAATTCAGTATGTTCAATTAGGCAGTTATCTATTACATATCCCTGAGGTATTTTATTTCTAAGACAACAGCATTTAGCTCCACTTTAAGTTCTTTGAAGCTCTCTATTTTGAGCCATGTAATCCTAATTAGCCTTCCTTATCTTGTTTGCTTCTAGCGAGCATAGATAATTCAAATTTTTCCTTCGTCCTGTTTAGTGAATATTCTGTTAGTTAGCAGGCAGCTTTTGCAACAAGGGAACAAAAACAACTTCAAGCTGAAGCTTTCCTGAAAACTGGAAATAAATATATTTATTGATGATGCATGAGGGATACCAATGGAAGATTGCCCCGTCCTCACGATAGGATGAATTCTATCCTTCATTCCTTAAAAGGGTATGGCAGTGCTCAACCCTGCCAAGGCATCGTATCTTCGACCTAGCCCAGGAGAAGGCAAACTAAGGCCCGGGGGCTGGATCCGGCCCAATCGCCTTCTCAATCCGGCCCATGGATGGTCTGGGAATCAGCGTGTTTTTACACGAGTAGAATGTGTCTTTTTATTTAAAATACATCTGGGTTATTTGTGGGGCCTGCCTGGTGTTTTTACATGAGTAGAATGTGTGCTTTTATTTAAAATGCATCTCTGGGTTATTTGTGGGGCATAGGAATTTGTTCATTTTTTCCCTTCAAAATATAGTCCGGCTCCCCTCAAGGTCTGAGGGACAGTGGACCCAGCCCCATGCTGAAAAAGTTTGCCGACCCCTGACCCTAGTCTCTAAGACCTAAACCCAAATTCCAGATGCAAATGAGTTGGTTCTGAATTCTTGGTAGCAAAGGTAATGGTTTCTGTACAACCGTTAGAATCTTGACTCCATGAATGTCTGCGTTCCCTGGGAAAGGGTGCAAAGTTTGGGCATGTAGGACCAATATCTGGTTTTGTATTTGCTGACCTTAATTGATCACTGAGGGATTCTCATTGGCTATGGAAGCCAATGTGAAAGGTCCATAATGTGCCAATACCCTTATCTTTCTACCTGACATCTAACATAATTAAGTCATCCCTGGCACGTCCTTGTTTGATCCACATAGAGCCCTAAGGAAAGAAAGGGCATTCCTGAAGAACTTTAATGACCAGCAGACACATAAACACTCCTGGGCATAACAAGCTTAGACACCTCCAATAGATATCTGCACACCACATCCCTTTGCACTTATCTCATAATGTATGGCAAGAAACCTCAATTTTCTGGCACAAAGTTTAGACTCCCCCCCCCAATACAGAACCTTTCTCCCCCTTTGTCATAGCTAAACAACTTGCCTAGGTGACCAAATTCAAGGATTATCTTTCCAAAACCTCAGTGTTAAATTCTTGTGGATTCCCTACTTACCTAGACCGCTCCACTCGAAACTGCCCCATCTCTAGTCAGGTTGGCTCCCCCTTCCTATCTTGTCACCCCCAGTGTTCCCTTCCTCCTTTCAGTTTATGCAATTTTGTACATGGCTTATTAAGTGACCTAAGGGATGACAAAGGCTCATCAACCTCCCCTTCAAGTCTCTATCTCAGGAACTCTTCTGCTGCTTAAGGCAGGGGTGGCTGGGGATGATGAAAGCTGGAGTCCAACAACATGTGGAGGTTTACAGGTTGCCCAACCCTGACTTAAGGATTCAGAGGACCTGTAGGGCTCCACTACCCCCACACCCCAGTTCCCATTACAGATCATCACCCTGGAGGCCTGGCACCTCAAGACAACCTACAAGCCTCTTCCCTTGAAAAGAAGTTTAATTTCCCGCCTCAGATCTAGGAGAAGGAACATCTGTGCTCTGTTTCTTTTCTTTTCTTCTCTTCTGTTCTCTGCTTCAAGCTTTCGGTTTCCCTAATCCTCAGGCAAGTTGGCCACGCCGCTCGTTGCCAGCGCTGCTTATTTTTCTAATCTCTGTAACCTAACTTAGCCCCACACATGCCTGTTCAGCGTATATTGCATTCCCCTCCCCATATTTGGTATTAGGATCCTTCTTTCTCTACCACCTTCTGATGTTAACCTGTAGGTTGCCAGTCTAGTTTGAACAGTCTAGTCAACTTTTTACTTGCACAGCAACTTCCCTGCTTTTTCTCTGTTTTGTAATAAGTCATATATTCCACTCATTCTTGGGACTTTCCTTGGGTCCTCTCTTAATTCAAGTGGCAGTCATTTGCGACCTCTGAAAGTTCTCCAGTCCAGAAAACTTCAGAACCGCACCTCATGTTGTACAAGGGGCTAAGGAAGATTTTCCTAAGTATACATGGCAGCGCCTTGTGCCTCTGCATGGGAGAAGGAGGAGGGCAGGGGGGTTGAATCCTGTCTGTTTCTTTGTTAGTATATGTCATGGACTAGCTGTGCCACAGCAGTATATGCACTAAGATATACAGTCTTGTCTGCACTGCTGACCACATTTAATAAACACAGACAATTGCATTTAGGATCTGGTTGCCTGTATCACTGGTCCTTCACAGAGCCAGCCCTGCAGGAAAAGATTTGCTTTAATCATTAAAGTTGGGGGTGTAGTTTAGGTAATAGAAACCACTGCTGTATCCATCATTCTCCTGCCTCTTTCTCTACCCTCATATTATCCTCTACTAAGAATACACTCAGTAGGTGTTCGTATTAGCTGATATTTCCTTTCAGTGTTTCTAGTAAGTTATCCTTTCTTTGTGGGTAAGTAAGAGTTTGCAAAACTTTGCACCCTTATTCTTAAATTAAACACTGACAAGGAATGGAAGTGTAAAGCATGCTAATAAGCAGGACCTCCCTGTGGGAACCTGTGATAGAAGACTGTTTCACATTGAGAGGCAGACAGCACTGTTGACACTGGCTGTCAAAAAGCTTCACGTCTTTGAAAGGAAATCTTAATCTTCTTTATTCATGTGTGAACAGGTCCAGGCCTTCATCCCCGCAGCTCATACACATAGACTGTTTAAACCACACGTTGCTAGGCTGTGGGTAGGGTTTGTTTGACTGTGTCTACATTGTACGAACGGATGAGGACTGAAAATTAAAATGTGTCGGACACAGAGCACTGCTTTTCTGTCTGTGTTTGAAGAGACATGGCAACCCAGGGTGAAATGAGAAGGAATTTTATTGAGCGCAAAACTGCTCAGTGTTTAAATGTTGGGCACAGGGTCTGAATGGTCAATTTGGGAGGTTTGTGGATTGTTTATAGACAGTGGGATGGCTGTCAATCACCACACAATGGCAAAATTTATGTTGGGGGAGGAAAAAGTTGCTTTTTAGTGCCTGAACTCCTGTTTCCTGTTAAAATGTTCAGATCAATAAACAAAAAGAGGTTTTGTCTGAAGTTTACAAGCAAGGAAATTTCAAAATAACAGAGCTGCTGTTACTGTTGAGGCTGCTTTTGATCCTTGCAATGGTGTTTAGCTAGCAATTTAAACCCAATTTTACGTAGCAGAATCCTACCATGCCATGAGCGTGTGTTTGTTTTTCCCTTACGCTGCTTGGAAATCAGTGGCATGAATAGGGTGGGGGTGTTTTATGCTTATTATGCTTGCTTTGCAAACCTAGCTATGCAATGGAAGATACTGATTTTTGTTTTTTAAGATTTCCAATTGATGAAAAAGAAAAAGAACCATAAAGCTATGAGGGGCTAAGCTCTCCCACTCTAGGAGGGAACAAGTTGTACCTGAAGCATCATTAAAAGATGTCCTTTCCCCCCAAGAAAACAAGAAAGGCAATTTCCTTTTGGTTATTATGTATAACTCAGAAGAGAGAAGACTTCTTATTTCTAAATAATGATTTCTGACAGAGGAATGTGTATCCTGAAATCAATTATTATTCTTAAGGCTGTGGACATTTCCAGACTGTTGCTGTATGGGATTCAATCACATACCAGCAAATTCAGGTTGTGTAATTAAAATTGATTTTAACAAACCCTCTTCCCCTGAAGAATGTACTTTTTGTGATAAGGAGAGTGATAAGAAAATGCATTGGAAAGTGTGGGTTAACGCTGGCTTGATGCAACAATGGGGTTGTCCACACCAGAGTTCACTGTGTGCTTGCAAGTGTTTTGAGTCCCCATTTAATTTGTGTAGTCCACACGTTGCCCTCAAACAACATAAATCTCAGTGCTTTGCCTGACAAGTCGGATTTCTCCAATTTGGTGGCAATTTGGGGGGAACCAGGCTCCAAATTTCTCCATTTGAGTTTCAGATAATTTTGTTGGTGTTTTGGGGTGCATGGATCAATTGTCACTTTCTGCTATTTCCCTTTCCATGCCCACATCTTATTCAGTGCTTTCTTTTCTGGCTATGCTTGTAACATTTTCGATCTTTCATTTGATCCCTCAGATTTGCCCAAAACCAGGAAACTGCACAAGCAAACTTACTATGGCCCAACAGTATGTGTGCAGCAATCTCTCTGCATGCCCTGTTGGTGCTCAATTGGCATAATAGAATAAACAAATTAGAAGGTGGGGACAAGCACAAAAGAGAATGCCTACTGATATAAATGGGGGAGACTGAAGTTTCTCCTCTTATACAGATTCAAGTACCTGTGGGTATGGACTACTCTGACCTAATTTGAATGGGGGAAGTGGCTTAATAGCTAAATAATGCTCAAATGTTGACAAGCCCATTGTCTAACTTCTCCGCAAACAAATATGAATGAATGCTCATTAAACAGCCGTCATCATCTAATCTCTTTGCAAACAAATCAGGATGAATACTCAATAAACAGGTTGTCTAAAAGCAATCTAAGTTAAACATATAAACCTATTTCCTTCCTCTCATTGGAGGGAGTTGATGTTTATCTCAACTGCAGTTTGTCATACACTAAATATGCTACTGTATTACCTTCCACAACAGAAGGGTGCTGGAATTATGTGGTCTCTAATACTGTAAACACAAGGAGGCAATTGAGAAATATCTGGAATTTTCTTTAGAAGCTCAGCTCAGCTCAGCTGAAACATTTCGCAACAGACATACCTTTTTTGGAGGGTGTTACCGTATTTAGTTTCTGTGTTGCACTGCTGTGTGAGTAGTTATTCTAATATTTTTATTATAACACTACATTCCCCGTCCATAATTTTTTCAAAATCTGCACTGTAATCCTAAATGTTAAGATAATCAATTTGTTGCGGACTGAAATGTCCATGAGCGGGCATATGAGAAAAATTCACACTAAATGCTGATGAATTTCCAGGTGAATTTCTTTTTAAAAAATGCAAACAGATGTGGAAATGTGAAGAATTGAACTTAACATTGGAAAAAATGAAAAAGGGGGAGAACCTGAAATTGACAAATTTGCCTGTCCCTACCTGTGTCCTTGGAAGACTTATCTGTCCAATGTTTTGGCCAAGTGTGTGAACATAGCTACTGTGAATAGCCTGCTGAATCAGACTAAAGGTCTGTCCTCGCCATCCTATTTCCCATTGTGGCCAGCCAGAAGCCTAAAAAGAGTACTACAAGAAAGAAGATTCCACCTAAACATTAGGAAGAACTTCCTGACAGTAAGAGCTGTTCGACAGTGGAATTTGCTGCCAAGGAGTGTGGTGGAGTCTCCTTCTTTGGAGGTCTTTAAGCAGAGGCTTGACAACCATATGTCAGGAGTGCTCTGATGGTGTTTCCTGCTTGGCAGGGGGTTGGACTCGATGGCCCTTGTGGTCTATTCCAACTCTATGATTCTAAGAGGACATTGAGGCACCGCTGCTCCACAGTAACTAGAACTGGCTCTGCCCTTCTATTTGGTTTAGAAGAATAGCGCATAGTGAGCTGTCTTAGCACTTAGATCAGAAAGCAAACTTAGGAACCAAAGGGGTAAAAGTCCTGTATCCAAGTAATTTAATCAGAATGCTCATTGTTCCATTTTTTTAAAATAATATTTATTACTTTTACAATTTAAACACTTAAGAAAAAACAGTACATTACAATACAAAAACACTACATAAAAACTAACAAGACAAAACAAAAACAATTTAAAAACACATCAAAAAAAATATTATCTTTCAATATCTTATCTTTCTTTCATATATTTCCACGGCCTCCTCACACCTCCCTTTTTGTATTCCACTTCTATTAATTATTTCAGCAATTCCTTTCCATCTTCCCCTGTTTTCTATCCTATAATTATCTTAACACATTTTAACCTTATTTTTCCTTTAATACTCTATTGATCTATTTATACTTAATTCCTTATAACATTTCTACTAAAGCCATATAACTTCATTCCAACATTATTCTAACATTCATTAATTTTACAATATTTCTATAAATAGTCTTTAAACTTTTCCCAGTCTTCTTCCACCGACTAGTCTCCCTGGTCTCGGATCTTGCCAGTCTTTTCCGCCATTTCCATATAGTCCATCAACTTCATCTGCCATTATCCAACACTTCAGTGCTTTCAAGAAGCAGCCATTCTCTCAGCCAGCAAAAAGCAGATGATTCACAACGAAGTTTAGGGGTCTGGCAGGGCAGGTCCACCTCCTTCTTTGGCATCCGTCAATATCTTAATTTTTACTCGAGGCTTCCTGCCCTGCCAAACAAATCTAGAAACATCCCTCTGCCACCTCCTGAAACAATCCATCCCATCCAAAACTTGCACTGTTTGAAACAAAAGCAACACCCCCGGCAACACAGCAACCCTCATCCCCACCACAGCAAATCGGCCCAACAATAACAACTTCAGATTTGCCCATATTTCCCAATCCCCCTTCTCTTCAATCCAACGTCATTGTTACATTTTAAACTACTGGCCACAAATCTTAGATTTTCCAAACTAGCCAAATTCTTATGAAGAACTGCAATGATCTGACAGGAATCATGGTCAAGTTTTATGACACTGCACAAAAACTTTAGAATTGTTATTCTACACCCTCATTTTGATGTTCACAGGTTTCTTCCACCATCTCCTTCTACTTTATGGTCTTCAGCCTGCTGATGCAACAGGACATGTGCTGGTGCACAGAGATTGTGCTTAGGCTAAGATTTTATTGTGAAAACCAGGTTGTTACCGTCTCACAATGAAATAACCACAAACTACTTCACAATGTTGTTCTGAGCAGAAATGGTCGAAGGAATTTTTTGTTAACCCAAGCTAAGCCTTTTCATTAAGACAGACTATAAATCCAAATAAAAATGTCAACCAAAAGGAGAAATGTGACCAGGCTTCTAAACAAGCTGTGGTCTTCAGTGAAAAATACGTCAAAATGTTCTTCCTTCCACCTTCTTTTAAGTACACATTTTGTTCAGTTTACAGTCTGTCAGACAATGAGCATTTGGAAAAACCAAATTTAATCGTAAATCTCATTTTCCTGCAAAACAAAATGGAAAGTGTGGTCACTGGCAAGAATGGTTATAACCGGATACATTTGAAGGGTAAAAAAACCCACCCCAACCACTGTCACTTCTGGGAAGACTTCATCAGCGTTGAAAATAAAGTGACTAAAGAAAACCAGTGGAATGTCCGAAAGTAATGCAAACATGACTCTAAAAACATTGCACAACATTTTCCCGCAGTAGTCTGATCATACCATGTCATATTTTTCCCAACCCATCCTTGACCTTTGCTATTCTCCCTGCCTTTCTCTGAGAAAGACTGCAGTAATACTTGGGGATATTTTCTTTTTGTTCTATATCAAGTAGCCATGGTAGTCTTAGTAACTGTGAAAGGTGTACACATGTGCCACATACCACATTGTTCTTCCCTTTTTTCTTAAGAGGTCTTCCCCCAAATACCTGGTTGATCATTGAAGTGCTGAACTAAAATCTAGGATAAGATCTCATGCAGCTAGGTTCCAATCTATTCTATGATGTTGGTTGGCATCTAAAGCCCTTTTCAGAAATCTTACTGATGAATTATAGGGATTACTGATGAATTATAGGGATGAATTATATAATGTCTAGCTCCCTTTCCAACATCACATGCTCTGGCTTGCCCCACCTCCAGCACTTGCATCTACTGTATAACTGTTGTGAACATTACATACACTCCAAGTGTCTCACTTTTCCAGGGACAGTCCCAAATTTACAAAAAGCCATCCCGGCTTCTGATTTGATCCCAGAATGTCCCTATTTCCCCTGCCAGTCCTGCCGCCACCAAGCTTAGGGAGGAGGATGAGCATGTGCCTGTCCCAAGCGACAGCGGGGGTGGTGAGGGAGCATCCTGTTGCATCTCCATGGCCGCTGCTTCTGGCCTCCTCCCTTGGGCGGCTTGTAGCAGCTGCTGAAGAGTAAGTGAGGAGGAGGAGATGCTGCCACCACTGTGACCCAGCCCTGCCAGTGTGGTGTAGTGGTTAAGAGCGGTAGTCTCGTAATCTGGTGAACCGGGTTCGCTTCCCCGCTCCTCCACATGCAGCTGCTGGGTGACCTTGGGCTGGTCACACTTCTCTGAAGTCTCTCAGCCCCACTCACCTCACAGAGTGCTTGTTGTGGGGGAGGAAGGGAAAGGAGAATGTTAGCCATTTTGAGACTCCTTAGGGTAGTGATAAAGAGGGATATCAAATCCAAATTCCTCCTCCTCCTCCTCCTCCTCCACCACCACCACCTCCTCCTCCTCCTCCTCCTCCTCCTCCTCCTCTTCTTCTTCTTCTTCTTCTTCTTCTTCTTCTTCTTCTTCTTCTTCTTCATGACACACCAGCTTAAAGGGGTAGGCAGAGGGCAGAGCTGCTCTGGGCAGGAAGAAAGGGCTAGCAGAGGGCATCACAAGGAACTTCACTGTTTTTAATTAAAAAAAAATACTTTGCATCTCAACATCTACTCTTGCTCCTTTCTACTATTTATTTATTGGTGTGTGCTTTTCTTTTTGTAAATCTACCAAAGAATAGAATAAAATCAAATCAGGATTAAGGTTTTTTCAGGATGGTGGATGAAGAGGGTGCGTGCTGTGTCCCATTGGTGAAGTGGTGGAGTAATTCACCCTCCTTCTGTTAGGAATTGCTGGGGGAGGGGAATGGAGGGTCAAAAAATGTCCCTATTTCCCTCTGAGAAATGTTGGAGGGTATTACATTTTTGTCAGAGGCGGAGCAAGCCAGTTTGTGTGATGGCGGGGGTGGGGCTAGTTCACATGCTCCCTGCTCACACAACATGATGATTCAGCGATACCTCTGAAGGGGGCTAAAACATTGGTCATATGGCTAATTGCTATTAGTTGTTAATTAGCCTCTGCTTCTCACTCAGTAATGAGGCTATGTGTTTCACATTAACTTTTGCCTGCATTCTCCCCATTATTAAGGCTGAATCCTTTCCCTTTTATGTTTTCAGGATATTAAGCCATGAATTATCTATTCACTTTAAGACATCCCTTGCAATTTGTATAATAAATGCAATTAAGGAGTAGGATAAATAATCTTTTGCCTTTTGGTCTTTTAAAATCCACTAAAGAGAGAACACAGTGTGTGGGATTGGGAGGGAACCCTTCAGATTCTATTAACTCTAGAATGATCTATGGGCGGAAAGCGCCTGCCTGATAAATATCTGTGTTGTGCAGGAAACCCAAATCACAGATTCACACAGACCAGCCTCGTTGCTATGACTGTACACTGCCTTAAATAGATAGTTAATGCTTGATGAGATTCTGATGCTAATGAGATCCTGAAATTTCTAAACACTTCCTGTTCCAATGTGGATATGTCACTTATTCTTCAATTGCGCTTTCTTAGTCCAAGATTTCAAGTCCACCTCTCAATTAAAACACTGCAAAGACTAGAGCAGCAAGAGTTTGCTCCTGTATTGCAGTAGGAAAGTTGAGATTTGATTCTATAAGGGTTACCGCAACAGTTCTGGAAGTGAAGAAACTTACAGGAGGCTCATATTTGTGTTTTAATTTGTTGGAGCCCACGATCACTTCTGCACCTGTCCCCTGTTTTACCAATGAGTTGGATGGAGCTTAGAAGGGGATCTCTCACTGCATAAACAGAAGAAGCATTCCATGGCCCACCCACTGAATATTCTGACCCAGGGGACATGCTAGAAGACTAACAGAGGCAATTGGTTGACTGTTGAGTTCAGGCATAGGCAAACTCAGCCCTCCAGATGTTTTGGGACTACAACTCCCATCATCCCTAGCTAACAGGACCAGTGGTCAGGAATGATGGGAACTGTAGTCCTAAAACATCTGGAGGGCTGAGTTTGCCTATGCCTGGTTGAGTTGGATAATATAAGAGAGTCAGGTGCTGTGCTGCAACTAGCCCTTTGATGTACCGTAATCCACAAGGTTGGGAGCTCGAGCCAGACGATACATGGATATCTGATGGGGAGTCCTAGGTTCTAATTTCCCAACCTGCTCCAGGATTATATTTGTGATTCAGGCTACCACTGCATGCATCTGATGTAGTGGACTATAGCTCACAGAAGCTTGTGCCGTAATACATTTGTTAATCTTCAAGGTGCCATAGGGCTCTTTGTTGGTTTAGATACAACAGACTGGCATGACCATCCCTCTGGAAAAAAGCTTAACCGTAGTCCCTTTCATAAATGTTGATACACATATTTGGTTGTCATACATATACTCAGTAGACAAAACGAATGAATTACACACTTCACACGGTTCCTCTGTACTTTACAGATACCTTTAAATAATAACATATTGTGAGAGTAGCCAGAGAATGCCAAGTTATATGCATTAGAAAAACCATCCTGCAACAATATGATGTTGCTACAGATACTGCATTTTTACAAAATGACATTTAGTATGAATGTGAAAGCCAGACACTGGATTTAGTGTTATCATCTACAAAAATATTATGGAGCAATTAGCAAAATGTTGGCCCTTTTAATGCTATTTCTTAGCCTGCTACAGCTGAAATACATTTCATGTCTATACATCTTAAATTCTGCCCTATTAATCACAAGATCATTACAGAACATTTTTTTGTGGTTATTATAAATTAAATATATGGCACTTCAGATAAAGGTTACTGGTCCATAAGCTACATGTGTAATTGGAAAACAGAAATAATGGGATATTAGCACATTAAGTGAAGAAAAAAGTTATGAGAAGCAGTAAGGATGACTTCATTGGCTGTTATAAATCTGACTCTGCAATGATGTAACTAAGCACCTTAACCTTAAAATACTAATAAATATTTCCAATCATCTAAAAGTGTGGGCTAAAGTGATTTAAAGTAGTAAGTAAATTAATATGGGTTCAGAAAAGTCTCAGCTATATAGGAAAAACATTTTTAAAATGTTACAGGGAAACTCTGCCTAATATAAATTTTAGTTGGCAGTATATTTTAATAGCATTTTAATAGATGCAAAGAAAAGGCTTACTGGATATTTGGTTGGGGCTTGGTTTAAAATGATCAATTTATTGACTTTTGCAGCATAGTTTTAAATAAGACAGGGTTAATTTTAAACATTGAAGCATACTTGGAAACAGAACTTTGTGAAAGAATGAACCGACTTTGAAATATTTGCCTATCTATGACTGCTGCTGCCAACCTACATTTAAAGCACATTTGCACGCTACCCAAAGAATTCTGGGAACTGTAGTTTACAGATCACAGAGCTAGAACATACAGAAGCCTTAATAAACTGCACATCTCAGGATTGTTGGGATATGTGTGTTTTAAATATAGTGTGTACATGGTCTTGGCAGTGGAGATCTATCTATCTACAGTATGTGTGGAGTCAGAAGATGTAAGAAGTGTAAGAAGATGGGGGAAACCTGAAAACTAACCTGAAAAACTGCATGTTATCATATTATCATATTATCACAATATCATATGGAATGCACAATAGGGCAGATTTTCATAACTTCATAACTTACATAACTTGTAAGTAATTTATATTTGCATTTCCAAAGCACAATTCAGTAATACAGAGATAACCCAAAGGACAGAGTAAAAAAATGTATTTAATACCTGAGCAAACTGAGAATTCAAATCAAATGTGTTGTTAATGCTATGAATGTTAACCATACACAATATATGCTTCTCTACTGCGGCTAAGATACAGCTGGAATATACAATTTTTTTGAAATGTTAGCAAGGTCTATTTCCACCCTATTATTCCATAAAGGTAAAAATAAAGGGACCCCTGACCATTAGGTCCAGTCGCGGACAACTCTGGGGTTGCGGCGCTCATCTCGCTTTACTGGCCAAGGGAGCCGACTTCGTCCGCAGACAGTTTTTCTGGGTCATGTGGCCAGCATGACTAAGTTGCTTCTGGCACAATGGAATACTGAAACCAGAGCAGCACACGGAAACGCCGTTTACCTTCCCAATGGAAGGTAAACTTGCACTTTGACGTGCTTTCAAACTGCTAGGTTGGCAGGAGCTGGGATTTGAACACGGGGATTTGAACCGCCGACCTTCTGATCGGCAAGCCCTAGGCTCTGTGGTTTAACTCACAGCGCCACCTGTGTCCCCTTAGTCTTCCATAGGCTAGAACAATTTGTGGCTTTACAGTGTGGAAACTCTTTAAAACTATGAGGTGAAGGCAATTTAATTTCTTTCTTGTTAAAATGTCAGGTCTACTGTAATTTAAAATCAATGTTTAGTCATTTTCTGCAGCCATGACTATTAAACACTTTGTTCTGTCAGGTTCTCTTACATTTTTTCGTGATTATCCTGATCGAAAGGCTGGGTTTTACCATCGGACATGTGTTTCATCTTGGCTTGTAAAACAGAACATTCTAGCCTACAGGCAGCAATATAAGCTCCTTTTGTTTCATTCCTAATTGTGTTCTGGAAGTCTGACACATAAAGTCTGAGCCTTCCTTTAATTCCTCGACTGGACCTTATTAAAGGGCAAATGAGCTTTGATCTATAGAAAATACGGACTCAGTAAAAGAAAGGCTTTTCTTCTGTTTATCCAAATGTTGCAAGCCAAGCATCTTAAGCTATAGCAAACTACTCATCTGACTGATATTTGTGCTTGTGTCATAGAGGAACTCATGATCATTAGCATTTAAAAGGGATTCCACTGTTGATACCAACTTTTTCAACACAGATTAAACTTAGTGAGACTGTAATATAGGAAGCTGCTCTGTGCTGATGACAATTAATTAAAAATTTGTTCTTTAGGTTTTTACAAATAGTATTTTCCTCCCAGCTAGGACAAACTAATTATGATCATAATGCAGAATTTATATTTCTTAGAGACAAAGTTGTATGATGAAATCTGAGGGCTACACATGCAATGATTTTTAAAGGAATACCACTTGCATGCAGTAAAATCAGGTAGCTGCCATTGAGTCTGATGAGTCCATTTGTGCCATTCATTCCTGTCTGAAAACAACCACCAGCAAAGGGAATTGTTCCTAACCCTATTCACTTGGACTGCTTTATGTTTTCCCATACCAGAAGTCAATTTGTTCAAAGTGACAAATGTATATTGTTTCTGTATGGTCATACAAAGCTGCCTTATTAGTTAGAAACAGGGTTATATTATTATTATTTTATTATTTTTTCTTGAATTTATATACCGCCATATACCTGCAGGTCTCAGGGCGGTTCACAGAATAAAATGTTCAATGTTTACTCAGAATAGACACCTTAAAATTAATGGACTTAAGTTAGTCATGATCATTCATTTCAGTGAATCTTCTCTGAGTAAAAGTTAGTTGAAAACAACTCAAAATGTGTGGCTTCTATATCACTCTGCAAGGTGTGTTTTTTTGGTGAGGAAAGATTAAAACAATAGCACACTGAAATTCTGCATAATGCTTTAATATCACATATTCATTTATTAATGCAATAAGAAAATGCTGACAGAAAACAGCTTTTTATCGGCACTTGTTATGTCGCATTTCCCATTTCCCATTTCCTGAATGCCACACCAATGAAGTCAGTAATTTTGGCATGCCTCCAGCACTAAGTGGGAACAAAATAGCACACAAATAGCTGTCATAAGCACACACAAAAAGGTAACACAGTTTAAGAGCAGTTGTCTATGGAACTATATTTAAAAAAACCATATTTTTTTTAAAATTGCAGGAAACGTAGACAGTTCCTTCCTGCAACATAAATTTGCTCTGCAGACCAGCTTGGTGGCCTCAGAATCTAGGGCTATCATAGGAATAGGCAAATCTGTTAATTTCAGGTTGTCTCTAGTTCTCATTTTCCCAGTCTTAAATTAAATTTTCACATCATTTTGTGATTCCCCCCCCCCCTTTAAAAGTCCTCTTGAAAAATTGCCAGCATTTTAGTGCAAAGTTCTCCTAATATACATATTTGTATGCATTTTGGCCAATAGGCATATTTTTACAGAACAATTTCCCCTAAAGTGATGCATGTTAGTTTCACACATATATACATTTTTTTGAACGCTTTACTCCAGTATATACATGGAGAACTCCACTATAAAATTATTTTGTGGCTGTGTTTCAGTTCAACTGTTGTTTTGGAAATTGTTAATGAGGAAAGTTCGTCTTTAAAAGTGTGCTGAATCACATTTCTCCCTCATTACTAATTGCCAATGGTTATTTTTTTCTTATCCTTCAAGAGCCCTGAGAAAATCCCCCACCTCTTCTTGTGCTTCTGGAATTCACTACATATCCATTACATATCAGATGAACACAGTCAGGCCCATCTTATCCATTGAGGCTAGTGGCGCGGGGCACCAGGGCACCAAATTCTGGAGGGCGCCAGGCGAGAGTCCGGGGAATACCGAACACATGCGCTGAGTGAGCGAGGGTGTGTGCACCACTCCCGCTGAGCATCGGCTCGGTTTTTTCCCTTTTAGCCTGCAGGCGCCGAATTCTGTGGGGTGCCAGAAGGCTAAAAGGGAAAAATCCAATCCAACGTTTGGCAGGAGCAGCGCAAGCACCCTCGCTTGTTTGGCATAGGCCCGCTCGCTTGGTGTGCTGCCTGCCTGCCGTGGCCACTGCGGCACGAAGCGGCCAGCTGAGCCAGGAGGCACCGCGTCCGCCTCTTCCCCGCCAGAGGAGCCACCTCCAGCCACTGCCTGCCTCCTCCAGCCCTAAAAAAGGTCAACTCTGGGAATGGTGGGGCGCCGGAGGGATCTTTGCACCCTGGCACCAGATATGCTTAAGACTGCCTTGAACACAGTCTATTGAGGACATCTATTTTTTGATGATGTAACTCTGACCTACCATTGTCCGTTAGGCCATGACTCACTCCAGTCTCACCAGAGTCATTATACACAGGAGTGTCCCTATGAAATGTCAGAGGACAACGTTATTTGCCTCATCCTTTTACATTTTGAGGGAATAATGTGTCTAGTGTCACTTAAAAGAGTTCATTTGAAGTTGATAATCTTTAATAAAGTAGAACTCAGGAAGTTTAGAAGGGATGAATAAGAAAAGGTTTTATAAACTATGTCGCCATTCTTCCTGTAGGGATTATATACAGGATGCTAAAATGTTGCACACAGGAGTTTGTGGTTTTAGTGTCTTTGAACGGGATGAATCATAGTATTATAAACAAAAAGCTTTCCTCTAACCCACCTGCACCCAATAGGACATTCATCTCTGTGTTTCACTAAATTGTTAATTCCGACTTTTATAGCTCTGTGTAAACATGTTCACAACAAACCAAAAATACAGACAATGCATTAAGTGTAAAACAACAGTGAACAGGATATTGTGTTTCTGTGTTCTTTCTTAACAATTGCTTCTGGCTCTTCCACACTTTGACAGAGGTTTGTTGACTGAGTGAATTTCTATTGTTGTCATGTTTTGGGGAAATAATATTCAGGAAAATATTGTATACAGGCCAATTTACGCATGTCCAATTGACCCATGCTTGTGACCCTGCGCATTGTGGTGACCCGGAAGTGCCTGGAAAAGGGGATAGAATGGGGCTTAATGGGGCACAGCAGGCTTGTGCGCATTCCACTGCTGTCATGCATGTTGACCCAGAACCCAACCCCTGTGCAAATTGGGGGTTGCCTCTTATTATCAAATGCTTCATTGCATAAAAATGCATACAAATACGGTGTTCAAATTTGTAGTTAGATGTTAGTTTTCCATTAGATTATCAAGGCCTGATTTCAGACAACTACATGATTTGTTGCCATTAGAGAAGGAGGAATGATGGTTTTACAGTGCAACCCCTATACATGTTTGTTGCTGTTGTTGTTTTTTAGTCGTTTAGTCGTGCCCGACTCTTTGTGACCCCATGGACCAGAGAACGCCAGGCACTCCTGTCTTCCACTGCCTCCCGCAGTTTGGTCAGACTCATGCTGGTAGCTTCGAGAACACTATCCAACCATCTTGTCCTCTGTTGTTCCCTTCTCCTTGTGCCCTCCATCTTTCCCAACATCAGGGTCTTTTCCAGGGAGTCTTCTCTTCTCATGAGGTGGCCAAAGTATTGGAGCCTCAGCTTCACGATCTGTCCTTCCAGTGAGCACTCAGGGCTGATTTCCTTGGTAAATCCAGTTGTGGTCAAGCCGGGGTTACTCCTAAGTAAAATATGTTGATTTGTTACAGAAGATACTCAAATTATCTTCTCATCCCCCTTTTTCTAATTCACACATGCAAAGTTGGGTTTCTTTTGTTCTGAATTGAGCTCCTATCCTGCTTGCATTGCAAAGAGTAAACCACATCTGCAATTTTACATAACATGTGTCTTCACCAATGAACAGCAGCTGCAGCTGCCTTTTGCTGGCTTTGCACTCTGGCATGTGAAGTCCACCTTCTTGCCATCTCTAAATAAGCACACTGATATTATATTTATGTTAAAAGGTTTGCTTTCTGCCACACCATTTACTTTCCTTTTTTAAGTTCGTATGAGGGCTTCTTCTCATGTTACTTTCTTGGGAATCATACACATGCATTCAAATTTGCCTCTTTGTATTCAGAACTATAAGAAATGGATCCGTCTCAGAGAAAAGATGTCCATGGAGCAGGCACATTTTTGTAGAGCGCATGTAAGCATAAAAGCAGGCTTCCAACCAAATATCTCCAGATGTCCTGGAGTGAGCACTGTATGAAGTGGCTCCTTTTGGGTTACATAGTATAGTGCAAGAGTTTGTTCTGAGCAGCCATAGGTTCTTAAAACTGGTGCAGTGCAAACATAAACTAATGCTTTTAATTGGGAAGATTGGACATTTGGAATCTTTGCTTCAGTAGCTTGAATTGCCAACACACACACACACACACACACACACACACACACACACACACACACACCCCTCTGCTTTGCCATTAGTACCATCTAAATGTATGATTCAATTGCAAAGAGGATTTATGGCTAGCCTTGGGACTCAGTGGTAATTAATATATCAAACCTGCAGAAACCTCGTGGATTGTTCTCTTGATTAAAATAGCTGCCTGGCTTTTATAACTAACTAAATTGGCAGGAATTGTCCTCAGCCCAACCTTGTGTTGGAATGCTAGCCCATCTTCCTTGTCTCTGGCTGCCCAACAAGCCACTATTGAAGCAAACAGGTGCTGGCATGCAGGTTCCTATTAGAGAATGCACCTCAGCCCTGCTGTACTTCTTCACACAGTTAAACTACGGAATTTGTCTCACAGGAGGCAGTGATTGCCACCAATGTGGATGGCTTTTTCTTTTCAAAAAATAAATTTATTTTTGCATTTAAAATGGGATTGGACAAATTCATGGCGGTAACAGTTATCAGTGACTAGCAGTCATGATGGACGTGGGTGGTGCTGTGGGTTAAACCACAGAGCCTAGGACTTGCCGATCAGAAGGTCAGCAGTTCGAATCCCCGTGACGGGGTGAGCTCCCATTGCTCGGTCCCTGCTCCTGCCAACCTAGCAGTTTGAAAGCAAGTCAAAGTGCAAGTAGATAAATAGGTACCGCTCCGGCAGGAAGGTAAACGGCATTTCCGTGCGCTGCTCTGGTTCGCCAGAGGCGGCTTAGTCATGCTTAGTCATTCCACATGACCTGGAAGCTGTACACCAGCTCCCTCAGCCAATAAAGCGAGAAGAGTGCCGCAACCCCAGAGTCAGCCACGACTGGACCTAATGGTCAGGGGTCCCTTTACCTTTACCTTACCAGTCATGATGACTACGCTCTGCCTTCATGGTTGGAGGCTGTATGCTTCTGAATACCAGTTGCTGGAAACTGCAGGAGTGGAGAGTGCTGTGCTTTGGTCCTGTTTGTGGGCTTTCTTGTTTCACATGTGTATGAAATTTTCAGGCAAAGGAGTCCCCCCAGAGTGGACTTCAGTCTACCAAATTTAAGGCAGAACTGTCCTGGGTTTTTTCATGTAAGGAATTTTTAAAGTTTATCTGTTTTTAAAAAGAAAATGTCTTGAGCTTCTTTTTGCTTTCTGCCAAAACTGGATGCAAATGACAGGGGGGGACTGCCCCTTCTAAGGGAGTGAAGCCTGACAAATTTAAGAAAGATAGGCACTGTTGTTCTCCCACAAATTATCTCAAAACCATTGGAGTAGGAAAATAGAAAGATCTCGCCTCTCCCAAACTCCTTTCTATTTCACACCTCCTTCTGTCTCTGGTTGTTTTTCCAGTCATATTGGTTTAGTTTCTCAGAAAAGAAAAGGGCAGGGAGAGGAAGCGCTTTTGGTTTTATGGAAAAACCAAGGAGGCGGAGCTACTTGGAAGGTTGGACCCTCCCTGATCTACCTTGACATGTCCTGTTAATGGTGCAATTAGTTTACTTCAAAGACCACCCTGAAACATCAATAAGCCCCATTATTCACGATACACACAGAGCCACACATCCCTAGCCTTTGGCCCCTTTTTATAACGTAAGTTTTTGTCCACTTCTATTTCTACTGTTCTTACAGCTGAGCTGTTCTATATTTGCTAGTGCGATCCTACATAATATAATATACCGGCCCCCTTTTGCAGATGCACATACTTCAAGTTGCTTCTAAGTCTGGTTCCTTCAGATCTCCCACTTGTACTTCTCCATGGGAAATAAACAGAAAGAGAAGAGGAATGTTGGCCTGCAATGCTAGGTGGAACAAAATGGGATATCAAAGTGCCATTCTATTTTTCCACTGCATGGTTCCATTTAATATGTTATGCTTCGCAAAATGTGCACAACTCCACCTAATATTCACAGTTAACAAATCACAGATATACTGAAGATGTGAGGAGATTCATGATGTTTGAACTTAGGCTAGTTTGCAGAAACACAAGCATCTCACATCCAGCGCTCAGACTCAGATGTCACAGAATCAAGTCTATTTTATATTCCATGAGTTTCACATTAAGATGGAATTCCAATTGGAAAAATCATTGGGGTTTTCAGCCTTCCGAGGTTTGTAATGTGGCTATGCTTTAACACCAAGAATGTTTTACTTTAAAGTTGGATATCCACACTTATTCTATTGGTAAACCACTTGGTTGCTGAATTGAGATTTTATTTACCACTGGAACAAATATACTACCAAGGATACACTTACTCAGAAACCACATGAGAGGACCATTCATAGGCATCATCAGCTGCAGCTAAGCTGTTTGAGATGTGTTTTTCTAAGGATGTGTGTTCAACCTGGAAAAAGTGCCTATTAAAAATGTAAATCAATATCTTATTTCCTTCTGAGTATGTTGCTACTTACAATCCAAGAATCATTACATGGCTCTGACCATCCATTGCCTAATGCGTTCTTTACTCAATGTCTACATGAAGGTCTTCATTTAGACTCAACACTTAACTGTGGTGATATCCCTTTAAGAAACATTACAATATGCACAGGGGAAACACGCTAGCTTGGGAAGCAGCAGAGTGGAGCCTCGGACTAGAAGAGAGCAGCAAGGACAAGACTCCTTGACACTATGTAAAACAGGGATGAATGAGGAACTGTGGTCATATATTTGTTGGACTACAACTCCCATCATTCCTGACCATTGGCTGTGCTGGTTGGGGCTGATGGGAACTGATGTCGAACAACAGCTGAAGGACCACAAGTTCCCCACCCATGACGGAAAAACTTAGTACACAAAGCTATATGCATGTTTTTCGAACATTTACAAAAACATGTTCATTCTAGCAGGATGACTGGCATCATCACTTGTGAATACAGTGTGTTGCATCCCGGCTGCTGGGGAGGAAAACAAGAGGGTATCTTCCTTCCTGTCTTACCTGAATGTATATAGGAGCCATCTGGTTGGTTACTGTGTCAAACAAGATGGTAGGCTAGATTAGGTGGCTCTGTGGTGTGATCCAATAGAACTCTTTATTTATTTACTTGCAGCATTTTATACTGCCCATTTAACAGTAAGTGCTCTGGAAGCTGTTCATTTTTTTGTTCATATATATATATACACATCATAAAAATAAAAGTGCAATATAAACATAAAATAAATTTATCAGAATAAACCCAGTAGTGCCCAAAGCCTTAAAAGACACAGATATCAATTTAAAACTATAAAGCCTGGGGAAATCAAAAGCCCTTCATCAGGTGCAGAAAAGATTACCACATTAGCACCAGGCAGGACACTCAAGGAGGACCTTCTACAGGCAGGTACCACCGCTGAAAAGGCCCTGTCTCCAGTAGCCACCCACCGCACCTCATTTGGCAAGGGCTTCTGAATATGATCATAGGGTCCAGGCAGGAATACAGGCTCTTATGAACATACTGAAAAATATTCCTACCATTAAAGTTTTCCATTTAGTTTCTTTCCATTTTCAATTCTTCTCAAATTATATCATTTTAAGTTTTGGGGAAAGCGGATGCTGCAGAAATAATTAACCTGCATCTGATCACACAGATATGTTAGTGTACTCAAAACAGACACTTAAACTGAACCTTGAAAAGTTTCGCCCGTAGCAACAAGTTTGTCCCTAGCAACAGGTCTTCCCCAGCCACAGGGTTGTGCTTAGCAACAGGCTTCTTTATAAGGCAGGTTCTGGAGGAAAGAGACTGGTTGTGTGATATGGCGGCTGTTACTCTGGCCAGAAGGTTGAAGAGCCGTGAGATAGAATGATTCTCTGTATATACAGTGGTACCTCAGGTTGCATACGCTTCAGGTTACAGACGCTTCAGGTTACAGACTCCGCTAACCCAGAAATAGTGCTTCAGGTTAAGAACTTTACTTCAGGATGAGAACAGAAATTGTGCTCCGGTGGTGCGGCGGCAGCAGGAGGCCCCATTAGCTAAAGTGGTGCTTCAGGTTAAGAACAGTTTCAGGTTAAGAACGGACCTCCAGAACGAATTAAGTACTTAACCCAAGGTACCACTGTAGTTCTATTTTCCTTAGAACAGTAATAGGTTATATAAACTGCAGTATTAAGTCTACAATAAATACTTTTAGAAGAACTGAAATGGGTGAGCTGTTTATTCCCACATGGGAGTTCACCAACAGATGAGCTGAACTGAGAAAGGAGATTCTGGAAGACTTTTCTGGGTGACTCTGCTGACTGAAAAAAGGAACCCCAGATGATTGGCAAAATGCACTAACAAGATATGCAGTGGATACATGTGCAGGCACAACCCATTGTGGGTTTGTAAAAAGGAAACAGCTGCTCTGCACATGCACTGCTACTACTGTGCAATTTGACTTTATGGAAAATAATTCATAATAAAAGGCTATAAGAAAGTGCTTTACACTCCAGCAAATGAAACAACTGTCCACTCTGGCTAGCAATGACTTTCCTGGCTCTGTGACAGGGGTGCAAAGGCAGCCCTGTGTTGGAAAGTTTTTAATGCTTGATGTTTAGTTGGGTTTTTATATTCTTTTGGAAGCTGTCCAGAGGAGGACGAAAGAAAACAAAATACATAAAACACAGTTACATTAGGAACAACAACAACAATCACCCTGAGGGGCACATCCCCTTTTAGGCAACCCCCCAGGGGCCACAGGTCATTGGTGGGAAGGACTAGAGGCAAATGTGGACAGAGCAACAAATGTAAAATTCACCTTTGTATAATAGGCTAGTTTTTACACACACTCTCTCTTCTCCATCAAGAAGAGGCACTGGTGCCAACTTGAATAAAATATTGTGGGAGCCTAGGTAAGCCCCGCCCTGCATAATTGATCACATGGTCCAGTGCACACACACACCATTTGAATGGGAATGCCCATCAACTTTGTGGGGGCCCAGCTCCCTCAAATATTTTACTATGGGGGCTGTGAAGCTCCCATGGCCCCTAGGAGTTGGCTCCCATGACAAGAAACATTATCAAGGATACATTCCAGCCAGGCAGCAGATGGTGTCCATTGGGACTGGTAGGGCAGAAGGCAAGGAGTCCAACAGCAGGGGGAGCCAGAGCCAAGGATAGACTGAGCCAACTGCAATAATGTGCTCCATAATCAACACACACACACACACACACACACACACACACACACACACACACACACACATTTTAAAATCATATTTGCAGCTGTGTGTCTGTGTGCATGCTCCTTGCTTTGGCCCTGCACTTGGATGCTCAGGTGGTGACAGCAGCTAAGACTACCTTTGCCCATCTGAGACAGGTGCACCAGCTATGGCTAATCCTTTCCATTAAATGTCCAGAGTAGCAATAAAACGAGTCAAACATCTAAAAAAACAATTCCAATGCAGATCCAGACTAGGAAAGATATCTACTTGAAAGCCTTGTTCAAAGAGGAAGGTCTTTGGTGGAGTACTGTGACATATGCCTTAAAAGTAAACATCTGCCCCCCTGGATTAATGGAGTGTGCTCTGTGTGGGGTTGCCATTGAAAGAACTAAGAGCTGTATTCAACTAAGTTACACAGGCACACCTCAGAGATATTGTGGGTTCGGTCCCAGACCACTGAAATTAAGTGAATAGCACAAGAAAGCAAGTCACACAATATTTTTTGTTTCCCAGTGCATGTAAAAGTACATTGTTTTGAAAAGCAATGTACATACTTTAATTTTAAAAAATACTTAATTGCTAAAAAATGCTAACCATCATCTGAGCATGGCCAGGACAGGCTCCTGCAGCCTCGTCTCCAATTCAGCAGCAGCAGCTCCTTCAGTCATTCAGGTTTTTTTGGGGGGGACACATTATCTGCGATGCACAATACAGCAAAGCTCAATAAGACAAGGTATGCCTGTACTAAGAGTTGCATTCAACTTACACTCAGAGTGGAGCCACATATATAAATTGACCTAACTTAGTCATGTCTGTCCTTCTCAATGGCTCTACTGCGAGGAGGTTGTCTGACGCTGATTAAACCCTAAAATTGTTGGAGACTCACCACAATTATATATTATATATAGAACCAGCATTGTGCATATATCTAAAAGTCACGACTAGGGACATAACAAAGTAACAGGAGGGATGAATGGGCAGGAGTAATCAGAACAGCAAGAAGTGAGCACTTCAGTTGCACTTGCTTAGGCTTAGTGCAACTGCATAATCTTTCTTTTCTGTTTTAATTGAGAAATTCATAAAATATCCTTGTTTGCTTTTATTGGCTGTTGCACCTGTCATAATCTCTGTATACAACATATACCTCTCTTCTGCCAAGTTGCCTCATAGTTTACAATGTGGTTAGTAAAAAGCATACATTATGGCATGACTTTATAGAAGAATTAGTCTCTTTGGAGCTAACAAAAATATCTTAATCGTTCAGAGAACCTTATGAAGAGCCAGCTAGGCATTGCGATATTGGAAATAGATTGGTGAAGTGTTATAAAAAATGCAATTAATCATTTTGAATCTCCCCCTCCCCTTCTTCAAGTGTTTTTGTTCTGGACAATTAGCTCGCCAGAGTTTGTTTGTGTAAGGTGTGTGTAATAAGTTTATAGAGCATGGCAGCTGACATAATGTAGTTCTTGGCAAGCTTTCGCATTCCCTTCCCACAAGTAACATTTTGAAATGATAACACAACATTCATAACTCCCCACCAAGAAAAAAATCGTCAGAACCCACAATCATATTTTAAGTCTGCATTGTTAAACCCCTTCATTGACATAGCTATATGGAAAATATCATTTATTTTGTCTGAAGTTTAATTCTTCAACCAGACGTTGGAAGCCAGAAATAATGCTCCGACATGTTAAAGATAATAATTTAAATAACTAGGAAATAATTGAAGCAAACTGTAAATTAAATGGTATTAAAGTCTGGGAGGTGGGGGCACAGTGGCATGCTTTTCAAGGCATGGTCAACATAGCATAATACTGGCTTTGACTGTCTATATAACTGCAAACACACTTGCAGTCCAGTATTCAAAAGAGGCTATTTACATAAAGAGATTCACTTGTACAGTACATAGTTTCTGATTCAGTGCTTATTAGCTTTCTAAGAAGTTTGATTAATTCAAAACAGTGGGAATGACTTGGAGGTAAATGTGTTCAGTACAGAAGTGTTGGTCAATATAACATTCTGGATGTTCACTTATTTATCATGCTTTCGTGTTTTATTAAAGCACAGATAAGTAAATTGCTGGTGCCCTGCCAAATGTTGCTGTGTAATCTTATTGTCACAGTGCACCCTGATCCAGCAGGTTCATCTTATGCGGATATATAAATTGCAGAAATGTCAAGAGCTGATTTCAAGATGGGGAAAATTACAGACTTTATTGCCCAGGCAGGCACATTATGTGACTCGTGAAAGCAGCAAAATAACCAGACTGTGCAATGGTCATTGGATAAAATCAGGCCACATCTTTATTGACAGCAGCAGGCAGGACAAGGGTTTGCATGGCATTGGGTCCCGGGATCAGTTCATCATTCCACAAGCCCCATGTTGATGGAATGCATCTGCTGGGTTTGGTATGACTAGAGTCAGTGAGTGTTGAAACTTGCCGTGGCACAAAACTATCCCTCTGTATGTCAGATAATTCTTCTAAATTTGAAAAAATGGAGAAAACCCATTTTACCATCCCAGAAAGATTAGCAATGGTAAAAATGATGATCCTACCAAAACTGCTCCTAATTTGGATCCCATTCCCAGTTTGGATCCCACTTCCAGATCCGAAAGTTGAATTTTGTTCCCATTGTAGATGTTGCCTGTTTGCAGATCTTTTAGGTATATTTAATAAAAGTTTGTTGCAGTTTCAGTCCCACAAATTTGTTGTCACATCTCCCTTTGAATGGCGTGTGGGTACAGTAGGATTAAAAGCAGAAAGGCAAACCTGAAAGAAAAGAGTCAAATGAATGCAAATGCGGACTGCATTTTAAAGCCCTGGCTGTGCTATGTGTACTCTGTTGGATAAATATTTTGATTAAGCCTTCTAGGCCAGCATCTTTCCTGGATGAAAGTAAATAAATGAAGCAGCAGCAGAGAGGTGAAGAACTGGGTTAATAATACTGGCTTTCCCCATTTTTTGCCTACTCCTCAGTTTAACAGCTGGCATACAGCAAGCCCCATAAACAAAATCATGCCAATATGTATATATACATTTGACTCTGCATATCAGATGGCAAATCATCCATGAAGATGTTTGATTTGGTTTACTACCAAACCATAGACACCTTTCACGTTTGCTGTTCTTGCACGTTTCATAGAAGGCATGAAAACGTTAAAACTCTAGAAGGTGTAATATTTTGCACTCCCCCCTCCCACCCTGTTGTAACATTGCCTTTGCAAAGAGTAAATGTTTGTTTAATTATCTAAATAACATTGGCAAAGTCTCCTCATTTCAAAGATACAAAAAGTCAGTTGCCTCTTGCTTATTGGACAAGTTTGGCTAAGTCGATGTTGATGAATTTATCTACCAGCTTTGAAAAAATTAATTTTAGATCTGTTCTTTTGAAAAACAGTAAACATCAGTGGATTGAGTCCTGCACTGAAAGGTAGCTTAGGCTGCAATCCAAACCCACCACGCTGGGGTGGGACAAGGTAGCATGGAGCTGAGGTCTCCTTGAACAAGACCCAAAACTGCTCCATTGGTCTCTGCTTGTGCAGCGAAGCCAGTATCACACCTCTTGCACACAACTCTCCATTCTACCTGCTGAAAGTGCAGAGCAGAGAGGGGATGGAGTGACCTGGGACCCAACAGCCATAATTTGATGGCACTGGGCTGAATCCGGGCTGTACCAATTCGCCAGTTTCCTAAGCCTGGTTCAAGTTTCATAAAAGAGGAATGGAATTTTCTTTAAAAAAGAAAAAAAACAAGTCAAGCGAATCTCCACCCCCCCCTAATTTCCATCTTACGCCTTGATCCTGACAAGAAGCAGGCTAATTTTTTTTATTCTCACATATTATGCTCATAGATATGCTCATAGGTATATTACACGCATTTGCACTGCAAGTTTCTTAAAATAACCATGACATAAACTGATACATACAAGATTGAACTGTATAAAAATGATAGGAGTGTGCAGTTGCTATGTAATAATGAGCCCAACAGAGGTGATATTACCTCTCCCCAAAGTTAAACTATAGTGTCAGCTAAGGCAAGTCAGATCAGGGATCCCAGAAAGGCAATTGTTCAAAAGATTCCAAAGAGTGTGTTTGTGCAGTTAGACTACTGTTTCAATGGACTAATGCTGTTGATTACAAATAGCAAATATTATGCAGTGTAATAAATAGGGTAAATTATCTTTGGTAATATGGTGCCCTGAGCAAGCCCAAAATTGGGTATCCCAACATGGATCTTCTCAGTTATGGATCTTCTCAATTTTGCTCCCCCTCAGCTTGGTGTCCTGTGTGGGGAAACTGTCCCCACCACCCTAAATCCAATGCTGAACCCCTCCTCCACTCTACCTCCAGTGTCAAGAAATGATATTTCCTCTCTGTTGCACTACCCTGACATGGTTACACACACAATTCAATTTGGCTATGCAGTGAGATTGTAAAGGTAGCTAATTACCTGTAAGGGAGCTGTGCTTCACCAACATTGTTTGCCCTCGGCGATGTCATCACATAACAAAATCTCACTGGCTTCTTGATGACATCACTGTTACTGGGATGAAAGAGAGCGTGCTCACGTGCTGATCAGGCAAGTGAGCTGCAGTCAACCATTGTTGAAAAGGTAAGGTTGGAGTCTTTCAGAACACTTCTCAACTTTCCTCAAGACCCCTTTTTGTGCCAAAAATGTACCCTAGAAGACTTGGATCAGCCCCGGCAATAAACTCTTCAAGTAACAAATGCTAACTTCAAGGCAGCATACTATATAGTCAGCTGGTTGTAATAAAATCCAGTTTAAATTGATTGAATAATAATTTTATTCCATCCAGTTTTCCCTTTGAAAAACGTTACATCAAATAGGCGGACAGTTGTTCCAGATGGTGATACATTCACTTTAAAACACACACATTCTCATTGATTTTTATATGAGCATATGGCGGATGGATCAATTAATCAGTAATTATCTACCTCCTATTTCCAATCAAAAAGGGCACTGTTGACCAAAATAAAACACATAGACAATTTATTAACAAACAATAAAATCAATTATATACCTAATCATTCAAAAAATATGATCAAGGTCCAAATGTTACTTAAACACACACATGTTGAGGCATGACCCATGAGATCTTTTCCTCTTGGGGAAGCAACACCCCCCCCCCCAGTATAGTTTTCTGTATCACAAACAGATTGTGAGGTGGGAAGAAAAAGAAACATTCTTGGGGGGACGGTGGGAGCACTGGTTGCCTGTTGTAATTGTTTGTGTTCAGAGGATGTGGCTGTTGCCTGGCTGAGTTTGTGGGTAGGGTTGCTTGAAGGTATTTGTGTGTGGGAGCTTTAATTTTTTGGAAGGGTGGGTGTGTCTGGCGATACTCAGCACACACACACACGCACACACGCACACACACACACACACCCCGCCGCCACCAATCTTCCTTCTGGGCACCTTGTTGTGCCATGAGGTTTGGCATTTAGGACTCGGACCCAGTTTGTGCCTCTTACTCAGTTTCTTGGTCAACTTGTCTTTTGAAACTAGTCAGACCCCCTATAACAGCCATTTATAGTGGTGACTATGATAGTTTCTCAAATTTTGAGAAATGCCTGAAGGTCCAAAAGGTTTGGGGAGAGCCCTGGATTAGATTCCACTTCATCAGAAGCATGAAGTGCCTTTCTCAATATACAGACTAACACGTTTCACCATCTGTAGCCACACCACATTTTTCTCCCCCATTCTGTAAGTACGGTATATCACATATGGAACTGAGTTAAGGGTCATAGGCTCCAAGAGAGAGGAACTGTCTAGAGTAGAGTGTGCAAAAATAATACCAGCCCTTTCTTAACAAAAAAATTAGAGCAGATATATTTAATTCTTTTTTGCTGAAAAAACACTTGTTATATAAAGTTAAACCCAGCCAAGACTAAATGAAGGGTACTACTTAGATCCATTTAAGTTATTTCTGTAGCAATTGTGTTTGTTGCTGGTTCTTGCTGTCAAGTTATAAAGTATGAAGAATACAGACATGTCTGAGTATACTAAAGGGTTCACACCAAGAAATCTTCCTTGGCTGTGATTTGCCAGTGCATATGCACTGCAGATTTGGTGATATGTGTTGGCTGTTTATAAATTTCCTGTAGGGATCACTCAAGTAACAGTTGTGTTGTAGCTCCAGCAAATATAAATGAACCATAAAATGTGAGGTGGATTTTTTGAGCCAAATCAGGGTGCAACATCAGGCTGTTGGAAATGAACTGAATTCTCCCCTGTGTTTTAGTGCATTCTCCCTGTGTTGCCACATCAGAGACATTAGCTCAAACTCCCTGAACAGGAGGTTATAAATGGTACTTTGACAATAGGGTTCATTTGTAAATAAAAAATTGCTGAGGTGTTTTCGAATGACCCAGATCTCCCCAGCTGAATAAATTTTCAACTAAGTTGTTGCAAATGTGTTTTATTTAGTTAATTATATCTGGTTTCTTTGAAGCCTTCCAAAGGCCTATCCCTGTAAGCCTTGCACTCCATCATCTGAACTGAGCATGGTTTCTGGAGACAGTGACCAAGTGGAGTTGTACTAGCAGACAGATGATGTTGCAGCATCTGATAGGACTGCTGGATGCTCTAGATGTGTGCAGTTCCAAAGCTAAAAGAGCCAGGAAAACTCAAGAGGTTGGGACCAAATTGTTAACAAGGTGTTTTAGAATAGGGTGGTCCCAGGACCTGCGCAAGTCATTCTGCTGCCCATCAGAGGCACCACTTTCTGCCACCAGTGCACCTAATCTCACTCCTCCCACTTCTGTTTATGCTGGTGTATCAGCAGTGGAATTGCGGGTGTGCTGAGACTCTCCAAGGGCCCTTGCCCAACAATGCCTCACCCTGATGAAGGACCCTGAGAAATGTAAGGCCCTTCCAGAGTGAGGTGCTGGGTGTGTGATGCTGTTGAAAGAGTGCTGCAGTGCTCTTGCTGCTTTGCTAAACTTCAGACAGTATTTGCTGTGGCAATCGATGAGGCTACCTCACCCAGAATGCCTCACTCTGAGGAAGCGGTCCTCAGCAAGAGGCTTTCTAGAATAGGCACTAAGCACCTTGCAGACAGCATGCAAGCATTGAATCCCTCGCAGAGGAGAGAGGCATTCTGCCGTAGCTGCCACTAGAAAGCCCTGCAGGAACCCTGCTGACTGTATTGCTGTAGCAGGAACACTACGTTGTCTGAGACAAAACTGTCCGTGTAGCTAATAGTCAGGCTGCCCCCAAATGGTCCCAAATGTTCTTCTTGTTTAAATATTTGTTCTTCCTCGAGCCCTGTAAAATTTGGAAATATGTGTATTGCCTCCTAAGAACCAGGGACTTTATAGTGTCTCTTGTGGGTCATCAAAATATGCCAAACTCAAGTTTAAGATTCAGCATCAAGGCCTTCTGCATTTAAGATGCATTCTTCAGTCATTAATGCAACTTCCTATTCATATCTATGTCAGGGACAGGAAAATCGAGCCTGCAGCTAAAGTGTAAAATTCAGAGAGAGCAGAAGCGCCCTGCCTTCTCGCTCCCTGTCTCTCTCTTCTGCCCTTGCCATTTCTAGAATTTGTTATTCCTGAGAACTGATTTACAGTAGGATCACATTACCCCTCGAGGTTAACAAGCTTAGCCATAAAGTTATAATTCATGTTTTTGACATTTTAATAAGACTTAATAGAACAGTTTAAAAAGTTAGCATAGACGTTGTGTATGATTCCTTGTATGGACTGATCACCCTTTTGGCGCTGAAGCATACAGCAATGCTTAATCATAAGGTACATTTTAGAACTCCAAAGTCCTTTTAAACATGGTATTTTCCCAAGGTTGTTGAACATCTGTAAATGAGCGAAGGACAATTCTGATTGTGATGTTGACAGTGAGCTGCAAAGATACCTCTATCAGGTCAACAGACAAGGAATGTAACATAGCAGACTTGTACTGGGGAGGCCTGGTTTTAAATTCTTGTTCAGTTATGAAGCTCACAGGCATGAGATGAGGATAAATTTGCTCAGCGTCCTGATTAATACCTGGCAAGCTTCAAATTTGCAACAAACATAAAATCTTTGTTGAGTAACCCACATTATATTAGAGGGAAATGTGTGTATAAATGCACATATTTTGGGAAACAATGTAACTATACCTTGATGCTAATAAAAATGAAGCACTTCCCATTTTCTAAAATGTTTTAGCATGGAGGATAAACTTCTTTGAATTTTATGGTAGTTCATGAAATATCCTTGTCACACTGTCAGAAAAGGAGATGTACAAAAATGACATTCGCTGTTTGTCAAATATTGGAAAAGATAAGAATGCAATTGAAATAGTCAACTCACTCAAAATTTGGTTCAACACAACTAGCAAAATTTTTTTGACTGTAATCTCCCGTCCATTAATCTTTGCATTTGTGCCTCGTTAGACAGACCTAAACATGGCCTTATGAGTAAGTCAGGTACAAAGTTGTTAACTTACTGTATCCAACCAGTCCTGTAATCCTTCTAATTTAATTTTTATATTTTAAGATTCCCCCCCTGTAGTTCCACAGAACTGATGTGTTTCAATTTCTATAAGGTTTGCAAACTGAGATAAACCCTTGAAATAATGCAAAATAAGTGAGTTACATCTATGCTGGTTGTGTTTAAAGAAAGAAACAGACAAAAGCTTCCCCTTCAGAGTTTGTTTACTTGAACTTGTAACCTTTGGAAATCTGAACCTCTATAGGAGGGGAGAGATGAAACATAATCACATCAATCCCTCCTCAGCTTCTCCATAGTTTTATTGCACTGCTCCGTATCTCAGAGGCAACTTGGATTTTTTGTCTGCAGGGGCACATCACACTTGACTGAACGACATTGTGTGATGGTGACATAGTAATAATCTGAACTGGCTTCCTGAATAAATGTTGGCTCAGTGCCATATGTTATTGCTTGTGCACTGATTTTCAGGAGCTTCTTTTTTTAGATGAAGTTAAGTGATGAAGTAAGGGACGCAGGTGGCGCTGTGGGTAAAAGCCTCAGCGCCTAGGGCTTGCCGATCGAAAGGTCGGCGGTTCGAATCCCTGCGGCGGGGTGCGCTCCCGTCGTTCGGTCCCAGCGCCTGCCAACCTAGCAGTTCAAAAGCACCCCCGGGTGCAAGTAGATAAATAGGGACCGCTTACAAGCGGGAAGGTAAACGGCGTTTCCGTGTGCGGCTCTGGTTCGCCAGAGCAGCGATGTCACGCTGGCCACGTGACCCGGAAGTGTCTTCGGACAGCGCTGGCCCCCGGCCTCTTGAGTGAGATGGGCGCACAACCCTAGAGTCTGGCAAGACTGGCCCGTACGGGCAGGGGTACCTTTACCTTTAAGTGATGAAGTAACCTATTACAGCTGGTCTAAGTGTCAGCATTACTCATGCTGAGGACAGGAAAAGTGCGTTTATTTTTCACATGTGCCATCCCTAGACCTTCCCACTTTCAGAAGAAAATGCATACTATGTGTGCCAGAGATAAAGGAGCACTGCCCTGGAAGCATGTGCTTGTAGAATTAAGCATTAAGGAGCATAGCTACCTCAATGCCTTCTACTAGCTCTGTGACACTGACAGCATTGCAGCTGCAAGGGGCACATTATGAAGCCGTGGCTGACAGCCTCCAAACAAACCGTTTTGTTTATTTTAATAATCCCAAGCCCTCAGTGCAGATGGTATGTTTAAAAATGCAAATATAAAATACTGTGTTAATAGTTGATGCTTGAAGTATGGAGGTAGTCAGCAATAATGAGGGAATGTTGATAATCCTGTGAGTAATCTGGTAGTTGCTCAGAATTGCTGAGTTATTTCAGTGCATGTTACCATTGACGATTAGGTGACGGTCCATATTCATGAAATGCTTGAGGGGTTATCAATGCTTCCTTAGGATAATTTTACACAATATATATATTGAGGAAAAATAATCTGTTGCCTAACCCCAATCCAGGCAAGAAAGAACTGGCATTTTGGATTGAGTCTGTAAACTACTTTGGCAGCCAGTGCAGTCAGGCCAGGATCAGTGCTCAAACCATCTTGCCACGGTGAGCAGGACTATAGCTAGCGGGTGGCGAGGTGGATCCCTGCCAGGGGCGCAGGCAATGTGGGGGCGCAAAATCGGCTAAAAAATATGTCCATAAATATAAGTATCTATTATTGTCTCATAAGGAATTGTTTTAAATAGAGGGTGAATTGAATGGGGGGGGGGATTGGAGGAGAGGCGGAAAGAAGAGCATATTTGTCTGTGGCTAGGGGGCGCAATCTGGACGGTTCTGCCAGGGGTGCAAGAACCCCCAGCTACGGCTCTGATAGTGAGAAACCTCTGAATTCTGCACCAACTGAAGTTTCTGAACTGTCTTCAGAGGCAGCCCCATGTATAACACACTGCAGTAATCTAACCTAGAGATTAGGTGTCTGAAGGCACTCTGATGTTGATGTGACTTTTGGAAAATGGTTAGCTTGAGGCTCTGGCATTTTTTCATCATCACAAGATATACTTTCTGTGTGCCTTCAGAGATGGTAGTATTGAACTGGTGATGTGTTGACCTTTGAATGGCAATGGAACATAGAAAGGCTTCCCTAATCTCCAGATGTTTTGGACTACAACTTCCATCATCCCTGACCATTGCTCATGCTGGCTGGTGCTGATAGGAGTTGTAGTCCAGGACATCAGAAGGAGATCAGGTGTGGGAAGGTTTCTCTGCCACATGCAGATTCAAACTGGCTGAATCACTGGATTAATTAAAATTGAAAGCAAGCAAATGCTTTACATCTGGTGTCATGTCAAGTCTTGTGGATAATTTAAGGTTAAAATAACAAGGTGGCTAATATTTATTTGGAATAGATTCAGTTTGGTTTTGGAATTTGTACAAGAAATGTGAATTTTAATGAAAATTTAAAACATTAATTTTTTTTAAAGAAAGAAACAAAAACAAGAAACTCATTTCCTTTAAGTGGTATTGTTTCCAGGCATCAGCAATACAACAGCTAAATGTTTTTGTTCTGCTTTAAAAATATATCAACTTCAATGTATGTCTTAAAGCAAACAGCTTGTGTTCAAGACTTGAAATGTTTAACTGAGATTCTGATATCTGTGCATAATCAGCATAGCCGTTGAAAAGATGTGGGGAGAAATGGAAAAATAAATAAAATGTCACACTACAGATGTTTTCATCACATTTCACTTCAGAGAGTGACAAGAGGATTGAACGGCCATGACAAGCACCAATGACTGATAAATTTGAATGGTTCAGGTAAGAATCTGCGTAGCTTGAGAGCTGTTTCCTTTCATATGAGCCTGCTAGGTGCCAGGAGGTCCTACTCCATATGTTTCATTGGGCTGAAGTGCAGAGAACAGTGCCTTCTTGGTAGTGGTGCCTAGATAAGTTCCAGCAGATTAATTCTTGTGGCGTTCTACTAAGAAATAAGCCCCATTGAGCTCAATGGGACCAAGGCAGCATGCACCCCACACACTTAAAGCACATGACTTCCCCCAATGAATCCTGGGAACTGAAGTTTACCCTACATGGTACTACAATTCCTTGTACTCTTAACAAATTGGAGTTCCCAGGATTTATTTATTTTTTTTGGGGGGGGAGTTGTGGGCTTTAAATGTGAGGTGTGTCCCGTATTATGAGAATATCATAGGAGTTCTGTACTATAAGCTTTTTTTTTGGGTCCATTCAGTATCTTGAAGCTTTGCACAGCATTGTTTCTGCAAACAGCTGGTGTTCAGCAAAACCATAGAAAGGGGCTGCCACCTGTCATAGGTGTGAGTTAAGATGTGCTTTCACCAAAGGAACGATGGGAAAAGTTAGCTTACAGTGAAATGTGCATTATGTTCATTTCTCTTTATGGAAGCTGGAGTTTGCTGGCCTTCTGGACACATGCCAGAATAAAGAGAGTGCAGTGGGGAGAAAGCTTTGTAGCCTACTCCTGGTGAAAGAAGCAGACCTTTTATTACTTTACTAGTAAATGTATATATGGATTTTGCTTTTTAATACTTTGTTATTGTAATCTGTAATAAGGCCATAAATAAATATGAATGCAAACCTGGTAACTGACTCTGGACTTCAGAGCACCTGGCATTGGAGGGGCCTTTCTGCTACCAGCCATATATTGAGAATTGGCTCGCACTCTTCATTTTTACACATTTAAGACCTTCTAACTTTTATTCATCTATTGTACCATTGAAAAAGGGACTGCCTCTAAGTGTTGCATTTGTGGAATTTGTCATGTCCTGCTATTTCTAACCATTTCAATCAGGAAAACGTGAGTGTGAATGATTTGCCTTACTGACAGTTTCTTTCTGATATCTATTTTGTTAATCTTTGCATTCTAAAATTTGACTCGGGGTTCACAAAAGAGGAAGGGGAGCGAAATGGAAGCAACGGTAAACAGGGGAAGAATATGTATTTAATTCATTATACCTTCTTGCTTACCATATGTCAGCCTTCCATGTCCTGGAGCGCTGCATATATTTTGAACTACTGCTCCGATCACCCTTGAACCTGGGTCATGCTGGCTAGTGCTGATGGGAATTGTAGTCCAACATCACCTGGAGGCTACCTGGCTGAAGAAGGCTAGAAGGATGAGCCAAAGGCTAGGTGGAATTCCAGCCAGGTGGGGCATAGTTAATTGGGGAGAGGCTTTCATGAACCTGTTTAAATGGATTAGCCTCTCCCCAGAACCCCTACCTTACAATGGGAGGCTTCTGCACACTTGTTGTATTCTAAGGGTTGTGTTGTCCTATAGTTTCCATGATTCTGTGTGACCCTGAAGGCATAACACAGTTACAAGATGACTTGGCAATACCGTAAATAAATTACACCTAGAAGAGAACATTCAGGGACCAGAAATTAGCTGCATAACAGAAGAATCCCATAACAGAAGAATCCCATCATAACAGAAGAATCCCATCAATGCTTTGTAAAATAGTTTAACAATATGACATTTCTTTGAGAGAGAACTACCTGGAGCATGAGGAGTGGTAGAGGACAGTGTGATGGGATGAGAGAATCTGTCAGTTTCGTTCTCTTAGTTTCTCATTTTTCCAATCATTATCATCATCACTTTGCCATTTTTGTAAATAATAAAGTCCTTACAAAATTCCATCAGCATTCTAACATGCATTTCTTCTGATATACATATTTTTATTTTGACTACTATACACATTTTTGCAAAGCACATTTTCCCTAATATTCATAATTTCCCTAATGCATTTTTGTATGTTATTTTCAGTAATATATGCATTTTTATGCACACTTTATCTCAGTCTATGCATTTGTGTACACATTATTTGGCTGGAGACCTGCTTTGCAAAATTCGGAGAAGTGCAAATGTTGAAGGCTGCCCATATTTTGCTTCACGTATGGTTTTGAAAAGTGAGAATTAGGTAAATTTGCCCTTGAATGCTAACTAAATCCATTTACTCTCCCATCCCTGGATGTGAAATGCATTTTGAAGGGACACAAAGAGAATGTTTGTGAGGATACTGGAAGAATTATGGAGGGGAGTTCTTAAGATTAAGTAATTGTGGGTACAACGTTTTCTTCAGAAAGGCTCAGAATGCTGTGAATGTTTTTGTCACACATCTGGTATCTAGGAGAGTGCCGCATTCGCTGTGCCACAGCTGCCAAATTGCCTTTCTGTGCCTCTGATTTCCTGTTCTTTAATGGGAGATCCTATATCAGCAACACTCTGTCACTTTGGGGGCTTTTTGCCATGAAAAATAATATACAGGCAGGCAAAATATATGAAGCTTTGGTAAGGTTTTGATGGGGGAAAGTTATGCACATGTTTGGATTTTGTATTCAAATTATGACAGTCTGCTCAAGCCAAGTGCTAATGAAACAAATTGCAGATGTTGAGTCATTGCTATTTATGTTAAAATAAATAAACGGAATTGCCATTTAAGAAAACAAATGTTGTCAAAAGCTTCCACTTGGTATTTGCTTGAAGACTGTAGGTTGTTATGCCCAGTCAGTATATGCATCAGCTGTTTGGGGCCTTCACCTCTCTTTTTGTGTGATTTGCTTTTTTGGTGTACTACTCTCCCCCAGCATGCACTTTATTATTATTTTTTACATTTACATTTATTTAATTTTGCTGTGTCCTCAGTGTCTGACACCTTGGGTGCTCTCTAGCCTGTCCTGCTGCACATTTTAGTGCTGGTTTGCACAGGACCATTCATGTTGATGTTGGATTCTGGAATGGATGTCTAGATATGATTTATCTATTCATTTCATGGCAATAGCAGAAAGCTAAATATAAATGTGTTTTTTAAAAGAGAGCAATGAATGTTAAATGGGATATTTACAAGGTGAAAAAGAACACGTATTTTAGGAGCTGGTTCCCCCCCCTCTCTTTCACTCAGTGCTGTCTGTCACATTTTAAGAGTTTAAACAAATGCCCCTATTCACATCTGGTCCCTATAGGCTCAAGGGCTGGTTCTGTAACCTGGTGGGGAAAATGGGCTATATCATGCTTTGAAATGCTTATATCAGACTTGACATAAAGTTAAAGTGTTTTGGCACAGTCTGTGATTACTTTATTGGCATATGGGTCAATCAGGTTTTGTTTTAATTCAATAAAAGTGCAGTTATTACCCAGTTGTTACACAGAGTGCTGGTGGTTACTCTCAGGTTTTTGCACTTCTGTTGCAAAGGTATCACCTTTTTTCAGCAGTAAATGAATTGGGTCTGATTCCAGATTTTGGGT
Organism: Podarcis bocagei; assembly: GCF_964188305.1. NCBI lineage: Eukaryota > Metazoa > Chordata > Lepidosauria > Squamata > Lacertidae > Podarcis > Podarcis bocagei. The sequence continues at coordinate 58,313,640 of NC_138133.1, forward strand.
GGCCCTGGGCGGGCTCCCTTACACTGCCCCTACCCAAAACAGCACTTCTTCTGCTGCCAGCCTTCCCTTTGCTCGTGAGAGGGGTTACTTGGTAATGTTGTAATGGGTTGTTAACTAAGCAGCTGCTTGACCATCATACTCCTAATACCACGACTGAGTCAGCCTGTGTGCAAGTGAACCAGGGAGGGGCGAGTCTGTGCTGCTGCTCCAAAGCCCAAATAGCAATTGGTGTTGGTGTGTCCTGCTGGGGTACATGGCTATTGGGAAATGTCCCACCATGCTGGATGCTGATACTGGGCTAGGAATCAACTGTATTTTGTACCAGGGAAAATGCAACGTCTTGTCCATTCCTGCTGTGAATGTTGTGTGGAATGTGATTTTTAAGAGTTGGTTAGAGAACCCTGCTCTTCTCAGGGACCTAGAGTCCTGAGAGTGGTTTAGTAGTTAATCACTCTTCCCAGGGAAATCTGGTGGAAGTTGTATCTTTCTGAGGGGAAATAGGGGTATCCTGATAATTCTTAGCACAAATCCCCTCATTCCTTGGGAGAAGTCATGACTATTTAAAGTGGTATGATATTGTTAATTGTATAGTGCAGATTGAGGGTATGTATGTATGTATGTATGTATGTATGTATGTATGTATGTATGACATTTATATCCTGCTTGTTCTTCAAGGGACTCAAAGCCAGGACTGGTTCTGTCAGGCAGAGTAAAGCAAGTGCCTCAGGTGGCAGATGTGAGGAGATGGCAGCAATCACTACCGCTTAAAGCTACCTAGCTCTGTACCTCCAAAGCGAGCCAGCTACCCTCAAGTACAGTGGAGGTTGCTTCCCATCACCAATATTTATGTAATACAGTAGACTCACAACTTAGGCATATGTAACTTGTGCACATTCAGCTTTGCACGCTTGGCCAAAAGAGAAGAAAAGAAAGGGGACGGCATCTGGGGGGGAAACTTTGGCAATCCCAACCGCCGCTGTGACCAATTTGGTTGACTATGCACAATTTTGCCTATGTGCTCTCCCTGGAATGTGGAGTTGCGGGCCTACTGTATTCAAATTCCAGTGTGGTTGGATTCTGTAAGTGGAATGGGTGTACGTGGGTGTACATCATGTCCTTTGTCTCAGGCAGCAAAAGTATTGGGGCAGACTTTGTCAAAGCAACATAAAATTACAATAAAAACCCCCAAAGTGTTTTAATCAATGTATGGCACCCTAACAAACATTCTGTGCCTGCTTTCAGATTCACCTGATTCTAGGAGCTCTAATCATGTACACATGCCAGATTATGAGCAAAGCATTACCAACCTATGGTGGTATATTAGCTAGTGGCCAATTCAGAAAGTGCAACAAAGCATTTTACAGGGTTCTGAAAAGACTGTCATTGTGTACCTCAAGGAATCAAGGCAGAGCTTTTGTCTGTCCACTTTTACAAAGACCATAGAATCGCAGAGTTGAAAAGAACTCTGACGGTCATCTGGTTCTGCCCTCTGCTATTCAGGAATCTTTGCCCAACGTGGGACAAACTGCTCAAGTTAGTTTCTGGTTATTAAAAAGATTAAGGGTGATCTCATGGGCCCCAGGAACATCAAAATGAGAAGAGCATATACTTTATAGATACATATCCAAGTTCACTCATTAAGAGTCTCTCTCTCTCTCTCTCTCTCTCTCTCTCTCTCTCTCTCTCTCTCTCTGGGTTCCTTATTCAGGCACTGACCCAGACATACACCTGCTTAGCTTCAGCAAGGTGGTAGTATCATGTACCTACCAACCATACCCTAATACCACTACTAGAGGAAATATGAACCAGAACCCCACACCTCCCACTGAGGGACAGCAGCGTATTTATAATGGGCATACGTCTGTAGAAAATAGCACTACTTCATAGCAATATCCCATACTGAGACATAAGCCCATAGTCAGCATAAATGGAACCAAGTCTCATGGTGTGAATGATTTAGCTGCATCAGAAGACAAATCAGTGGGTGGCTCACATGTATGCCTCAATCTGGAATTGAATTCACAGAAAGAAGGCATTTTCTATGAACGTGGACTCACACTGGCTTGGTTTGCATCTCATGGTAAGCCAGACTGTGAATGAGGCGACTGTGAAATAGCAAGAAATGTGTTTTGCTTTCTATACGATCAGAAATGGACAAAGATCTGAGATGGGGTTTTGGCTGCAAGACCTTATTAAAGGGTGGGGATGGAAAATGTTGTGAGGGTAGTTCAAGGTTAAGCTTTCTTGTACTGATGTAATAATGTTGCCTTTACACTAAATTGCCTCTTGGGGATCCAGCAACACAGTAATAGCCCTTTCACTGCACGTGCAGGTTGTTCTAAATGTGTGTAAAAAAATTCATGGCTATTTTTCAGTGATCAGACTTCAGCAATGTTTACTTTGTGGGCTATAGTTTTCAGATAGACTTCAGTTTTGTGGCCGTTTTACTATTTAAAATTGGGTTATTTATTTTAGCATAGGGTTTATTGCACATTATATAGTTACATTGTAACTACATGACCCAAGGCACCTAGGGAAAGGTTTATTATTATTTTTAAAGAAAGTTGGATTGGACTGAAACTTGGCATGAATCATATCAGAGAAGCACATGAATATAAATTTGTCCCATGTGCCCAAAGAAGCACATCTGGTAAGGGATCCTAAATAAATACCTGAATGAAGCATGGGTTTAACCGATATTAGCAAAGAATGAAATCACAGGTTTTGTAAGAAGAAACAAGCTCCGTGAAGAAAATCAAAAGTTTGTTTTAGGATTTTAAGCGTAATATACCACAAGTTTGTTTGAAAGATGATGGAAAGCAGAGTATACAATGCCAAATAACAAGTTAGCGAATCATTGGCACAGATGCGTGAGTTATTCAAGGATATAAATATGGAACAGCTCAATGTTCTAGTTAGAGCTGTGTGTAAATGGCATCTCAAAATTCGTCAGCCTATCTGTCAGAAATGGGGGGACTGAGGAACCAGTTCACCAAATTTCTCCAGAGAGGAGATACTATCTATTATTTAGGGACAAGGCTTGCCATTAGAAGTGGCAGTACCCATAACCTCTTTCTTTTTTTCTGTGGTTTCCCCTCCACTCCCACCATGAAAATTTTATTTTCCATATGATATCTGAGAGAATCTATTTTTATAATTGTTGGTGCATGGAAGGATGCTCATAAAATTGATTCTCTTCTCAGATCTGAGTGAGCTTCAAGTGTTTTATTTTCTATTAAGAATTATCATTTTAATGAACTCTTGATGCTACTAATTCATCACACCAATGGCATTTGATTCTCACTTTAATTTTGATGTAGTTCAGGGCAGGTGGCTTATGTTATTTGTTCAGCTCCCAGGGACAATTGATGCTGGCATAATTGCATAATTTAAGATGCTGCATAATTTGGCAACTTCAAATGGTTCAATTCTATAGATATTACCAGACCGCAGTGGAACCTGATCATAGGGAACCTTCCATGGAACTCAGGCAATGTATGAATCAGGCTCTTTTTATTGACCACATCCTGAAGACCCAATGAAATTGTTTCTCCTGACAGTCTTACCTTGTGACATTTCTTTCAGGGCAGAGGTCTACAGTACAAAAAATATGAAGGAAAAGTTACCTGAGTGTGTCTTTTCTCCATCCAAAAGCAATGTGGAAAGCAGATCAGAGAGAAGCAACTTCATCTACTGTCTCTGTCATGATACTCTTCCTATGTAATATGAACTTTAAAATATACTTGGTCAAGTTAAGTGAACTACAGTGAATTGTGGGCTTCATTGCATGCACAGAACTGAATCACTGAAGCAAAGTGGCCAAGGCGATAATATTAAGGATATGTCAGTTCGCAATTTCATGCCTGAATATTGTTGCAAATCCTAGGGAATGTGCCATCATGACAAGATAGTTCACAGTAAATCCAAATGTACCGTATTTTTCGCTCCATAAGACGCACCAGACCACAAGACGCACCTAGTTTTTGGAGGAGGAAAACAAGAAAAAATATTCTGAATCTCAGAAGGCAGAACAGCAAGAGGGATCACTGCACAGTGAAAGCAGCAATCCCTCTTGCTGTTCTGGCTTCTGGGATAGCTGCGCAGCCTGCATTCGCTCCATAAGACGCGCACACATTTCCCCTTACTTTTTAGGAGGGAAAAAGTGAGTCTTATAGAGCAAAAAATACGGTATTTCATGGGGAAAGTACATTTATTTGTTCATAGGCCACCTTTATCTCCCAAAGATCTCAAGGTGGGGTACATGGTTCTCCTCCTCCCCATTTCATCCTCACAACAGACCTGTGAGGTAGGTTAGACTAAGAGAGTAGACCTATTGAAAGTAATAGGTCCAACTTAGTCATAGTTATTAATTTCAATGGGTCTATTCTGAGTAATGGGACGCAGGTGGCACTGTGGGTTAAACCACAGAGCCTAGGACTTGCTGATCAGAAGGTCAGCGGTTCGAATCCCCATGACGGGGTGAGCTCCCGTTGCTTGGTCCCTGCTCCTGCCAACCTAGCAGTTTGAAAGCACGTCAAAGTGCAAGTAGATTAATAGGTACTGCTCCGGCGGGAAGGTAAACGGCGTTTCCATGCACTGCTCTGGTTCACCAGAAGTAGCTTAGTCATGCTGGCCACATGACCCGGAAGCTTTACGCCAGCTCCCTTGGCCAATAAAGCAAGATGAGTGCCGCAACCCCAGAGTCGGCCACGACTAGACCTAATGGTCAGGGGTCCCTTTACCTTTTATTCTGAGTAAAGCTTAGTTGAATACCACCCTGTGGGTATATGTGTGCAGCCCCAGTTTGTGTGTTTGGCTCTTCATCCAGCTTGTAGAAGACTGGTAAGAAAAGCATATTTAGGACACTTTCCATACTTTTGCACAGCACTGCCTTTCTGTATAAACTGTCTTCCTAGGCCGCACAGTTTGCCTCTCAAATATGAAGTTTTTTGTTTTTGTTTCCACTGAATCTTTAGAGATAGCAAAACATTTAACATGTGTTTGGGGGGGCAGGGGAAGAGAAGGCTTGGGAGAGCTGGTAAATAGCGCTTCGTACATCCAGATGCTTGGGCGTGGAGAGGCAATTAGAAGATGAGCGGAGCCCCCAGAGGTTTTGAAGTAAACTTTCTAAGAGCATTCAAAGATGGAAAAATAGCTGCTTCCTCCCAATGCAAGAGGAAGCATTAATATCCTGCCTATCGGGGGAAATGTCTAATTTTATTTTGAACATATTTTGCAAATTAGAAAATTAGCAAGTTAAATTTAGTGGTTGTTGAAATAGCTGTCAGGTTAATACATTTGAGGGGGGGCGGTGAGACCAGAAGTGGAAACCTTTTATGGTGCTACTTGATTTCTTAAGCTGAACCCACTTTTAATCAAGAGCTTTTATTTTATTTTATTTTTTATTTATATCCCACCTTTCCCCCAGAAATCAAGGAAGCTCACAAAAGTTAAAGCAAATACAGATAAAACACACGTAACTAAAGCATAGAGAATTTTATTGTTAAAAATTAATTAAATTACCTATGGAATCAAAACAGTTTTTTTTTTAAAAAAAAATAGTATTTACTAAAATGCAGAAGGAGGGGAAAAAAACAGTATAGCACACTGTTAAGAGTTCTTTCCTTCAAAGGAGCCGGTTCCTAAAAATCAGTTCTCTCCTATGTCCCCACCAGACGTGACTGTGAAGGTGGTGGGAATGAGAGGAGGGCATTGCCCGGAAAAGCAGTGTAGTTCTTACATGAAGGACATTGTTGGATTGTTGGCATCCGTCTTTCTCGGGAGACATTGGAAGAGTGTGCATTTGGTGGTGAAGTCAAACCATTGGAGAGTGACAGCACCTGTTGTGGCTGCAGAGACCGATACAGGATAGACATGTTTACAGTGGTACCTCGCAAGACGAATGCCTCGCAAGACGAAAGAGTTTTCCGTTTTTTGAGTCGTTCCACAAGACGAATTTCCCTATGGGCTTGCTTCGCAAGACGAAACGTCTTGCGAGTTCTTGCGAGTTTGTTTCCTTTTTCTTAAAGCCGCTAAGCCGTTAATAGCCACTAAGCCGCTAAGCCGTTAATAGCCGCTAAGCCGCTAAGCTGCTAATAGCCGCTAAGCCGCTAATAGCCGCTAAGCCGCTAATAGCCGTGCTTCGCAAGACAAAAAAAACCGCAAGACGAAGAGACTCGCGGAACGGATTAATTTCGTCATCACTGTAGTTACAGTTCAGGCAGATGAAGGCATCTAGTTTTGCTGTTACAGGTACACCACAGTGCTGCTTCTCTCTGCACTCTTCCTAGTGGCCATTCCTCCTTGGTCACTGCTATGAATACATGACCTGTCTCCAGACATAAAGGACATACAGGTTTTTAAAGCGTGTCTGCATGGGTTGGGATTGGATATTGAAAATATTAAGAATTGTCCATTTATCCTTTTTATGTTCTCTCAGAATTTTGGATATATTTTAAATTTCCTGCTTACTGTTGAACTGTCAGTGTTATATACTTATTATTATATGTTATGGCATTATGGTAACCGTCCTATTAAATGTAGACTATATTTTCCATGAACTTTTTAGCAGAGATTCATCTGTGGGAAATGTCCTATGATTACAGATTTGGTGACACAAAGTCTTGACTGAACCAAAAATTCATTTTTCTTCAGGCGCTCAAAGCCTTAAAATGTCCTCAACACCTATCGCCAGGATAGCCAATGGGGTCACCCTTCATATATTTTTGGACTACAGCTGTCAAGGACTGGCTGGACGATGAGTGGTGGGAGGTGCCAGCTGGGGAACCCCCAAGGGAAATCCCAGAGGAGGAAGTCTCATAGTCCAGGAATTGGTGGTGGGGCACAAAAGAGAGGTCATGGGGGGGGGCGATTGGGAGGAGGTGCTAGATACTGAATGAACAACAGGGTTTAGTGAGCAGGAAGAACCTGTGACAGGTAGCAGTTCAGACTCTGAGGCTGAAGTAGAGGAGAAGGGTCAAGAGACTGCTGAAGAATCCCTGGAAGAATCTCTGGCTGCGACAAGCTCCTCTCAGCCCTGGTCTCCCACAACATGCAGGATAGTGAGGAGAGCCAAACGGAGGCCAGAGGTGTGAAGACACAGTTTGAGGCTACTTGGGAAACTTCCAGGAGAGGAGAAGCCTTAGAAGGGGTGGAAGGCCCTCAGTCCTGGCTACTGATCTATGGGGCATTACCTGCTGGAAAGTGCTGCTGAGTTGCATGCCATTTCCTTGAATAAAGAGTGAACTTCACTGACAACTGACTATGCTTCTTCGTGCCCCCTGCATGCTGGCTGGGACAAATGGAAGTTGTAATTCAACTACCTCTGGAGCGCACCATGTTGGCTACCCCAACCTATATCAAGGAACCTCACTGAACAATAATTCTGTCCTACTTATGAACTTTTTATGTGTGAACAATATGGGAAAGAAAGTCTGTGCCCTTCCTCCTCATTCCTAACACCCCATGCCTAGTGAATTTGCTGACAATCCAATTTAAAATCAAACCTTTCAGCAATATTAGACCAATAAATGAAATATTAGATCACTTCCTGTTACACTAGGCAGCAGTCTTTCCCAGAGAAGAAAATATTTATATTTCTAGTGGAGGGGGGAGTTTACAATGTTCTCATTTAGTTTCATAGTAGTACAAAGAACTCCAGATGGACAGATGAGCCCCTGAAATAGCAGCTGCCCACCTACCTTCAGTCATAAACCTAGAAAGCACACACATTAAAAATGCCATCACCTTGCTTTACTTGCCTGACCTGTGAAATTTGTGATTATGTTTAAGCCAGATCAGCCAAACTGGATGATGTCACTCCTCAGAAGGTGAAAACCTAGTGGAATGGCTTCAGAAATCTTTATGACTCTCTTCTAGTCAAGAGTTTTACAGAGTTGTTTCTAGTACTTGGCAATAATGAGGGGGTCTGGTGTATACTGCAATTTGGTACTATATGCAAAACAACTAGGTCTTACAAGTCCTCATTACAATAATGAAGAGCACAGGTGGGGAGCCTGTATCCTTCACATTCCCATTAGCCTCAGCCAACAAGATCAATGGTAAGGGATGATGGGAGTTGTAGTGAAACAACATCTGATGCACCACAAGTTCCCATTCCTGAGTTAGAGCAATATACAGTGGTACCTCGGGTTAAGTACTTAATTCGTTCCGGAGGTCCATTCTTAACCTGAAACTGTTCTTAACCTGAAGCACCACTTTAGCTAATGGGGCCTCCAGCTGCTGCTGCTGCCGCACCGGCAGAGCACGATTTCTGTTCTCTTCCTGAAGCAAAGTTCTTAACCCGAGGTACTATTTCTGGGTTAGCAGAGTCTGTAACCTGAAGCGTATGTAACCCGAGATACCACTGTATTTAGAAAACAAAAATAAATTCTAGTTTGTTATTTTTTCTGTACTCACTTGGCATTCACTCAAGCAATATATATGTACCGGTATGTATCAGGGTTTTTTCTGTGTTTCAGTACCCAAGGAAGTAAGTTCTTGGAGGGCTGATTCTGATGTGCTCTTCTGTGCTCACACTGGTCTTTGGAAACTGTCCCATGAGCTAGTGGTGGATAAGGTTGGATAAGATGCAACACCCATGTGGTGGCAGATGGTTAAAGACTCTCTTCCCTCATCCATGACCCCAATTTGAACTGAGGGGAATCACCAGACAATTGGCACTGTACTGTGTTTATGTTGCATGGAGCTTACCACAGTGCTGGTTGTGAAACGGATCACTCCCTGATAACAAGCAAGATCCATTTCCAGCCAAAGAGGGCCCAAAGAACAAAGCAGAAAATGTGACATTGAACCATCACTGCCAGAACAGTCATATCTGAGCTTTGTGAATGCTTCTCCAGTTCCATCAAACAAGCTCCACTGAACTGCCCCATTAGCAGTGTTGAAACTTGTGGAACTATATCGAAGAGGCAACTTACAACACAGCTATGTCCTCCTTTGACAAAAGAGAGCAACAGATTCCAAATTGATATGAGGCCGGCATAAAGGATGTGGAGCATGTTATCGCAGCAAAGCACAAGGCTCTTGTGAACTACAAGTGTGCACCTTGTGAAAAGACACTTACTGCACTGAGAAAGGATCATGGAAGAGGATTGCCAAACGATGTGCCAATGACTGCTTGCTAAGGCTGTGTTAGAGCATTCAGCTCGTTGCAATACTAACCAACCAAGATGAAGGTCTACTATGCTTGTGTGTTGAGCATGCTGCTTTATGGAAGTGAGTCATGGCAACTGAAAACCACCAGGAGTGATGCTTCAATACCTTCCATACGTGCTGTGTCAGGGAGATTTTGGGCATCACATGACAGGACAGAGTCTGAAACAAATATGTGCTCTTCCACGCTCACATTCCCAGTAAGTTCACACTCCTGTCTTAATGACGTCCACGCTGGCTTGGTCATGTGTACAGAATGGAAGGTAGCAGGATCCCCATCCATGGGGCTTCAGGCACTGGGCTCTTTGACAGACCAACTTTGCATTGCAAAAGTGACACGCAGGCTGGCAACATGAACTCTGCCCTGTGGGAATCCCTTGCAGACGACTGCAGTGCCTGGAGACAGTCAGGTTGTGTATCCACAGCAGTAAGCAGAAGAGAAATGACTGCTGGAAGGAGAGCAGAAAGAAGAAATGCCATGGTGCAGCTGTAGCAGCACAACAGGATGCCTTCATCTGCTCCAGCTGGAACAAAACATGTCTCTCTCATAGGTCTCTATAGCCACAGTAACTGTAACTCTCCAGCAGTTTGACTTCACTCCCAAAGGTGCTCTCCTCCATTGTCTCCCAAGGCAGACAGATGCTAACAACCCCAGGCAGCTGCTTGGACTCTTGACACTACTTGCTCCTCCAGAGGAGAGAGAGAGCTGGGACTCCTGTCTCAGCACTGGAGCCAGTTGTGTTTGGGGCAAGGGAAGCTCTTCCATCTGCTCCAGTCTCCTCCTCCCATCCCACATCATCTCCTCCCAGAGTTTGACATCCCAAGCCTGAGCCCAAAGGCACTATGGGAGTCATGACAATTGTAGCACGACACTATCTGAAGGGTCAAAGGTTTCTCACCACTGCATTAGACAGTGATTCATTTTTTTAAAATACAAACTGCACTTAATATGCTTGGGGTGCTCAGCAAACTATATAAGAAGAAACCCTTCTGTGCCTATGCATAAATCCTAAGAACTTCTTTATATCAGTAAGATTTACATTGCATCTTAAGCCATATTTGAGCAAACTTGTTCACTTGTCTTACCGACACCTCTTTTTATGCTCTAATTCTAAACTCATCATAACCTGGATTACATATATTAATCTGTAATTAGTACTTCTGCTTCACCACAGGATTTCTTTTATTAAATCCTCTCCAGCTTTCCAGTAGAATAGTTCTTTTTGGATTTCAGTCATTTTCTTGTTGAATTTCAGGTCTCTCAATCTTCCAGAGCAGCTTTTGGCAGCATGCAGGGGGCTGCTAGGAGGAAAGAGAGCGGGCAGAGGCCCCATTGCGGAAACAGACATTGAGCCCACTTGTGCTAAATTGCATTTCAACCACTTCTGTAACACTTATTTATTTCATTCCTCTCAAGAGTTTAAGTCACTTGTTACCTTCACAACACTCCAGTGAGGTAGTTTAGGCTGAGATATAGTGACTGGCTCAAGTTCAAACATGGTGCTTCATGGCTGAGTGGGGATTGTCAGGGAGCCGACAAGGAGAACTGGGCATTGGCTGAGCAGAGAAAGAGAGTGAAGCATTTGGTTTTATTAAGGAAGCCAAGCAAAGAACACAAGGAGACTTCTAAGGGTTGCTCCTGTCTAGATGAAGCCCAGACTGACTTGTAACTCCACCTTCACTTCCTATCAGGCTCCTCCCTCCATCCACGGTGAGTTCCAAGGGACCCTCTCTGTGTCTGCCTGACTCTTTGCTTGGCAACATGCAATAGACGCCTCGTTCTGAGGGAGAGGGCTCACATGATGTCAGCAGAGAAGCTGCCAGAGAGGCTTTGTGGTAGAACTGCCAAGTCTCATTCCTGTCCCTGCCCTGTGCTGGGGCACCTGCCTGTTTCCTCCTCTTCACCATCCTTCAAGTTCCCTGCCTCCAGTACTTCCCAGATCATCCTCTCCTCTGGGCTGTGGCCGGTTTCCCACCACCAGGATCTGGGATCCAAATCCTTTCCCTGGGGGGCTCTTTGTCAGGCAGCTTCCACCACTCCTCCTCATCCAGCCAGTCCCTGACAGTATTTGAACCTGACTGCCCAATCCCAGTCTGATACTCTAACCACTATACACTGTCAGTGTTTGAAAAAAGAAAAGGTTCTGACCTCCTTTGCCTGGTCCTCAGACCCTAGTTGGCACAAAGAGTAATTGAGAAAGAGTACTTTGCAGAATGCTGCTTTTATGTTGTCTTCTCCAACCACGACCGGCAGCTTTTACACACAGCTTTTACACAGCTTTTACACACACCAAACTCAGGCAACGTAACGTTCTACCATCCATCCAACCAACCAACCAACCAACCAACCAACCCAACCCTACACAATCAATGACCACTCTATATATACAGGCATATGTAGGTAAAAGGTTGCATGAGACATGCAGGCTTTGCCAATTCATTGTAGGCCGCTGACTCATGCTGACTCAGTACCTTTTGTATTAAAGAAACAGTGGCCAATTTTTAGCCGTGACGTACACCTTGCCCTACAGCCATGCTTTTTACAAGGTATCGTGATCTGTTTCAACTGCATTCTTGCATGATGGAAAAGCTCTTGCACTAACAATGCGGTCATCTTGCTGGGGGAAAAATCCAGCTCGCTAATATTCCTAAATAAGATAAAGAATTGGGATTTTTTTAAAAAAAACAAAAACAAAACAACCAGTGCATATAAATATTGTAAAATCCTACACACCAATTTACAATGTTTACTTGAATTTTTTAAAAGTTATTCCTTTCATTGAAAGATCTGGAATTGGTGCTGTGTGGTCCGTATTGTATTCCTATGCCTGATCTCAAAACATAAGAATACTATTCTTAGGTTTACAGGGTGAACCTGAATGTATGGTGGCTACAATCGCTGCAGAATGAACTTCTGCTGCTTGAGGAAATCCCAAGGGCTGCAGCAAGCTGTGCCGGCCTGGTAACTGCTGCGCTCATGGAATTACTGACTCTGCCTTGGAAGCACTGAGAGCTGTCAGAGAGGCCAAGCAGTCAATACTGCAGACCACCTTTTAGATGAGTGTTAATAAAAGCAGGAGGCTAAGGAACACACATCATTTAAGAAGAACGGGGGGGGGGGGGGGATGGCAGGAAGACAAGGAATGTATCCTTCCTGACCCAGCGGATTACTTTCAAATTTGCAACACTGAGGATTGAGTGGGAACTTCTTCTTTTGGGAGGGCTGTGTGTGTGTGTGTGTGTGTGTGTGTGTTTGTGTGAAAGAGAGAGAGAGAGAATATTACTGTTGTTGGATCAGGGCCTCTGTTTATAACTAATCTTCAGTATCCATGGGCTAAAGCAAGAACTGGCTGACATTTTACAGTAAAATGGGACATCTTTTATCTCTGTGCTTTAATATTTTGGCTCAGATATTGGGAGGATTCCTCCAGGCCTGTTTTCCATCAAACTCTGTTTGGCAGGTAAGGGTTTTAAGGCTGCTGTTCTTTTTGTTTGCTCAAAACTGGGCATATCTTCAGAAAACACATTGTAATTTATTCCATTTAAAGAGCCTCACAGAGTGCAATGTGATGCCAGTTAGCTATTCCTTTTGACATGGCAGTTATTCCATGTGTACATACGTATGTTGCCCCAGTTTCTATACTTTGGGCTCTTACAGAAATACTTTTTTTGGCATGATGTATTAGCAATAATGGGCTTAGAGTATTTCTCAAAAGGTCAATGGCTATTAGAACAGTGTAAGCAAGGCAACGATATGCTTATTATTTGGGTACAGCTAGCTCCTGTTGGGTAGCACGGATTGTATTAACAAGTAATGTAACTTGAAGCATGTAAGGATCATGATGTACCCAAGATTGGCTCCTCAGATGTGTAAGAATGATCAACAGTCCCCTCTAATTGTTGAGGTATTTCATATGACAATCCATAAAGGAACTGCATTCAGTGCTATTAATGCTTGGCTCTGTACATGGTTTTTATTCAAGACATTTCCGTTCTTTTTTGCCTTGCTTCATAACTGCTGTAGAATCTCCATTCTTTCTGAAAATTTCACTACTTTTGAACATAGGTTTTCTCATATATACCTGCACAGAGGTCTTCCTGTTACATCACCATCATTTGAACACATGGTCTGAAGTGAATCCATTTCTCAAGTCTCTCCAAAGGAAGACACCAACACATTGGCCAAAACATTAATATCCCCATCCTAAAATGGTTTGCATTACATTAAAAAACTATTAGGATTCCAGCCAAAATATCTAAATCTGCAACCTGCAACCTATTTACTTCTGTGTGGTCCCACTGACTTTGTTATTAAATAAGTGTGTTGCGGATTTCATCCTAAACTCACAGTGATGGGTAAATTAGCCATTCAGTTTTGGCAATAAAATGAACAAATGTCTTAATTCTCAGTAACCATTGCTCACTTTAGAAACAAATGTGTGCATGTGAAGCTGTCTTATATGGAGTACACTACTCCATCTGTACTTCCACTACAGCACCTCTCCAGGACCTTTTCCATCACTCTTGCCTGAGATCTTTTAATTAGAAATGCTATGGATTTAATGTTGGATTTTATGCATGCAATACATAAATCCATCCACTAAGAATAAGGGGTAGCCAACATGGTGCCCTCCAGATGATGTTAGGCTCATCATCTTCAGCCAGCATGGCCAACATCAGGGATTATGGGAGTTTGCGCCCATAAATAAATGGAAGGCACCACATTGGCGACCCCACTCTAAATACATAACATGATGGAGAATTAGCCAGACATAGGGTTTTACTTAAAATTGGTTTAATATGCATGTCAAACAACTGTTTTAGATTTGGTTGGTTATATTAATTGTTTGAAGAAGGAAAAAAAGTAATAGTCCAAAAATGCTTTTCTTCTATTTGTTTCAGGAAACTAGTTTACATCATAAAATTCCAGAAAGGTCAACAGATGATAACATAGATCAAACATTCTGTGACTAGCAACATTCCTAAAGTGAGAGTCAACAGAACACTTAATTTAATTATCGGAAGTAGCAAAATGTACTTCTGAAAGAATAATTCCATTGGGCAAGAAAAGTTGTCTCCATCCACCCACCCATCCATCAAAAATAGACTCAGAATATAGGCCAGATGTTAGCATTTTGGTTTAGCCAGAAGAAGCTTTCCAGTAAAGAAGCACACAGGCTAGTTCACAGGCCCATATGTGAGGTAGAAAAAGCACCTCTTAGTCTAGCAAATTTCAGGTGAAAGTAACTTGTGGTTTAGTAGTGCATGGTGGCCTTTCACAAAAACCTTAGGTGAGTGTTGGGGACAAATGTCATCACATAGTAAACTGTATTTTCCTAGGCTTCAACAAATTGTGAGACGAATAAGGAAGAATCAAATTCTATCCCCCAAATTATATTATTCTGTACAAAGTGGGGAAGCATATATGGTTTTCCTATAGAAGGTCCCAGGTTCACTCCTCAACATCTCCAGGTAGGACTAGAAAGGACTCCTGTCTGAAAGAGGTCCACTGCCTGTTGCTGCAGGCAGTTCTGAACTAAGGCAATGTCTAATGTTCCTAAAAGGACACACAGTTTCTTTTCAATATATTTGATCTGATATAGTTTTGTAAACTGCCGGGTTGCAGAACTTTTCAGAAAGAATGAATGTGTCCTTCAGAAAAAGTTACTCACACATCTAGTGAATATGTGCATCCACTTGTCATGCACAACCAGGCTGTCTGACCATGATTTCTGGCAGGATTCTAATGATGATGGTGGTAGTAGTAGTAATTTATTATTTATACCCCGCCCATCCAGCTGGATTTCCCCAGCCACTCTGGGAGGCTCCCAACAGATTCAAAACGGAATAAAACATCAAACATTAAAAACTTCCCTCATTGCTAATGTGAAAGCAGCCTACACATAAGCAGATATAAGATGTGTGCCCATAGGGCTCATACACATAAGAGGGAAAGAATCCCAGTTAACTAGGGTTCAACTCAGTGGTGGCTGGTGCCAATTGGGACTGGTAAGGTGGAAGGCAGAGGTGCTAACAACAGGTGGAATCAAACCTAATCACAGCTGGAGACACAGCCCAATGACAGGCAGAGCCAACTGAATATAGTATTGACCATATCATCTTCCCTGCTGGGTTCCAAAAAAGCAGCACTAAGAATGAGTAGGGGGAAGGTGACATCCTGTGCCTGCCGTCGGGTTGGATGTAAGTAAGATGGCAGGCAGGTGGGGCTGGTTAAGGGCAGTGCCTCCATTTGCCCTAACAAACCAGCCTCCTCTGGTTCTGTTCATGTGCACCAGCTCTACATGCAGAAGCATTTGAATGTACGCTGGCCCCTTTCCAGCCACCCTTATTGCTATGGGGTGTGTGGCTAGCAAATATTATTCTGCTCCCATATCATGTACTCACTGAACATATGGAGATGGATTTATGAAAGGGGCTATGGGGTTGCATCCAATGCTGTATGAGTGGAGTGGTGCTTGTGCGGTGCAGCGTTTACCTTCCTTACCTCCCGCTGTGCACCCCCAAAATCAGCTCTTGAGGTGCCCCCATCCTTCTGGGGCTGCAAGAAGGGAAGAGGAGGGAAGAGAATTGCAAAGCGGAAGTCTGTTGTGCAGGCAGAAGAGCAGCATTGGATACAACCCCATGGTAAGAATGGAAATGCAGTTTAGCAACTGGAGTAAATTAACATGGACTTAATAAATTTCATAGTTTACTCAAGTATGAGGTGATCAGAGGTGCATTGTTGTGGTAATGAATGTGACAGACCAGGAGTGCAAACTTGGCCCTGCAACCGTGGGTGCATGGCGTCGTGGGTGCCATGTAGTGTACATGGCCCTGGCACTGAAATTTGCTGGTGCCTGGCCCCTTCATGGGGAATTTTGTGGGTGTTCAAGCACTCAGGACCCCAGGGAGTTGGCACCTATGAGGTAGACTTAGCAGGACAAGAGATAGTGTTGATGAGATGGCACATGGTTGCTGATCAACTTGTGAAATCAAGAGCGTAATCAAAGCATTGTAGTCCTTTCAGAAAATTACATTGCCATGCTATCGGAGCACCCACTGGCAATGATGGAGAGCCCTTCTGCATACAGAGCTTGTATGAGAATATTGTGTGTGGAAAATGTAGTTCTATATCCTGAGAACATACTCTGCATAGGGAAGTTTTAGTAACAAAACAATGACACATAGCTTTTGCCAATTAATTGCCCATCTATGCACAGAATTGGACTAATAGTATCCTTTCTTTTGAATTCTGCCCTCTGGGTCATGATTAAGGAGTTATTCCTATACACAGACAAATAAATTTCTTATCACCAGGCTCTTCACGAATACAAGTGTTAGACTTGCATAATTGATTGAAATTTTGCTAGAGTCTAGAACTTTAAGAAACCTTTTAAAATAGAATGAGAATGTGAGGCATGCTGGTATAATAAGCCTAGTGTGTCATTCTTTCTAATAATAAACCTTGTGTTTCCAGCCAATAATAGCTGATAAAGTATTCTTGGGTTTGCGTTCTCTATTGACCATGCTGGTGACTGTACTAAGGTCTCCTGAGTCGATTCAGGAAATGGCCAAGGGCTTCAAAGCTACTTCAAAACTAAGTAAGAGTGATATATCAAAGTGGTGTTTTTTGTTGCAGTATTGAGGCAATCCACTATCCTTCTGAACATTTGTAATGGATTCTGAGCAGTGAAATTCATCTGGTAGACTTGACACAACATCAAAGCAGATAGTAGTGAGGACAAATGCACAATTCATAAACGATGGCAGACATTGTTAAATTAGAGGCAGATAAAATTGAAATGCTGAGAATGGAGTATTCTACATTATAATAAAGCCTAAGTTCAAAATAGCTCTGTCACTCTTGAAAGTAGTCAATTTCTCCACTCTGAGATTTCTGAGATAATGTTGAAACATTGATTAGCCTCCATGGGGTTAGTAGTCTGTGTAATTGCACAACCATACCAGAGAAATGTCATGACTAAAATGTACCCCCGGCAGCTGGTGTTGCTTTTGCTGACTGATTTCTAACATAGTAAAAATTCAAGTAACTATCACATGTAACACAAAAGCATGTCATATATTCCCCTCAAGTTGCCTTGATCTGCTACAGTTTTAAAGCTTTTCAAATTGTTGCTGAAAGTTTTTTTGTTTCTTGAGCTAAATGATTTTAGCCACACTGAAAAGCCAATTCCATTGTAATAAATCGATCTTATTCCAAGTAAACAAATTAGGAGAACTGCATGCATATGTACATATTTGTGTCTGAACAGAGAGTAACCATTAGCCCCATTCTGGTAATGTTGTTCAGATCTGATTGTTGCAGTTGCAAAAATAGGCCACAGTCATACCTCAACAACTTCTTCACCTCATGTGCCAAGAAAAGTTATTTATTAGATCTAGTGTGAATTCATATCAGATAGATACCCTTTTCAAACTTTATTTGTGTATACACCAAACAGCTGGAGAAGGAGAAGTGAGATGGCACGATGGAGGATCCTGATTGTGTGGAGTTCCTGCTCACGTGCAGCTGTATGCGTTTAGGTGCTAGAGATTTGCACCGACCACAATATATAGTTCAGGCCCTGATTTGGTGCTTTGGAAAACAGTTTGTCTGGGCCTTAGGCACTTCATAGGCTGAGTAATTCTGCTCAGAGTGTGAAAGCAAAGGGTTGTATTCAGCTATGTTACGCTCAGTAGACCCATTGAAATGGATGAAAATGACTAAGTTAGGTACATTGATTTCAGTTGGCCTGCTCTGTTGGGATTTTTTTTAAGGATATACAGTGGTACCTCAAGTTACAGATGCTTCAGGTTACAGACTCCGCTAACCCAGAAATAGTACCTCGGGTTAAGAACTTTACTTCAGGATGAGAACAGAAATCGTGTGGCGGCGGTACAGTGGCAGTGGGAGGCCCCGTTAGCCCCAGGATTTATCTGAATCCAATGTGCAGCCCTGGTAGATGTCGTCATGCTAAATTCACAAACTTCCAAGTGGCAAGACCAGCAGTGCGTGCAACACCAGGGCACAGCCAGCAGTGTTCTTCCACTCCTCCTCCTCATTTATTACATTTATATACTGGCCTTCATCTGAAGATCACAGGGCAGCGTACAACATAAAAACACAAAATAAAAACACAGAATACATAACTTAATAGCAAACCCACCCACCCATTGCATGGAGAAGGTCTGAAGATGGCTACATAATCTACCAGTAAATAGCAACCCCAAGGGTAGGCCACATATGTCTATAGGTGCTACCCATCATTCTCCATTTGTTGATGGCGATGGGACTCTGCTGTCAAGTGTGATATTGGAAATTCCACTGGACTATCCACTTATTGGTGAAGGTGTCTGCATAGGGAAAGCCTGAATTTTCCTCTCAGTAGCCCATTCATATCTGCCTTAGGAGTAGAATGCTGCTGAGATTTTTAATTCTGAAAACCACCTCAGTCTTTTGAAGAAACTGCAGTTTGCCAGACGTGTTTGAAAATTAGTGTTGTAGATGAAGTAAATTTTAATGGCCTAGCGCTGAGATTAACCACAGGTTAGTGTGCTCAGGACAGATTAAGAAGAAAAAATGATCTTTTTCATTATACTCATCCTTTTATAGCTCTCTTGTATAACATCCTTTTTGATGTGACTCATAAACCCACACTGCATTAATCTCTATTACAGCAACCTTCATTAAAACGGTGTCTTCATAACACTTTGGTATCTTGGCTCCAAAGGATGATGATATTGCGAAGCAGAGTGTTTTATCATGGGACTGATGAAATGTTGTTTCCTATGGCAGTTAATATTTTCCACATTGCATTTGTTCATCATCTTTAATTACTGCAGTTAACGTATGTACAGCACAGTGAAAACGTAAAAGTTACTTAACTGTCACTTATTTAATCATTTTATTTTCCATGTAAAATACAAATACTTGGCAAAATTCAGCCACTGTCAGGGACTCTAGAACTTGAACCAGGAACTTTGCGGGCTGAGGCAGAGGCCAAGCCTGCTGAGCTACTATAAACCATGCATGCCCAGACCTCTGAGCCCTTTTCCATTGTACAGCATTGGCTGATGTAGCAGGAAGTGCAAGACAAGGTCCTCCATACCAAATACTGTACAGTTGTACCTCTGGATATGAATGGGATCTGTTCCAGAGCCCCATTCGCATCCTGAAGTAAACGTAAGACACGACTGTGCGTCTGCGCGTGCACGGGTCACGTTTCGCCACTTCCGCGCATGTATGCAATGTCATTTTGAGTGCGCATGCGTGAGCAGTGAAACCCGGAAGTAACGTGCTCCGTTTCTTCCGGGTCACCACGGAGCGCAACCCGAAAATACTTAACTTGAAGCTACTTCAACCTGAGGTATGACTGTATCCTAAAGAGTCCAGGGTTGGTGATGTGGTGTATTCCAGATGTTGTGGACTACAATTCCCATCGGCCTCAACCAGCATGGCCAATGGTAGGAGATGCTGAAAGTTGTTGTCCCCAACATCTGGAGAGCATTACATTGCCTACTCCTGCTTAAGACATTAACCATTTTACTGTCCAAGAGAGAGCGAAGAGAGCAATTATAGACTTTCAACCACAAAAAGGGAAAACAATAATCATATGTGTCACCACAATCCCAGTTTGTCACCTGCCATGCTCACTGGAAAATGTTAAACAACAAGACCATCAGCTTAGTTGTAGCCCAGATTGTCTTGGAAGATGAGTGGCTCCTCTTCCACATGCACCCAGTAGAACAAACCAGTGGACAAACTCATGGCTTCAGTTTGTTAACCACTCAGTCTTACCAGCCAAGCTCTAGGACTGAGGCAACAAGCCATTAAAAGAGACATTAAAGATTGAAGTATGCCTCCGTTCACTTACTTGTGGCTTTGACTGTTTTCTTTTCCCATGAGCAGAGAAAGGAAATGAATACTCCCCACCCTTTCCCCAGTCACAGCATGATATATTGGGAGCGAGACTTGGCACCACAGTTCCTGCCTACATGTGGCATAACAGTTTCCTGCTTTTTGTATATGTGCAAACTTCAAAGAAAACGTTATCAAATTCTATATCAGTAACACCTCGCAGCAAATAAGTGGTGGTGGTGGGGAGATGCTGTCCTAGGTTTACAGACAAATGTTTGAAGGGAAATAATGCACACAAACATTATTTTTATTGTGTGAGTTCTACAGATGGGTCCTTCTGTAGTTACAGCACCTAGCTGTGGTCCCTGTCCCTTTCCTCAACTCTCAATGTAATCTCTTTTTCTCCCAAGCATCACTTTCCTGAAACTCCATTCCACCTCTCCTGCCTTTTCCTCACCATTTTGGTTCAGAGAACAACAAGGGCTTCTAGTTTACTTCAGGATACACAGTGGATCCCACTTGCACTTTCTCATGCCTCTCTCCTATGACATGGGTGGCTAATCTGTGACTCCTGATGTTGAGTTCCAGCTGCCATCAGCCTCAGTCAGCATGGCTAATGGTCAGAGATGGTGGGAGCTTTAGGTCCAACGACATCTGGAGCAGACTTCACCAACATAGCTGGGGCTTGTGGAAGTTGTAGCCCCAAACATCTGGAGGGTACCAGGTTGGTTAAGACTCAGCTAGAGAGCCACGTGTTAGCCACCCCCAGAACTGTGGCATTCTGGTCTGAATTTCTCTAGTTCATGAATCCATCTGATCTATCCTGGGTTCTCTTTTTGAGAACTATGGTCTGCAAAGTGGCTTACAACTTTTATAAAATACAACCCAAGCCCAAATACTATACAATATAAAACCATGCTCAAATTTTAACAACCAGCACAAAATCAAACTTACATATAGTAACAGTAAAAGCTCAGCCAGCATAAGAACCCTATCTATCTGCCTATCTTTCTTTTCATTGATTGCTCTATCAGGTATAAGGCAGACATAGTTGACCCTACAAAGCCCTGTTGATTTTAATGCAGATGCTTAGCATGTTCTTAACTCTCTTCTTTTGAAACTACTGGGACTTACTTGGCAATCCAATCTATGCTGTTGAATGGGAAACATTTCTCATACATGAAGATTTTGAGCTTAGTGTCCATTTTGGATGCTAAGGTGAAATCCATTATCTTACTAGGTTGTGTGACTTTGAAGAGACTCACTCCTATATAATGGAGCTGCCTACCCAAAAGTATTTCCCTTGCCTAAAAGATTGATTTTAATCTGAATAGTATATTAAATATCAAGGAATGTTTGAATACAGATTATCCGGGGGGGGGGGTGATTGGCAATTATATACTAGAGGTGAAGCTTAATTACTGAGCAAGATGCTATCTCAGACCAGGGAACATGATGTGACTTCCCCTTCTCCCCACTGCAGACCCCTCTGCCCTTTCCAATTTACTCCAGAGCAGGGGGTTGCAGATGAGAGGAGAAAGCCCCATTATGAAAGTGGAAATCCACTGAACAAGCAGGACCTCACTGTTCCTAAAATCTGTGAAATATCAAAGTTCACTGCAAATAAAACAGAATGAATTACATTGTAATCTTGCCCCAGGAATGGTGTGATTTTTAAACAGCAAATATAATTGAGTTCAAATTGATGCTAACTGCAATTTGCAATTTCATTTAAGGAATTTCATTGGGTGTGTGGTTTAAAGCAAAATGCACAATCCTGCTCAGGGTTTTCTTTTATTAGATACACATGTGTTGAAGCATCATACTTTGTCATTTTTGTTATTTTGAAGTCTTTCCCAGAGAGATTAGACAAATTTAGATTGGAGAGATTAGACAAATTTACTCACATTAATCTTAATTAAACATTCTTCCTTATGATTGACCAAAATACTGAAAGAGACAGAGAACCTATTAGCCATAAGTACCTAACAAACTATCCAGAAACCTATGCACAAAATACATTAGTTAATACTTTCTGTACGCTTTTTGGAAAATGCACAATATCAGTTCTTGCTCCCGTGATGCTATCTAAGCTGTGGAATATTGCCTGTGGAGGTGTGGGTGGGAAAATAAGATACCAGCTTCCTTTGAAAGGCTCCCAGCCAGAAAACAGACAGAAAGAGAGTAGATTTCCTTCATGTGGCTTTACTTAGGAGGCTGATGAAACTGGCCAAAAATAAAATGTGATCCCACTGTCCCCAGTCATTCAAATTTCATTGTGAGTAAAATGCAGCTGCTTGCCTTCACTTTGACTCATTATTACACAGCACTCTTTTGGGTCCTCCATCAGCAGGCTCTGTGAAATGCCATATGTTTAGCTCTCATCTACTGAGAACCATATAATCTGTGTGGCCTGCACTGTGTCATCCTCTGACTGATAGATAAAATACTCCACTATGCCTCACTTCTCTCATATAAAGAAGAGTACCTTCAAACCTTTCTGACAGTTTGCTTTCTATTCTACTAAGTCCCTTTAGAGGTCCTTCCAGGTAGACTAGCCCCAGGCCCTTTCCAAAAGGTAAACATAATTCTTGAAAGTTCACTGACACTTAGCACCCAAATTCCACACACACACACACACAAAGACATTTTTCTAAGTAAGCAGCCTTTAAGGTTTCATCTTGGGCTCCTCTTGGGCATTCCATTACTTTTGGGAAGTTCCGCCCAGGAAAGTAGTTCCCCTTGAACTAGATTGACAGCCAAGCCACGTTCATTATGAGCTGTCACTTCCCTGGCTTTGAATAGCTAAACTATCACATAGTCCAAATCTCTCCTAGATTACACTGCTTCAGATTGCGTAGGGGTTGCTACATGTTTGAATGTCCTTCCATACCAAACATTCCATATCAAACACTGAGAACAAGCAAAGCAGAGGGAAGGCTAGGAGACCATAAGCAGAATGGATGTGTGCCCAGCCAGGGCCCACATTGTGTAGAAACAAAGAGATAAACAGATGAATGTTGTCATCGTATCTTCTTAGTCTATTGTGAGCTTCCATCGTAATTGGTCAACTTTATGGGTGCAATAGAAATTCAGTATGAACACAGTGTTTTCTTTAGCATTCTGTTCATATTAAACTGCATGTATTTGTTCAATAACTGACACTGAGTGTAATTATGGTAACGTGTATCCGTTGTATGAAAAGCCACAAGCAACTACATTAAAATATTGTTGTAGAATGAACTGACATACCTATTTGATGAACAGAAAAATGTTTTTGGACACCCCCCCCCCAATTCTTATAAACAAACTACATACTCCTGTTAAACTTCACTTTGATCTTATGGCAACAGATTTCATTATTAGCTGATTAGCTGAGAGGCAAACGTTTGCAAAGTCTTGAGAGTGATACAGCATCTTCGTCAGTGCTGAGCTTTTCTACAACTGATGCTTTCACCATCCAGAATTAAAGAGTGCTTTATCTACTTTTTTGATGTTACTACAGTCCATTCTGCTCCTGATCCCCTTGAAGTCTATTAAGAGCCTACATCCTACATCTGTATCTCACTCTGAACCCACTTAATCATCATGGTGACACTGTTTCAGCCAAACCTTTACAGGAAGTACTGGAAATCATGAGAGAAACTGATAATGTGAGATTTCCAGACCTTAGAAGTTTAGATAAGTACATGTGATGCTTGAACCTTTAAACCAATTGAGGTTTTATATCAGCAAATGTAGCTACATGCCCACACAAAATTGATAACTGAATGGAAACAGACCTCTGATGTGGATAATTTGTGCTCTTCTTGCTTCTGAGTCTTCTTGCTTGTGAGTCTTCCTTGATAGTTTTCATGCTAGTTAGAAACTCAGAACAGTAAAGGAGATGTGTTCTGCTTTAGAAACTGCTTCAGATCATCTTGTATTTTGTTGTTTATTTGACAACTGTGTATCAGACACCAACTAAAATGGTTACACTATTTCAATTAGTAATGAAGTATTCTCAGATTTTGTGTTCTTCAAAATACTGCTTTATCACAAATGAAATGGCTCAGTTTGTTCACCATATTCACATTTAGCACAGGTAAAATCTCAATAGAGGTTCAGATTTACCATGTTACTTTGTTTAGGATTAATCTGAAGGTGATTTAGAATTATCAGAAGTAATTGAGATAGCCTCAGTTTTGTTATTTAGTGGGGGGAAATTCAAAGATTAGAACACTGGGGTAAAGGGACAGAGGGAAAAGTTCCTGAAGGTATGTTAATACATATAGATGAAGAATTGGATATCTGGCACCTAGTTCTTATTTGTCTTCTTATGGAACACATTTCCAAGTATTTATGTTTGGGCTTGCAGGCTGAAAGTACAAAGGTTAAACCAGACTGGAACAAAACAGTCTACAACAAATTAATGATTTGCTAAACCAAATGTTCATAGACATACAATAGGTGGTGCCTGAAAACTTCAGGGAGATCCAACTTTAGCAGATGATAGCAATAAATACATTTGGCAGCAGGTTTAATCAAAAGGTGCTGAAAGTTCAAGGGCTTTGCAAGCTACATGGATGGAGGCTTCAGGTTAACGTCTTGGTTGCTTTCCATTGATATGAACGATAATCAAATCACGTCTCACTAATGTTGAAAGAAACTAGAAGCAAGGATTTGATGTAATTAGTTGTTGCTGCAAGTCTTTAAAAGAGAGAGAAGGCTTTGAAGTTGGAAGTAAAAGAAATTCTGAGGCAGTTTGAAATTTGGCAAATTATAAGCGTAATTGACATATGTGCACCTAATTGATAGCAGGTAAGCAATTAATGCACAAATTAGAAAGCAGTGATCCTAAATGCCTTATAGAATACGTGGCAGCTGCATGCTAGCCAGCAGGAAGGACCTTCCCTTGGCATATGCCATCCAACAGGAACCATGAATGATTTGAGATGTGGGAGTAGAGATGTCCTCAACGCACTGCTTCAGAGCTGCTGGGATGATAGGCTTTCAGTAAGGAAGAAGTCACAGCATGGGAGGAGTGCATCAACCATTTGATTTCTCATCTGTTTCCAATGCCCCCGATGAAGTGGCATTTCTTGATGAAAGGCTTCTATTTGAGAAGAAAATCAGATACAGAAAGCAGCCTGCAAAAATTCTACTACTGCATGGCTATATGCATTTGGGAAACAGATGCTTGAGGTTTTCTTGCTCCTCAAAAGGCTGAAATATCTCAGTGGATCATAGACATTCCCCAATTCTATGCCTATGTACAAACCATATGCAAACATTAGCAATATTATTATCTAAAGCACAGTTTGTAAAACTGTTAAAAATAAAATAAAATGCTGTTCTCTTTCTGTTCCAAGAAAGAGCATAACATCAGCAGGATTTTTTTTTTTAACTTAAAAGATGTCATCACCTTCCTAATGTTTCTGATTCCAGATTCAGAATAAGCAAGTAGTGCCTATTGAAATCAATGGGACTTTAGGAAGCCGTAGCTTGAATCCTATTCATTTCAATAGGGCTTTAAAATTTCTCTCAACTGTATGCTGACCTTTTGTAGGATATAGATTTCTGCAATGCTGAAACCAGTAAGACACACAGTCCAGATCTATGTTTCAGAGCCAAATAACCAGCACAAACATGTGCTGAAAGCACATAAATGGATTACATGCCTAAATCTAAAAGCATTAGCTTGCCAGTACTGGCAAAGCTAGATTTCACTTAAGCGTATAGATGTTAGGTGTCAAAATCCCACTGTTCTAAGGAAAATAGCATTTAATACTCTAAACTTTGTATAAACTCTGCCTTAATAATGGGAACCAACAGAAGAAGATCTAGTAGAATTATTTCCCGTCTCATGTTGTTAGTTTTACTCATATATAAATATGCTTTATCCCCTGCATTTCTTCTTTGCAAATGGAGAAGTTGGACACACGAGTTATTTTGTGCTATTTTTTTTTATAAAATCTCCAGCTATTCTTTCTCAGGTTCAGTTCATGCATGGTTTACACTGTTCCCAGGCAGCCCTAGCGATTGCCAAGGTAGCTGAGAACCATTAGGCTGAACCCTGGGGCAGGGGGAAGTGGAATGAGAAGGAGAGAGGAAAGCAGGTAGCGATGCTAGCAGCAAACGATAGAAAGGGGAACATGCATTGAGCAAAGTAGTCTCCCTTCGTCTTGTTTTTCATTTTTTTAATATATGATATTTATTAAGTTTTCAAAGGGAAAAAAATTACATAAGTAAAAAGAATAGGGGGAAAAAACAAAAAAAATACAAAATACAGAAAAAAGATAAAAAACATTTAAAAAGGAAACACATCAATCTTTCCATGTCATATATTCATATCCTCCTTGCTTCCCTGACCTCCTCACACCTCCCTTTTTTGTATTCCAATTTAGTTAGTTGATTCAGCAATTTCTTTCCCTCTTTGTTTATAATCCATTTTTCATACATCTTTAAAACATTACTGCTTAAACCACTTAACTTCATTCTGACATCATTCTAACATTCATTAATTTTACAATATTTCTGTAAATAGTCTTTAAATTTCTTCCATTCTTCTTCCACCGACTCTTCTCCCTGGTCTCGGATTCTGCCAGTCATTTCCGCCAGTTCCATGTAGTCCATCACCTTCATCTGCCATTCTTCCAGGGTGGGTAGATCTTGCGTCTTCCAATACTTTGCAATAAGTATTCTTGCTGCTGTTGTGGCATACATAAAGAAAGTTCTGTCCTTTTTTAGCACCATTTGGCCAACCATGCCCAGGAGAACGGCCTCTGGTTTCTTCAGAAAGGTACATTTAAATACCCTTTTCAGTTCATTATAAATCATCTCCCAGAAAGCCTTAATCCTTGGGCACGTCCACCAAAGGTGAAAGAATGTACCTTCAGTTTCCTTACATTTCCAACATTTATTATCGGGCAAATGATAGATTTTTGCAAGCTTGACGGGTGTCATGTACCACCTGTATATCATTTTCATAATATTCTCTCTTAAGGCATTGCATGCCGTAAACTTCATACCTGTGGTCCATAACTGTTCCCAGTCAGCCATCATTATGTTATGTCCAATATCTTGTGCCCATTTAATCATAGCAGATTTCACCGTTTCATCCTGTGTATTCCATTTCAGCAGCAAGTTATACATCTTTGACAAAATCTTAGTTTTGGGTTCTAGCAGTTCTGTTTCTAATTTTGATTTTTCCACCTGGAAGCCAATTTTCTTGTCCAAATTGTATGCCTCCATTATCTGATAATAATGAAGCCAGTCTCGCACTTTGTTTTTTAATTTCTCAAAACTCTGCAATTTCAGTCCATCTCCCTCTTGTTCCAGAATTTCCCAATATTTCGGCCATTTGACCTCCATATTGAGCTTTTTCTGAGCCTTCGCTTCCATCGGTGACAGCCACCTTGGGGTTTTATTTTCCAATAGGTCCTTATATCTTATCCAAACATTAAATAATGCTTTCCTGACAATGTGGTTTTTAAATGCTTTATGTGCTTTGACCTTATCATACCACAAATATGCATGCCATCCAAATACATTATTAAAACCTTCTAAATCCAAAATGTCTGCATTTTCCAGAAGTAGCCATTCTTTCAACCAGCAAAAAGCTGCTGATTCATAGTAAAGTTTAAGGTCTGGCAGGGCAAATCCACCTCTTTCCTTTGCATCTGTTAGTATTTTAAATTTTATTCTAGGCTTCTTGCCTTGCCAGACAAATCTAGAGATATCTCTCTGCCACTTCTTGAAACAGTCCATTTTGTCCAAAATTTCGTCTTGTTTTTCAGTCTGACTACCACTCTGACAATTTGCTGGATAAAGAGATAAGAAAGCGGGGAGGGCTGTAGCATGGCCTGGACCCATCCTTTCACTCCCATCTTCTGGGACTTCCAGAACTGCCAGGTGAGAGTGGTGGGAGCATATCCAGTGAAGGCAAATAAGGGGAGAAATGAATAATGCAGTAA
This sequence comes from Podarcis bocagei, assembly GCF_964188305.1. Classification (NCBI taxonomy): domain Eukaryota; kingdom Metazoa; phylum Chordata; class Lepidosauria; order Squamata; family Lacertidae; genus Podarcis; species Podarcis bocagei. The sequence goes on from NC_138133.1 coordinate 58,341,627, forward strand.
TGGGTGCTGTCCATTAGATCTGGTGGGCTACTAAGATGGCAAGGGGCCATGACCCATGAGAGCTGATTGTGGTGTAGTCAGTGAGAGGTCATGGTGGTCTGGCCAAGTCATTTTGGTTTTCTCCCAATCCTTCCTTGCAAATACATAGTCTGGACATGTAAGCACTGCTGTTATACAGATAGCTCCTAACATGGGGCAATGGAGACCCATGAATGCTACCTTCAGTTCCTTGTAGGAAAGGTGGGGTGGCTATAAATGTTATGCTGATGAATAAGGATCTTCAGCCTGTCTATCCCTGATTGATTTTGGATTGGGGGGGCAGTTTGGAATCATGGAAAGCCCAGTCCTAGGAAACAAAGTGATCTGAGACACAACCAAGATATTCAGACTTACGTTGTAGGTCCACAGCAAATTCAATGTGTGGCTGACTGCTAGGACAGGCTTGCCTGGGGGTGGGGTGGGAGGCAGCGGTTGTCAATGTGATCCATCCTCCCATATTACATACACGCTCTGCACACTGCATTCTCATCTGAACCATCCTCGGCAGCTTCCGACTTTTTGTAATAGCATTTTAAATTTGCCCAAGTGTTTTATAGTCTGTTATCCTCACTTCAACCCTATAAAGTAGGTCACAGTACAATTTTAGCAAAGGAACAAAAGGAACAGTACTATCACCTTAAAGACTAAAAAAAAAAAAAGTATTGTGACATAAGCTTTCTGGGCTAGAGTCCATCTCATCAGATGCGTTTGTCTTGGTAATGCCTGAAGCTTATACAATAATACAATATAATATAATAATTGTGCTACTAGACTTTCTGTCTTTTTTTCATTTCTGCTGTAATGGCTAGTTGGCCTACCCCCTTTGAAAGTGTATACCATTTTAGGGATAAGTACTGAGAGTAATGTACCCAATATCAACACCATAAAAAGAGGAGGAATTTTAAATTAGGGACTCAGACCAATGCTCAACCATACAGTGAGCTGGTTTTGAAAAAAGAGCGTAAAGAAGACAAGGGGCACCCAGAGATGAAGAATATGCAGGCAACAATGTGATGAAGCCTGAGGCCTTTATATTAGCGCCATCAACCACTCCTGGTCACCCACAGCATCCTTGCGCAATAGAACTCAGTGGTGCTGGGCACCCCTTTAATCTGGTGGAGTGGAGGTGGGACCTGTCACAAAATTTCTGTCAGACACATACACATAGCCACTTAATGCAGGCACACACTCTAATACCTGGGTCAGCTCTTGCCATGGTTCAGGCTATAAATCAGTGATAATTCACAGGTTCCTATTGTAAATATGGACTGCCCTTATCTTTTATCTGGGGCTCCAAATGTTGCTGGACTCCAGCTCCCATCATCCCCAGCCCAAACAGTCTGTCCAGGGTTAAGGGAGTCATTTTGAGGGTCACAGATTCCTCATGCCTGTTTTAAGTGAGTGGGGTAGTATTTGAACAGGCAGGAATTCAGTAAAAGCAGTGGGGTTCCCCATAAGAATAAAAATGCCTATATGTTTCTGTCTTGGCTGTTTGATGTTTGTAGCCTTGTCCTTCTCCCATATTTTAAAAAGGTAGTGTATATATGAGTCTGATAGTGAGTGTGGATGTGACTGCACTGACCATCAAGGTCAGTGCAAGCTCCTCTGCAAAATTAAGGGATGATCCATGCATGATCCAATATCTGTCTTGTCTTAATTCAGCTCCACCAGGTCATGAGTTCATTCTTGGGTCTAGGGTGCCTTTGTAAATGCAGCGAATTTCTCAATTAGGGGGGAAGTCAGAACAGGTGTAGGGCAGTAGACAATGCTCCAATCTGTCATGAAGTAAATACAAGCATGTCTCTAGTACATATATTATCAGAACACTAGATATGATAATAAATGATTTGATATCCATTGATGCCAGTTTCACCCTAAAACCCAACTATTCCCTTCCTCTGAACTGTTCTCTTTAGCCTTTAGATGCATCGCCATGGGCTCTTCCTGATGTTCCCATTTGCGGACTGCTTAAATTTATGAGTCATCTCTCTGAAATAAGCCTAACATTTGTTCCATTTATTATAAACTTCCATTGAAGTTTAGCTTTGCTGTATTTAAAATTTATTCCATTGGAACGGTTGTCTACTTGACTTGCCAATGAGTGATTATCTGCACTGAATCTAAAAGAGTGGCAGTTAGTATAAATTCTTCTTACCATTACATGACTCAGCCTCTACTCCTATGACTTGTGTGGACTGTGCAGGTTAAACCATGGACAGAGCTTGGTTCCATATACTGAACTGTTACTAAAGATGTCTGTCTTCTGTGGTTTTTGGGAAATCAAAGGATTCATTTCCTTCAGTCTCCAGACAACAGAACCCAAACATATCCTCTTTGAAGTCAATGGCAAGCCTCCCATTGGCTTCAATGAAAGCAAAGTCAAAATTTATTTTATGCTGTTGTTATAACTATCTTAGTTATTAATAATTCCCATGCCACATTTAATGTTTTAATTACAGAGACGGAAAGACACTCTTGTGAATATAAGAGCATGTCTTGAGGTGTGGAACTGAACTGCAAAGCTTTACAAAGCTTCTAGGTAGAAATATATTTTCAGTATGGTTTTGTCTATAGAAGTCATGGCTACACAAGCTTTTGTTACTTCTAATGCTTTCTCTGAGAGACTATAGCGGGCTTTGAGAGTTTGGCAAGCTAGAATATCAACTGGGGCTGGTTCCCACTTCAGCTTTAAGTCATGAATATCATCCTTCAAATCGTAACAAGTGTTTAAAGATCAGCCCATTCATGAGAAAGATCAAGGATTGCTGATGTGTTCCCGGACCGTTGCTGCAATGTCATGCCTCTCCCTCCCTTCTTCCTAAGAGGTATCCTCATCCTCCCCATATCTGTTTGAGGGAAAGCCTGGACCAGCAGGAATGTCTACATATGTGTTTAAAACGGGGCCGCATTCAGGCTAAAGCAGTCCTTAAGGCATCCTGAGTTGCTCAGAGCTTTGTAGGCTAGTACAAGAACACTGAACCTAGTCCATCAGCACCCGGAGGGCACCTCGTGGGCAATTCCTGGCATTGGTGCTATGATGACTGGACAAATAAGTGGATGTTCATTATTTTCTGCCTGAAGCAAATAGAAACAATAAAGACTCAAACCCACCCAGGCCTTGCCTCATAAATGTGTTCCACTCTGAATGGGCTTGTGAGACCCTTGCACTTTCCACATCTGTGGCTCAATAAAACCTGCTTCTCATATATGCTCCTGATCCCCAAAGATGTTGTGTTATTTTCCTGTCACTATTCATTTTTGTTCCGAAAGTTATATTGAACCTAGGGGAGGAGGGGAGAGATTGTACAAGAGAGAACTTCTCTCTTTTCCACATGTCCCTCTCATTCTTCTCCTGGAAGACTTCCCTTTATTTATCACCGTGCCTTTATTTGTCACTATGTGCCTTTTTGTCTTCATTTGCTTCAGGAAATGAATGCACATAATAAGCCAATGGGTGTGCCATGTTTATTCTGTCATTATCACCATTGACTTCCTAAAAGGACTCAAATAGGCAGAACGTGATAGCTAAACTGGGAATGGGTGGAGCTGGCAAGAAAAGCATCTGTCTGTCTTGTATTATGATTCCCCAGGAGTCATGTGCAACTCCTTATTGTTCCAGGAAACTTTTCAAGCATATAGAAAAAGCAGGGTTCTGACAAGTTGGAGCCTCTTGCGTGGACCTATGTTTCAGCATATTATATTTTGTCTACAGCTGGCTTTTCTAATGTTCTGACTTCCATATGGGTGTATAATGTATCCTTGGATTCCACAGGTTAAAAGAAGGGTCAGACTCCAAGTAATAAAAGTGCTAAACCAAAAAAGAAAAAGCAAATGTCATAGAAATGAATGAGATTGGAACAAATGAGACTAGATTAGCAACCATAGGGGAGGTTGTGTTTTGTGTTCAAATGGCAACAGAAAGTAAACAGGAATCAGGGTCCTTGGCTCATGGTTGCACTGAACTCTCATGAGTGAAGAGAGCTCTTCAATATTTGGTCTTGGGGAAGGCCATCTATACTAGTGCTTTGCAGAAATATATATTCCAATTTCTCAAAAAAAAAATCTACTCTTTAGAAAGAAGTTCAGGGAGGGCAGTTTTCAGGACACTGTAGAATCTCTTCAGGGTTTTGGTGATTTTAGGTTTTTGAGCTTACCTTGTTGCTGAAAGGTGGCAGAAGTGTGCATGCATGTTGCTTTCCACTAAACATTTTCCAGCATGTTGCAGCCTCCCTGGCTGCCCAGGCTTCCTGACCTGAAGGCCCATGGGAGCAGTCACTTCATGATGACTTCCCTTGTGCTTTAATTGAACTAAGGGTTCCCAGGGAGGCTGCAGAGTTCAGACCACTGATGGAATGATTTGTAGAATGAAAGAGAAGACACCCACAAATATCCTTTGTGTAATTTGAGAACTTAAGAAGATGGCCCTCATTTTGAAAACACTGCCCTCCTAAGTGCCTTCCCCCCATAATAATTTGACTGAGATTTCCCCTTTGATGAGTTTCAAATGCAATTTCTTATTTAATTCATGCACAAAGGATTATAGATAAGAAAACTTCCTAGACATCACTTGCACCAGGCTAGAGGTAAAGCTATTTACCAGCTATTGAAATTTGCAAATAATCACTAATTCTATTTCCTGACTAGACCTTCTTTTAAACACCCAGAGAGCTATTTCAGGTAAAATCTGAAGCCTGAACAAAGCCTGAACAAAAAAATCTGAAGTCTGGACAAAGGCATTATCTGTCCTTAATGATGGCTTTAATGATGCTGCACACATCTTTATAAGGAACATTGGGATTCATGTACATTCTTATTTCTCCATAGCCCAATATTCATCTGAGTACATATGTGTGTCTTTTTGTCTTGAGTATAATACAAGCTGCTATTAAAGCACTTCATTCAAAAGCTGCCATAACAGTGGTTGTGACTTTGTCTGGCTTCAGTTTAATTTAATGGCAGTTATGTCTGGTACTTGAGGAAGACTTCAGCCTTGGAACCTTGCAGCATTCTCACTTTCTGACTACAATATTAATTAGGCCTGTCAACCTATTAAGGATTTAGAGATGATTAATCATCCAGCTCGTGAGTGATTAATACATTTACTGCCTAATGGAAACGGACGTCACCATATGCACATGGAGGTGACATTTTGAGGAAAGTTAATGAAAACCTACTTTGTTTCTAAATTAAATAGATTAGGTTAGTTAGATCCTGTTAGATTCTGTTTGGGAAATAGTAAAAATAATGTGGGAATGTAGAGATGTGCATATGTACATTAAAAGCAATGGCTCAGCACTAGACCCCTCATGCCACAGTGGACAATTTCAGAAGATATCTGATTAAGCTTCACATTTATGTTAACATCTAACTAATTTATCGGTTAAATGTGCAAGTAAACTGACTACAGTGGTACCTGGGTTACATACGCTTCAGGTTACAGACTCCGCTAACCCAGAAATAGTGCTTCAGGTTAAGAACTTTGCTTCAGGATGAGAACAGAAATTGTGCTCTGGCGGCGTGGTGGCAGCAGGAGGCCCCATTAGCTAAAGTGGTGCTTCAGGTTAAGAACAGTTTCAGGTTAAGAACAGACCTCCGGAATGAATTAAGAACTTAACCCAAGGTACCACTGTAATGTTCTCATCAGGCCTCTGTTGTTTAGTCAATTAGCAGTTACATTATGTTTATTGACTAATTTAAAAACTACTTAAAAGCCTTAAACCTACCAACACATTTAAAGTTATTTTTAATACAAATACAGACACTGCAGATAGTTAGGGTCATCTTCTACAAGGAAAACAGAAGAATGTTTCTTTCAAGAGATGGGGACCAAGGGGTGGGGACCAATGTGGTATCCCAGGCCACTCTATCCAGCTCTCCGGCTCTCAGCAGCCTACCATCCCCTCTCCCAGGGCACACCCTTCATTAGCCCTGTTCAGTGTCCTCCTTGAGTGTTTTCCCCTAACTAGAATGTGTGCTTGAACTGTCTTTGTGCCTCTTGCTTGCCTGGATGAAGGTGTGTGTGTTGGGCTGCCTGACCTTTGTGTGGCCAGAAGGTAAGACTCAAATCCCTTGCTCCACCCTATGGCTCTGTCCACCCCTGGAACCTTGTCCATGAGGGAATGCTGGTTTGGGGCTGGGGGGAAAGAAAATATCCACCACTGTTTTAACCACTTGTTGGAACAATTTTGTGTGTGTGTGTGTGTGTGTGTGTGTGTGTGTGTTTAAGCAGGTTGAGTTAGCTTAATTGTTCTGGAATTGCTTTAATGTTGGCATTATTATCTTTTATTGTTGAGAGCCAGTGTGGTGTAGTGATTAAGAGTGGTAGGTCTTGTAATCTGGGGAACGGGGTTCGCGTCTCCGCTCCTCCACATGCAGCTGCTGAGTGACCTTGGGCTAGTCAGACTTCTTTGAAGTCTCTCAGCCCCACTCACCTCACAGAGTGCTTGTTGTGGGGGAGGAAGGGAAAGGAGAATACAAGCCACTTTGAGACTCCTTGGGGTAGTGATAGAGCGGGATATCAAATCCAAACTCTTCTTCTTCTTTTATTGTTGTGCTTTGGATTTTAAACTGCATTGCAAAGTGTTGTGGGATAAATGTTTGTGATGGGTGGTATATAAATACCTCCAACCAACCAATAAATAAATAATGCTTGCAATATAAATCAATATTGCCAGGTGTGAAAAGGCCATGATTGGGGGCAGGACGGGAGAAGGACTGAGGATGTTGAAAAGCCTGGAAAAATTAAAAGGTCTTGGCAAGCTGGCCATCATGTCAATGCGGCTTTTGGAGCTAAGGTTGATATCTTTACCATTTTGGATAACTTCCAGCCTGTTCTGGTAAAAGACAGCATTTGCTGTTGAAAGGAATGACAATGAAATTGGGTCAGTGGCTAAAGGCTGTGGGTGGTTTGTGAGGTTTGCTCATAAATGTCAGGTGTGCTTAACAGGATACTTGGTTTGGACATTTACTTGCCATGATTAATTCAACATATACCATTAAGTGATTGAAATTTGTGTGAATTTTGGTCGTTAACTGGAAAGACTGAAGGTAGTGAGAACAATGAAGCAAGGAGAAGCAAATTTGTAATACCTGCCACCCTCCTCCATAGTCTGCTGCTTACCAGACAGCATTGTTTTCAAGGAGAGGAGAAGAGCGGCAGAAAGGCTAGGTAAAGGTAAATGTCATTACCCTTTAATCCAGACACAGAGTCAGACACTGTAGAGGCATCAGCTAAGGAGCCAGATCAAGTTCAAGGCTCTGAGCTTGACAACAGGAGAACAGGAGACCATTGTGCCTTGGGTTGTGGGACGTGAGACACCAGAATAACTTTCTGGACCACCAGGACCTGTAAGTCCAGATCCCAGGCATCTTTCCCTGAGCCTGAGATACCTGGTGCCTTCCATCACACATACCTGGTCCAGTGGTGCAGGGAGCACGCCAGGAGGGAGACTAAGGAATGGAGGAAGAGTGCCCGTCTTCAGACTAGTTGGATGACCCTTTAAACTGCTTTGAAGCTCTCCACAAGGTGGTGGATCTTGGAAGGCTTCAAATGCTTCTCTCTGCTCCCAGTGTTGCTCACTTGGAGCTATCTGTGGTCCTGGAGCTCGTGACCTTGCTGCATTGTCCATTGTAAACTCATTCCTCTCCATGGATTTCATAGTTTGATCTAAGCTTTTTATTTAAACACACACACATGAAAACAGTTTTGAATGCATAGCATTGTAGGGAACAGATGTTCTAAATCGAATATGTCTGATATGGTGATGCCCAGTAGATTTCCCCCATGAGATTTCTGGATCCACAACTTCCAATATTCGTTCACATTTAGAAAAAGGAAGAAAGAAAAACAGGGGAAGTGTTAATTATGTGTCTGTTACACTTTAAAATGAATCATGGTTCTGACTGCCTTTTTCAGGTTGTTCTTTAAGTCAGTTCAATCCTATGTGGCAGAATTGTTCAGCAAGGCCTTTTTCTTTGATGACTGAGGAGGATTTAACAGATGGTGGCCTTTTGCAGATTCCTCATGAGTTTATCAGTGGCTTTGGGCTTACATTCCTTTTGTTAAGAAGAAAAATAGCAAGCCCTGCTCACCAGAAATGCCTACAAAGGATAAAGACAAGCATTTTAAAAGCATCATAGATATAGCTTCAAAGACTCACTATTCCTAATGGTGGGTTTGGAGGTACAATCGTGCCATCAAATTATTTATTTTTGATGACAATTGAATCATGCAACCATTTTTGTGGGCTTTTTAAAGCTATGCATCCCGGATGGATTGAATTTTGTGGGCAGAAATCCACTTTCATGGATAAACCCTTTTAATGCACTCTCCTCCAATGCCACCAGCCTCCCACTAGCATAAAGCACCAGTGTTTGCACATAAAGCTGTGCATGTTTTCTAATGCTGCTTCTAGAACAGGAGTCTTGTGTAAATTGTCATGATCTCTATAGCTACATTAAATTTACTCTGAGGGGAAATTATGAGTCTAACATCTTTAGGGTAACTTGCAGAAAGGGCACACATGTTCTTTTTTGAGATTCACAAACCAGTTCAGTTTAGTTTCTTGCATTTAATATGGTTTGGCTCCAATTCTGAAGCAATTATGTATTTGTAAGTAAGTCATGTTGACCTCCTGACATCTTATACTCCCAAGTAAATGTGCATAGCATTACAGTCATATAAATGGTTGATCTCTAGTGCTATAGATATACATGTCCCTATACATTGCTTGGGCAGCTTAAACTGAGCCACAACTGAGCTGGAGTTGGCTCCATTACCTGTTCTAGGTACCAGGCCATAGCCATGGGGCTTGTGACAAATAGCTTTAGGCATTTTTCCTTGGTCAGAGTTTTGGATTCCTTGGTCAGAGTGCGTGGTCTCCAGACCCAGCACCCTTCTGTTTTAGAAATTGGCCATGAGTAATTCATCCTCAAAACTGGAAAGGGTCCATGATTAATTAAGTACTGGGAACATTTTATTGCCTTCCTGCATCCAAAATGCTCAGGGTGATCTTGAAATGAATAAAATCAGGGATGCATCCAACACACACATATTTATGGTGCTGTTGCTGCTGCAAATGCCAAATGCATTATTTAAACAACACATTGGTGTCACGTGGGATTTACAGAGTAAACCAAGCAAAAGACAGGTCTCTGCCCCAAAAGGCTTCATACAGAAGCAGAGGGAGACCAAGGACAGATGTGTGCAAATGAAGTCATATATACTGTATTTTTTTGTGTACAACACGCCCCCATGTATAAGATGAGCCCTATTTAAGGAAATGGGGGGAGATTGCCCAGAGTTGTTGAGTTTTTAGGGGGGGAGTTGCCGAAAATTACTCACCTGCAGGATTGCTGCTGCCAATCACAGAAGAAACCAATCGGCTGTCCGCTCGCCACCAGCAGCCGCCAATCACATGACAAATTACAGCAACAAATCACCTGCCCAATTGCTGCAGCAGCCGCTAATCACATGACAAATTGCCGCCGCTGCAGCAGGCTATCGCCAGTGGGCCTTGCCGCAGCAACAAATCACCCGCCCAATTGTCGCAGCAGCAGCCAATCATCAGCAGGCTTTGCCACAGCCACCAATCACCCACCCAATTGCTGATGACAATCTCCTGCTCACAGCTGCCACCATTCGCCCATCCCTTCTCTGCACTATCAGTGTATAAGACAAGCCCCATTTTTTAGCATTGTTTTATAATTAAAAAAAATAATCTAATACACAGAAAAATACGGTACTTAAGCTTTGTTTTTGTTTTGAATTAAGTCTTAGACATGAAGCCAATGGTTTGATTTAGCTCATGAACCAGGACAGTCTGGATGACTGTTTGCTGTTTTGCAATCTGTGTACATAGCACTGCAAGCTATCGGAAAGTTATCACTCCAAAAGTCATGGCAGACATATGGTTGCTAATTGGCCTGGAACGTTATTAACCAAGACTGAAAAACATGAAACTATAAATTCATGCTTGGTGAAACAAAAACTGCTCTCTACTTGATCCAAAATGTCTGGTACCTAAATAGAATATAAATGCACAGAGGAGCAGTAGCAGGACATTACAGTGTTGCTTGTTTCTAGCTTGCTGCTGCAGTTTAGAGTATGAAAACCGCAAGTGTTTAGTAAGATTCTCTCTCCCCGATATCCCAGTTTGAGCCAGGATCTTCTGCAAGCAAGATCTGGTCTCCATATGAAAGGAGTCTTTTTTTATGCCACTGTAGAGGGGTGGGCCGCTCTATCCAGTCCTCAGAACTCTCTTCAGGTCATGCTCCTTTTTGAGTGACATTCCTCACACCATCCTCAAGTTATTTCCCCTTGCTGGAAGTATGATGATCCTTCTTGCTTGCCTTGAGGGAGAGATCTGTGGGTATAAACCAGAGGTAGTCAACCTTTTTATACCTACCACCTACTAATGCATCTTTCTTGATGGTAAAATTTCCTTACTGCCCATCAGTGCTCGATGGAAGGAGGATTCAGCTTGTGCCATAGAACCCCCTACCACCCACCTAGAATCCTGAAACGCTCACTAGTGGGCGGTAGGGACCAGGTTGACAACCCCTGGTATAAACCATACAAAGGTAATAGCGACACACATTGCTCTACCTGGTTTTGTCTCCAGCCCTACCTACAAATGTCATATGGCTTCTGGAATATTCTGCACAATTCAAAGTGTTGGTGCTGACTTTTAAAGCCCTAAACGGCCTCAGTCCAGTATATCTGAAGGAGCGGCTCCACCCTCATCATTCTGCACGGACACTGAGGTCCACCGCTGAGGGCCTTCTGGTAGTTCCCTCACTGTGAGAAGCCAAGTTACAGGGAACTAGGCAGAGGGCCTTCTCGGTAGTGGTGCCCTCCCTGTGGAACGCCCTCCCACCAGATGTCAAAGAGAACAACAACTACCAGACTTTTAGAAGACATCTGAAGGCAGCCCTGTTTAGGGAAGCTTTTAATGTTTGATGTATCACAGTATTTTAATATTTTTTTGGAAGCCGCCCAGAGTAGCTGGGGAAGCCCAGCCAGATGGGCGGGGTATAAATAATAAATTATTATTATTATTATTATTATTATTATTATTATTATTAGGCTGAAAATGGATCTCTATGCCTGCTGTGAGCAGAGAGCGCAGAAAATATAATATCTTGTGCAATTTCCAGTAGAAACTGGCCCTAATGTATTTGCTGTTCTGTAAACTTAAGGTCAAACTATATATTTGACTTTAAAACTTTAAATACTACCAGGATTGGGGTGGCAGGGTTTGTTTGTTTGTTTGTTTGTTTGTTTGTTTGTTTTCTTTCCTCCTCCAACACTGTGGTCCTGATGAAAGGTCCCTTCCTAGTCACTAACTGCATTGAATGGAAAACTACCATTGGGGTCAGTGCAATGTAGCCTCCCTCTCAAAGCAAATATCAGCTTGAAGAGGTGGGCAGTGAGGCTGCAGCGTGGGAATGAAGTGTTTAAGAAAGAACCACCACCATCAACTGTGGTCAATATAATGACTATTATTCACAATTAAATAATAATAATCCAGGACCAGACTATTAATTTAGCATCATGAATAGATTGGCATGTAATCCAGCACAGACACAAACCCTATTCAGATGTTCATGTTCTGTGTTAAATCAACATATGTGTGGCAGAAGAGTGGGGGAAAGCCCTCTAATTCTGCTCCTCTGCTGCAATTCCTGTTGATCTCCATGAGCTGGAGGGTGACTGTCTGGAGGAGAGCTTGCCTGTTGTCTCCCTGTGTGCTACAGGAGAACCCTGAAAATTCAAGATTCTGTGTTTCACAGGTAGCCTCCACAAGTAGGCTTCCTGCTGCATATGGTAAGTCTCCAACATGTGGGTAGTGGATGGGAGCCAAGAGGTGCTGGAGTGAGAACCTTCACTTTTATCCCTTGCATGTTGATTTAATTCAGAAGTCTAACACCCGAATAGAGCTACTACAACCTGCTTCCTTCCCAAGCATCCAATCCAGTAGTCTTCTTATGCTCTTGGCTCAGATGTGCCGGCCACAGCGAGCTCTGCTGCCAACAACAGTTGGCTCCCAAGTTAGTGCTTTTTTGAGCAAGCCTTCATTCTTGTAGGTTTGCATACGAGCTTTCAAACCTCTCATACCAGAAGCTGTTGATTCTTATATATGCATGAGAATTTTATCAAGTCTAGCAGTTCTAAGTACAGTAGTACTAAATTATCAAGAACACTGTGTCTGTTTTGTTTTTGTTTAAATATTACGCTGTGTCTGTTGTAGTTGCAATCACTTGTGAATGATGGGTTTGTGTTCCACGGAAATGTCAATCCAGTGAGCGTGTTTAGGTTTGTAACCGTAATATTGTTATATGTGATTTATTGGAGACAGTATTGAACATTATGAAGAACACGGAATAGTTTACTGTTTAGTCAACCGTGGAGGGAAGCAAATGAGTCAAAGTGCACAATAAGGCTTTTTTTATGCCAGGCATTCATTTGTTTCATTCACACATGTGGGAGAGTGTAGAAGCACTTAGTTAGGCTATCTACACATCATACATTTAAAGTACAAGACTTCTCCCAAAGCACCCGGAGAACTGTAGTTTACCCTTTGTAAAACTGCTATTCCTAGCACCCTGAGCAAATTACATTCCCAAGATTCTTTGGGAGAAGGAATGGTTTTTTTTAAAGGCCAAATGTATGGCCTTATGAGCTGACTTGGCTGACTTCAGTTTGTCCATATATTGGGATGACATCTGCACAGCTTCCTTTAAGAAACAGGTGCTTCTAGATTCCAGAAATGTGGAATAGCGTTTTGATGACGACACTGTGTGAATGCTGCAAAAATCTTTCATGTGCAAACAGCATCAAGTCTACAATAAATTGTTGTGGGGAAGCACCCAGAGAGAGAAGGAGAGAAAGCATTTAAGTTGACAGTCTTGCAGTTGCTACAAAAATACCATGGCAAAAGTGCATTAAGTCATAAAAGTGCTCAAGTCATGAATTGCTGAAACTTAATTTTGCTGTGTTCATCAGGTGTGGCTTGCAATAGCTAAAATTGGGAATATTTCAAGTCTTAAAATGGTTTTCAGCATATTTTTGCAAATGGGAGAAGTCAGTATTTTAAACTATTAAATACTATTTTAAAAATAGACCAGGGGGAAAGGAATGTGCTAGCTAATGAGTGTGTAGACTTTGTCTTCCCTGCAGAGTGACTCAAATCCACATGATAATACTTACTTTATATTTGCATGAAAGTTTCTCCAGTTAGCTGTGAAGATGTGCAAAGTTGCACATAGCAGTACTTCATATGAACTTAGGCAGGGTCTTGTTTGTTTTTACTGCAATTAGAACAGCAATTTTTTCTGTCCTTTCACCGTAGTCCTAAGTCAAGTTAGATGCACTTGCAAAGCAGTGAAAAAGCTGCAGAGATTTGCTAATAGCATTGCCAGTTTTTTGTTTAAAAAAACATAAAAATGTGTACAGTGTATTAAAATGTTCTAAAATACATCCCTTTGTGATAAACAATCCTGTCTTCAGATCAATCCCATTGGTCTTATCCCTCTAGTACTGGCTAGTTGGGATATTGTTGGAATATTTAGCAGGGTGCATTCTCAAAGTGCTCCACATTTAATTTTTGAGGGCCACAGTGAAAATGTAGATAGGGTGAAGCCATATCTCTTAAAGCCCTACCTTTTGTCAGTTGAGGTTGGACCATTAGGTTTCATGGGGCACTGCCCCTAGCAACTTCAGTATGTCCCCTCCTGCCTGTCTTGCAACTAGTCCAAACAATTAAACCCCTGTGTTGTTATCAGTAATATACAAGGCAACACGTTGACCAAGTACAGCAATGCATGTCAATATAAACTCTTTATATAATCCATAAATCTCTGAAAATCACAAAATATGCCCTCTTGATGGATTCTCTTGAAAACATAAACATAAGTCTTATAAGTCTCTGAAAGTCTTTGTAGACTATGCAAGTCTCTGAAAGAAGCAATGGGTCAGATTCTTATCTAGTGAATATCTTTGTTTTATGACGTCCAACGCTGCCGAAGTGGTCCGCAAACAGACGTAGTGAACAGTGATTCCGGATATACCCACTGTTTCATGAAATTCTTCTTTAGCACAGCAGAAGGATACGGAAATGCTTCATAAACACATCTATATGATGAATGGAATTGTATGACACAATTGCTATGGAGCAGTGGTCATAAAGTTATGGCACTGCCTCTTTCCGCTTTCTCCCCCTTCGTATCATTGTTGCCCTTGCAATTTAGCAGGAAGGAGGATGGGGACAGAACTTGAGTTAACTAGCTCTGCCTTTCTTTGGATCTGGTTCCCTGCCTTCTGCTCTACTGGTTCCACTGGGCACCAGCCACTGTTCCCTTTGGTCATAAGCACAACTCCGTCCACTTTCCTGTTTGGGCTCTATAGCTTGGCATATTGGTGGTTGGCTGGTATTCCTTCAGGGGAAGGGGTTGCAGATATGGTCCAGGAGCTCTTAACGGATTTTGCCTAATGAGTACATCCACCAGTGTGACTGAGACCGTTTCTTTTCCAAAACCCAGCTTGAAGCCAGATTGAAATAAAAAGCATCATCCAAACTACCTGGAATTCAGAATCTACCACATTCCAGCAGCTTGCTCAAAACTGTAAGGTTAAAAACTGTTTCCCTTGTTTTTGTTTCTGTTTGCATTTGGGTTCTAAAATGCCTAAATGAATTTCATATTAGATATATAGTTAATTACAGCCCACATTCACCCCATTAGTTCAATGGAAATAATTTAGTGGCATATTTAAATAATTGTGCAGGGCTCCATAAGGATCACATCTGGATATTTACATCAAAAGATAATATGTTATTCATAATAGCATATACAGAATACATATAAGAAGATCAAATGGATTCTCTTCCCATAAAATTCTTTCTCAGCCATCTACAATGAGAAGATACTTGTGAAATGCTCATTAAACATTTGATGCTTAACACGGGAGGAAAGTTTTGCATTATGAATTCCCATGACACAGAATCATGAAACCACTGTATTTTATATATTTTAAAAATAATTTTATTGATATACTAAGCTTGATATTTCATTGAACATATGCCTATAATTCAAAGAATAATCACTCCTGTATGGTTATCAATTGGATACAGAATTTGTCCCTTCCTTTTCAGAAGCAGAGTTGTGATATCATAGGGATCTTTCACATCTTACAGAATTTCTAGCCACAAGGCATTTCTGTATAGGAATTAAAATGCTGCCTACAAGTAGACCAATCAGTATCCAATCCTCAATTTAAGATGCACCCTTAGGGTCAATTCATACAATTAAACAATTTTTTAAAAAAAATTATTATTATTTTCATAATTTATATTCCAACTTTCATCAAGACTGATCTTTAAAAATAAACAAATTCTAAGAGAAGTTTAGAAAGTTGAGGTATTTTTAGTCGGTTTTAGTATTTTAGCTTTTGTATGTTTGAAAGTATGGTTGCGATTTTTAATTTTATTGTATTGTTTTATTTGTTTGTAAAACTGCTTTGAGGGTTTCCCCCCCCCAATTAAGTAGTGTATATATTTTATGGGGGAGGGGAATAAAACACAACACACTGTTAAAACAGGTGGCTGTTTGAACAGCTCTCCACTGTCACTGCACGCACCGTATATTACACCTGAAATGCCTACCAGAAGACAATGCTCTTCAGCTGGTGCCAAAAAATAGATAAACTCAGCACTAGCTGTTCCTTTTTGTCCGTGTGTATGCTAGCTGGTTTGACAATTCCCAAATCACTATGCAAACATGTGCAAATAGCTCTGGTGGCAAACCAAATCCAAATTTTGGTGACATCAGAGTTATGGTCACCTGCAAAGAATGGGGAAAATCACTTAGATGATCATCAGGAATGGGAAAGGAGTGATATTATGGGTTGTGCCCTTGTCTGAGCTGTCCATGGAAGGTATATACACTGCTGTCAAATCAGGAATCATGCTTTGATTTGGCAAGCATGTCATGTGCGTAGCAGTATGCTGCTGGTGACTTCTGGAGTCTTCCGTGAAAATTATGTGAAAAACAACTTTAGCATACACCCAGAAGAAACTGTGGCATCCTCTGTGAGTTCAACAATACCTCTCAAAGTGAGCCAGTCTTTCCCTGAACAGGTGGGACAAATGTTAAAACATCTAAATTCCATATCATATCCACATCCTTCCTTCCAAAATTAAAAGCTTGATAATTGAAAGAGATGATTGCTTCATTTTTAAAGGTTTAAAATTACACTAGCAGACACCTCTAATCCTGTCTGATAGAGAACTCTTATATACCCCACTGTGAAACTGACTAACACAATTGGGTCAAGTATCTTCCTGATTTATGTTGTAGCTTTCATTCATGCAAGTCTTGTTCAGGGAATGAAAACTTTGAAGAAGGCAATAGAGATAGCATATCTATTTTTGTTGGTCAGTCTAACCTTGTAAAAAGGTTTAGAAGAGGAGTTGTAAAATCTTTTTCTTTAATTAGCATATTTTGAAATGAAGGAGAATTGTATGAGAGGAAAAACATCAACGTTGAAGACTGCATTTTGATAAATAAACAATTTTACAAATAAAACAAGTCTGGTATGGAAAGAAATCACTAGATAGCACCAATGAACAGTCATTCAAAAATAGTTCTAGCATCTCACTCACCAGAAAAGTATATTTGCTTGCTGAGTTTGAGAAAAGATGCTGAAGTTACTGTGAAGACATTTTCTTGTGTGAAAGTGGTGATTTATTCAGATGTTGGGACATGTCACACACGAAGTAACCAGAACAGAGTTCCACCAACACCCACATTGTAACAGTATTCTAAGATGTAGAGTCTCACTACTTGTTCACCATCGTCTTCAAATGAAAGGTCATTTCTCTGAAATAACAATCCCTGATGGATTTGTCACCTTACCTGTTGTCTGAATTTGTAGGATTTTAAGAAAAGCTACATATTCAGCAAATTCACATGGTAGAATCTTTCCTGAACTATATGACTTCACTTAAGGGTGGAGACAAGGGTTCTGAGGCCCCTTCACTTCCTGCAAATAACAAACTAGAGCACTGAGGGGCAATGGGTTCTAAGTCCGTTTCCTGATGCAGTAGCAATTCTTCAACTACAATCTGATGGGTTACAGCCTCAGATAATCTCTACTGTGTGGTTCTGTTGATTGTGTAGGGCAGCTCTTACACACACACACACACACACACACACACACACACACAAACACACAAAATTTTAATGGTTATTTTTTTGGTAAACTGCTTAGAGGGTGTGTGTTTTTATAATCAAGTAGTATATACTTTTTGTTAATAGTAATAATAATAATAATACTTCAGTCGCATTACGTAAGCCTCTAGATCTTTAACACCACACCACAATCCAACCATATTTATGGGGTAAGTTACTACTAAGAAAAATTTAAGCAATATAATTTAGTCCAAAAAGTATACATCAGTTTAGTACTACCCATTGTTACCATTGGAAGAAATTACGAGAATAGAAATGAAGCGTGAAGAATTTGTGGCTCTCCAAATGCTGTTGAATTGCAACTCCCAACATCATTGGCCACTAGCCATGCTGGCTGGGACTGATGAGAGCTGGAGTTCAACAACAGCTGGAGAACCACTAGCTCCCTACCCTTAACACAAATTTATTCCCAGAATAATGCAGTCTAATGAGGTAAACTCTATATTTATGTTTAAACGAGTTTTTAAAATACTTTGTTTATTTGGAATCTCTTTCATGTAAGGTTGAACCATTGTCCCAGGGTTTTCTTCCATGCAGTCAGATGTCAAGTTGCTTAATCATTTGCACTAGTGTAATTGCTTTCCATTGTGGTGCAATTTCATGTTTTGCAGTGTTGTGCTGTCATAGCAATTTGACCACACATTCCATAACCAGCTTGGACCATAAGAGAGAAATGTAAATATTCTGCACATTGTCCTTTGGCAATAAAATTGTATGATGTCATTTTCTGCTTGACATAATGCAATGCATGTATGGATCCGTTTGTGTTCGTTCACCATATAGTTCCAAAATGAAAAGAACGGTTGGGATCTTGAGCACTGGTTTAGAATTTTAAAATCATCGAGACAATCATGTTACTTACAAGCAAAGGTTTTGAGAAGTGAGGTGAAAATCCCCCCCCCCTTTGGAAAACAAGCAACTAAATCATTCGTGCAAAGGAAGATTTATTTATTTCTTTTAAAATGACCTATTTTAACCTAGCTCTGTTTGCTATTTATATTAATTTGCGTCTTTCAATCTGTTTTTAGACACTAGCTAATGAATCTACATGATCCCACTGAGAATTGAGGAGGCTGAAATTTTCATAGCTGTCTGTGATTAATGAAGTGTAGTTGTCAAAATATGTAGGCTAAGGAGGAGCGGTAAGACTTCAGGATGGAGGCACTGGGATAATGAGCAGTTATTGCTGTTCTTTTTCTTTTTCAAAACTGGTGTTAAATATGACTTTTCTGTTTGGCTCCTAATTTTTAGGCAGCAACAGATCCTATAGAAACCACAGAGGCGGTTGCATGTATTGCTTGTGAGCACCCTGAGGTGGCCAAAATGGAAGAAGAATCAGACCTGGAGTGGGATTCTACATGTAGGGATGACTCCCTGACTATAGGGGGAACATAGGAAACTGCCTCATACCAGAGTCAGACTATTGGTCCACCTAGCTCAGAGGTACAACTCTCATCCCTGGCCATTGGCCATGATGCCTTGGACTGATAGGAGTTGGGAACTGAAGAACATCTGAAGGACACCATGTTAGCTAACCATGGGCCAAGGAAACAGGAATTGAGAAGGAGAGCGTAAAAATTATTCTTCTTCCTAGGCTATCATCCATTCAGGTACCGAGCAGACCTGCTTAACTTCAGCAAGGTGGTGGCCTTATGTGCCTTCAAGTGATACTTCAGGCCCAATATAATGAAGGAATCTGGCACACCTCACGTGGTAGGACATTCCATGAGGTGGACACCCTGGCAGAAAAAAATCCCTAACCCTGGTTGACACCAGCTTCACCCTCAAGAGGTTATACTGTAAACCTACCTGTGATTGTCAGGTGAAGGACAGTAAAGAAATTTAATTTTTTAATGATGATTGTGGTGGTGGTGTCACGAGAGCTGGAGCAGGACCTCGGATTATAATTGGGGCATGTGGAGAGAAACATATGGAAGACAGTGGTTCTTGAAGTACCTAGATCACAAGCTATTAAGAGCTTTACAGGTTAGGTTCCTAAATCCTGAGGTCCCAACCAGGCTATCTAAAACTTATACCAACAGCTTGAACTAAACCCAGAATCTACTTGACTGTGCAAATCACACAAGACTGGTGTGATGGAACCAAATCACTGTTAGCTCCTTGGGCGCAGCATCCTACATGGTAACAGTAGTCCTTTCTAGAGGTCACTTCTTCATCATTACTTGTCTGTTTATGGGGAAAATATCAAATGGGGCAATCTTCCAGAAAGAACTCGCTGTGAAGATTTCACCTTATCTCTGAGATTCAAGGCATATTTACAGACTGGAAGTGATGTTATTGAAAACAGAATATGCTCTATTTGACATTGTGTTAAATACTATTTTTCAGTTCCTTTCCATAATTTTATATTCTCATTCTGTATTTTTCGGTTGTGAACTGCCCTGGGTTGTTTGGATGAAGCGTGGTTTACAAATTTAATTAAGAATAATAATAACAGAACCACAATTAATGGATGATCTATTAAGGTCCATGCTTCTGCCTTTACTTCCATACTGCTAAAACCTTTACTGTCAAGCACATAATACAATCTTCATAACAAAGCCTGTTCTCTTTGTAGTATTGCTAGTAAGAATTAGCTTTGACTGTCCTCTGCATTTTCTTTCTCACCTCCTCAAGTAATATGTGATAACGACTTTGGTTCTTTTTAGATGCCTTTCTTTGGGCAGCATAAAAGCACCTTCAATTACACTGTTCCAGCTATCCGTTGCAGAGAGCCATTATATATGAGAAGCATTATTCATCCATTACATCCGCTTTGCAAGTGAATTTATTTGCTATTTAATGAAAAATAGACTTGTATCAAACCTTTTGTTTCCCTCTCTGTTATAGGAGGCCCCAGGGATCAGTAGTGGGCTCTTTGCTGGGAACCGGGCCCGGGCCATGGCAAATGCCCAACTAAGTCATCTCCTGGTGCCAACCCTGGTTCTATACATTTTTGCGTCTTTTGTGTGTAGAATAATGATGAAACAGCACTTTGATGCTCAAAGGGCAAATCAGGTCTTAAGGGTTGGGGGTTTTTATGCGCTCGTTTGCAGTTGCCATATTGTACATCTGTTAGCTCGGGCCTGAGCCTTCTGTGCTACACAGACTGGCTTTCTATGCATGTTTAAGTAATTAGCAGTTTCAAGACCAAAACCAATCGGGCAATTTTTTGGTTCCAGTGCGCCATGCTTTAATGGTGATCTGCCCTGCTACCAGCTTCAAGCAGGACATTGATCCAGCATGGTAATTGAGAGCTGTGTACTTCCATTAGTAGCAATGTTTGAAATACACGCCTTGCCCTCCTGCTGTTCAAGCATTGAAAATTGTCAATTATATGTGACAGACTGATTATAATTTGTCCTTTTAGTGACATAGTAAAGTGTTTTTCTTTACCATGGGAAAAAGACATTCCAGTACATGAATATAGCATTTTAATCCTCTTTAGCTTTGTTTTGGAAAGTGTCAGTCTCTTTTAACAAGTGTCAATATGTGGCTTCCATTTTTATATAGGCTGTAATTGATATAACTATATCTCACAATTAATATAATGTCAGATAAACATTATTTCGCAACCCCTTAACTGTAATGGGGGTTACAGGATTGCCATAAAAAGTCAACTTAGTCACGTTGGTCCAAAAAAATAAATAAATTCCAAGATACATATTGGGGCAATAGCTTTATTAGGCCGACCAAAACAGCACAAAATAGCATGCAAGCAATGTGTGGGTTTCCTCCATATCCATGCTCCATCTTAAGACTTTTACCAGATGCAGACAGTGAGAACCTAAGCAACAGCCTTTTCTCTCTCCACCCTCTCCCGCTTTGCCTTGGCTTTATCTCACCACACCCAGCCTTGATTCATTCCCAGGAACCTCCCCTCTGACTTGGCAGGAACTGGGTCTTTTCATTCCCTGCACACATTCCTTTAAGCTAGGTGTGAGTGTCTACTCTAGGTACAGCCAATGTGGTACCCTTCAGATACTGCCAGACTCCAAATCCCAACGTACCCACCCCAACCACATGCCCAGTGGTCAGGGATGCTGGGAGCTGTAATCCAGCAACATCTGGGGAACAGAGGTTCCCTATGTACAAAGCTGCTTATACCATCTACCATTAAATGGGGATCCCTTGCAGGTGTACAATGCTGCCTACTCCAGGCTTGGTGCCCTCTAGATGACATTGGGCTACAAATCTAATCAGGCCTAGTCAGCATGCCAATGCTCAAGGATGATGGGAACTGTAGTCCAACAACACCTGGTCTATTCTGATTGGGAGCAGCTCTCCAGAATCCCTGGGAGAGTCGTGTGTCCCCCCCCCCCCATCAACTGCTTACCTAATAGCTTAGGGCCTTAGGTAAATATGCCAAGGACTGAACTGAGGTATGGTTCTCCCCAAAATATTGTTTGTTTGTTTGTTTGTTTGTTTTAAAAACAACATTAAAACCAACTGCAAGCAAACCCAGACATTATATATATATATACAGTGATTTATTTATTTTTGACAGTTGGGAAAGGGCTGTAGCTCATTGGTAAAAAGCACATGTTTTGCATAGAGAAGATCCCAGGCTCAGTCGCTGGCATCTTCAGGTAGAGTTGGGGAAAGCTCCTATCTGAAATCCTGGAGATATTCCTGTATTGTAGACAGCACTGAGCTAGAAGGACCAATGATCTTAGACTCCTAGAACCACAGAATTGTAGAATTGGAAGAGACCACGAGGGTCATCTAGTCCAGCCCTCTGCATTGCAGGAATCTTGTGCCCAACATGGGGCTCAAACCCACAACCCTAAGGGTCTCATGCTTTTGCTACTTTTCATATCAGACACATGGGTTTTCTGAAAGGAACCATCACTATTCCTGGCTTCCCTCTAGAATCATCCCTGTTTCCTCTTCCTTTGCACACATTCAGATGACCCAGTTCCACACCAGCATGACTGTGCGGCTATTTACAAGTCATCACAAGGTGGTGACATTGGTTGTCTGAATGAACTGAGCATATGAAATAGGCACCAACCCTCAAATCCAGGGATAACAAACAGCTTCTCGTTTACTTCTTCTAGCGAATGCAGGACACCATACCTATTTTAAGGCTTTTTGATACTTCAAAATACACCTATTCAGAGCCACGTTTTAAAATAGCTGACTAAATTAGCTGCAACATATTTTTCCTGACATCGTAATTGGCTAATAATCTCTTAGTTAATGTCTGTAACCTACAGATGTCTGCACACTAAACTCCAGCAACTGTAGCTAATTATATTTCTTTTAATGAATGCTGAGTCACAGTCAAAACCTCACCAGTGCAAATTGGCCTGCGCAGGAGCAATTTGTTTTATGGGATGAAAATAACCAAGCAGGATATTATCAGTGCAGGGGGCTGATTAGCCTAGTCCCTCAATGTCATGTTTCCTGGTATTTTTTTTGGTGAAAGAAACGAGATTTTCATTTAGTAGAGAAATTCTCTCCCTCTGCATATTTCATAGAAAGCATTGAACATGGATATTCTGTGTTGACTGATGAAATGAACTGAACCGGATTGGTGAAGCGCAGCAACAGTGCGTAGGTAGAAAAGGCTCCCACATCTTCTAACACTAATTAGCATATTTTTAGCACTCATTTGTAACTGGACATGTGGGAACATTCTAGCACCAGGTGCATTTCCAGTTCTGAATAAAGCAGTAAAAATAGAAGCTTGGTGCACACATTAGTGCTCTCACATTAATGGAGACATAATATGTACATATATTGTAAAGCTATTTCAAAATATTTTCAAGTGACTAATGATAATTTCTCTTTGAGAGCAGCGGGATTTGCTTGTTTAGTGCACTTTGTAGGGAAAGGACAAAAATGAGATAACAGTATTCCCTCCCCTTCAATTTCATAGAAAATTATCAACAGAAATTTTAGGCCACTCTCAGACCTAATAATAACACGTGTATAAGATACTTCCCAGTAGAATTGTTTAAGAACTACTTCATAATAATAAAATGAGACAATGACTCACGTTTTACTTTGATATTCCTTTGATTATTAGCAGTGCTTATTTTTGCAAGGCATGTAAAAGCTGCAAAGTGGTAAAATAATATGGATGAATGGAGAAAGAATCTTCCCGTTTTATGATCACACAAGCAGCTGGGTTAAAGTGAAAGAGAAATAGACACCTTCTGGTGTAGTAATGTGGCACATTGTTCAGCTCACAGATCTGATTTGTAGTCATAAAGATCTACAAAAAAAGGGAAGCCATCTTTCTTAGTTAAGTCAAGATTAGCATGGAGTAATAGGCTTGTTATCTGCTTGCCCTGCCTTCATGACACCTGCAATGTGTTTCAAGGTTGTGAGGTTCCATCTGAGGTCCTGCGAGAAAGATCTGGAAGAAGGATCTGTAAAAGTATGCAAGAAATAAAACTTGCCAAGGAAATGGTACAGGGCGATAGTTAGGGTTTTCTTTGGTATCTTTTGGATGGCTAGATCCTTTTCCTTTCCTTTTCCTTTGGATGGCCTTGTTTAGCACCCGTTAATTAGCATTTGTTAGCGAGGTTACAGAGAACCAGGCAGAGGTCCTTCTCAGTAGTGGTGCCTGCCCTCCTGTCAGATGTTAAAGAGATAAATAATCATACAACATTCCATAGACCAGTGTTTCCCAACCTTTTTTGGGCAAAGGCACACTTGTTTGATGAAAAAAATCTCGAGGCACACCACCATTACAGCCCCGTGACATCAGCGCGCAGCGTCACGCCGGGAGGGACGCACGAAAGTGTAACTTTTAATTTTTTTCCCTCCCCCTTGCCGGGGAACCTCCAAGCTTTGGGGGTGGGGGGGGAGGAGGCAGCAAAGCGAGGGACTGAGGGACTCCTCCAACGACAAGGGTTGGGGAAGAAGAGAAAGGGCTATTCCGCTCCAGTCACGGGAGGGGAATATGTACTGGCCCAACTGGTGTGCGGTCTTTGGAAAGCGGGGTGCGGGAAGGAAGCCTAGGCTCGGGGTCCACCGACCTCGGCGGAGAAAGGCAACAACCGGAGCCGATGACGAGCCGGCGCGTGCGTGCAGCGGCTGGCCTCGAGCTCGGGAAGCTGCGCGCGGCGATGTTGACGCGGGGCGCGCGAGAGCTTGGGGGCGGGGCGGAAGAGAGAGAGAAAAAGTTGGCAGCACCAGGCGCTGTTACTTATTGCGCTGTGGACGCTGCCAGCAACTGCGGTGGTTGTGCGGCGGCCGCCGCCGCAGAACGTCCTCGTCAGTCAGCTGAGGTGCCTGGCGGCGTAGGGAGCCGAGGGGCGGGGCTTCCTTTCTGAAGGAGCTGAGGGTGGGGGTCCTCCGGCACCTTCGGCGAAACGGCGCCGGCCCAGAGCGCTTCTAGGAGGCTGCCTTTGTGCGCGGCGTAAAGCCCTCTTTCCCTCCCTCCAGCCCCGTGTCACCTGTGGAAAAGGGGGCTGGATCCAGTGACGCAACTCGGAAAACTGTTAGGGAAGCCAGAGCAGGAAAGTGAGTGGGAGGCGGCGCCGCCGCTTTAACCCACGTTTCCTTTTTGAAAGAGAAACCAGTGTTTCCCAACCTTTTTTGGACTCGCCCGCCTCCCTCCAGGCAACATCTCGCGGCACACCAGGCAACGTCTCACGGCACACTAGTGTGCCGCGGAACACCGGTTGGGAAACACTGCCATAGACATCTGAAGTCACCCCTGTATCGGGAACTTTTTAATGTGTGATGTTCTGTAGTGTCTTTGTATATTTTGTCGAAAGCTGCCCAGGGTAGCTGGAGCGACCCAGTCAGATGGGAGAGGTACAAAAATAAATTATTATTATTATTAGTTGTAGTAGTAGTAGTAGTAAAGACTTCCTGGGTTCTCTCTTTGTGTGAGTTGTGGGAGTTAGCTATTGCAGCACATCATTAATAAGGAACTAATCTCTGTGGATAGATTCTTTTACCTGGTGTACCCAGTGTTTTTTTTTTAGACAGGTTGTGATTGATGGGTGGAAGTGACATTGCCAAAACTGTGGGAGTGTCTTCAGAGTTCCTGTGCTGGTGTTCCTTTCTACAGTTGTTTTGTTGCCTTCTGTTTTGTTGATGGGAGTTAACTGGAATGCTCGTTTAATAAACAAAAGTATGCAACATCTGAAATCACTCAGGGACATGCTCAGTAGAAATTACCTCTTCAGCCAGCCACTGCTTATACGGTAATAGCAAAATTAAGAGCACACCATCATTTTGGCAATTAACTTTAATTTTCTTTTCCCTAAAGGGGTTACAAATAGTTTTTCCTGCATAAAAAGTTTCATCTAATAGCATTTCCCAGAACTATTGGCTCATTTCCTGCCCAATCAAGAAAGCTTTGGTGAAGAACATTCTCCAGACTTAGGCTACTTTTTTAAAAAATGACCCTATGAATGACACTGCTCCAGCCATTACTTCTACTCTTGGAGAATCCCACTTCACCAACACCATATGCCTCTACCTAGTGTGTATTCATTGATTCAATATATTTATATACCACTTAATATGACAGTCCTTAAGAAGATTGCAAAGTAAAAAAAAAATACAATATATATAAAATGATGAAATTGAGAAACTACCAAGATTAAACGAAGCTACAGTGTAATGCTATGCAACAAAGCACCACCGTTCTAAAAAAGGAAAAACATAGCAGCAAATTTTGAAACATTTTAATAAAGTCAGCCTTCCCCTTGCCAAAGCACATCCTGAGTTGTTGGTAATGAAGTTATTCTGACTTCCAGCAGATGGGATCGCACAGTGTCCTTTGGTGCAGAAAGATGGCTGGGCTAATGCCATGAGCACCTATTCATCAACAAATTTGTCTTGGGTTTCTTTCCTAGCTTCCCAGCCTGTTTATTCCATTTTGAAAGTCCTGCTGTATTTTTCCTTTAAAAAAATGCTGCTGCCATTGGGGCCAAGGTGGGCTGGCAGGTGGCTACTGGGAGAACAGGATGCTGGACTAGATGAGCCATTGACCTGTTCCAGCAGGCTCTTATTATTTTATTAGGTTAGATGTAAGCAAAATATTGATAAAGGTAAAGGTACCCCTAACCGTTAGGTCCAGTCGTGGACGACTCTGGGGTTGCATGCTCATCTCGCTCTATAGGCCGAAGGAGCCGGCGTTTGTCCTCAGACAGCTTCCGGGTCGTGTGGCCAGCATGACTAAGCCACTTCTGGTGAACCAGAGCAGCACATGGAAACACCGTTTACCTTCCCACCAGAGTGGTACCTATTTATCTGCTTGCACTTTGACACATTTTCGAACTGCTAGGTGAGCAGGAGCTGGGATCAAGCAACAGGAGCTCACTCCATCACAGGGATTCGAACCACCGACCTTCTGATCGGCAAGCCCTAGGCTCTGTGGTTTAGACCACAGCGCCACCTGCGTCCCTCTAAAATACTGATAGTTTGAATCAAACAATACTACTTGAGGAGGATCTAACAGACAGCACCAGAGGCAGCAATTTGTGAAATAATTATAAAAGAGCTGCTTGTATTCCCCCAAGAGTTTTATACCCCAAATGTATTTTCACTAATTTAATTAAACTGTTTCCTGAGGTCCCTCTTCTCTCCATTTTTGGGGGGTGATCTCCATTTTTCTTCTTTTCCAGTGATTAGTAAAACTAAACGACCTTACTTTGAAGTGAGCAAATAGTTATGCTGTTTTAACCTCAAGATTAGCCTTGTGGGCTACTCAGCTATGAAAAGTTTTATGTAAATTAATATTATTTTTGAGGCAGGGATGAATTTGAAAAAATTATAATACTGCAGATTGTAAATGTCAATATGTAATTCTGTGTTTTGTGCTGCACACTGAAGTTTCTCTGGGCGTAGTTTTGTTTTATCTAGATAATGAACTCATCTATAGTGAATGTTCTGTCCTCATAATCACTTCCAAGTACGATATTTAACTCCATTTAAGTCCCATTTCATTTATTGAAGCAGGACGCAGGTGGTGCTGTGGTCTAAACCACTGAGCCTAGGGCTTGCCGATTGGAAGATCGGCAGTTCGAATCTCCGCGGCAGGATGAGCTCCCATTGCTCCGTCCCTGCTCCTGCCCACCTAGCAGTTTGAAAGCACATCAAAGTGCAAGTAGATAAATAGGTACCACTCCTGTGGGAAGGTAAACAGCATTTCTGTGCGGTGGTTTCTGGTTTCGCCAGAAGTGGCTTACTTTCCCAGTGTGGCTGTACAGTATTGCATCACAGTGCTGCAGCATCCTCCCGGCTGAATGTGTGAAATGGAATGCAGAAATCATACAGTTGTCCTTATGTGAAAAGGCTTCATGTTTGCCTTTGCCAGCAAGGGTGTTAAAAGAAATGAGATGGTTGCTTTTGTTTATTATGGTATGAAGGGCTTGTGGCCAGCAGATCAAGGAGAAAGAGTTATTTCCCCTTTTCACAGGAATGTTTGCCAATAATTTCAGCCATTCTATTGCTTTTTCATACAAACTGTTCGGCTTTGTTTCTATGCATTTTTAACGCACAAGAATATAAGGATAGGTTAGGTCATTCCACCACTGAGCAGCTTGTTTTTAACTTTTGGATTTTAAATTGTTAATTTTTTATTCTTCTGCCCTTCTGGTTTTGTTGTGATTGAAAGATGATGGCAACGAACTCTGCAAGCTGCTAAATAGCAAATGAATATGTGGAAGAGGCATTGGATCATTCATGCTGACCTCATAACTGTTACATTCTAGGTCAGGGGGATCCATGAAGGTTACAGATCATGGATAGGGGAAGCTACAAGAGTTGCCCATATATATGTGCAAATGATGCCTTAAAGATGTGGAATTCAGACCAGTAAGCAGAATCCAAAATCTCCCACATCCCATGTCCATGAATTCTCCCACTTCACCTATTTGTACTCCTGGGGCGCTTCCAGACTGTTGTCATTTTGTGGCTGGGATTCAAGCAAAAACTAGCAAATTGAGGTTGCACCCAGTGCAGGGTGTTGGAGGCGGGACAAACCGCCCAGCAGCGCATGCGCATGCACTGCACATACGACGCATGTGTGGTGCCGCTATGTACGGGGCACGCGAATGGGCCGTATGTAGCGGCACCGCACATTCACTGCTGGCGGTTTGCCGGCACCGCTACTTGAGCACCATACAGACGTTGGTGGGATCCTCCACTCGCGGCTGCAGTGGCAGCAGAGGGATGCTTCACACGCCGCTGCGGCGCTATGGTAGCAGCTCGCGCCGCCGTGCTGGTGGGGCGGGGTGAGTCTCCCGTGGTGTGTCTTCTTGTTGCCCCCCTCAGAAATGGCACCCGCCACTTCCTCTGCCACTGGTTGCACCATTAAAGTTAATTTGGCGCTCTTTGCCTCCCATTCACATTTTCTGCAGTAAGAAAAGTGATACAAAAATGCACTAGAAAGTGTTGGATAACACTTCCTTGACATGGTGTTACATAAGCCCGCTGCAAAAAAAATGGAATGAATGCTCATTAAATAGATGCTGTTGTCTATAACCTTCCCACAAACCTTGTGTAAACAAATTTTCAGTGGACAGGTTGTCTCAAAGTGACCTCTTACCTGCTCAAGTCAAGAACTGAAAAAGGAAAGAAAGCAGTGATGTCCTGTTTCAGTCCCCTTCGCTGCATGTACTTACCAACGCAGAAGGAGCTTGAAAAGTTTCTACATCTCCCTCCATGACTGATTATATTATTGTTTTATTTCTGTTGGCTTTGGCTCTGTTTGTTTGCCTAGCTGGCAGGATGGTCATTGAAAGCACTGCTGCATGAGCACATGGCGTTATTTTTTCTGGCTGGGGTGGACGTTTTTTGGCTTTTTTAAAAATTGGCACTTGGTCACTTGGCAGTTTCCAAACTGGGGTGGGCAATAGTGCAGCTATGGAGGGATAATATCTCTAGGCCCTTTAATAACTCACAGTGTTAATTATTGAAAGACCATTGCTATCTTAGTTGTGCCCTTTTCCCTTAAATTCAAAGTCACCAGCATGTGATTAAATTAAAACATAACAATACGGAATGGTTAATGCCTGCTTATATTAATCACTGCATTAGCGTGAAGTGGCTATTGCATTGCAAAATGTCCTGTGGGCCCCACCCCTACAATATATGTGTTCCTGGGGGTGGTAGGGACAGGATTGCTTTGGGGATTGACCATTTTGCATTAGTCTCTTTCTCCCAAGTTTGTCTGTATAGACTTAAGTCCCACCCTCACATATCATATCAGTGATGATATGATCCATTCAAATACTATGCACAGATATCTTCTGTACCCTAATAAAATGAAATGTTACCAACAACACTTGAATAGTCTTCTATTTCCAATTACTACTTCTGGAAAGAAATGCTACCATTTTCATCACAAGCAAAACAGTAAATAACAAATTTCAAGTACAGGTTATTATTGTATGATGAATCTAAAATGATATTCTCCCTCTCTCACCCCCTGCTCACCCCCAAGCAAGCCATATCTTCAAAAGTACCAGAGCAAGACAGGAAACTTGCTGTAATTTATTTAAATAAATGCACCCAGATTTCCAGTTATATTTCTCTACTCTTGCTATCACAGAAAGCACATCAGCATTTAAGAGGTTTGTAATGTTTAAAGAATGTGCATGTTAATCCTAAACTAATGGAATTGCTGTGGACCTCAGCAGCTGTTTGAAATGTCTGCAGAGCATTTTAGCAAACTGGAACCCTTTCATACTCAATGAAGTCTTCAACAAATGTGGCCCTGAGATGTTTCATCTTCCTCTCTGGTTGTTTCCATGTACAGTGGTACCTCGGGTTACAGAAGCTTCAGGTTACAGACTCCGCTAACCCAGAAATAGTACCTCAGGTTAAGAACTTTGCTTCAGGATAAGAACAGAAATTACGCAGCAGCGGCGCAGCGGCAGCGGGAGGCCCCATTAGCTAAAGTGGTGCTTCAGGTTAAGAACAGTTTCAGGTTAAGAACGGACCTCTGGAACGAATTAAATTCTTAACCAGAGGTACCACTGTACACAGAGAAGGTGCAGATGTTGTATCCATGTGTATATTGGATAGGGAGGCCAGAGGCAGATTTAGGGGAACGTGACTGGTTCATTCACACTGGGGGCAGAGCAGAGCCTTGGGGACGCCATAACCATTAGAATGGAGTGTGATAGGCAGGGGGTGCTGATTTTTTGTGCTGCACAGAGTGCCACTGAAATTTGAGGCCCCAAGGTCCACTACTGGGGAGGCTACTTATTACCAGAAAGATGATACAGATTCGTATACAATTTGTAAATGCTAACATAGTTGCAAATTTAGACATAATTGTTATACTTAAAACATAAATATACATATTACACATCTCACCGTCATGGGGAGGAAGACAGTGGGCAAGTGACCTGCGTGCCTGCCCAGCCTGCTGTCTTCTTAGGTGCTACGTGTTAGTGGGCAACTTCAAGACCTCTGCCGCCTCTTCTTATACTTCTTTGCCTTCAAATTGGATTAGGGTTTGGCAGCCCTTCAAATAGAGTGCTGTCCTCTATTATGTCCTCTGTGCAGTAAGACATAAGGCTACTCTGAATACTGTAAAAATCTTGTAATTTTTTGCAGCCATGTTAATAAAGTAACTGAAATTAGGATATTGCAGATAGCATTTATTAACCACTGCTCAAGTAACCATATGTCATAACTGGGTGGGAGGAATAAGGGCCTATTCGTTCAAAGACTAGATAATTAGAGTGTGGGTTATGGCAAATATGACTGATTTAACTAAAGCCAGAGCAGGCAGATAACTGTATGACCATTTTTTAGAAAGTGGAGTGTGTTTATAACATACTGGTATAATAAAGTGCAGGAAAATATTTTATTGGGTATGCATTCCTATGTGTACTACAAGTTTCCATTGTTATACTGTACTTTCTTTTTGTTCCTTTACTATTGCTCTCTCTGATTCATATTGTGTATTTATGTGTATATATATATATATATATATATATATATATATATATGCAAATTAAGATGCAGAAGTAGATGGCTTACAGATTGCAGTGCAGATTGCAAATTCAATGTCAGGGTATAAGTATGCCTGGAAGCTATGGCCAAGAAGCATGTGGGTAGATGTGAGTTTGATGAGAGAGAGACACTCTGCATATGCTTAGATGCATTATTTTTTCCAGTCAACTAACTGGCCAGATTAAATGTGCATGATGAAACATTTGTCTAAGTGGCTTAATACAAACTGAAAGCATAGAGAATGCAGAATGAGCTGTGTAATGTTTTGCATACAGCTATATAGCATCAGAAGCTTAGGAGTGATCTGGGCTCTTGATGGATCCCTAAGAAGATCAGTTCCCCACATGAACATTCAATCTGGGATGGTTGAAAATGTCAGATTTCATACAAATCAGGCTATGGTTGCTTTATTTTCCACGCGTTATAGAAGAAAAAAGGTACAATGATTACCATACTTCATGTTCAAAGCTTCATGAAGTACTCAGTGTATTCCTTTGACTATTAGAAGATTCCTAATGGACACTGTTTGGAGAAAGAAAAAGAAAGGACTACATTTGCAATCCTATACGCACTTGCCAGGGAGTAAACTCCTTTAACTTCTGAGTAAACATGTATAGGATTATACTGTGTCTAGACCTCATCGTTGCTCCTCTACATATCTCTGTACCTTTGTGTGTCTCTGCCCAGTTGAGTCATATCTGATTCTTAATAACCCTTTTAACTTTAAACACATATATCATTATTTTTTGCTGGGGGTGGGGAGGTGTAAGGCTCAGAGGAATTTGTAGGGTGCATACGCAGCCCTTCTATGATTTGGAATAGCATAACACTTTTGTACAGTATTATTGCAATCATCCGTGGTTTCATTTGATTGCCGCATTATTGCACAAATATTGAAACACATTGCCCCTATCCTTCTCTTAGAAACACTATAAAGTAAGACATCTGTAGTTCATTTCTCCTAGAGATATTTCTTTAGGAAAAATGTTGTGGCAAAGCTATAAAACTGGCTGCTCTTATTTATAAATTCTGCTCTGTCATATTTGTACTTCAGCAGAAGTTGGCTTAGTATGGTGCAACAGATCCTCTTACCCATCATAAACTCACTCCACCAGAAAACTTCTCTTGCTAGGAAGTGTCTAGTTATCTACATTTTTATGTCCATTTGTTCCAAAACCTCTTGGAAAAAGTAAAGTCAGTAATTCCACTGGAGTCTTTCCAAGCCTACTGCTCTCTAATTACGGCTAGCAATTATTAAGGGCCTTTTATCCATTTTATAGCAGGTAGAACAGGCAAAGAGTGAAAAACTACCTTCTTTAAGCAGGAACCCAATATGGTCTCCATATGAAAAATGTTCTAATTTGGAACACGTACTATATTTTGAAGTGCTAAGTATTGTGCGCTTAAAGAGTAGATTACTGGATTATTAGTATCGAGCTTTAGTGCCAGACTGGAAACTTAAGAAGTGAGTGGAAGCATCCCTGAAAGAAGCATATTTCCTCACACACAATCCTTTCATCATGGAAAACTGGTATTGCCATCACTGATACAGATACTGGGCTGATCCCCTTTTGTGATATAGAGTGAAAAGACAATGCAGTGATTAGTTTATTGTGTACTATGGCATTTCTCACTGTGTACTGCAGAATTTAGGAATGCCCATTGAAACTCTTCATTTAGATTAAGGCTGGCCAGCCCATGGCCTTCTAGAATCTATTGGAGAACAACTCCCATCATCCCTGACTATTGGCCATGACTCTTGAGGGGTTGATTGGAGTTGGAATGCAACAGCATCTGGAGGGTCATAGTTTAGTGCCCCCTTAGATGTTCCTTATGTTTGTAAGTAGTGGGCGGTGCTGTGGTCTAAGCCACTGAGCCTCTTGGGCTTGCCAATTGGAAGGTTGGTGGTTCAAATCTGTGTGACAAGGTGAGCTCCTGCTGCTCTGTCCCAGCTTCTGCCAACCTAGCCGTTCGAAAGCATACCAGTGCAAGTTGATAAATAGGTACCATTGTGGCAAGAAGGTAAATGGCATTTCCATGGGCTCTGGCTTCCACCACAGTGTCCCATTGTGCCAGAAGCAGTTTAGTCATGCTGGCCACATGTCCCAGAAAACTGTCTACAGACAAACACCGGCTCCTCAGCCTGAAGCAAAATAAGTGCCACAACCCATGGTTGCCTTTGACTGGACTTTACCATCCTGGGGTCATTTATCTTTACCTTTTACCCATGTTTGTACAACATATTAATTAGGAGCAGGCAACTTGTTATGCTACTCAGTTAAGGTGAAGTGTTGTGTCTCAGGAGCACTCATATGTCTTTTGGGCATCATCTTATACAAAGGATTTGGAATCTAAATCCAAATTTGCTTAGTTTCCAATATCTGTTCCACTCTTTAATACAGAAGGGTCCCCTACAAAAAATACCTACTGAAACTGTATCTGCTACAGAGATGGATGAACCACTTCCTGTTGGCAGTGTTGCATCACTTCCTTCTTTGTAGGTTCATAATGTCCAACAGTGCTTTCCCACTCATTATCTTGCAATTAGTTTTGGCAGTTTAGACGTGCCATTGTCTTGCTTGACGAATATCTCCCTGCAGACTCTCTGTTGGGGTCTGTTGTGCTAAATACTATGAATTAAATACTCCTTCATAGCAATCCTAACCATGTTACTTAAAAGTAACACTGTTTTCAATGGAATTTCATGATATGTTCATTTAGAATTGCAGACTTCATTCCTCTGATCTTAATGGGACTAACCTGGCTTAATCCCGGCTGATACAGTTAAAATGAATTGTGGATCATGTTGTCTGTGAGGTATCCATGGTTCATAAACCTGTGTTAAATATTTACCCCAGAATATCCAGCTAGTTTCTCTGAGAAAGTATGGAACTTCTTTAACTTGGAATAACAAATGCATACCATGTTGACAATTTCCTCTGAGGAGAAGCTAGAAAGTAGTCAAGTTGGTTTTCTTTTGTTTGAATGTGTTGCCTATGGGCTGCCTTAGCACCTCATAAATCCCCTAATTGTATAGGATGATTTGGCAGCATATGATATTTTCTGCTGGAACACGGTGAAAAGACAATCATGCTGGCATTGAAAACATGGCATTAAGAGATTTATAGGAAGCAAGCCTACTACTGGCAGAAACCCAATGCTTCCTTAGTACTAATAAATTAAAACTCAGCATTGTTTCTAGTAGCAGGGAAATGGCATTAGGTGTGTGCGCCTGTCTGTTTCATTTATTTCTTTGTGCCCTTTCAGTAAGATCCCGAATGACACAACTTGACTCCAAGTGAGAATTAACACTTGACAAGAAGTCAAGGTCTCTAGCCTGTCAGAGGAATTCAATATAGTCTTAAGCAGATTGTACCATCAGTGCAGGAACGCGGGTGGTGCTGTGGGTTAAACCACAGAGACTAGGACTTGCCAATCAGAAGGTCAGTGGTTCGAATCCCAGCAACAGGGTGAGCTCCCGTTGCTCGGTCCCTGCTCCTGCCAACCTAGCAGTTCAAAAGCACGTCAAAGTGCAAGTAGATAAATAGGTACCGTTCCGGTGGGAAGGTAAATGGCGTTTCCGTGCACTGCTCTGGTTCGCCAGAAGCGGCTTAGTCATGCTGGCCACATGAACCAGAAGCTGTACGCCGGCTCCCTCGGCCAATAAAGCGAGATGAGCGCCGCAACCCCAGAGTCGGCCACAACTGGACCTAATCGTCAGGGGTCCCTTTACCTTTACTTTACCATCAGTGCAAGCATTTCGGGGGGGGGGGGATTAGGGAGGGCAAGCCCTGTTGAGCTAGCATAAGCCCTCTTGGCTTCAAGGAGCTGAGTACTTCCAACACTGTCTTGCCAGTCCAGTGACACTAGGCAGGATGCCAGTGAGCAAAGGACAACCAATAGTGTTGGCTCTTTAGGACTCTCTACTGCTCATTGTGGTCTAAACTACAGATCCTAGGACTTGCTGATCAGAAGGTCAGTGGTTCGAATCCCCGCGACGGAGTGAGCTCCCGTTGTTCAGTCCCTGCTCCTGCCAACCTAGCAGTGCGAAAGCACGTCAAGTGCAAGTAGATAAATAGGTACCGCTCCAGCGGGAAGGTAAACGGCGTTTCTGTGTGTGCTCTGGTTCGCCAGAAGTGGCTTAGTCATGCTGGCCACATGACCAGGAAGCTGTCTGCGGACAAAACGCTGGCTTCCTCGGCCAGTAAAGCGAGATGAGCACTGCAACCCCAGAGTTGTCTGCGACTGGACTTAACAGTCGGGGTCCCTTTACCTTTTACTGCTCCAACAAAGGAGGCAGGGAGGTGGACTGGAGGCAAAGGCCTAAAAGCCCTCCGTTCGCCTTCAGCCCTCATTGGAGTAAGTCTAGTGTCTTCCACCTTTGGGGGCCTGGAGGCGCATCATTTGGAAGGCTGAGAAGCTGTATTATGCACCACAAAATACTTTCAAAGAAGAAAAACTGGCAAAGCTTAGAATTCCTTCCAAAAAAAAAACAAAAAACAAAGACAGGTGAATTGCCTACAAACACACCCCATAGCAGAAATGGAGGCAACAACTCTAAAAAAATACACAACTCCCTCCAAAAACCCTGAGAGGGGCAGATGGCCTTGGAGGGAAACAAAGGAGCTTTTGATAGTGCTGTGGTGCCCATGGCCACTGTGTTGAGATCCCAGGAGTAAGTTGTGATTCTTGCTGTGCCAAGTCCCTTGCCTTGCCCTGGGGCCCCTCCTTGGCATGTAAACCTCATGGCTTTCTGCCAATTTTCCATATGGTCAGAGATTATTTCATACCGGGGAGTGACTGGCTGTAAAAGTGCGCTGTGCCTTCAGAGGGACTGTTGTTAGTTTGAGTGAAGCTAAATTTGTTGGGAGCAAGGATGTCACAAGATGCAAACCAAAAGCTTCTTATAAACCAGACATTTAGGAAGAAGCAGTTCAATGATCTGTCAATATTGGGGAGCTGGTGTACAGAGAAAGAGGGGAGCAAATGCTTTGTCCGTCATTTTCTACACCCACATATTGCATTTTAATAATCTGGAACAAGTCAATGCTAGTAGGAAACTGTGGGTAATTATCAGCGTAAATTGTAGCTTCAAACTTCCATATCAGAAGTTAAGGTGGAAATTATAGGTGTCTTAAGAAGGTAAGGCACTCAGAGCAAATGGCAGAGAGCTGGTTTTCTTACAAGAACAGATTTTTGGCAAAATGTGCAGCCTTAAATTATATGGTTCCTAAGATTCTTTTGATCTCCTGAGATGTAGAATCCTATAAAATGAAAATTGAAAGCCAGATAAAGAAGCTTGTTTTCTTGGTTTAAGAGAGTAAATTATTTGGGGTGGATACCAGAGAGGCAGGGAAGGGCAGGTTAGAAAATGCAGTTCGTTTTTGTTCAGTGCATATACAAACAAAGAGTTAGGGCATGTGTAGTGGTGGGGAAATGGTAGAGATCACCTCTTGATCTTGCAGCTAAGACTAAGTGGAAATGCTAGATAGCAGCATGTGGTTTAAGGGAGAGATTCCATTGTGGCCATTAGGGTTACAAGCCTCTAGAATTGCTTTGAATTCTTAAGCCTCTCTCACTCCTTGTGACTAACTCCAAAGCATTCATTTTGCAAATGGACTGGCATTCCCGATGAACTGTCCCTGTCTGTCTGTCTCCTCTTCTGCAATGTTTGCAGCAGGGTAATGTGCTTAACTTTGATCTCATTTCTTATAACTTATGTAAATTAATGTAATGTAGGAGAAGAAGCTGAGCCTATCTTTAAAACACTGGTATCTTGCAGTTCCTTTCCACTGCTGGATTATATTTCTTGAGATAATGGACACCAGTCATCTGAAAGTATATAAATGATAAGCGATTGGTCCAGAGTTTGCCTGGATATTTGAAAGTTTGCAGTCACTGGTCCTTGAAGCCAACATGCATGAGGTGGTGATTTGCCGAGCATGACTTAATGTTTCTCTTGGCTGGGCTCCCTGTTCAAATTCTCTGCTTACCGTGTCCAAACTCTGTTTCGGCGGCTTAATCCAGCCTGCTGGTCGGTTTAATCCGGGCCATGTGGCAGTTTATTTCCTGGGGTAAAATCCTTAAAAAAAAACCTTTAAAAAGGTCAACAGCCCTTCACTTCATCAAATCTGGCCCTCCTTGAAAAAAGTTTGGACACCACTACTCTAGGGCAAGGGTGGGCAACCTCAGGCAAAGGGGTTAAGACTCTCCCTAGGCCAGGTCACCTCTAAAAACTACAACTCCTCTCCCCAGGTCACACTCTTGAACATCCCTGCTCTACACCTTGGTGGCATCTGCCTGGCTGAAGTGCGCCCCTGAGCTGTGATAATGCCTCTTGCTTACCTGGGAGATAGAGAGATAGGGTGGGTGGCTGTGGCTGGGTGGCTGTAAGCTGGTGAGTAGAATTTAATGTAGCACTAAGAATTTAAGGTAAAGGTACAGGTAAAGGACCCCTGACAGTTAAGTCCAGTCGCGAACAACTCTGGGGTTGCGGCCCTCATCTTGCTTTACTGGCCGAGGGAGCCGACGTTTGTCCGCAGACAGTTTTTCTGGGTCATGTGGCCAGCATGACTAAGCTGCTTCATGCAACACCAGAGCAGCGCACGGAAATGCCGTTTACCTTCCTGCCGGAGCAGTACCTGTTTATCTACTTGCACTTTGACGTGCTTTAGAACTGCTAGGAGCTGGGACTGAGCAACAGGAGCTCACCCCATCATGGGGATTTGAACCGCCAACCTTCTGATTGGCAAGCCCTAGGCTCAGTGGTTTAGACCACAGCGCCACCTGCGTCCCAGTAAGAATTTAATGTAGCGCTACTAATAAGATCGTTCCATCAGTGAAAGTATTTCTGCTTGCCTAGCAGAATGATCTCCCCTCTCCTCCCCCTGTGCACTGTTCTGGGAATGGATTTGGACCCTCCAGAGTGGGTTTGGGGGAGGTGTGAGGGTACATTGGGGGAAGAGAGGAGGAAAAGCGCATTGTGCCAATGGAAGTCCTTGCTCTGTCTTCCATGAGTGGAATGTATCAGTGAAATCCAGACCTTTGACTTTTGCATAGGCTACTATACAAAAGTCTGAGGCATCTGCTGCTGTGTTCATTTTGGCCATTGGCCCTGTCCACCCCTACCACTGGTAGGTGGCCCTCGGAAGTTTGCCCACAAGGGAATGTGGCCATGAGACTAAAAAAGCCTCCCCACCTTTGCTCCAGCAGCTTGCCTAGGAAAGATGTATGTCTGACACTTGTGTCTTAGGCTCCTCTAGTAGGAACTGCAGTGGTGTGGATTCACCCTCCCAATACTGATGTCGCTGCTTACCTGGATGGGGTTGGGGCAGAGGGTGAGGTCAGGACTGTCCAAGTGCCCCGATGGGAGTGCCAGATTGACAGTGGCAGTCCTGCCTGTGAGACTGTGTACTCACAACTTCAGTGTTGCCATATCCCAACTATGTCCAGCAGCTGAAACACTATGTTGGGAAGGTGTCTCCTCAGCTCCACGTCCACTAGATGCACTGCTACTGCTACTGCTGCTGCTGCTGCTGCTGCTGCTGCTGCTGCTGTATAAGACGCAACCTTATTCCAAATCAAACCATTTGGTATTCTTAACACTGATTGTCTATGACTCCACAGAATTCAGGCAGAGGTCTTTCCCAACCTTGGCTGAAGATGCAGGATATGTGCCACTGAGGTAAAGGTAAAGGGACCCCTGACCATTAGGTCCAGTCATGACCAACTCTGGGGTTGCGGCACTCATCTCGCTTTATTGGCTGAGGGAGCCAGCGTACAGCTTCTGGGTCATGTGGCCAGCATGACTAAGCCGCTTCTGGCAAACCAGAGCAGCGCACGGAAGCGGCATTTACCTTCCTGCTGGAGCGGTACTTATTTATCTTCTTGCACTTTGTCATGCTTTCAAACTGCTAAGTTGGCAGGAGCAGGGACCGAGCAACGGGAGCTCACCCTGTCGCAGGGATTCGAACCGCCAACCTTCTGATCAGCAAGTCCTAGGCTCTGTGGTTTAACCCACAGCGCTACCCACTGAGGTAGAACCCTTCTAATCCCCAAATGTCGTTACCTGTTTAGGGTGCTTGTTTCTCTCTAGCCCAGAATCTACTCGTTTCCCATTTACTCCCTTTGACATTAGATCCTGCTTCCTGTTTTCCTGACTGCTTCTCTCTTTGTGTTCTGAATCCTTTCACATTATGCAAACTCTTTTCTCAGTGCAACTCATCATGCTGACTTTGAGAAGTGTGTTTGAAGTAAGGCAACGACTATTTTGAATTCCTGTCGCTATTGTAAACTAAAATAACAGCCCTTAACTTTTGAGCTTAACTTGCAGCCTTCTGCCTGCCACATCAATAGCATAAAGTAAAAGACAGGGAAAGGGGAAATATTTTTATGTAAATATGGGAAAGGATGTTAATTATGTATTGAATGTGTTGGTAATGATCTCAGTGCAACAAAAGGCTGTGATTCCTTCCCTCTAATGACTGTTTTCCTCTTAACTGGCTGAAATAATGTCAGCCCTGGTGGGAATTTGTAACTTAAAATGCATGTATATCACCACAATTGCCATAAATATGAACTTCTTAACATACTGACTCCATGGTGTCTAGATTTTGTCAATTAAATTGTTCATTTTCATTTTTTACAGTCCTAACTACAACTCATAAACATTTCATTTGTTATTAGGAGGTTTGTTTCATACTGAGTGCAAAAGTGGGAGATCTTTTACTGTTGTCAAGTCTCAGTACCCAGCAGTTTGTTCCATTTGAAATAAGAATAGCTGGAAAGCATGGAAAACTTGAAACCTTGGTTTTTTACACATAGCAATAAGACTCCTAGGACCTGTTTCAATTATCCCAGTGCACTAGCAGAAGTCAGGAGAAGGATTCCTGCTAGCAATACAGGACTTTCCTCTCTCTCCTCCCCTCTCGTGTGCCCCTGTGTCTCCCCAGAACTACTCTAAAGCAGGGGTAGGCAACCTACGGCCCAGGGGGCGGATGCGGCCCAATCGCCTTCTAAATGTGACCCTCGGACGGTCCGCAAATCAGCGTGCTTTTACATGAGTAGAATGTGTCCTTTTATTTAAAACGCATCTCTGGGCTATTTGTGGGGCATAGGAATTTGTTCTGTTTTTTTCTTTTTCTTTTTCCAAAATATAGTCCTGCCCACCACATGGTCTGAGGGACTGTGGACCGGCCCATAGCTGAAAAAGGTTGCTGACCCCTGCTCTAAAGCAGTGTTTCCCAACCGGTGTTCCGCGGCACACTAGTGTGCCGTGAGACACCGGCTGGTGTGCCGTGGGAGGGAGGCGGGCGAGAGGCGGCGGCGAGAGGCGGCGGCGGCGAGGATCCGCGTCGAGCCGGGGCGGCTCCGCGGTGGTGGTGCCGAGCGGCGGGGCAGCGCGCGCAAAAGGGAGGAGCGCGAGACAGCGGAGGAGGAGGAGGCCGGCATGTCCAGGCAGCAGCAGCAACAGCAGCAGCAGCAACTCCCGGCGACGGCTCCTCCTCCGCCCGCTATCGCAGCCGCCGCCGCCTCAGCTGCCGCCGCCGCCTCAGCTGCCCTCGCTCTGCTGCCTCCTCCCACCCCGGCAAGGGGGAGGGAAAAAACGTTCACTTTTGTGCGTCCCTCCCGGCGTGACGCTGCGCGCTGACGTCACGGGGCGGGGCTTTAATGGTGGTGTGCCGCGAGATTTTTTTCCGGTAAGCAGGTGTGCCGTTGCCCAAAAACGTTTGGGAAACACTGCTCTAAAGGGTCAGGTGAAAGCCCAGAATAGTACACAGGTAGAGGAGATTTCCCCAAAATAGTGACACCTTGGTAGTAGTCCCAGAATATTTGGCAAAATCACCAATTTCAAAGCCCACAAATAGCGCAGAGAATTTTGAGAGGCCCGTTTTGCCCAGCAGTGCTGCACAGATAGACCATTCACACTGAGAGAGGAATTTGTGTGGGCACCTCTCACAAACCTCAAGAGTTTCGCAAGTCTGTGCTTATAACATTTACTTTTTTCTAGGTAGCTTTTCTTGTATTTTCATGTTTGATTTACAGCTTTAAAAAAATAGACCTTGGCAAAATAAAAGCTCCTGTTTATTCAAAGCTTAATGCACAGTAAGTCATCCCCCAAGTGTAATATCCAAGTGTGATATCTACTTTGTTGGCCAGTTTTTTCTAATGTTTTTAGTTACATTTGCCTTTAAACTTTGGAATATAGGTTGGAAAATTAGAACCACCAAGGACATGATCCACCATTAAGCAATCTTAAATGCAGTTGATCTCAACGGAGAGTTAAATATGTGTCTAAGTCTCTTCCTTTGAAATGAGCTGGGCTTTAAAGTGCACATTTTTTGTTAGATCATGTCTTATCTATTCCTAACTTTAAGAGATTACGCATGTCGAAACTTATAGAAATAGTCAATGTACACATTTCAAGGTTTGCTTTCTGTTAGATAAATACTCTGTTTCTCTCTAAAATTGCTTGTCTTAAATGAGATGTTACAACCAGTAAAAATTTATGACATTTCCAGATGGGAGTTAATGTTTCCTTGCTTTATAGATTTGTGAATACACACATTTAACTTGTGCACATTCAGACTTACGCCTTTGGCAAAATAATTCAAAAAAATTAAAAGGGGGCAGGCACCTGGGAAAAAAGACTTTGGCAATCCCACTTGCCATTGTACCCAATGTGTTTGATGCAATTTTGGCTTTAGGAGAGATCCCCCCCAAACATAAGCCCCCTGTGTGTTTATTCATTTTATTGCTGGTGTTTCAATGTAAGATAAATATGCTTTTTATTACAACTGTAGCAAAGTATGGCATGGTTTGAATTTTATAGCTATAAATCAGTTTTCTGTGTTATCCAGAAATAAGCCCCACTGAATTAAATGTAGCTCACTCCTAGTTAAATCTGTATGGGATTGTAGCCTTACAATTGTAAACCTTGTTTGTTTGGTAATTCTGGATTCCCTTATAACACAAAACACACTGGGCCTTTGGGGAGCTTGTCTGCTTATATTAGTGTGTGTGTGTGTGTGTGTGTGTGTGTGTGTGTGTGTGTGTGTAATCATGCACTCATTTACAGGACTACTTCAGATATAACAGTTGTGGACCAATGAACTATGGTTTGTAGCACCAGAAACAAGCCATGTCCGAATATGCTCCTTCTTCCCTGTCCCTTCTCTCTCACTTCTATTTCATCCCCAAATTCAATCCTTTCTGATTCATAGCTTCCTATGGCTGTGGAAACTGGCTTAAGTGCTCCCTACAAACCAGAATATAAATCCAAGATAAAACAAATTATTGATAAACGTACATTGATACCAATGGAGGCTTCCCTTAAAATAAAAGTTTTGAAGATGTGGTTTTTGTCAAGAGGGCCATGACAGAGAAAGAGAGTTCAGTTCTCCCTCCCCTGGTCCTGAGGCTGTTCAGGCTTCTGCATACCTGCAATTTACTAGTGGCATGTGTGGGATGCAAGAATCACCTTTGATTTGTATATGTGTTTTTAAAACATTCCAGTCTGTTCATGAGTTGCTTTGCATTCTGTCTACTTTCCTTTGTGATTCAGGTGGTTCAGTACTGTTCTATGTGAAACAAAGCTACTTTTCTCCATTCATTCTTATGGAGAAACTAAAAATGGCTATAGCCTTTTTGGCAGGAACAGATGAAATTTGTAACCACTAGAGGATTTGATTTCTAAGCAGAGCGGCGGGTGCTTTAAAAAAAAAAGTTAAGTGAAGTGGACCAAGAGGAAAGAAGCACAGAGAAGCATAGCATATCATAGCTATAAAGTGTACAGGAAAGTAGAGGGGTCAGAAAGACAGTGACATAAGACTATGTGGGGACACTAACCCATTTTAGAACACTTTGCTGATAATGTGTTTCAGTTCAGGAGGAGATAAAATCTCCCCTCGTTATTTGGTCCCAGCACAAAGCACACCCCCTACTAATTTACATAACAAAAATGTGCACATTAATCGTATTCACACAATGTTCTGTATAGGTTGACTCTAAGAATTAAGAATGGGCTCTAGTATATAGATATAGTATATAGTTGTGCTCCAACTACCGCACAATTGCACTCATTTCACAGGCTAGCAAGGTTATGCTTAAAATTCTACAAGGAATGCTCAAGCAGTATGTGGACCGAGAACTCCCAGAAGTGCAAGCTGGATTTAGAAGAGGCAGAGGAACCAGAGACCAAATTGCGAACATGCGCTGGATTATGGAGAAAGCTAGAGAGTTCCAGAAAGACATCTACTTCTGCTTCATTGACTATGCAAAAGCCTTTGACTGTGTCGACCACAGCAAACTATGGCAAGTTCTTAAAGAAATGGGAGTGCCTGATCACCTCATCTGTCTCCTGAGAAATCTCTACGTGGGACAAGAAGCTACAGTTAGAACTGGATATGGAACAACTGATTGGTTCAAAATTGGGAAAGGAGTACGACAAGGCTGTATATTGTCTCCCTGCTTATTTAACTTATATGCAGAATTCATCATGCGAAAGGCTGGGCTGGATGAATCCCTAGCCGGAATTAAGATTGCCGGAAGAAATATCAACAACCTCAGATATGTAGATGACACAACCTTGATGGCAGAAAGTGAGGAGGAATTAAAGAACCTTTTATTGAGGGTGAAAGAGGAGAGCGCAAAATATGGTCTGAAGCTCAACATCAAAAAAAAA
This sequence comes from Podarcis bocagei, assembly GCF_964188305.1. NCBI lineage: Eukaryota > Metazoa > Chordata > Lepidosauria > Squamata > Lacertidae > Podarcis > Podarcis bocagei. The sequence goes on from NC_138133.1 coordinate 58,385,542, forward strand.
AACGAAGATCATGGCCACTGGTCCCATCACCTCCTGGCAAATAGAAGTGGAAGAAATGGAGGCAGTGAGAGATTTTACTTTCTTGGGCTCCATGATCACTGCAGATGGTGACAGCAGCCACGAAATTAAAAGACGCCTGCTTCTTGGGAGAAAAGCAATGACAAACCTAGATAGCATCTTAAAAAGTAGAGACATCACCTTGCCAACAAAGGTCCGTATAGTAAAAGCTATGGTTTTCCCAGTAGTGATGTATGGAAGTGAGAGCTGGACCATAAAGAAGGCTGATCGCCGAAGAATTGATGCTTTTGAATTATGGTGCTGGAGGAGACTCTTGAGAGTCCCATGGACTGCAAGAAGATCAAACCTATCCATTCTTAACGAAATCAGCCCTGAGTGCTCACTGGAAGGACAGATCCTGAAGCTGAGGCTCCAATACTTTGGCCACCTCATGAGAAGAGAAGACTCCCTGGAAAAGACTCTGATGTTGGGAAAGATGGAGGGCACAAGGAGAAGGGGACGACAGAGGGTGAGATGGTTGGACAGTGTTCTTGAAGCTCCCAGCATGAGTTTGACCAAACTGCGGGAGGCAGTGGAAGACAGAAGTGCCTGGTGTGCTCTGGTCCAGGGGGTCACGAAGAGTCGGACACAACTAAACGAGTAAACAACAACAACTAGTATATAGAACAGGGATGGAAAGAATGTGGCTCTCTGTATGTTGTTGAACTCCAACTCCCATCAGCCTCAATTGATCAGGGGCGCACCAGGATGGAGGGACTTGTAGTCCAAAAACAACATGTCAAGGGCCAAACAGATTCCACATCCCTGCTATGGAGTCTGTGCACAATGCAAACTAAATAAATATTTTACAGCCTGGTTTAGTATTTGCACCTCTGCAGCTCCTCATTATTTCACATTTGTGTTCTGCTGAAAGGGTTACCACTAACGAACCTTAAGGGAAGGTTAGAGTCCACAGGATCTAAACATGCTTGTGAAGCCAATCTGTTGGAATGTTGGGAAATGATGGAAGGTGGTGTTGAGAGATAGATCACTCACCAGCCTTGGGTAATTGTCATGATGTTGCTGAGGCGGAAGTGTGGTGAAGGATAAGCAAACAATGTGTTTAAATGAGATGGTGCAGCACAGCCTGTAAATATATATATAAAAAATTGACACAACCTATTTTATATCTTTTATTCTTAGGACTGTTTTTAGGAGACTGAACTTAATTTTACTTCACATAGAATATAATTTTTCTGACAAAAGAATCAGATGCACAAATGGCATAATTTTTATCAGAAATATATGAGAACTTTTAAAAAGCAGAATTTAATTTCATTTTCCTTTCCTTTCACCAATTAGTAAAAAAAAAAAAAAAGGAATCAGAAACTTTCTCCGCCTATTAATTCCTCTTTTTCACCAAGAGAGATTTCAATATTATAAGGACTTTAGAATGTGTGTGACTTAGATTACTTGGTTGGCTATCTGTAGTGTTTTGAACCACACAAAACACAGCTCTCATATTTAAGAAGTAGTTCTAAAATTCTGCTACATATATGTGTTTAGAATTCTTGTTCATTGGACAGTGAAGGGAGAAAATGCACATCTAATACAGTAAATAACAGCCTCATTTGGAATTTGAGAACTAAAATAGTGGATTTTCCTTTGGAATATTTGATTTGTACAGTTCAAGCATATCTCTGTTTTGCAACTTGTCTAAGCCATGCTACTAATAAAAATAAATAATTGTCACGACCTCAGATAAGATCTAGAACAGTGTTCCCCAACCGGTGTTCCCCAGCACACTAGTGTGCCGTGAGACGTTGGCTGGTGTGCCGTGGGAGGGAGGCGGGCGAGTCGGGCGGTGAGAGGCGGCGGCGGCGAGGATCCGCGTCGAGCCGGGGGCGGCTCCGCGGTGGTGGTGCCGAGCGGCGGGGCAGCGCGTGCAAAAGGGAGGAGCGCGAGACAGCGGAGGAGGAGGAGGCCGGCATGTCCGGGCAGCAGCAGCAACAGCAGCAGCAGCAACTCCCGGCGACGGCTCCTCAAGCCCCGCCGCCGCCCCCTCCTCCGCCCGCTATCGCCGCCACCACCACAACAGCCGCCGCCGCCTCAGTTGCCGCCGTCCCTCAGTCCCTCGCTCTGCTGCCTCCTCCCACCCCCAAAGCTTGGAGATTCCCCGGCAAGGGGGAGGGAAAAAACTTTCACTTTCGTGCGTCCCTCCCGGCGTGACGCTGCGCGCTGACGTCACGGGGCTGTAATGGTGGTGTGCCGCGAGATTTTTTTCATTAAACAGGTGTGCCGTTGCCCAAAAAAGGTAGGGAAACACTGATCTAGAAGACAAGTTGAGTCAAAAGAAATAATACTTCCTCGTCAATTCCTATCTCCATAGAAACTTCTCAGCTTTGTTTGGTCTACTGTCTATACAGATTAGGTAACTCAGTTTGTTTGATAATAGACACTTAAGATTGAAGCTCACATTGTCCCTTAACAGTGAAATTCTTATTATAAAATGTTAGTGAATGCTGGTATTTTAGGACTGCTACTATTTTCAGATTTTTGCTACTGCTGTTCCAAGTTAAACGCTCGTATGAAGCAATACAGTTTTGGCAGCTAGAGCGCACACAACTTTCTGAAGATGCTTTTTGTTCGCTGGTGCAGCACCATTCAAGGACCAATGCACACTGCCAGTTTTACAATTAGTGTCATTTTAAGAAGATGGATAGTCACATGAAGAAGGCTAAGAAATGCTAAGCAAGAAGCAAATGTTTATTTTTGTATTCATGCCTTTCAGCTGCCTATGCCGCAAAATGCAGGAAGAAAAATAGTTCAAGTTATGTCTTTTCTAGAACAATTGTTCCCATTTGCAAAAATATATATGAAGATGTACAAGAATGCATGGTGGATAGTGAAATACTTCGATGCTAAGCAGATTTAACACTGGTTGAATGCATTTCTTACAGCACTTGTTTTACTACCTTTTACCCCAACCACAAATGTTAAAGACATTTCTTTTTTTTAAAAAAAGTGAATTTTAAAGATGCCCAGCATAAAATTCTCTGGACCCATTTGCCTGTAACTTGGCCAGCTCTATCCACTCCAAGCGGGCTACTACAAGGCCTGCAAATATCATTCACTTCTATCAAAAAGAAAAGGTTGTTTTGAGCTGGATTCACCTAAGTGGTTGCATTAGCATGAGCCAGTGTGATGAGTTCTGCTAGTGCAGGCACTCCCAAACTTGGCCCTCCAGCTGTTTTGGGACTACAACTCCCATCATCCCTAGCTAACAGGACCGGTGGTCAGGGATGATGGGAATTGTAGTCCCAAAACAGCTGGAGGGCCAAGTTTGGGGGTGCCTGCGCTAGTGCAACAGAGCTTTCTCCTCTCTTCCCAGATAGGCTCTAGGGAATTGGGAGGGCCCCTCCCCCAGAACAGCATGTGGAGGGAGGGGAGATTATTCAGTCTGGCAAGCAAAAATCCTTGTGCTGGTGGAACAATGGTTTTGTTTTGTTTAATTCCCAAAAGTGGGTAGGGAGGGGAAATAATGCAGACTTGGGTGGACCTGAGCCAGCTCAGACTGCCTGCAAATCACCTCAGAGCAACGTGGCCTTTTTTCAAAAGTGTGTCGGACTGACGTGGGGTCCGAACCAGTGCCTCTCCTAAGAGATACAAGGATACATTTTATAGGTTGGGAGAAAACCATGCAGATTTGTTCCTAATCCATTTTACACCACGAAACAGCAATATTTGTAACAATTTTTGAAAACCTCCAAAGCTTATTCAGATGGAAACTCTTTAACCTGGCAAACAAAGTCCAATGTAGACGTAACTTTTTCCATTGAAGTTTTCACCTCCAGTTTGGCCACCCGGCTCTATTTTTTAAAAAAATGCAGTGTGAATCACCCATCTATGGGGGAGTGAAGCCAAGTCCAGGGAGGTTGTGTCAAAAGGGGAAGCGTTCGTTGTCATTTCATTCTCTATGATTAATTTGTTCCAGTTCCAACAGGAAGTATCTCTAACACTTGGCAACCAGTGTTTAGATTGGCAACACAAAAGTACTATAGTGTGTATTTGTTTCATTTAAAATGCCCTTTGGAAAGTCAGCCTGTAATTTCATAAACCCAAGGGAGTTACCAATTTTAAATAGTTTACTTTGAAATTTTCTATGGTAATGCGAGGGAGAAAAGAGTTTGTAATAGAGCCAAACTTTTACATTGTGTTCTGACTTTTTTTAAAAAAACAAAAACATATTTCTGAAAATGTAAATAGATGAATCATCCTTCATGTTTGGATAATAAGTGCATCCAACAGGTGTATAAACTTTATATGTAATGCATCAGCTGCAATCACTGTTACAACTTTCAGCATGAAGCTGCTTTTCAGCCACCCCAGCATTCAATTTAAATATACTTTGAATACAATTATAGTCCACAGTTTGGAGAACAGTCAATCATGTCTTTAAAAGTTGTACAAAGAGGCTTGTGCTAGTGGTCAGAAAAGTGCCCCTCTTGAATTTCTTAGCATTGTTTTCTATTTCAGTTGGGCAGCAAACTACTGCTGAAATGGCCACCTCTTTCTATATGATTGGGGAAATTCCACATCTTTACACTGGCTTATCTAGTATGGCCCTGGGTGTAACAAAATCTTCCCTGAGAAAGAGCCGTAAGACAAATATGCTGATCTCCCCTGAAGTCAGGACTTAAGAACATAAGAAGAACCTACTGGATCAGGCCAATGACCCATCTAGTCCAGTATCCCATTCTCCCAGTGGCCAAACAGCTGCCTGTGGGACACAAGCAAGTGCAGCACTTGATAATGTCCATACAGCACTTGACACCCATGTACAGTGGTACCTTGGGTTACACACCCTTCAGGTTGCATATGCTTCAGGTTACAGACTCCGCTAACCCAGAAATAGTACCTCAGGTTAAGAACTTCGCTTCAGGATGAGAACAGAAATTGTGCTCCGGCGGCACGGCGGCAGCAGGAGGCCCCATTAGCTGAAGTGGTGCTTCAGGTTAAGAACAGTTTCAGGTTAAGAACGGACCTCCGGAACGAATTAAGTACTTAACCCGAGGTACTTGTACTCTTTCTTTCACTTGTTCTTTCTTTCTTTCTTTCTTTCTTTCTTTCTTTCTTTCTTTCTTTCTTTCTTTCTTTCTTTCCTAATTCCTTTGTTCTCATATACATCAAGCATCGTGGCAACTGCTTTCCCATTGCACCATCTTCCCTGTTGCATTTCCTGCATTCACCACACTAGATATCCCTGTTTTGTAGCTGCCTCCTTCACACTTTCAGCAGCTCGAGCCTTGGCAACTGTAGGAACTGCCGTACAGTTTTCTGACTCCTCCTTTACATACACAACCTCCATCAGTAGCCAGCAGTCCTTTGCACGGGACAATTTAAACACGCTGTCTTCCCACAAGCCATGTGCTTTAGCAGTCAGCACTTCTCCCTTTCACCCTTGGCAAAAAAGCACTCCCCCAAAGACAGGTCTCTTTATGGTTCTGTGATTTCCCTGTTCTCTTCTCTCCCCAGTTGACTGCAGCCAGCACATGGCCATTAGCACCCTACCAATTCCAAGTACAGGACAAAAATCTTAATCAGGTGCAGTTTGCTTTGCCCAGCATAAGCCCTGGCTAGCCTAGAAGAAATCAAAACTTTTAAACATCAGGGAAATGGAACGATCTTCCTATGGATCTGAAAAGGTATGGGGGCTTGGTTCTGGTATAGTGATCTTCTGCTACCCAGTGAGGCACAGAGAGAGAATCTGAGGAAGAAGCCCACCATGTAATTCAAATGCAGCATTACCCTGCAAAATAATTTATGTGTAAGAAAATCCTTTTTCATTTTCAGCATTATTAGTTAAAAAAATATATATTGGACAAAACTTACAAACTTTGTTCATGGGAATGTTAATGGGATTGATTTCCTCTGGGTAGATTCCTCTCTTTGGCAGGTGGAGAGCTATGCAACTCAACATTTTCATGGCTTGATTATGATTCATGTGCTTTGTTTGATGTTTCCCCTTTTGGTTTGGATGTGATTTTTAAAGTTTTCCAAAGTATTTCTTACCACACCTCTACCGTGCCAAGAAGGTTTCTTTCCTTACTGAGGGACCTCATGTCAAAAGAGCATCCAGTTTTATTAATTTGATGGTTTAAGATGTCTTTTATTTCTTGATGGGTTGCATTGCTCAGGACTCATTTGAGCAAGGAGAGGGGCTGTGTCATACTACTTTTCTCCTACTTGAATGTTATTTCCCGCTACTATTACAAACAAACAAAACTGAACCGAATTTTAGACTTCTTTATTATGAGGACTCCTTTATTATACATGCCCATAGAAGCCAAGAGAAGATACAGCTCCAACCACAGAACAGAAGGACAGTGTTCTCTGGTCTCAGGACACTATGCTCTGGCTGGTTGGATGTTGACTGGACAGAGGTGTCCCTCCACGCTGCCTGACAGCTTCCATTAACCTCCCGCTTGCCACTGTGCAGAGTGATGCCAGTGTCACTCTACTGACACAGAGCTCCCCTTCAACCTGGTGAAGAAGTGAACAGGCAGAAGTGTCACTGGCAAGATTCCCCAAATTCAATAGTCAGTAAAGGTAAAGGGACCCCTGACCATTAGGTACAGTCGTGGCGGACTCTGGGGTTGCGGCGTTCATCTCGCTTTATTGGCCGAGGGAGCCGGCGTACAGCTTCCGAGTCATGTGGACAGCATGACTAAGCCGCCTCTGGCGAACCAGAGCAGTGCATGGAAACGCCGTTTACCTTCCCACCAAAGCGCTACTTATTTATCTACTTGCACTTTGTGCTTTCGAACTGCTAGGTTGGCAGGAGCAGGGACTGAGCAACGGGAGCTCACCCCGTTGCGGGGATTCGAACCGCCGACCTTCTGATCGGCAAGCCCTAGGCTCTGTGGTTTAACCCACAGCGCCACCCGCATCCCTTTCAATAGTCAGTAGAAGCCCCCAAATGGAGCATTCCAGGAAGCAGTGGGGTAGTTCAGGGCTGAGCTGAACTGGCCAAGAATCCACTGAATCCCAGTCTGAATCCTTTTTTAAATGAAATTTTATTAAGACTTTTCATAACACAATAAAAAAGAAACTAATCTAAACAAAGCAAAACAAAAAAGAGAAAGAAGAATGCAAAGTCCTCTCTCGCATGTATAACTAAACTTTTATCCCAGACAGAAAAAGGTGTATGGTATACACACAGTCACCATATTGTAAGTAAAACAGTATATTAAAAATGGAAGAATATAGTGCAAAGCTGTCATTTACTGAGTCAGACATCTAGTCTATCTACCTTGGCACCTTTGACAGGCAGCAGTTCTCCAGGGGCCCAGGCAGGGGTCTTCCCCAGTCCTGCTACCTGAGAGCCTTTAAATGGAGATGTCAGGATTGAAGCTGTGATTGTAAGCATGCATTGCAAATGCTAAACCACTAACTTTCGTGGGTTTGAATAGCCTGGGTTCAGATGTGGGGGCGGGGGAGAGTTATTCTGCCCTGGAAGCTTGTAAAAAGATTCTTAGATAACAATCAGTCTCAGGAACTGAAACGTGGTGATTCTGAACATGTAACACGTAAGCTAATCACACTTACAAAAACTTGTCAAATTTTTGAAAAAAGGATGCCTCTGTTCCACAATGTGAATGAACAGCCTTAAGTAAATATTGCACTACAAGTTTTCTTTCAAACAGCTCTCTGCCTCTCTGGAGCCTTATCTGATCAACTGGCATTAAATCGTTCTTCATGGTACCATAAATGTAATAAGTGCATTGTGTTTGCCTCTCACGTTTAGCTAATGAATCTAGCCATGGATATGCTGAAACAACATTTGATAAAAATGGTAAGTGATGCCTATTTTTATTGGACTGAAGTAACATTTAACCATCAGTAATATAGATGATAAACTTGCAGCACTGGCTAACTTGAAATCACATGGGACCAGATGTGTGCCAATGGAAATAGTTTTATTAAATGCACCTGATTTTCAGCTACCTTTCAGTGCTCCCATTTAACACATTTAATGAGAACCAGTTTTAGCAGGGGTTTTTTTTCTGTTTTGGAATTCAGCAAGCTACACATCTGACGAGGTAGATCTCTTCATACATAAAGCCTTGAGGAAAACTCTCCATTTGAAGAATGCCTTTAATGTAAACAAATATACAAATATATGAAGCTTCTGTTCTAGCATTATTTTCACACTCTTTGGAGGAAACCTGAAGCAGAAGCTATCAAAGCTTCCTTGAGACCTTTTAAAATGGAGGCTGTGTGGTGTGCATTTAAAAGAGCTCAGGCTGTTGACTACCACAAGGACCCTAGAATTACCAAAGGGAGAATGGTACCTAGCAGTGACAATTCTCCCTTTAACATCTGCAGCCATTGAAATGGCTACTTGGTCCTGGAGGCAGGGGAGCAGCCCTATTATCAGCATGTTGCAGTGTCCTCTTTCAGCTGCCATTTCACTGAAGTGCCAGGTGCAAAAAAGGAAGAAGGGGGAGGGAGATGCCTTTTAAAGGAGACTAAAGCGAAGAGAGTAAAGCTCACAGTGATTGCAAACTGGTAATTGCTCACTATGCGTTTCCTCATTAGAAGCAACTGGCTGTTTCAAGAATGCTTTTCTCGTTCTTTATTGCTTCAAGTGACTGTGGCCAAAGTTGGGGGAGGGGAAATGCTTTTCTGCTTTATACCTTTGAACCCTTTCTCCAAACCCTGGCCTTGCAGCATGCAACTTATTTCTAGTGCGTGTATGCTTAAAAGCAAGTAACTGTCTGAGCTATGGAAACTATCACTCTCCATATATTAACTGTAGTTGTTGGAGACGTTCGCATTCTTTTTATGAGCTTCCTGGATTTCTTCATGTCCTTATTTGGGGAAGGGAGAGATTGAATTCTGGATCATTCTGGTAACCACTGTGGATTTGATTTCTACTTTTGAATGTAGAGGGAGAAACTGGGGTGGCATAGTTGGCAGAGCCTGTTGATGAAGTTAATTTTGCTGCTGTTTTTGTGTCGGATCAAATAGCATAGCTTCTTCTATTAGTAAAGCGGTTGCCCTGCATGTGAACATACTGGAAACAAAACCATTAAAAATATACAGGGGGAATGTGTGGATTCAGATAATAAATTTATAAGTCCTTGCAACCTGAATTTATTGAAATACTTTTCAGGCCCACTTATATTTTGAAATGTTTTCAGGCACTGTATTCAGTACATTACAAGGGGCATTGAATGTGCACATTTTGCAGTAAAACTAGAAGATGATGTCTAACCGTGGCCCAGCTCAGGTGTAACACTAAACTGTGGTTTAATGTTATGAGAACAAGCCATGGTGAAGCTTCTCTTTTGTGCTTGTAAAAGGTACCCCTGCCTGTGCGGGCCAGTCTTGCCAGACTCTAGGGTTGTGCGCTCATCTCACTCTATAGGCCGGGAGCCAGCGCTGTCCACAGACACTTCCGGGTCACATGGCCAGCGTGACAAGCTGCATCTGGCGAGCCAGCGCAGCACACGGAACGCCGTTTACCTTCCCGCTGGTAAGCGGTCCCTATTTATCTACTTGCACCCAGGGGTGCTTTCGAACTGCTAGGTTGGCAGGCGCTGGGACTGAACGATGGGAGCGCACCCCGCCGTGGGGATTCGAACCGCCGACCATGCGATCGGCAAGTCCTAGACGCTGAGGTTTTACCCACATCGCCACCCGCGTCCCATCATGTGCTTGAGTGGGGAGCAAATCGGTAGTTTCCACTTCCAGTTTTGAATAAGCTGCAGTTCCCATTACATGTGAAGTTGGGAAAAGGTTTCTTCAGAAACCATGGTCTGGTTTTGGTTAATTTGAACTGCAAGTAGAATAAACTATTGTTTTCTAACTTGACATGTAGTAAGTTGTTTGTTCAAGAGAGACAGTGGAAGCTTCCAATCTCCTCTCTGCTTATGCTAAGGAGAAAGTGAAGGCAAGGTACCGTAAGTGAAGCTAAGGCTAGTTGTGACTGTCATAACACTGACTTATAATTTAGCATTACATCTGAGCCAGACAATTATAATGAAATAGCAATGTACATTAATTCAAGATTATAGCTGAATGTGATTTACATTACAAATCTCATACTGTAGTCAGGCTTCCTGCACATATGCCAATGGAACCTTTAATTTATGTTTACTTAATGTTCATTTTAAATGAAAAACAATGGGTTGTATCAGATACAGCCCAGTGAAAATTCGTGAAATGCAATCTTAATAAGACTAAACCTATGTAACATACATTAATAAATTACACCTCATTGGGATTGGGTAAAGGGTGATATCAAACTGTTTGAATGATAGTATTTGCAAATTGTCTCTTTAAAACACCAATAAAAATTGTAGTAATAAAAAAATCCACAATTTTTGACAATGGAATAGCAAATGGTTTTTATACAAAATGATGAAGAGCTGGCTTTAGGAACAGCACAAATAAGAATCAAAGAATTTTAGCATTGGAAGGGACCCCAAGGGGCATCTAGTCCAACCCCTACAATTCAGGAATCCTGCCCAAAGCTGTCCTTGGATGGGCTTGAACCACCAACCTTTGGTTAACAGCCAGTGGCACTGACCCATTGTGCCACTTGAGGGAATTAACATGAGTCAATGTTAACATGAGTCAAGATTCATCAACAAAATACTCCTAATAAATAAATCTTGGAAATAGAAATGGCATTACCCATTCTACAAAATTGGTTCCAACTATTGGAGAAGAAATAGTACAAGTGTCTGAACTGTCTATGAAAGCAAAACAAAATCTAGAACAATTGAATATAATTGAGAAAATCATTCATGCAGATTACAGTGATAGTAAAGCATATGCATTTTTTTGGATGCACCAAGAAGGATGGAAAACCTTTTGTTTATCAACGTCTGTAATGCATGTTATCTGTACAAGGAGTGAAATGTATTGCTGAAATTTCAAATAGAAGTAAAAGGAGGAAGAACTGTACACAGTAAATTTCTTGTTTTCTCTTATTTGATGCAAAAACATACTGATGGTATCTGACTGAATCATATTCTTAATAGACAGACTGAAATCAGTGGGCTTCAATTCAAGTCAAGAGTAACTTAAGTCTTTTTTATTTTAGTGTTTCTACTTTGTGTATGACTTAAGTAGATAACACCTGATGAGTTGAATCCAATGGTTGCAAGAGAGGAAAGCAACCTGTGCAACTGATCTTTTCCATCCTCTCACACAAGGTTCCTCCACCAAATTTTGGACAATTCAGCCATCTCTCAGTAGCCTCCTTCAATGCAGCCCACAATGTTCAACCATTTGGAATGTTTTTTGGGGAGGGGAATGCAGGGAGAAGGGAAAGATTGGTTGTCCATCTGCCTTCTGTTTGCACAACGTTTGAATATCATCTAGCATCTTTCAACACCAACAGTGATGAAGCAAAAAGAGATACAAAAAGGAAGCATCAATGACTTTAGAAAGTGTTCTCTGGCCACTGATACAGGCTTCCCCCAAATGTAATGAAATCATCTATTTCTTTTGCAGAAAAAGCTTGTATGCAATGCAGATTTCCAGAAACTATCATCAGGTACCCTATTTCTTCAGTCAGGCAACAAAGAAAAGCAGCACACTTTGGCCAGTTTTAGGTAAGTAAAATATGAAAGTCAATTAAAACAGAAAGTTTGCCAAATATCTCCTTGTATTTGGAGATGGATCTATACCTATCAATATCAACTGCTGCAGTATAAGTACCTGCAACATATTTCACATCTGATATAGTATTGTCCATGTTTATAGCAGAATTCTCAGTAAATTCCGTTCTGCAGGTGCAGAATGCTGCAGCGAGGCTCCTCACGGGGTCCTTGCCATGGGAGCATATTTACCCAGTGCTCAACCAGCTGCACTGGCTCCCGGTGGAGTACAGGGTCAGGTTTAAGGGGCTGGTTTTGACCTTTAAGGCCCTATGTGGCCTAGGACCCTCGTACTTATGGGACCGCCTCTCCTGGTATGTGTTAGGATATTTCCGTTCCACCTTAAGAAGGGAGCAGGTTGTTGTGTCACAGCCTGCGTATTTCCTGTTCACAGGATGTTTCTGTTTTTGTATATAGCTTTTCTTTCCTCTCTCTGCGCCTGGACATCGAAGCAGGCAGTCATGTTTTTTCTTTGTTCTGACCAACGCTGAATAAAGTTGTAAATAATGCTCTCCTGAGTGCATCTTTCGTTGTGCGAACTCTGCAAAGGGCGTGCACAAGTCCTTGGAATGTGGGAGCTGTTTCTGAGGCTTGTGTCACTAATTGACTGATACTGCGTTTCCACGGGAGATTGATGGATCGTCCGGAGACGGCGTGGGGGCATGATGGCCTTTGTCTCCCTGGCAGTATCCCAACAGTATGTCCCGCAGGGACCCTAAGGTCCATGAATAATAATAGCTTGAAAGTCCCAGGCCCTAAGGAAGCCAGACTATCCTCCACCAGGGCTAGGGCTGGTGGAATGCTCTGTCCCACGAGACTAGGACCCTGCAGGACTTGATCTTCTTCCGCAGCCCCTGTAAGACAGGAGAAATGTAAAGTATTGCACTTGGGCAAAAAAAATGAGAGGCACAAATACAAGATGGGTGACACCTGGCTTGAGAGCAGTACATGTGAAAAGGATCTAGGAGTCTTGGTTGACCACAAACTTGACATGAGCCAACAGTGTGACGCGGCAGCTAAAAGAGCCAATGCAATCCTGGGCTGCATCAATAGGAGTATAGCATCTAGATCAAGGGAAGTAATAGTGCCACTGTATTCTGCTCTGGTCAGACCACACCTGGAGTACTGTGTCCAGTTCTGGGCACCACAATTCAAGAAGGACACTGAGAAACTGGAACGTGTCCAGAGGAGGGCAACCAAAATGGTCAAAGGCCTGGAAACGATGCCTTATGAGGAACGGCTAAGGGAGCTGGGCATGTTTAGCCTGGAGAAGAGGAGGTTAAGGGGTGATATGATAGCCATGTTCAAATATATAAAAGGATGTCACATAGAGGAGGGAGAAAGGTTGTTTTCTGCTGCTCCAGAGAAGCGGACACGGAGCAATGGATCCAAACTACAAGAAAGAAGATTCCACCTAAACATTAGGAAGAACTTCCTGACAGTAAGAGCTGTTCGACAGTGGAATTTGCTGCCAAGGAGTGTGGTGGAGTCTCCTACTTTGGAGGTCTTTAAGCAGAGGCTTGACAACCATATGTCAGGAGTGCTCTGATGGTGTTTCCTGCTTGGCAGGGGGTTGGACTCGATGGCCCTTGTGGTCTCTTCCAACTCTATGATTCTATGATTCTATGATTCTATGATTCTAAGACAGAGCTATTCTGCCTGGCGTTCAATTTGAATTAGCCTGATCCTCGATTCTCTATTCCCTTTTCCCTTTCCTCTTCTATGAAGAAACCCTTTCTGGGACCCCACATTTAAATTCTTATTCACACACCTCTTTGCTGGCCCTAGTAGGACCAACTTGGCCAGTTAGCCCTGGTGATCATTCGATGTCTAATGTCTGGGTTCCCCCCCCCAAAAAAATACCCCTGAATTTTTGAATTTTTGAAATTTACTGATATTGATGCTGCATTTTATGTTGTACTCTATGCTGTTTTATGCTGTTTTTAAGTCACATTTTAATCAGTGTTTTATATTTGATGTTAGCTGCCCTGAGCCCAGTTTTTAAACGGGGAAGGGTGGGGTATAAATAAATTATTATTATTATTATTAGTAGTAGTAGTAGTAGTAGTAGTAGTAGTACAGTGGTGCCTCGCAAGACGAAATTAATTGGTTCCGCAAGTTTTTTCTTCTTGCGAGTTTTTCGTCTTGCGAAGCACGGTTTCCCATAGGAATGCATTGAAAATCAATTAATGCGTTCCTAGGGAAACCGCTTGCCAGGCTGGCGGTGCGGAGAAGGGCTTTTCTCCGCACTGCAAGCCTTCAGGACAGGTACGGGAACAGAGGGGAAAGCGCGCAGCGCTTTCCCTCTGTTCCCGGGGCTTGCGTGGGAGGAGGGTTTTTCCTCCCCGCCGCCAACATTCAGAACAGCATTCTGAATGTTGGCGGTGGGAAGGAAAACCCTCCTCCCACCCCAAGTCTTCAGGAAAGCCATCCGATGCCGCGCGCTGGGTGGAGGCGTCCCCCCCCGCCCGGCATCGGAGCTTCGTTCCGATGCCGCACGCCGGGAGGAGGCGTCCCGTCCCCCGCCCGGCATCGGAGCTTCGTTCCGATGCCGCGCGCCGGGAGGAGGCGTTCCCCCCCCGCCCGGCATCGGAGCTTCGTTCCGATGCCGCGCGCCGGGAGGAGGCGTTCCCCCCCCCCCGCCCGGCATCGGAGCTTCGTTCCGATGCCGCGCGCCGGGAGGAGGCGTTCCCCCCCGCCCGGCATCGGAGCTTCGTTCCGATGCCGCGCGCCGGGAGGAGGCGTTCCCCCCCCCCGCCCGGCATCGGAGCTTCGTTCCGATGCCGCGCGCCGGGAGGAGGCGTTCCCCCCCGCCCGGCATCGGAGCTTCGTTCCGATGCCGCGCGCCGGGAGGAGGCGTTCCCCCCCGCCCGGCATCGGAGCTTCGTTCCGATGCCGCGCGCCGGGAGGAGGCGTTCCCCCCCGCCCGGCATCGGAGCTTCGTTCCGATGCCGCGCGCCGGGAGGAGGCGTTCCCCCCCCGCCCGGCATCGGAGCTTCGTTCCTATGCCGCGCGGCGGGAAGAGGCGTTCCCCCCCCCGCCCGGCATCGGAGCTTCGTTCCGATGCCGCGCGGCGGGAGGAGGTCCGAGGACAGTGGGGAAGACGCGCTGCGCTTCCCCGCTGTCCCGGAGATTTCCCTATGGGCTGTCGTCTTGCGAGGCAAGCCCATAGGGAAATTCGTTTTGCGAAGCGCCTCCAAAACGGAAAACCCTTTCGTCTAGCGGGTTTTCCGTCTTGCGAGGCGTTGGTCTTGCGGGGTACCACTGTAATACATTCCACATGGAGTCTAGTTAATAAGGGCTAATAGGCACTGCCCCACCAACCTCAATCTGCCCTCAGCCAGTTACAACCAGCTTTTCACTGGCTCCGGCTTTGTCTCCTGTTAATCTCCCTACCTTCTGCCCTACCAGTCAGAATGGGCACCAGCCACTGCTGCACATTCCATGTTGGATATCCTGGCTTCTAAAAATACAAGAGAATCCAGTTATTCATCTGACCAAACTGTGATAGATGATGGTGAGCAAAAGCAATACTGAACAGAACATTTCCATACTTGAAGATTAACTCCACTTAATCCCATATTGAGAAAGGGCTTGAATGTGATACCACTTAAGGAACAAGCACCCGCCCACCCTGCAAATTGCTTAATAAGCAGAACCTATCTGCATGGTTTGAAAACATGTTCAAGAGTCGTTTGGATCTCAATATTATTACAGAAGTCACAGCAGCTAACCTAGCATGACTATTTCAATATACTTAAATCCTACCTTTTCATTTCAAACTGCAAAGAAGGCAATTTGCAATAATACTTGCTGTTGCCATGATAATAAACAAAAAGTCAAGGGATTATAATTCTGATGGATTACATCTTCTTAAATCAGTTGTGATTTATGGAGAACTAAGTAAGATTTTCTCAATTAAAAAGTTTGAAGAATTTTCCCCCAAGAAGGAAAACATGAAAACAATTTATTGTGCCTTCTTTGCTACAAAAAATAAGTTTGCTGGAATAAAGGATTATTACAACAGTGACAGTTAAACAAAGGAAACAAAAAAACAAAAACAAAAAACCAGTCACTGATTAATCATGCAGTGTCTGAAGAGTAGGAGAAATAAAACTGTAAGGAAATAATAGGGCCCCATTTCAAGGTGTACACAAAGCAAACCCTAGAATATGGAATCAAAATTATTTTGAAACCTCTGTAATGGAATGGGACCATAAATTTGCAGACTCTTTAGAATGTATGTGGAATTTAGCAGCTTTATAGCATGGGGGATAAACAGGGCGTCTTTCAGAGCCGAACTATATGACACATCAGTCTCTCCCCCCACAAAAAATGATACATATTGAAGGGCCCAATGTCTGCTTTTTTCACAAATATAAGATACGTCTCCAAATGCAGACAGAACTCATGTCGAGCTTGCACTTTGTTTACTACTTTCCTTGAGAGTCTAACCAGGGTTGAACATGTTGGCAAAGTATGTTCAATGGCTTTAGTCCTCCCCAGATACTAAAAGAACATGTGTGGATGAAGAGGCATGGGGTCGCCCAGTCCAGGCTTGCCAGGGTTCTATCACCTCACATCGATTCCTAAAGAGGGATTTTCCATGTGTTCAACTGAATATGCTTCGAAAGCTCCCTGTGATCACAAATCCTGACACTGCAGAGTTTCTGATCACAAGGAAGGTTCTCTAAGCATATCCAGTTGAACACACCAAGTATCTACCTTCATGGGAAGCATGGGGAGAGAGAGGTGGAAATGGTTGCATGGCTAAATGATATGATGTGATCTTAATGGGAATTTGTATGCAAAATAAATAGCTTCCTTGTGATGAGTCAGATCACTGGTCCATCTAGCCCAGTACTGTCTATGCTGACTGGCAGTGGCTCTCCAGGGTCTCAGACAAGCGTCATTCAATGTAATGCAGATGTTTTACTACTGAGTTATGGCCCTTCTCTTTTTAATCATTTCCAACAGTGACCGAGCAAATTGTTTCAGATAATTCTAAATTGTGCTTCTGAAAATTTCTCACATGAATCCCGCAATGCATATTTTATACACATTGCGGGCTATTCATGTGAGGGAAAATTAATTTCTGACAGGAAGTTTGGAAGACCAGTGGATATTTTATTTAGCTTCCAAGTTCTATAGATTCAGTTTCTTGGATTTTGGCCGACATAGATCCCTTGGCATGGATTACTCAAAGCTCTCAGGCATTTTGGACAGATACTGAAAGAGTAAACAATATGTCTTAATGAAAGGGTTAAGGGAAACAAAACCTGAGAGTCTCTTTTTCCAGAAAGGAGGAAAGAGAATGATTTGGAGAGGCCAATTATGCTAGAAGAGATCAAGATAGCATTAAAGTTCTGTTAGAAAGGGCACTCTGCCAGATGATGACAGATTATCATATGAATTACATCTTTACTTGAAGAAACAATTCCCTGGCCACAGCAGAAGATTTACATTATTATTTAAATTTTAAAGAAGCTACCCTCTTATTTGTGAATAAACCTTCAATAATATTGTTTAAAGAAATCAAGTACCACCTCTGTGATGTGAATTGATGTTGCAGACTATGGTACCTGTTCTCTTTTCTTTTGAATACAGAAAGCTTAAGGATACAGAATTGAAACATTTGAGCATGTGGCGCTGTGGTCTAAACCACAGAGCCTAGGGCTTGCCAACCAGAAGGTTGGCAGTTCGAATCCCCGCAACGGGGTGAGCTCCCGTTGCTTAGTCCCTGTTTCTGCCCACCTAGTAGTTCAAAAGTACGTCAAAGTGCAAGTAGATAAATAGGTACCGCTCCAGTGGGAAGGTAAGCAGCATTTCCGTGCGCTGCTCTGGTTCGCCAGAAGCAGCTTAGTCATGCTGGCCACATGACCTGGAAGCTGTCTGCGGACAAACGGCAGCTCCCTCCGCCTGTAAAGCGAGATGAGCGCCGCAACCCCAGAGTTGTTCGCGACTGGACTTAACAGTCAGGGGTCCCTTTACCTTTACCTTGAAAAACACCATAAACTCATTTTGTGTTGTTGTTTAAGTTTCCTAATTGGAACTTTAAACACCAAACACATGATTTCAGAATTTAGTTGCTAGAGACGTTTCAACAACAATGCCAGTTTTTGGCCAGTTCTGTATTCTTGGTGGAAATACCAAACAAGAGATTTAAGAAATCTAGGTAATTGGTCTAAAAATCTACTTACATACAGCTAAGTAGCTAAGAAGCTAAGAGAAAGACAATAGTTTCCAAGTGTTTGTTAGCATTTTATTATTATTATTTGCATTTCATGGAACAATATATAAAGTGCTTTTGATGACATAGTTTATGGCAGTATTATAGGAGTAAAAATAGGGGTAGCCTTCATCATGGCCTTCAGATGTTGCTAGACTACAACTCCCATCATCCTTAGCCATTGGCTATGTTTTATAGGGCTGATGGGAGTTGAAGTCCAACAATATCTGGAGGGCATCATATTGACTGTCCCTGGAGTTGCACTTTTAACGTGCTACACATTCTGTTTCTTACAGTTCTGTAACAAAGTGCATTCAAACAACCATTTCTTTAGTAAGTGATGATTCCTGAACTGATTTTGGCTGAACATTAGGAGAATCTTCCTAATGATAAGAGCTGTTCAACCATGGAACAGACTGCCTCAAGAGGTGATAGGCACTCCTTTGCTGGAGGTTTGTAAGCAAAAGCTGAACAGGCATATGTCAGAGGTTCTGTAGTTTATTCATTGATTCATTCATTCATTTTCTAATTAATATACTACTCGTTTTCAATAGATCACAAGGTAGTTTACAACAGTTATAGAAATGCAATTCATAATACCGTATTTTTCGCTCTATAACACGCACCAGACCATAACACGCGTGTAGTTTTTAGAGAAGGAAAACAAGGGGGAAAAAATTCTAAATGAAATAGTGGATATATGATTTTTGTGGTTCATGCTGTGGCCACAGACATGTGATCTGACAGTGAGTTTGGAGTAGCCCAATGCAAAAATCCTGAGGATCCATGTGGATCCATGCTTTGTAACCACGGAGGAGGGAAGGAAGGGGAACCATGGATCCTCTGCTCACGACTGCAGCAGTTCCCCCCTGCCACCCGCAGGCATTCGCTCCATAACACGCACAGACATTTCCCCTTACTTTCTAGGAGGAAAAAAGTGAGTGTTATGGTGCAAAAAATACGGTAATTGCATAATATATAATATACAATACATAATATATAATAAATACATACTAGGCAGCAGCATCAATTTATACACCATGTTGTCCCAGCAAAACATGACATAACCGCTGTAAAAAAACAGAGCCTAATAACACAAGTTATTACGTATTGATCATGGGTGGAGCCATAAAATTATAAAACATAATTGAATCCTGCAGGGATCCTGCATCCTGGATAGGGAGGTTAGATCAGATGACCTCCTGGATCGCTTCCAGACCTGTTTCTCTGATAACTCTTGGTTATACCTCTGAAGCTTCGGTGGTAACATCCAGTGTAGTCAAAACGCTGTGAAAATATTGGAAATAGCCCAGAACTTTATCAGTTGCTCAATCTGTTTACTGGCTTCAGCCCTCATTCAGGTGCATGACCATGCAACCAAACATTTAGCCCTGAAGCTCTGAGGTTGGGTGGTAACTAGCCATAGAGCAGAATCAGCCTATTTCTGGTCTGTGTTACTTTGGCACACATTCACTTAGGGCTGTTCCATTCCATTTCTACATTACTACATGGTTTTTAAAAGAAAGAATATATCCACAAGAATATACACATTTTGATATGCAGCTCCCCACCCACCACAGCCTCTCAGTAAATAGCAGCTTCAGGTGGGTGATTTTCACTGAGAAAACAGCATGGGGAAAATGTTGATCCTCCCTTCTCCATGGCATTATGGTCCCAATCCTGATCAAATGAACAGCAACTAAATGTCTGGAAGGTCCCTTAGTGCTGTGATGCACGGCTGATCAGCAGTCAGGCTAAATAAATAAATAAATATGGAACAAGCTACCAGCAGTTGCTCCTATTTGAATTAACAAGATAAAGGATTCAAAGAGAAGTTTTATTGAATCCATTCAATACGAACACTTGGAATGCTTTTGAAAATTTCTTCATTTTATCTTCTGAGTTTTTATCCCCCAGGATAAGCACTTTCTCTGTGTCTCTAGCTAAACAGTAGATGAAACTTGGCCATATGTAATAGCCCTGCCTGTATATTCATATTGGCAAATCTCTGTTTGTCCCAATTCCTGCTTTTATTTCGACTAATTGGGCTAACATCATGGAACAATGGAAGGTTAGCCTCTTCAAGCTCTGCATCTTTTGGTCTGCAACAATGATCCCCTAATCCAATTCTGGCTCTCTGTCAAAGTGAAAAGCAAAATGCCAAAGTTATGCACAATAAGGTAGTAAACTTTATGTGCAGAGAGAACTTTAATTTTTTTATAAAAAAAAGAAAAGGAAAGAAAGAAAGTATAGAAATACACTAAAACCCCTTAGGATATTTTCCATTTAAATTCCTAGCCTTTGGAAATAAGGAAATGCACACTTTTTTGTCTAGAAGCCAGGGTTTTATAGCAGTTGAAGAGGCCATTTGATGCTGAAAAGTGAGTTTCCAGAGCTAAAATTATATAGCCTTTGTTCTTTCTCTCTCTCTTTGGTATGGAAAGATAGGGACAATATTGCCTTCATGGAACTTAAAGCTGCAATATTTTTTCCTGATTGTTCCTGCCATCAACATGAACAACAACAGCAGCAACAACACTATGGTTACTGTTGAATGCCTGGAATTGTCAAACGTGATGCCTTAATCTGTGCAAAGATCTTACAGCTCTCCTCCAGGACCTGAACACCAAAATGAGAAAAGTTATGCTGACCCAGAAATATGACTGAACGACTGCTGATCTACCCATTGTTCAAGATAAATTAGTACTCTCTTGGTGGGTTATTATGTTACTCTGGTGGCACGGGGATTACTGTAGTGCTGTTGGGTAAAGACCAAGAACTTGTAGGGGGAAATCATTCTGTGGTTTCTCTTCTTCCACTGCCAGCCATTCATCCAGTTTCTGCTGGGTTGATGCTGGAAACAGGTTGGGCCATATCTTCTCTCTCACTTCTCAGAATATTTTGATGGTTCAGAGAGAAGCAGCATCTACTCTATATCCTGGTTAGTTCTCTGTGCATTTTGGATACCTCTTATGACATCGTTCATGGTGGTTCAGGAGCAGGTGTTTGTCTATGTTTGGATAAATTTTTATTCAAGATGGCAGACTGAGGCTTTCAAAACTGCCATGATTTTCCGGTTTCTTAGAATTCCTGAGCAACACCACGTACAAGGTTACTCACTGCAGATTTTTCCACATCAAAGAAGTAATAAAAGAACCCAATCTGAAGTGGATACATTCTGGAGTGTGCACCACTTTATAAAGTCGTACATGTTATTGGTTCATCATATTAAAAGCTCCCTGTAGTAAACTTGCACACCAGAGAAAGAACTTCTTTATAACCTTGATGTGCTGGTTTGCTTCTTGCGAGGAACATGGGAGAGCATTTTTAAAAGTGACCCTCTCTGCAGACTGAAGTGGTGCAGCTCAGATTCTACCACATCATTCTCTGAGAGAAATATGACCGAGGCTGCAATTATATGTGCTGTTTGTTGGAAGTAAGCTTTACAAAGTTCAGTGAAGCTTATTTTTGGGTAAACATGCATAGAATAGGAGTATGGATGAATAATTTGCTATGCTTACATTGGATGGAACAATGAATGAGGTTGTTGTTGCTTTCCATCAGCAATGTTTGAAGACGGTCCAACATCCCCAAGGTTGATTCTGAACAGATGATATTCCCTTGTTTTGCCTGGGCTGTTGGGCTATTGGCATTCAGGGTGGTGATTGCTTTTTTGAGGTGCCGAAGACAGGTGGTGATACTTGCATTGCTATCTGAGCATTAACATGCCCAGTAATGTTAAAATTGCTGAAGTGTCTTCTGCGATGGTGTGCACAGCAATATAGCCAGGATGGAAGAAATGGTTTTTGCATTAAGTTGTGGCACAGCTTATTAGTGCCCAACCTAATTTCATAAATCTTGTTAGTAGAATTTTGAATAACCAGCTGCAGAAAATCTTAAGCTGGCCAAGAGCCAGAGAAATTCACTCAATGAGCCTAAGGTTGGATTTTGTTTTTCTTGTGACCTCATAGCAAACTGCTTTTCAAATGGAGGAGGGTTTTTTGAAAATTAAAATTAAAAAAACAGTTGTTATATGGCATGAGAGGGCAGTCAGCTCTTCACAAAAAATGAAGTTCAGAATGCCACTTGGCTAGGGTAAACCCTTTACATAAGTTTAAACAGCGTTGCATTTCCTTATTAGTAATGCTTCTAGAACACGTGCTGTTATTGTTGTCATGGTTGTTAATAATATAAATTAAGTTAGTCATGACTAACCTAAGTCTATTTCAGTGGTTCTGCTATGCTTATGATTTAGATACCACCCAACAATGATAATAGTTTACCAAACATTAAGACAAAAATCAGTGCATTGGAATTGCAACAGAAAAATAAGTTATGTGACTTTCAGCTGAAGGATAACAACTTTCTTCTATATTTATGTATTGGTTGCAAGCATATATATTAGCAGGTTTCATAATAAAGATACCTGGCACACTTTCCATTTGTCATCTAAGAGACATACACAGTAGTGTGACAAGTAAAGCTGCAATCCTAAGCCCATTGACTTGGCGAAAAGCCTGATTGAATTCAACAGGACTTATTTCTCAGTAGACATGGTTAGGGTTGCACTGTGAAACAATTTAGTCTGTTATCAGAGTAGCTAGGCTACATACAGATGAATAACAAAATTCCTCTCCATCACTAAGCACGTTGACTTTCAGTTGGAAGCATCATTTCCAGCGAATATGGTACCTCAGTTTTATGAACCATCTGCCTGATTCATCAGACCAATTGGTTTAACACACTGCAATTAAAAATACAATAGTTTAAAGTTTCCAGTATTTCATAGGTTTTGCTTTGCTTTTCTGCACTTGGGGCCCATCGTCATTAAGATAACCAAGCTTTACAGATGAACAGAATACAAAAAAATGCATCAATTCTTTAAAAAATAATAATCCCTAAAACATTTTATATTGGTTCCTTTGTTAAAAAGAGAGTTACAAATACAGAACATATGCGGCTGTGGGTAGAGAGGGGATATAACATTTTTACTAGCAGTCATTTGTGATGCCCTGCACTTTACAATCTGTGATTTATTAGTTTATAAATCTTTGCGTTGTTTTACTTGTATTGTTCCAGATGCTTTGATAGCAGGCTGATGTGGACAAAGAAACTCTTAATGTTAGAACGTTTATGCCACATCACATTACAGCATGTAGATGCACTGCAATATTATAGTGTGCTATATTTATATCTTTGTAGGTGAAAGAGAAGTCCAGATGATTCCAATTATCAATTTCTCTTGACCATTTGAGCTACTGATTTCTATTGTCCAGGCATTTAAGCCATAATTGTAGTGTATATCTGTGTATTTCTAACATGTGTGACCCACACTCATAAGATGTATGTTATTTTAAATTTGATTGTGGTGTGTGTGTGGAGGCAACGTGGGCAGTATCCACATCTTGTACGGATGGTTGTGATCCATTGATAAGGAGGACCTATGCTATTTGCCCCACCCATGTGGTCATAAGAATGTAAACTCAACAGCAGCACCATGGGACAAATCTACAGGAAAACCATTCCCACCATGACTGCAACATCTAAAAGGCAGCCATGTTCACAATGCATAAGGGTTAGGTAAAGTGAAGGTAAAGGCGGTTAAGCCCAGTCAAAGGCGACTATGGGGTTACGGTGCTCATTGCGCTTTCAGGCCAAGGGAGCTGGCGTTTGTCCACAGACAGCTTTCTAGGTCATGTGGCCAGCATGTCTAAACCGCTTCTGGTGCAACGGAACACCGTGAGGGAAACCAGAGAGCACAGAAACGCTGTTTACCTTCCCACCTCAGTGGTACCTATTTACTTACTTGCATTGCCGTGCTTTTGAGCTGCTAGGTTGGCAGAAGCTGGGACAGAGCAGCCGGAACTCACCCCATCACAGGTATTTGTACCGCCAACCTTCTGATCAGCAAGCCCAAGAGGCTCAGTGGTTTAGACCACAGCACCAACCCCATGTATGGGTTACTGTGATATGGATATCAGGAACCTGCCAACAACAAACTGCCACATAACTATGGATATTTTCACCCCTCCTCTGTTGTTTAATGGGGAGAAGAAAGGGCTGTGGGCCTGTGAGTCAAATCACTGGAGATCAAATATGCATTGCTTGGCCTCCATAGCAGCTTCCCTTTCTAAGAAAGCTATTCAGCTGCCATGCTGAGCATGACATTTCTGTTGCCTGTTAATTGCTCATAACTCTTGTTAGTGGTATCAGGCTTTTGGTCTTAGGTCACCTTCATAATTTGCATCAACTTTCAAGCCAAAGATCCTGGAGTGCATCATTTTTCCATGCTTCCATGGGGCAGTGGTTCTCCATTCAATAGCTTCCATTCACACTATAGATGTATTATGTATTAGAAGTAATTAAATAAGCACTGGAATTCCATCCTCTACCACCTAAGTTCCTTTGTGAATCCACATATTTTCAGGTTAATGTGAGATGCAATATCATGAAGAATATATTGGAGCACAACTCACCAATTTAGATAAAGCCAGCTAAAGTGGTAATTTGTGAGGTTAAAAATTACTTTAGCCAGTCTTCCCCCATTGACAAATACTACCTCCACTGTATTTACAGGACATGTCTGTGATAGATTAGTTGTGATACTTACACCCTATAACTGAGCTGTAATGAGTTTATTGGCAATTATTATATAGTAAACGCGGTTGTGTGAGTTGTCCCAAAAACACCCATTTCATTGCTGCTACTTTAGTCAACATTATTACGGATTGAAATTTGAAGTATGCTTAAATACAGAATAATAAGCTACCAGAATTTATGGCCCAAGGGAAATCCCTAACTGGTGCATATTATTCCAGCTCTAGTAAAGCTAATGGATCTGCCCTATTATTTTTATGACCTATTCTTTGCTTTAATTCATATAAAGCTGGATTAGCAATTATTATATTGCTTCTCCATGCCGTTAAACATAGCTGGAATTTCTGCCACCCAATTACATTTTATGTAGTGCAATTGAGTAGTAGAATCAATTCAATTAACAGATACATAAAACTGATGACACATAATCATTAAAACGATGGGATGGTCTTTGATAAATATTTTATATGCATATAAAAGACCCAATGACTAGATCAATGTTACTTATCTGTGTTTTATGTTTAAATTGCACTGTGTTGATAAAACTAAAGGGTCTTTATGTTTTGGGCTCAGATGGTAGCACAGTAGTGGTTTTTGACTTATGGGTAGATAATTACTGTACCAAAATTAGGAATGTTTGAAAATGGTCTATAGTAGATAAAAATGTAGACACTGACGGGGTCTGAACTGGTGGTGACTGTCTAGAAAAGGGATATTTGGATCATGGTGGATAGCTCAGTGAAAATGTTGACCCGGCATATAGCAGCTGTGAAAAAGGTGAATTCCGTGTTATGAATCATTAGGAAGGAATGAGAGGGAAATCTGCCAGTATCGTAATGGCTTGATACAAATCTATGGCATGACTTCAGTTAGAATACAGTGTACAGTTCTGGTTTCTACATCTCACAAAGGATATTTCCGAGCTCGAAAAGGGGCAGAAGAGGTAACCAAAATGATCAGGGAGCTGGAACAACTCCTTTACTTAGAAAGGTTACAGAGTTTTGTTTTTTTAAAAAAAATGCTGAGTAAGGGAGGACATGATGGAGAAAATTATGCATAATATCAGAACCTGGGGTCATTCACTGAAGCTGAGTGGTAGAAATTTGTGTCAGACCATAGGAAGTGCTTCTTCCCACATCACATATTTAAACTGTGGTATTCACCACTAAGAGGGACGCGGGTGGCGCTGTGGGTTAAGCCACAGAGCCTAGGACTTGCCGATCAGAAGGTCGGCGGTTCGAATCCCCATAACGGGGTGAGCTCCTGTTGCTCGGTCTCTGCTCCTGCCAACCTAGCAGTTTGAAAGCATGTCAAAGTGCAAGTAGATAAATAGGTACCTCTCCAGTGGGAAGGTAAACGGCATTTCCGTGTGCTGCTCTGGTTCGCCAGAAGCGGCTTAGTCATGCTAGCCACATGACCCGGAAGCTATATTCCGGCTCCCTCGGCCAGTAAAGCAAGATGAGCACTGCAACCCCAGAGTCAGTCACAACTGGACCTAATGGTCAGGGGTCCCTTTACCTTTACCTATTCACCACTAAGATGAGAAGATAGCCACAAAACAAGATGGCTTTAAAAGAGGATTCCACAAATTTGTGGCGGGTAAGGCTATCCATAACTACTACTTACAATGGCTGTACACTTCTCCAGGGTATGAGGCAACATGTCTTTAAACAGATGCCAGTCACTGGGGAAGAACTGGGGAGCTGGCTGTTGTGTACATTCTCTGCTTGTGGGCTTCCCATAGGCATCTGGTTGGTCACTGATGCCCAACTAAACTGGCTTTTGGTCTGAGCCAGGAGGGCTGCTGTTTAGTTAGGTGCAGGGAATATGTGACTCTCCAGATGTTGTTGAATTCCAGCTCTCAGCATCTCCAGCCAGCAAGGTCAGGGATGATGGAAGTTGTAGTCTCGCAACATCTGGATGGGCATGGGTTCCCCACCCCTGTCTTAGACAGCCCATCTCTTATTATCTGCTTTATGGGTCACTGCACTGATCATTCAGCATGTGGTATAGATTCATGGTCGGCGACAATGTGTATACTTTACTCACAATAAACAAAGCCATTCCAAGTGCAGGTTTCATGTGTTACCAAAAATGGAGCCAAGAAGTTAACACTATCACGTGCTTTCTTATACTGATAGTGACTATACTTGGACAAGAAGCAGGAAGGAAGTAAAGCCTAAAAAGGAGTGATCTATTTTACCAACAAGTACAGTGGTACCTCAGTTTACATACGCTTCAGGTTACATACGCTTCAGGTTACAGACTGACTCCGCTAACCCAGAAATAATGCTTCAGGTTAAGAACTTTGCTTCAGGATGAGAACAGAAATTGTGCTCCGGCGGTGCAGCAGCAGCAGGAGGCCCCATTAGCTAAAGTGGTGCTTCAGGTTAAGAACAGTTTCAGGTTAAGAACAGACCTCTGGAATGAATTAAGTACTTAACCCAAGGTACCACTGTAGTTAATAAAAGAGAAGAAACTCTCCAACTCCCATCAGCCCCAACCAAAATGGCTAATGATCATGGAAGATTGGAGCTGTAGTCCAACTAAATCTGAAGGACTACAGATTCCCCGTCCCTTTTCTAGATGAAATATTATAGGTATGGCCCATGCAGGGGTGGCAGGGGGAAGCAAGGCACACTTGTCCCAGGTCTTGGAGGGCTAAACTGGTCAGGGGCCCCCCGACAAGGCAAGGCTGCTTTTTTGTTTGGGTTTATAACTTTCTTCTAACAAGATTCCTGCCCTGGGCCTCAGAGAAGCTCAGCATGGACCTGATGGTAACTACTTACACTAGCTTCTTTTTTTTAAAAAAAAATATCCTTCTCCATTTCCTTCAGGCTAAATATGGCAACCAACTGGAAGAAGAAGAAGAAAAACCTCCCTTGTTCATATTCCTCTAAAAATCTTTCATTAAGGTAAGTTGAATTTGGAAGTAAAACCATTTTTATATAAATCTTCAAAGCATTTTCTGCAAAGATATACTACCTTTGAAAAATATACTATATGAAAGATATTGCTATATGTATTATTGAAGCCAAGATTTTCACATGTGATTGATTTTGAACATTTGTTACGTTCTGGTTGTTCTCTGGAGAAGGTAAGTCTCTGAAAAACCTGCCTACATAGAAATGGGGCTCAGGAACCCTGTTGTTGCTGCTGCTGCTGCTGCTGTTGTTGTTGTTGTTGTTGTTGTTCTTCTTCTTCTTCTTCTTCTTCTTCTTCTTCTTCTTCTTCTTCTTCTTCTTCGCTTTGCCTCTCTTATAAACACACAGCAATGCTGCAGACCACCATTAGGACTGCACTTTGTTTGGAAAATAAACATAGGTTTAAGTTTATAGGTTCATTAATTTGTGCATTCCTTCCGTCTAAGAAATCTCAAAGAGATTTATAAGCAAGGCAAAAAATGCAAAAAAATTACAGATATGAACTAAAAGCAGATTTAACAATGCAGTATAATATCATTGGTGCTGCCCATATTTGCTTGGTGCTGAAATGATGAAAATGTTGGTGCCAGGTGGGCCTCTGTATGGAGAACATGCCATAATTGCACCGGGGGGGGGCTACTACAGAGAAGGCCCATTCTCTTGTCAGCACCCACCAGACTACCCTTGGAGGTGGCACATAGGGAGAGGGCCATTTCAGTGGTGGCCCCTAAACTATGGAATTCTTCCCCTTGTTAGTTCGCCTGGTGCCAAACTTGATGATTTGCAGGTGCAAGGTATTGATGAAGTTTTTAACTTGGGTTTTAGTTAGTATTTTGCTGTAGTACTGGAAAATGCTGTTTTTTGCATGCATGACTATTTTTATTTGTGTTTTTAAGGTATGTTTTAAAACACCCTGAAAATATTTTATTGACATGTGGGATAAACATGTTTTAAACAAAGAAAAAAAGTTCACTATTATTCAGCTATTTTGGAGCTAAGGCCTGATGAGTTGCCGTTCAAATGAAAGGATGGGGGGGGGGATTCAATTTCTTATGAGATCTGACTTGATCCTGGACTAATGTGTGAACTGGAACCTAATTATCCTTTTGATTCCACACATCTCTGAATTTTGCAATGCAATTTTCAATTCAAAATAAATGTACCAAAATCCAATGTTTAGTAATTTGTAATAAAATATGTATTTCAATACATATTTAAGCATGGGTTTTTGGTGCATGTTTTGTTTTTAAATTACAGATTCATGTCGAAATGGGATGGAGCAGACTTATGAATGAACACATGCAAAAATAACATCAATAAAAAAATATACTGATCTGTTCCATCCAGCTCATGAAGCTCTGCAGTGAAACACATGGGTTCAGTGAAGAACCATTCACTGGAACGATGTGCTACTTTTATGCTCACACAGACAGAGCTTTGATTTTTATAGCTTTTGCCCAAATGAACTAGGCATGCAAATCTCTCTGTAAATGTTCAGAATTTGCTTTGCTCTTAGAAGTGAGCATCGACGGTTGTCTCTGACGGCAAGGGATGTCCACCACCAAAATCCCCCCTCCTTTCTGCTGCTCCTCAATCCTCAATTTAAATCATAATGCTGAATGTGTGACGTCACTCTCAATCATTTCCACATGGGTGCACTTCTGGGATCAAAAAGAAGGTGAAGCTCTCATGTCAGAAGGTTGACAGAAAAGCCATTCCCAGGGAACTGCGAGGAGCTACCCGGAAACTATTGGTGATGTAAAGTGCTTTTTTGTTGTTGTTGCAATACTATTTTTCCATCAGAGATGTCATTCTAGAAAGACCCAGTTTTTAAAAAGTTGTGGTGCTAAGTGGTTTTGTGTTCCACCTGGCAGAGAGGGTTGAGTTGCAAAGTTTTCTGCACTCCTTCAAAGCTGACAAAAACCACTCCAGATAAAAAAAAGGTTTTAGTTAGAAGCAAAATGAACTGGAGAGGGGCATCTCGGCATTCGCATGCTTCCATCGCACATACTTCCATTCTCTCTGGTACATTAGTTTTCTAAAGGTAGCATTTTGGCTGTGGTCAGCCGAAAGGGCAAAGGTTACAGCATGCAAGGATGTGGGAGCTCGAAGAGCGAAGGGCTCTTACAATGGTGGGGAAATGTGGGCCACCACTTTTGAATGTCAGGGAGATGTGTTAAATTGACAAGGAGAAAGGAGGTGTCATTTTAAAGGGGCAGGAAACAAATTCTCTGTGCAAATGGTGGCTGTAAACTTTGTAGGTAGTTCTTGGTTCTACAGCCAGATATAGTGAAGTCATTTTTTTTGTTATGGCCTGCACACTTGGGGGGTGTGCATGTGTGTGGAATGCTTTAATTAGACTTCAATACAATATTCAACATCTTATTTCATTCATGAAAATTTTAACCGGTAGGCAAGTTTTTCTAGAAACTAGTGGACATTTTTAGTCTTGTTTGCATTGATTAAACTGGACATTCACATCCAAACTGATTAGAATGACTTTTTAGTGTGATCAGTATTTAGCTCTGTGACTTTCAGAGCTAGCGATACTAATAGTAATCCTGAATTGCTGCTCCTCTGTTCTGCTACTGAAGCTATTCTTGCTGTTTTGACATGCCTACTTCTTCGAAGAAACCATTTCCAAGCCAATTCCCAGGTTTTCCTTATACGTAATTGGCATCCTCATTGAACAGTTTGAAGTAGTGTTGCTACAATTGTTCCATAATATAATACAAATACAAAAGGCAAATATTGGCCTGTGCTCTGTTGGCTGAAGTTTGTGAGGCTTAGCAATGGCCATTAATTAGAAGACTGAGAACCACTGTGATATAGTGTGAGGGTTCTATCTAGGAATGGAGAGATCTGTCTGTTTTGGCTGCCTCAATTTCTGCTTTTTCCCATTTTTAATTTGGTTCTCCACATTTCTACAGCAAATTGTAAAATCTCTTTTAAATCCCCCTGAAAATTCTCCAGCATTTTAGTGTTAATCTGCATATTTTTGCAAGCAATTTCCCCCAATATATACATTTTTATAAACATTCCTTGGTTGGAGAACTATATAGCAAATTTCAGATAAGTGTAAATTTTGATGGCTGTGTTTTGGTTCTCATGTTGTTTCAGAAAGTTTTGATTTGATAAATTCAGCTTTAAATGTGAAGTGAAGTGAATTTCTCCCCCATCTCTAGTTCTGTCCAGTGGCTGTATGAGTGGAAGACAACTTGCACAACTGATCTTTCGTTTCTTTCCCCCCTACCCCACAGCTCCCTTCACAAAAAATATTTTCCAGAGAGCAGGGAGGAATTCTGAGCTGTGTCATAGGTGTTTGCAACACCAAATAGACTCTCCAGTGGAGACTGAAATCATTGGGAGGTGAGGGAGGGGCAAAAGGGACCAGAGAGGCTGATGGGGCTCATGATCAGAGCAGAGGGGGAGACCAGGGGTGCAGAGAAGACTTGGCCAGAGCCATCGCAGGTTGCCGGGGGGGGGGGGGAACGTCAGGGTCAGAGCAGCCTCAGTTTTCCCTACCTGTGAAATTGGACCAGGTCGGCAACTGTGCGTCCCTCTACTCTAACAAAAAGGCAGCAGCAAAGGGAGAAGATTATTATGACTTTATTGAATTATATCAATTCTTTTTTATGAATTTGTAGGTGTTGTGTGCTTTATTTATATGCTGCTGTGTGTGATATTATAGCAATTGAAATGTTGTTTTTAAATGCTTTTTTTGTGATTATTTTGTGATTTTTGTGAAATGCTTTGAGCCCATCATCCAATCCAAAATTTCTAGTGTCATAAAAACTTTTACCCTAAGCACTTTCTCTATGCCATGCATAATTTTATAAACTTATCACTTCTTACTTACCTTTTCTCTAAACTAAGAAGTCCCAAATGTTGCTACCTTTCCTTTTGGGAATGATATGTTGTATTAAAATGTTGCATCCATTAGTAATACTTAAGAGCCATATTTGACATGACACTAAATCTGTCACTTCCTGTGGTTTGAGGAGGTTTGTGGGGCTTGTGGGGGGTTGCCTCCTACGCACTGTCATTCCAGTATGATTCAATCCCTTCTCACATAAAGCCTGCAATTAGTTTTATTTTTATTTTTTTAAAAAATCATTATATGTAGTTTGGCCCTTAGTTTCTATTCAAGAGTATTAAATTAAACATTTTGCCTTCAGAGGTGAATTATGCAAAACATTGAATTTGGTGCTCAAACATGGGTTTGGAAACCCAATATAGAAATTTTGCTGTTAGAATAAGTGGAAAGTGATTACATGTGTTAAATAAGGATCTTCAGTTAATTATGTGCAAGTATATTTAAATGCCCGATTACTATAGTTTCTCTTTGATTAAGTTATTTAGTAATCAGAAAAAGACAGGTGTGCAGGCCTTTCCTTATCTGTTCAGGCAGAAGGCAGGGAACAATTAAGAGAAGCTTTTAAATATGGGTGAGAAGCCTGGAAGAGATTAAATCAATATGTAGATTGGACAATTTAACATTTTACCCTCCTGAATTTGCTCCTATTCATTTTGGGGGCAGCTTCCAAAAATATTTTTTTCCTATTTGGATCGTAAGTGTAAGAGGAAAACTGATCAACATCTTTGTAATATCTGAATCATAGACAATAAGTTTTCTGTAAACATCTAGTAGTAGTAGTAGTAGTAGTAGAAGAAGAAGAAGAAGAAGAAGAAGAAGAAGAAGAAGAAAAGGGGGGTACAGTCAAAACACCTCTTCCCCTTTAGCCTCACAACTATAATGTGAAGCAGAATAGGCTGAGAGATAGTCACTTGCCTAAAGTCACCAGCTTGGTGAATGTAGAAGGATTAGAGGCTAGGTTTTCCCAGTCAATGCCCAGCATTCTGTTTGCTTCACTGCACTGTGAAGTTGATAGGAAACCAACTTGTGGTTGGGAACAGGCTCTTTTGAAGTCAGCGGTTGCATCCAATATCTCAAAGATGTGTGAGTTAGATTTATTTTATCCAGTTCCCAATTTCCTTACTTCTTTAAGAAATCAATAGGTTTCAGATGCAGCCTAGGAGATTGATGGAGTTCATCTCACTGAGTTCAACTGAACTGACTCCTAAGTGTGCATAGGACTGCAGTTTAGTGCTGAGTGTGTTAGACATTTACCTAACACCACCTAGTGAACTTGGGACTGATCTGGGGCTCCCTTAGTGAAGAATCCCTTAGTGAATATATTACCTTCAAGACAGCATTTAGAGGACATATCTAAATGGTAGACTCGAGTGGATTTATGACGTTCAGGGCCATCTCTACCATTAGGCATAGTGAGGCAGCTGTCTCTGGTGGAAGAGGCTGGGAGCAGTGGCAAGGGAGAATAAAGCTGCATGGGCCATAGACCCTGCCCTGAACCCCTCTAAGCTAGCCTGCGGTCCTCAGGTGCAGTAGAAGACACTGACCCATCATCAGTAGTGACATAAGATTCAGCTGATATTCCAGTTGACTTTCATACATGGAATAGACAAGGATGCCACATTGTTCTTTACCTCATGCCACAAAATGTCCTAGGCCAGCCCTGATATTAAGAAGAATACAGTGGACGCTCGGGTTGCGAACGTGATCCGTGCGGGATGCACATTCGCAACCCGCAGTGGTGCGTCTGCGCACACGCAGGTTACAATTCGGTGCTTCTGCACATGCGCAAAGCGCAATTTAGCGCTTCTGCGCATGCACAACCACCGAAACCCGGATGTAACCCATTCCGGTACTTCCAGGTTTCGGTGGTCCACAACCTGAAAAAACGCAACCTGAAGCATCTGTAACCCAAGGTATGGACTGTATATGTTTTCAACATTCCCCTCAGCATGGGGAAACTGTATTCATTCAAAGTGCTTCCACCTTTCAATATAAAAATGCCCAATAAAATAAAAACCACCCATATCAAAACACTAACAGCAAATTCTGCTTTAGAATCATGGTGTTTTATGCTCTTGTGTCCCCCTTGACTACTACCTTTTTGGTCTCTATCTTCTAATTCCCCAATTTCCTTGAGTCCTTCATGTGTGTGTATTAAATAAGCCGTCATTACTGGAGGATTTTAATTGGAGCACTGATTACACAATGAATATATATCACCAAATACTCACCATAAGAGGGTGATTAAACTATATTATCCTCCTCAAATAAACAATTTTACACTATCCCCAGAGTTCAGTTATGAGAGGCAGCGATTAACAAACAAAGCTGAGAATGACAGATGCTTTTTGATATTTAAAGTTAAAACTGAATTTTGACAGAAGGTTATCTATTTGGGACACATTTCCAGCCCCTTTTCAGGAATAATCTCATGTAAGGCAAATCAGGAAAAGCACTAGTTCTAAACACTTGGCTACACATATAGGCATGTACCATTCAGTACTGTGTCTTCCTATATGGTTTTACAACCAGGACCAGCCCAAGACATTTTGGCAGCTGAGGAGAACCACAAAATGGCAGCATCCCACCTACCCTGCCTGGGAAGAAGGGGTGAATGAACATCTTATTGAGGAACAAGGGGGAAATACATTGGGAACAAGAGGGGAAGGTGAGCAGCAGTGCCTCCTATTCACCAAGAGGCCGATGTAGAGGTAAGGTAAAGGGACACCTGACCATTAGGTCCAGTCACGGACGACGCTGGGGTTGCGGCACTCATAGCATTGGTGTAATCCAGCTTCCAAGGAACACACCGCAGTTGTTGCTGCCCCTGTGGATCCTGCCACCCAAGGCAGTTGCCACACCTTGCCTCATATTTGGCCAAACAACAGCAAAGCTCAATGTGAGTTATGATTTTTAGATACATATATTTTTGCCACAATTCACTTACAAAGATTTGTGGGAGGGGGAGGGGAATAAATGATGAGAGAATAAAGACTATTGCTTTGTTTTGTTTTGATGCAAATCTTACCCTTCCTCATTAATTTATAATCTTTTTTGAAATAGATTAAATTTACGCCATTTACTCCTGCTATCCAGTCATTTTTAAGCACCAAGGCTTGGATCTCAATGTGAAAAACACTTTTTGCCCACATTTGAAGGCACATGTTTATCTGAGGCATTCCATTCCCCCTCGCCCAGATATTCACATGAGCAAAATACAGATGATAAGGCGGCTATGACTTTGTTTCAAGTTCGATTTCTCAAACCACAGACTGCTGTGTTACTCTTCTTTAAACTGCTTTGAAGAGCTTGCTCATTATAACTGCATTTAGGCTGTTTTCAAAACCCACTGCAAAACAGTCATTGAGTATGAGAACCCTCTGGGGTGTGTGTGTGTGTGTGTGTGTGTGTGTGTGTGTGTGTGTGTGTGTTTTAAAGTCCATGGCTTTGATATTATAATTGCTGCAAGTGGATGCAATTAAATCTTTATTTGGAAACCTGCACTGATGCAAGTTATTCAGAACAAGCCACTGACTCTGTATTTTCATGTGTATTTACTCTTATAATCAAAGCTTTTGTTCCCTTAAACTAACAAGGACTCTTTAGCATAAGAAAGAGTTTCTTCTAGCCACTTTAGGCTGTGCTTTCCAAAAGAGGGTCTGAGTCTGGAAGCATCTACAGTCCTCCTTTCTTTGCAAACAGCACCAACTAACAACATTTAATAGACGGATATTTTGTTGATTTTATAATGCTTCAAACAGAGGTTCACACTTTTAATTGAGGGATATGCTAATAAATATCCCTAAGGGTAAAAGTAGATGTTGTAAGAGACACAGCATTATAAGGGTGGGTATTATAAGAGGCAGTGCCCTCTACATTATCAACCCTGCAACAGTCTAATGCAAATAATGTGGGATGCATCTTCCCAGGGACAGATGGACAATTTAAGAATCGTATTACACATTTTTGTATTTGACATTATGAGGGAAACAAGGAAAGAGACATGCGGTGGCATCCCACTAAATCATGGGCAGAGAAGGTGTATTGAAATAAATGAATAAATGAATATGACTAGTCAGCTCCCTATTAGGGAGGGGCTGCTTTGCAGGAGGGAACCTGGTTTCCATAGCGACCCTAGAGTGGGCGGAGGTAAGCTGCCCACGTCAGCAGGGTCCCTGGGCGTCTCCTTCAGCACAACCTTTTCTGCTATCAGTCATCAGATCTCCCAGTCCACCCACCATCTTTTTCGTGGTTCGACCATGACCTTGCTATGACTTATGTCGGTTGCCTGGTTGTCGGGGGCGGGTAGGAATTTTTCCACAGCATAATTGGCTCTAGCCACGTGGTTTTCACCTACCTAGTAGCAATCGGGACGCAGGTGGCGCTGTGGGTTAAACCACAGAGCCTAGGACTTGCCGACCAGAAGGTTGGTGGTTCAAATCCCTGCAATGGGGTGAGCTCCCGTTGCTCAGTCCCTGCTCCTGCCAACCTAGCAGTTCGAAAGCACGTCAAAGTGCAAGTAGATAAATAGGTTACGCGGGAAGGTAAACGGCGTTTCCATGCGCTTCTCTGGTTCGCCAGAAGCGGCTTAGTCATGCTGGCCACATAACCCGGAAGCTGTACACCGGCTCCCTCGGCCAGTAAAGCGAGATGAGCGCCGCAACCCCAGAGTCAGTCATGACTAGACCTAATGGTCAGGGGTCCTTTAGTAGCAATCATCACAGCTTTGTGAGGTTAGGCATTGGGTAAGCCTTTTATGGGAGGGGAGGTTGTTGCCTCTGCCTGCCCCTCCACGGTAAGGGTATCCTGTTAAAGGGATCTGGGGGTGTGGTTGCTCTCCGAAGCCTGGGCATGGGCTAGGGCCAAGACACATCCCTAACGGTGACCCGGGGGGGGGCTCATTTGATGTACATTAGAGGGCTCCCCCCTTCCAGTGGTTAACCCTTCAAAGAGACTTCCTACGGGCATGCAGGGGTCAGGTCTAAGTCTTGCTTCACCCAATTGCCTAAGCCAATACCGCTCACATCTGTAACCAATAATGTTGTGGCCTTATTTATCCCATTAACCCAATATACTTGTTTTCGTGTGTTTTATTCCGGGGAAGCTTGGGGTCCGGGTCCATGCCACGCATATGTAAGTCCATTGATTTCAATGGCTCCACTCTGACTATGGGGTTCCTCAGGCCTTCAGGCCCTGGGAGTCTTCTCAGGACAAACCTCCTTGATTACTTTTGCCTGGGAGGAATGCTTGCCTGGAGGTGTGTGTGATTTTTACATGGCTGGAATGTATTGTAGAAAGGTAAGAGTCACACCTATTTGCCTTGTCCATTTTTACATGTGGACGCACCCTTCACTGTTATGCAATTCCCATTCGGAAATGCAACCCTCAGAGCTCTTAAGGGACTATGACTGGATATCACCCATGGAATGGCATCAGCTCCAAATCTTTTATAATGTAGAGTTTGGCCCAAATTCAGATAAGGAATGTATTTTGTGACCAGTTCGTCTTCCTTTATCAGCCACATGGGATAGCTAAGCAGCGCAATAGCCTTCCTTTTTCAATATACAGTTTAATCCTGTGGTTGGGACAAGATAGAATCATAGAATCATAGAATCATAGAGTTGGAAGAGACCACAAGGGCCATCGAGTCCAACCCCCTGCCAAGCAGGAAACACCATCAGAGCACTCCTGACATATGGTTGTCAAGCCTCTGCTTAAAGACCTCCAAAGAAGGAGACTCCACCACACTCCTTGGCAGCAAATTCCACTGTCGAACAGCTCTTACTGTCAGGAAGTTCTTCCTAATGTTTAGGTGGAATCTTCTTTCTTGTAGTTTGGATCCATTGCTCCGTGTGCGCTTCTCTGGAGCAGCAGAAAACAACCTTTCTCCCTCCTCTATGTGACATCCTTTTATATATTTGAACATGGCTATCATATCACCCCTTAACCTCCTCTTCTCCAGGCTAAACATGCCCAGCTCCCTTAGCCGTTCCTCATAAGGCATCGTTTCCAGGCCTTTGACCATGGCTGCATGGCATTTGAACCTAGGCCTAGGTTAATCCTGGGCCCAGTGTATGGCACACACAATTTAGGCATAACTCCCCTCTCCGCATAGTCTGTGCCAAGGACAGGATTGAGCACTTGTACAATCTTACGTCCACCTTTTTGGGAGTAAACCTCATGGAATTCAAAGGAAGTAACTTCTGAGTAGACATGTATAGAATTACACTGCCCATTACTAGTGGAAGGTTTGAAGAGCTGTTGATACAGGACCCCTAAATGCCTTGCGTTAAGACGATGATATAATGGTTGATGTGGGATGGCTAATCTATTGGTGCTTTTCCTCACTAGCCTTCCTGCCACTGCTGCTAAGGCATTTGTTAGCATTCTTGTTCACAGAATATTATAATTTCCCATGTTGTGGGTAGGGACTTTGTAAGGCGTTTTTGTCACACAATGTGACAAAACACTTGTCACCAGAAAGTGCCATTGGGATTAAATGAATTAAATTGAGAGGCTGTGTTCTGGGAAAGATTTCCATCTGTAGCTATTGGGGCTGGAGTGGAGCATGGAGACGTGATGGTCCTACAACACAGTCTCTAACAAGACCAGACTATCCCAAACATCAGGTAACAGAATTGTACACCAAGAAAGTTGGCAAGCCACCAAAGTCTGCATGTGGCGTGTGCTCAGGAAGACTTCGTGCTGTTCGCCCCAAAGTTCTTAAGAGGTTGTCAAAAAACAAAGAAGCATGTTAGCAGAGCCTATGGTGGTTCCATGTGTGCTAAATGCATTCGTGACAGAATCAAACAAACATTCCTTATTGGGGAACAGATTATTGTTGTCAAGGTGCTGAAGGCACAAGCGCAGAGTCAGAAATCAAAGTGATAATTTGTGTTGTCTGCCTAATAAATGATGAATTAACTTCAAAAAACAGAGAGAGAAGAAAAGAAAAGATACAAAACTTTGGTAGAGTTCCCCATAGCTAACATTTTTTGAATTTACCAGCCTGAATCAATACATTATAAAATTGGCTTCTTGATTTTGAATAAGAGAGATGTGGTG
This sequence comes from Podarcis bocagei, assembly GCF_964188305.1. Lineage (NCBI taxonomy): Eukaryota > Metazoa > Chordata > Lepidosauria > Squamata > Lacertidae > Podarcis > Podarcis bocagei. The sequence continues at coordinate 58,423,906 of NC_138133.1, forward strand.
CAGTAGAGGAGGGAAGGCAGAGACATTTGTTTTTATTTCTTAGAAAACATTTCTAGGCTGCTTAATATTTGAAAATCTCCAAGCAGTATACAAAAAAACATAGGCACCACAAAAGTCATAAAACAGTCTCATAAGAATAAAGAGGCATCATAAAATGAGTAAAGCAATTATTTTTAAAAAATAATAACAGGATATAAGTTTATGGGTCAAGGAAAATCTGGACAAAAAGATACACCAGCCCCAGAACAATAACACCCTACCCACCTGCCTAGGAACTGCTGGCTCCTCACATGCATTGGTGCAACCAGGTGGTTTTAGATCTTGGACTTAAAGGTCTTAGGGAAGGAATGGATCTTGAGATGGCCATGTGTATTACTTCAGTTGTGGGGCATACAATTAACATTTAAGGTTAAGGTAAAGGGACCCCTGACCATTAGGTCCAGTCATGGGTGACTCTGGGGTTGCAGCGCTCATCTCTCTTTATTGGCCGAGGGAGCCGGCATACAGCTTCTGGGTCATGTGGCCAGCATGACTAAGCTGCTTCTGGCGAACCAGAGCAACGCACGGAAACGCCGTTTACCTTCCCGCCGGAGCGGTACCTATTTATCTACTTGCACTTTGACGTGCTTTTGAACTGCTAGGTTGGCAGGAGCAGGGACCGAGCAATGGGAGCTCACCCCGTTGCGGGGATTCGAACCGCGGACCTTCTGATCGGCAAGCCCTAGGCTCTGTGGTTTAACCCACAGCGCCACCCGCGTCCCACACAATTAACATTTATCAAACTGTATTTCCTTTCTCCCCACCACTCCATACTTTAGAACTGCTTCTACATTCTTTGTGTAATAGGGCAAGATTATTTGTCAGTCCTGATAAAAAATAAATACTCAGTTTGAACACGTGCATTTTCACATTTTAAACACATTAAATAGCAATGTTATCTTGACTATAGAAATAAATGGAGGAGGAGGCGGCAAAAGGCTGCTGTTGTAGTCAAGGTAGATGAATAAGGAGGAGGTGGAGCAGTTCTAGGACCCAGCAACTTGACACTACTGTGTCTTCTGCTTACTGGGCACTGGGACCAGAACTAGGCAGTGGAGGGAGAGGCTGAGCTGAGGCAAGGTAGAGAGTAAAGAATAAACTTAGTCCTGAAATGTGATCTTCGAGATCTTCATGAATTATTCCTTTTCAGTGCAGTGGGGGATCCCTTTTGAATTTAACTTTTTCACCTTAAAAGATACTTTGGGGCTCCCTGCACAGGGAAGACTTCTGCCTGGTGCACCAGTCACCAATCACTGCAGCAATTTGATGGGAAAAGCCAAAGTTTGGGCTCTTCCCATGAAAATAATTAGGTGATCTTGTGAGTGGGGCTACTTCTTTCTAGGACCCGTGGGAACTTTCACACCCTGGCAAAGGCACTTGGGGCCCCACTCCAGAACTGGCTCTATGCTAGCCTTCGCCCACCTGGCTCCTTCCAGATGTTTGGGACTATAACCACCAGAATCTCCACCCACCATATCCACCCAGCATGCATTGGAGCCTGTAGAACCTGCATAAAATCACTTCTAAATTTCTACACTTTTAAGTGGAGAAAGTGAGGGTATCCCAGCCTCCAGCCACCGGAGAAATAATGCTGGCAGTGAGTTGATTTTCATTTTTTAAAGAAAAGTCTTTGACTTGTCAAAATTCTTTCTTCAGTTCACTGAAGTTACACTTGCCAACATTTTTAAAATATATATAAAAAGTTTCCACGCTCATCAGAAGTCTTCTGTATGCTTAAAAGAACCCCCCACCCCCAATCATTTTATTAAGAAAGCATATTTAACATTGTTTTAACAGAGTTACTGGATCAGTGAGTGCATTCATGCGGCTGCTTCCCATCTGCTTCTCGCAGATCTTTCATTTGGAGATGCATTGCAATAGAGCCGTGTGTAGTAGTGGCATTGTGCTACTTTTGCCCACAAAGAATGGACAGTTCAAAGGGTCAGCCTTAGCACGTTTGCCCCTAGCAGGGCCTAGATTTCAGAAAATGCTTTGGGAAAGCTGTTTGCAGTGTTTTGTGTCTCAGGCTAAAATAATCAAGAGGTGCAAAATTACTTTATATCTGATACAGGTCCCCCCCCCTACCTTGATAGTTCTATTTGGCCCAGAATTCTGGGCAAAAGCCCTCTGTGTGGATTTCACTGTTAGGTGACTTTAAAAATCCACCCTGTTGTAGACTTAGAAACCACAATTAAGGCTTCCTTTTTGCTTATATTGGCAGATGGTTGTGTAGAAATGTAGGCTACAATCCCCCAGTTACCTGGGAGTATATAACATTGAATTCAATGAGGTTTACCTCTGACTAGACATATATGGGATTTTTGCTTTCAGTGGCCTAAAACGTCCACTAAATTTCTCTCCCTAGGTGCTCTTAAGGTACTGGAAAAAGATAGCAACCCTATTATGTAGTGATGGAAAAGCCATTGTGTAAGTCCACTGAATCCTTCTATCTTTTAAGCAATGACTAAAAATGCTTGAATAGCAGCCTGATATGTGGTCATGTCTTGTGGGAAGGCACTGCTGATTTAAAATCTCTGTGTGGAATATAGGTTTCATATGTATCTGGGGGACAGGAAACAATTCATTACAAGAACCTCATTGTCTGTCAGAATTATGTCAAGCTTAATGCCTTTGACACAGTCAAAAAACAGGGCCAGAAGAAGAAGAAGAATATGTTGCCAAAAGAAGAAAAACAGCCCTATCCAAGGCTACAGTCCTATATATGGGAATAAATTCCATTGATTTCAGAGGTTTAGCATGAGCAGAATCAGGCCTCAAATGGTTAGATTGTTGGACTATGAGCTTGGGAGACTTGGGTTCAGTCCTCACTCAGCCATGAAGCTCATTGGGTGACCTTGCCTTCCTGCCCGACTGTCAGCTATTCACAGCTGCCTCACTGGCCACTGTCAGTTTGATCTGCGGCAACAGACTTTTCTTATGTTCGTTTACCCTGTCTTCACAGACAAATTGGAAAGTTCATACCTCTAATGCTTTTAGTTAGTGCTCTGGCAGAATCAGAAAAGCTACACTACTGTGTCATGTTACTATGCATCAGTAGGGCTTCTTCCCAGGTAAATGCATGTAAGGATTACACCGTTGCAGTGCACAATGCTGTATAATGGTTACTCAGAAGTAAGTCATATCATACATGGAAACAAATTTAGGAAATATTAAAATTACAGTAGGTGTAACATAAAACCTGTGATGTAGAGATAAAAGTGGTAAAAAGATACTGCAGAAGAAAACATTGGGATATAGCTCAAATCGGGGTGGGGGGAAGTCAGACTAACAATACAGTACGAATCAAGGTTCTTGTTATGTGATTTATTTGTGCTTTTGTATTTTGCTTTTTTTTCTTTTTCATTTTCTTTTTTATCCTTTTTGGACTGTTTGTGGTTTTTCTTTTTTTGATGTCTTTTATGTTAGAAATAAAATAAAAAGAAATTAAAAAAAAAGAAGAAGTAAGTCCTACTGTGTTCAGCAGGGCTTGGTTCCAGGTTAGCTTCTTCCTGGAAGCAAGTTCTTTTATAGGTTTATTTCAGAGGACACATGCATGCATGCATATAAGAATGCAGTTAATCACACATTGTCTTTTGCTTATATGTGAGGTTCTCTTTCCTTGCTTTATATCATTTTGCACAAGGCTTAGCTGGGGGGGATGGGGACAGCTGCCCCCCCAAATCATGTACATAAAAATACTTAACTAACTGACCAATTGTGTCACAGATAACTCGGTTCTGTCCACCCCCAAACATAAAGCCTGCCCCTCCCAAAATAAATCCTGGCTACACCCATGCACAAGGTGGGGGGAGGAGTGAGGAAGACAAGCACGCAGCCACCCACCATGCACATTTTCATCCCCCCTCCTTTTAAAAAAATAACAATAGGAAAACCATGATTGCAATCTCCCATTTAAAACAGAAACAAAGGAGCAGTCCTATGGGGCTGTTTGAAGACCAGGGAAATGACAGTTTGAGAGAGAATGTTTAATCTGTCCCTCCCTTTCCCTGGTTTGAATCATATTTCTCCCTCCCTCCTGAAGCCACACAGATAATTTAAATCAGAGCAAAGGAGGACATTATTTAAAGCCTTCTCCCAAAGCACCACTTTCCCAGCATGCAAAGCAGCTGCCCCTCGGGCTGCCAGTTGATTAAAACAAGCAAACATGGGATATCCAGACACTTCTGCCCAGGGTATAGATTTCCAGTTGGCCATTATGCCCCATATGATGGGTTATCACAGATGGCACTTGGAGAGCTAAGCTAGACATGCACTTGAATGTTTAGCAAGCAGCTGCTGTGCCTTGGTTTCCCCTAGCTAATTACAGGGGTGGGAGAGCCCATTTTTCACTCTGAAGGCAGCATGCCGGAAGGAGAGGCTTATCTCTTCATTCCTCCACCAAGATTTGGAATGGAGATTGGGGACCCCTGCCTGGCTTAGCCTTAGGTAGGTTGGGAAGTCCCTTACTGGTGCCAGTGGAGACTTTCCCCCCTAAGGTGCCTAGTTATGATAGGTGGGTGGAAAAGACTGATTTCCATTCCAATCTTGCTTGGGGAGTAAAGAGATAAGCCTCCTTGCAGGTTGCCTTAACAGTGAGAACTCTGCTGCTCCACCCTTATAATTAGTTAAGGATAAACAAGATGCACAACATTTTAGTGCATGCCTGGTTGGGTCCCATAGCTGCGATTCTAAGCACACTTACTTGGGAGGAAGCTCTGTGGCCGTAAACCGGACTTGCTTCTGAGTCAACATGCAAAGGATTGCATTACTTGCATCACCTTCCTAAACTGTTGCAGGATTTAAGCGATCAGTTGTCATCATGAATAGTGTTCATTTCCTCTCGCTGCTATTGGATGAAGAGGGAAATGAGCTGGTATATTAAACTCTATGCATTCCCACGCTCTCTGTCCAGAGACATGTTGCCCTTGTTACTGTTTTCTTAGGAAAGTGGTACCTCAGCTCCGTGTAATAATAGAAACGAGCTCAAGGGAAAAATGTTGAAGCTGAATGTTGATAAGAGAAATTTATGTGGAGGTTTGTGGATTTCTCATATCTCTCTGTTCCAGTTCAGAGCCAGGTTTGTGTCAGGCTGAGCTGGGAAGGAATGAAGATGGCAAGATCTGGCTAAAGGAAGCAATTTAATTCCGATCAGTTGCTTTTAGTTTGTTCACATTTAACACTCTTAAAATGACTGTTCTACAGAGCACATGTTTTGCCATGTTTTGTATGGCTTACTCCCAGATTTTTAGCTTGAATAAAGTTAACTTCATACTTAGAAACTAGAAAGCGGGCATGCAGGGGATCCTGGAGAATCTGAAACTTGGTGCACTAAGGGGAAAATACATATTATACGAGCACAATGTTTACTCAGAAATAAATCCTAATTTTATTCAGTGGGGCATATTCCAGTGTGGTGTAGTGGTTAAGAGAGGTAGTCACGTAATCTGGGAAACCGGGTTCGCGTCTCCGCTCCTCCACATGCAGCTTCTGGGTGACCTTGAGCCAGTCACACTTCTTTGAAGTCTCTTAGCCCCACTCACCTCACAGAGTGTTTGTTGTGGGGGAGGAAGGGAAAGGAGAATGTTAGCCGCTTTGAGACTCCTGAAGGGGAGTGAAAGGCGGGATATCAAATCCAAACTCTTCTTCTTCTCTTCTTGGTATAGTGGTTTGGCCTAGGACTGGCAAACCAGGGTTCAAATCGCCACTTAGCCATGAAGCCCACAGAATGACTTTAGGCCAGTCACTATCTCTTAGCCTGACCTAAGAGGAGGAAAGGTGGAACATAAATGTAAAAAATACATAAAGGTATGTGTGCCTAGGATTGCAGCCTAAGTCTAGTGTAGCTTGATATAGGGAAAGCCCTCTTTCAGTCAAGTATTTGGGCCTCAAATGCTTTAGGGCTCCATACTTACATGGCATGGAGTCATATGGGTCAAGGGTCAAGTATACAGGTGGTTGACTGAAACCCTTCCAATGTATATCCCCACATCCTCACTAAAATTTATCCCAAGCAGTATGACTAGACAGTGCTCTGGACATCTTCACGAAAACTGTATTAATAGCACAGTCAAGTGCAGAACAAATATGAACCACTTTACTGGTAAAACACGCTGCAAAGGTCTTCTATCAGTATTCTGTCACCTCCAGCCTTTTTGTCTGATTTAAGTAACCATTTAGCTTTGCTGGAGGGTTACCTGTGGACACAATGGCAGCAGAGAAATGGGATCGCTTTGTCATCTTCACTGCCACAAAGTAGGCCTAATAATTTGCTCTTACGCGTTTTTCATAGAACACTACATTTACTTGTGTTCTAGCTGTTCTGCCTGTTTCACAGTACCTGTACACCGTAAGGAAAGTCGCTCACCTAGGAGAAGAATTCTCACCCTAAATCTTGGCTGCCTTGCAGCCATGCTTATTCATGAGAAAGGCATCGGGAGTAAACCCCAAGGAAAAATCCAAACCTAAGAGAAAGCCCCACTGAATTCCATAGGACTTACTTCTGAGTAGACTTTATTAGGATTGCAGCCCAAAGTACTAAGCCCCAAGGCATACAGTGGGACTTACCTCTGAGTAAACATGTATAGCACTATGCTCTGGAAGGCTGCAATCCTGTATACATCAATGTGGGAGTAGGCCCTAATGAATGCAGTGGTGCTTACTTCTGAGTAGACATGTACAGAACAAGCTTGTTACTTGACATTTCATATTCTTACCTGACACTTCAGCACTTTCTTTTGGGAGTGGGAGATAAAATTCCTGTTCGTTTTGGATTGCATAGGCATACTAAGAAGCCAACTTATTTGCTATATTCATATCCAACTGTTTACTTCCAGGACCTCAAAGCAGTGTACAAAGAGTTGCAAATGGTGTGTCTGATCCAGACAGTGGCATACACCTGCTTAGTTGCTGTGTCCTGTGCCTTCAGACCTTGCCCTGGGCCCTGAACCACTACAAGCAATTCCCTATGCAGGGCAGAAAGCTTGAAGCAACTAAAAAACACATGTGCTGTTGATAGATGATGCTTAAGGCGAAAGACAAAAATAGGATTGACAACCATTGCAGTTCCCCTTTAACCTTCTCGCCAGGCTGTATGTAGCTGGAAACAGTGATATCTAAAGGCTTGTGGTCAATGCCATTTATTATGACCTGTTGACCTCCTCACTTGTTTTTATTCTGAGACTTGTTTCAGCATTGTAGACCTCAGCACCATTTGCAGCTGTGGGTCATAGGACATACTTATTAATAAGGAAAACTAAAGGAAGAATAGCTAAATAGATAGATTTGAAACTGCATCTGCAGTTGTTCCTACGTTGGTGCAAGGAAGAGGAGGGGAAAGTAGGAAATTCATTTCAGATCAAGGCCACATCCAGACAGTTGGTATTTTGTGGTTAGGATTCTATGGTATACTGGCAAATTCAGGTTGCGCAATTAGTCAATCTTGGTGCTGTTGTGCAACAAGCCAACTTTATGTGACTCCTCTAATGTCCCAGTAAACAAATCAGAGGGAATGCTCAGTAAACAGTGGATTCAGTATAGCCTCCCTGCAAACTTTGTGCAAACTAATCAGAATACAGAATACAGGAAGTGAACCAAGATGAGGGACGCTTAACACACTTTCTTACAGAGACCTGTTGGTTACTGTAAGATGTTAACTGTGGGAACGAGAATAAAAGTGAGCATTTTACAACACTGAATTTGCCAACAATGAATCTTGCATGTCTGATTTTCTTTTCAGCAGCACATTATTTATTTGGTTCTAAATCTTATCTCAACAAGGTCATTCTGACCTAGCTAGGATTTCCATTTCCCTTTTAACATTTCTGGTGGGTAGTTTGAGCAGAGCAGACTGCTAAAACAATTCCTCATACGAGCTTCGCAGGAGAAAACCCAACGTTCGTTTGGATACAATGTGCAAATATGTGTTGAGAGATCAAACAACCTTTCAAGATTCTCAGAGCTCTTTTTCAGGCCTGGAAAGCTGAGTTATGTTCCATACAGGGTCGCCCTAAGACAATGGTTCTCAAACCTTTTCACTCTCGGCCATATTTTCAGAATAAAAATTTGCTTACACCACACTAAACGTTTTATTGATAAGAAATGCACTGGAAAACAAACAGAAAAGATATTGAAAAGATATATATCCATATTTTGCAAATAAATAAAACAATATTAATACTATACTATATTACACTGAAATGTTTAATATTTCCTTGAATGGCCAGTGTGGCATGTCACATCCTTCGAGAACCACTGTCCTAAGACTTTGGGCTACCTTAGGTGAACTCTGTGCTCTAAATTCTCACCACCACTCATCACCTTGCAGCCTTTCCCACCTGAGGCAACTGCTTTACTCTGTCTAATTAATGGTAGGGGCAATCCTGGTTCTATAGTAAATGCAAGAGCATGCAAAGATGCAGTATACACACACAATCGGCAATGGAAGGACTCCATTTAAACTGATTTAAATGGATCCATGATTCTCCCTAAATTTAAGAGGAACTGACACTTTCTCTCATGCTTTAGTTGATTACTGAACTCTGTGGGTAAAACCTCAGTGCCTAGGACTTGCTGATCGTATGGTCGGCGGTTCGAATCCCCGCAGCGGGGTGAGCTCCCATCGTTCGGTCCCAGCTCCTGCCCACCTAGCAGTTTGAAAGCACTCTTAAGTGCAAGTAGATAAATAGGTACCGCTTTATAGCGGGAAGGTAAATGCCGTTTCCGTGTGCTGCGCTGGTGCTGGCTCGCCAGCTGCAGCTTCGTCACGCTGGCCACGTGACCCGGAAGTGTCTTCGGACGGCGCCGGCTCACGGCCTCTAGAGTGAGATGAGCACGCAACCCTAGAGTCTGACACAACTGGCCCGTACGGGCAGGGGTACCTTTACCTTTACCTAATCAACTAAAGCATGAGAGGAATGGGCAAGAAGTCAGCAAGCAGGGAGCGGGATGGGGTTATTACAGATTATAAGAGGTGTAGTTTTTTAAAAAAATGTACAACAGCATCTGGGAAATTGAAATTCTCCTAAATTCTCCCAAAATGGCATTCATTAGAACAGCTTAAATGTTACAGGAAGCCTTTCCTTTGTGGAATTGAATGTTTCTAATTTAATTATTAAGAAAAATTGATTCTTTCTCAAAAAAACCCAACTGATTTACAAAATTCTGTGTATATCAGCTTTCCCATCCATATAATATAGGACCTTGTTTACTGAAGTGCCTTCAGGGGGGTGCTATAAATAAGAGAATTGAATAGAGAATATAAGAAAATGATGAACATAGAAGTGATTGATTTAGTTATAGGTAGGTAACCACTAAACCTAGGGCCTGCCAATCAGGAGGTCGGCAGTTCGAATCCCTGCGATGGAGTGAGCTCCCGTTGCTCGGTCCCTGCTCCTGCCAACCTAGCAGCTTGAAAGTACGTCAAAGTGCAAGTAGATAAATAGGTACTGCTCCGGCAGGAAGGTAAACGGTGTTTCCGTGCGCTGCTCTGGTTCGCCAGAAGCGGCTTAGTCATGCTGGCCACATGACCTGGAAGCTGTACCCTGGCTCCCTTGGCCAGCAAAGTGAGATGACCACCGCAACCCCAGAGTCCACGACTGGACCTAAGGGTCAGGGGTCCCTTTCCCTTTAGGTAGCCATGTTGGTCTGAAGTATCTGAAGTATCTGTAGAAGTGTGCATGCACACGAAAGCTCATACCAATAACAAACTTAGTTGGTCTCTTAGGTGCTACTGGAAGGATTTTTATTATTATTTTGTGATTGATTTAGATCACTGTGACTTGAGGATTATCTATCAATGATCTAGTAATATGCACCCATATCTTCTAAAATCTCTCTTACGTACAAAGAGAAGTTCCATTGTGCCGGGTAGATGTGTTCCTGCTGCTCCAACCTTCATGAAGGATCCTTGAACTTCCTGGAAATGTGTTTTCTCTTCCCTTTCCCAGTTAGGACTTGCATCTGAATATATGAATAGATTCTGCTGAAAATATTGGGGAGACTTGGGAGGAAGTTGTGGGACTAGTGTGGAGGAAGAGGGCAGTGTATGAAGATAAATGCTGTATCCAATGCAGTGCAGCATAAAATAATCACCTTGACCAATATTAAGGGTCACAGGCAGCAAACATGGTGGTGAAGAATAAGACCACTTATTATGCATGGTCTCATTCATTCCTAAAGCACATACCTATATACACTGCTACCCTTTGACGGTCAGCTTGCTAGTACAGTATTTCATTAATGCTTGCATGGACACGTTTGAATTTATATTGCCATTAAAAACTAACAAAATTAGGGACTCCTTAGTCTAGCAAGGGAAAATCAGCATGGGGGGGAGGACTTAAACATAATCAGTGTGTACGTGCCACAGCAAATTTAGAAACAATATTTCCACTTTACTAATATTACCATTTAATTGTATTTACATCATCACTGTTTATATTACACCCTGTCCCTTGGCTGCGGACAACTCACAACAATTTCATTTCTCTGTCCTCAAACTGCTGACCATCTGTTCGTAAAAAAAACATATTTGAAGTGCTTCAGTATGCAAAGCAACAGTAAACTTTTTTCACCTGTTCTGTCTCTGTTGCTTAATTCCGTACTGGCTATCTTTTCTAACAGCTGTTTGCAATATTTTGGATTTCCCATGTCTCCAAATAGTATGTACTTCTGATGTGGTGTTACTGAAACGGTAGGGGTGAAACTGTTACGTCTGTCCTTTTGCAGCTTCTTAGGTTTTACTTAGTACTCAGAGAACAGTCGAAGAGAATGTAAAACAAACTAGCTCTCAGAATGCCTCCAGGGATTTCCAAATGGACAAGGTTATCCAGAGACTTTCAAGACCACAGTCTGGTAGGGAAAGAAATAAAGGGGGGGGGGAGAGAGAGAGAGAGAGAGAGAGAGAGAAAACAAAGTTTGCCCTGTAACATTAATTGGCACTATTTAAATTCTTATGATACCCAAGGGATAATAGGTTAAGCTGGCCTTGTCACTTACCATCATTGAAAATATTGTCCTGCTCCTTGTTTACCTGGATTGAGAAGATTAGGGAATTGTATTGTGGTGAATACCAGCATCTGTGAAAGAGGTTGCAGTTTAATAAGCTGAAACAGACACCATATAATCACTTCTAGGAAGAACTTGAAGCAAATGAAATGAGGAACTATTTATTTTCCCCATTTACCAACTGGGCACAGAAATGTACCTCTCTTAATTAATGTTTTATTATGAAATGTGGGTCTAACATATCTTCCATTAACATGTATTGATTTCAAAAACGAAGCAAACTGAATAAGTGTTTCTGGGCTTTCAGATCATTTTCTTTTAACTCATCGCTTAAAACAGATCATATTTGCAAGTCTTTCTACAGTTTAGAGCTTTGCACTTTTAATGACAGTTCTCTTTTTAGAATTTCCTTTCCCAGTTCAAAGAAATCCAACATCTGTCCTCATGTGAAATGCAGATTTAACGAAGTGTCAAGTCAGACACTTTAGAATGAATCTTTAAAGACTCAAAAGACTTCTTTCCCTTCTTCTTTCCACACTTGCTTATTTGACAGAACATGCAAATAAGGATTTTGTTTTTTTTTATTAGTTACAGAATGTATTTCCTTTGCCTTCGTATCACCCTCCTAATGATTAGGTCCACTTTACAAACAAGACAGATGCCACAGAGGTAGGAAAGCTCAGACAGATGTAAAATCTGTGTTGATAGAAGCCACTCCTAAATGGAAAATTATCTCGGCTAAATCATCTCTCTAATTCAGAGAGATTTTCTGACCTGATCAAGAGTGAGGAGAATCATACAAGATACCTCATTTGGCCAATTGTGTGTTGTTGTTTAAATGAGATAACTTGCTTAAGTGAAGCATGAACTCTTGCATGTTTACTTGTGAATAACTTTGCACACTTTTACGGGAGTGTTAAATCCTATTGAATTCAATGGGGCTTCCGAATAGGCTGGTTCTGCATCGGATTGCACTCTCGCTCAGTGGGCTGGGGCTTCCTGGGCATAAACTGCCCCCTGGGAATGTGGGCATTTACACAGATGCAACCCTTCTGCTGGCGCCCTGCTTTGCCCCTCGGTCACTGCTGCGCCTTGGCTTGAAAGACAATCCACTTGTTTGCACAGGCAGCGGACCCAGACATGCAGAGATCCGCGCTGGAGAAATGCCTGCAGCTCAGCGGATCTACACCCGCGTAAAGAGGACAAAGCCTCCCTTAGCATCAGAAAGAGCCCGACTCTTCTCGCAGTCTCTCCCCTCTCTCTCCAGACCATCCCGAGGTGGCGTTAGGATTTCAAGATGCGAATTGCTCCACTTTCGGCGCAAACGACCCGCACATTAGCACTTGCTCAGGTTCTCCAGCGGGAGCTTTTGATCTCTTCCTCTAGCTGAGGAGGAAGGCGCTTTTTTGCTTTCTTTTGGAGATTCCCAACAGGCTTGCCATGTGCTTTTCTTTGGTGCCCCCCCCCCTTAGCATTTCTCTCCCGTGCGTCTCACTCACAGCTGAGGGTCCTTTGGGAATGCAAGGAGTTGGGAGGCGCGCTAAAGACCGCCCCCCCCCCTTGCAAAGCCACCCTCTCTCTCCCCCCCCCCAGCCAGAATAGGGGGCGGAGGCGAAGAGGCCTCCCCTCCCCTCTACCTTCCCCGCTGACCCCGCCCCTCGCCTCCTGCTCCTGCGGCTGCTGGATTTCTTAATAGCCGCCCTTTTTCTGTCGGCAACTCTCAGGTTACCGGGCTTAAGTGCGCGCTCCGACCTGGAGCCTCGCGTCGTCGCCGTCTTCGTCGCTGCTGCCTCGCCGGCGCTTCCTCCGGAGCCACCCCGCGCCGGCGATTGGCTCGGGCAGCCCCCGCGGTCTTGACACAGCGGCGCGCCGAGGGCTTGAGGACGTGTTTCAACAGATGGTTGGGGTTAGTGTGTGTCATCGCGTTCGAGTGGGGATTAGGCGAGCCGAGGGCGGCTCAGGCGGAGCGGGGTGGTCTCCTCCGGCTGCGCAAAGGAAGCAGCCAGAGATGTGGCGGCTTGGCGCGCGGGCGCGCTCTTACCTCGGGGGGGGGGGCAGCGCGGAAGAGGGTCCCTTTTTACGCAGGAAGGGGAAGATCGTCCAGGTAAAAGGGACAAAAGTCACCGGAGGATTCCCTTTCTCTTCCCAGCCACGCTTCTCTCTCTCTCTCTCTCTCTCTCTCTCTCTCTCTCTTCCCCTCCTCTGCTTTTGAATGGAATGCTAGCCCAGCGCACTTGGTCCAAGCCGGTCGCGGCCGTCTTATCAATGCTCCTATTGTATAGCTGACAGATAACAGCGGGCAGAGCTTGATGCCTGCCTTCCCTCGCAGACCTGACACTCTGGATGCACTTTGAGGTCACGCTCGAGAAGGTGGTGTTGCAGCAGCAGCAGCCTCTGGTCGGCGGGGAAGGTGGGGTGAGGGACGGGATGGACTGCGGCGGGGGAGTGTCTTTTACGCACCCACGTGCACGCTTTCGACCCCCCTCCCCTCCCCTCCCCAGATTTCTGATGCTAAGGAAGCTTTAGTTGCGCCCTAGAGCGATGCCAGGGTCTTACATCTCTCCCCACCACCACTGCCAGTAGTAGTAGATCATTCAAGTACAAAAAAAAGGAAACAAAAAAGTTTGGCCGTGTTCTCCTTGGAAAGCGCCCGCACGCAACTCGGCTATCTTCGGGAACCGGGTGCCAAGAAAGACAGCGGGGCGGAATTTGTGCTTTGGCCGGTTCAGAGAGGCAAGTCAGGTTCTTCTTTTGGAGAGGTCTCCGGTGTAGTTGGTTTTTGTTTTGTTTTTCCCGGGACGGGCTCCTTTTTGGCAAATGCAGGGCTGGGCTGGGCTGGGGTATGTCGATGACTTGGCAAAGCTGCCTGCTGGATTTCCAGGGTGGTGATGGTGGGAGGAGGGCGAGCAGCAGCAAGCTGAGAGCAGCAGCCCAGCACTGTGGAGATGAGGAGCTGCCCTCGCAGCTGCGCGGAGCAGATGGATGTAATTCATTTGCAGGTCTGTTTGTGAAAGTTTTACGACTCGCTGAAAACTAAGTAGCATCACCATAACGGATCATTAAAGTCTAGCTGTATTTATTTATAGATTCTAAACAGCCTCTCCGAAGTGTTAATTAAATTGAAAGGGGCTTTTCTTTTTTCCTTTTTTAAACAAATCTGCAGGGAAGGAACAAGATGCAGAGACTTGGGCAAATAAATGGCCCTTAATCTGCGTTTAATGCGACGACTTTCAGGGCTACCCCTCGAAGCTGATTTCGCCAACATGTCTCCTACCCCCACATGTGGGGATTGCTGCTTAGAAGGATTCCCGGCTTTAAAGCGGTTATGCCCCTTGCTTTGGGAGTAAACCCATTGAACTCAATGGGATTTCCTTGGTAAATGGAGGATCGGGACCTGTAACTGCTCTCTGGGCTCCTTTGGCACAGCTTACTTGCCAGCTTCAGTAGAATGTGCAGTTTGTTGGTTAGATATGGCTGACTCTCTGTTTCTTATATATTTTGAGGCATCCGGTTTTGTTTTGTTTGTTTGTGTTAATCTGTGACCAAATAACAGCGTTTAGCCTTGAAATAAATAAATATGCATAGGCAATAACTCTTGCATCCCTTATTGGAATGTAAGAATTGCGAGAAGTTATTCTCTCCCATGGGTGGGTGGCTGTGGGGGGAGTTTCGCTATGCCCTCAACCTTTCCAGGTGAGAGATTCTCTAAGTGATACTATGCCTAATCCTTTCTGGAATAAGATCTGAGGAATGTAGGGGGGTTATGATGGAGGATGCGTGCTTCGGATAACATCACCCCTATAACTTTTCAAGTTAAATGCATACATTTAGCATTCCCCCGTCTGCTTGGCTGGCTTACAGATTATACACCCTCTCCAAGAAAGCATCGTTTTCCCCCAAATAACCCCTCCAGCAGTATCAAATAAGGGTATTGGCAAATTGCTAATTAGCTAAATGAAATGACTAAAATGGGAGTGTTTTGATTTTCTCTCTCTCCACCCCCTTCCACACAAAGTTCCTAAGGAGAGGTGGGAAACTTTCCCAGATATTTTTAAAGGCAGAAAAAGAGAACGCTTGCAAATGGGGGTTAAAACTTCCATGAGCTGAACAGCTCCAGCTGCCCTTTCATATCTGGAGAAATGTGGCTGGTGAGGCTTGTTCTGTAAGCCACCTTGTCTCCACAAAGATATACAATATGGTACAAGGCAAGGTGCAGCGGTGTGGTGTCAAGAATATAAACACGCAAAGCGGTGTCAGTCTAATTGCTTCCTGCTGTGGAGCTGCATTTTAGGTAACTGACCTACCACCTGATTCTGTGCATATTTACTCCAGAAGTAGGTCCCCACTGAGTTGGATAGAATTTGTGAGGAAGGATTGCAAGCTTAGTGACTTTAATGTCCTTGAAAACTTCTGGGTGCCAAGAGGTGGAGGGAGAGAAACTGAGCAGGGATCTAAATTCTGTTCTCGCATCACTTGACCTGACTGGGGACTATCTTTAAAAAGAAAAGACAATGCCCTCCGGCTAGTCCAAGCTCTCTGTCGAAGCAGAATCTACTGTTCCAGATGGTAAATGTTCAAAGGAATATTTATGGCTACTGCTGCATACCTCAGGTTGACATTTGGTTTCTTCCTGACAGCACTTGTGCTGGGTACACACAGATGAAGTTCTCATTAGCGACTCGACAGCTGTAAAACTGTTCAGAGTTTAGGATGTTGCACAGGGAGATTATCTGAAGAACAAGGGGGGGAGAGAAAAAGTTCCTGGGGGGTGTGGTGAAGCCCTGCGGCTGACAGGTCTGCCGCTATGCAGGACAATCTTCCAATTTGGGTGGAATAGGCATTTTTGCCTCCATTCTCTCTCTCTCTCTCTCTCTCTCTCTCTCTCTCTGTGTGTGTGTGTGTGTGTGTCTTCTTTATGGAATGCAGAACATACCAGACGAGTCACAAGCCAATGTGGTGTAATGGGTAGAGTGTTAGACTTGGAACAGGACTCACTGCTCAGCTATGAAGACCACTAAGTAGCTCTGGCCAAGTTGTTACTTGTCAAGCTAACCTAGAATTATAGTTTATAGCAGCCTGCCTTGTACCAAGTCAGAAAGTTTGGTGGCTCTGGCTCAGTCCTGCATGAAAACAGCTTTCCAGGGTTTCAGACAGGGTCTTTCCCAACCTTACCTGGAGATGTCTCGCAAGGTGGTTGTGAGAAGTGGTGTAGTGGAGCTGGAAAAGGAGAGCAGGCAAGTGTAGCTTCAGAGGAGGAGCAAAATGCCACCATCTTGCTGGAACACCTTGCTCTGGCATGTGGATGAGGTGATAATGAGGCTTTCAAGTTTTAGTTGGTCACAAATTAACATATAGAGGGAAAGGTGGTGGTGCCCCCGGCCATTCCTTTCCTTCTGAGCCTCCTTGCTTTATGGTACCATTATTAATATGGCTGTTGACATCTTTGCCCCGCCTGTTTTATAAGTCATTGGAATGTGATGATATTGTGTAAATGTATCCTTCTATGATATTCTTTTTTTTTTTTACAACAAAGAGTGGCTAATAGTTTTCACAATAAAACTAATTACATGGGGAATGAAGAAAATATTCAAGCAGAGGCCTTGTGCTTCTTTCTCTTGGCAGGGTTTCTACTTCACATAAGCAGTTTAAATAGTAGTGATTCTTTTTAAGATACGATAGTTTATGTTACTAACAGAAAGCTAAATGCTGCGTTTCATCTGGTGGAAGATCTTTTGTTAAAGCTCTGTGTTTAACAACTCAAACCTCTGCACTTGGGCAGGGGTAGGCAACCTAAGGCCTGGGGGCTGGATGCGGCCCAATTGCCTTCTCAGTCCAGCCCGTGGGCAGTCTGGGAATCAGCGTGTTTTTACATGAGTAGAATGCGTCCTTTTATTTAAATTGCATCTCTGGGTTATTTGTGGGACCTGCCCGGTGTTTTTACATAAGTAGAATGTGTGCTTTTTTAAAAATTGCATCTCTGGGTTATTTGTGGGACCTGCCCGGTGTTTTTACATAAGTAGAATGTGTGCTTTTCTTTAAAATGCATCTTTGGGTTATTTGTGGGGGATAGGAATTCGTTCATACTTTTTTTCAAAATATAGTCCGGCCCCCACAAGGTCTGAGGGACAGTGGCCTGGCCCACGGCTGAAAAAGGTTGCTGACCCCTGCACTTGGGGGTAACTTCCTCTGAGTTCAAGGGAGTTTACTCCTGCGTAACTATGCACAAGAGTGCTGTCATGCCGCATGGCTCATCCGGGTTGTCAGTATAGTTGTTCTCTGTGAATCAACACAGCTGCCTGCATTTTTGGACTCTCCTTGTGAGCGCAGCTACGAACTGTCCTTGGAGACTTTCCTGTTGTGTTCCTGCAGCTCAACATTAATCTCTGGAACATAGGAAGCTGCCTTGAACGCAGTCAGACAGTTGGTCCCACCTAGCTCAGTGATGTCTAAACTGGCTGGCAGCTTTTCTGAAGGGCTTCAGGCAGGGAAACTCTCCCAGCCGTTGCCTGGAGAGGCCAGGGGTTGAACCCAAGACCTGCTGCCTGCAGGGCTCGACCTCTGAGCTACAGCCCTTCCCTGGGGACAAATCCCTTAAGAGAAAGGGTTGGGATAGAAATGTGTGATGGTGGCAGGCATCACCATTGTGGTCAGAAAGAGCAGAACTAAAGGATCAAAGATTGGGTTTTACTTGTGTGCCCGGGATGCCTTTGTCACCTGCACTCAAGAGACAGAAATGTAATTTCACTGAACTGTGCAACATTATTTGCTTTAACCCAGTTCATTTTTATTCTGGCAAGGAATGCAGTGACTTGCTAGAGGCTGAACATGCTTTGATGTAGATTGGCTTAATTGTGTGTTAGTTTATTACTTGGCAGGGGGTTACTCTTTCTGGCAATTCATAGTCCAGGTAAGGTGAGCCTGCTCAGCTCTGCAGCATTTTGATTTGAGCTGTGGCTGGTTTATGTAAATCTTGCTAACAATGTATAACTGTGCATCTTTCAAAACAGCATGGAATATATCTGAATAGATAAGTAGAGAAAAGGAGCAGATTTTGTGATTGTCGCAGAATGTTGTCTTTTCTTATTACGCTTGTTGCCATGCTCATCCTGGAAAAACTTGAGAGAAAATGGGCTTGCATCTCTCCGTACTTTGAAATAATAGCAGATATCGGGATCCCAGTTAAGGAACTTCGTGGGTTTTCATTCTGGGCAAGGACTCATGAAAACAGATTGTGAAACATGCTGAGATGGTGCGGGACAGCATTTCCAAATATGGAAGGCATTATAAACCACCACTCTTACAGGAAGTTAGGCATCTATGGAAAGAATGATTTTTGAATGATTTTCAAATACTCTTCTGGCTAGGTCATCTATTGCAAAGGATTTTGGATGGTTTATTGTGAGGGTTTGATTAGCTGCTTGTGCGTGAAAACGTGCTCCCTCAGAGTTTGTGTGCCCCCACAAACCTCCGTGTGTGACGAAGCTCCTCAGACATGTCTGCTCTAGTCACTAGTAGAGTCCGACAGTGGCTGCCTGCGGAAGCGTTTCCAGCAAAGAAGTTCCTTAACGGAAACGCGTCTCCTGGACTCACGGCGTGACAGTTTCCTGCGAGGTATGGGTCTCCCTATGTGAGACTCAGATACCTCCCCACTATTTTCGCTGGAAGCGTCCCTGAGCCCTCCCTCCTGCTCACATTCCCTCAGAGAATCACTCCTCCCCCTGCTGGTCCCTGCTTCAGCAGTTGAGTCTCTTTCATCCTGCCTGAGTCCCTCCACCACCTGATGCTCTGATGGCAGTTCCCTGACATCCACTTCCCCTCCAGGGCCCCCCTCACCCCCTCCCAATTCCTCCCCCCTGGGAGGTGAAGGGCTAAAACCCCGAAACGAATCTTCCTCATCTTCTGACGTCTCGAACAATTCTCTCCATCGATCGTCGTCCTGGCCAGCTGAATCCTCCTCCTCTTCAGAATCTGGGAACCCCTCCAACTCCTCTTCCTCGTCGGTGGTGGCAAAGTATTCCCTTCGGAACCTCGCTACAGGCTGAGGTTTACGTGGGAACCTCTGATGAAAAGTCTCTATTAAAACCTCGTCATTGACATCCTCTGCCCTAACCCAGGTGTTTTCCGACTCCGGTTCCCCTTCCCACATTACCAAATACTCTACTTGATCTCCCTTCCACCTGGAATCGAGGATCTCCGCTACATGGTAGCTGTGTTCCTTCTCCTCCATTGCTGGTCCCCTAGTGACCCTCCCCTCACTGTCTCCTCTATACGGTGACAGCAACGACCTGTGAAAAACTGGGTGCAGCTTCATGTGGTTCGGTAACCGGAGCCTGAAAGCCACTGGATTGACCTGCTGTATGACTTCAAACGGACCCAGCCTTTTGGGTCTTAATTTCTTACAACCTCCTTTGAATGGCAACCCTTGGGTAGACAGCCACACCTGGTCCCCCACCCTGATGCTTTCACCTTCCCTTCTGTTTTTGTCTGCTTGCCTCTTATATTCCTCCTTAGCCCTGTTTAAGTTGAGTTGGAGCTGGCGATGGATCGCTTCCATTTCTTCCACGAACTGTTCTGCAGCTGGAACGCTCCAGTTCTCCCCCTCCCCCCCTGGGAAGGCTCTGGGATGGCACCCGTGATTGGCCAAAAAGGGGCTCATCCCCGTGGACACGTTCTCTGCATTGTTGTAGGCAAATTCTGCCAACGCCAGCTTCTCCACCCAATCATTCTCCCTGTCATTAACATAACACCTCAAATATTGTTGGAGAACCCCATTTGCTCTTTCCGCCTGCCCGTTGGTTTCAGGATGACGGGCCGTCAAGAAATTAACCTCTACATGCAGTAAGCTCATGAGCTTCCTCCAGAACCTGGAAGTAAATTGTTTCCCTCGGTCTGAAACCACCCTCAAGGGGGCGCCATGCAACCTAAACACATTCTCTACAAACAATTTGGCGGTTTCTTCTGCTGTAACCGCATGTGAGCAGGCTATGAAGTGGGCCATTTTAGTTAACAGGTCTACTACAACCATGATGGCTGTTTTCCCTCTAGACCTTGGCAGATCAGTCATGAAATCTATTGCCACTGCTTCCCACGGTCTCTCAGGTGTGGGCAGTGGTTCTAATAAACCAGCCGGCGCCTGCCTCTCCCCCTTGGCTCTTTGGCATTGTTCACACCCTCTCACATACTCCCGCACATCTTCCCTGACCTTGGGCCACCAAAATTCCCTGGTAACCAGCCACATGGTTTTGTGTTGCCCAAAGTGCCCTGCTGTGGGGCTATCGTGCAGCTGCTTGAGTACTTTCTCCCTCAATTCCCCTTCAGGTATATATAACGCTCCCTTATAATACAATGCCCCATTTCTCTCCTCAAAACCACCGGGTTTGTCTTCCTCCCCTCTGAGATCCCTGAGTTTCCCCTGGGCGTATGCATCCTGCACCGTACCCTCTACCAATTCCCTTTGCCCCACCAAAGTCGCCCCACACACCCAGCGGTCCTCTGGAATGATATGGGTTTCTTCGGGTGCTCCCTCCCCCTCCAAATATTCAGGTTTGCGTGAGAGAGCGTCCGCCCTAACATTCTCTGGGCCTGGCACATAACAAATCTCAAAGTTAAATTTGGAGAACTCTTGGGCCCATCTCAACTGCCTTTGGTTGAGCACTCGCGCCGTTCTCCAGTACTCTAGATTTTTATGGTCCGTGCACACTTGCACTTTATGTTGTGCACCAACTAGCAGATGCCTCCATCTCCGGAACGCCTCATGAATAGCAAGCAGTTCTCGGTCGTACACCGTGTAGTTCCTCTCGGATTTGTTCAGCTTCCGCGAGAAGAAGGCACACGGACGCCACTCCGACTCCTCCTTCCCCGGCTGCAGAAGAAGCACCGCCCCTATGGCTCTGTCAGATGCGTCTGTTTCCACCCTTAGCTTCTTTCGTAAATCCACATGCAGAAGTTGTTCTTCAGAGGCGAAGGCCCTTTTCAGTTCCTCAAACGCTCGCTCCGCCTCCGCCGTCCATACAAACTTCTTCTTACTGCTGAGACAGTCAGTGATGGGCGCCGTCAGATGGGCGAAGTTGCGGATGAACTTACGATAAAAGTTTCCAAACCCTAGGAACCTCTGCACATCCTTCTTGGTTTTGGGTGTTTTCCATTCCAGCACTGCCTGTACCTTGCCGGGATCCATGGCCAATCCCTTGTCTGACAGGCGGTACCCCAGGAATTCCACCTCCTTGGTATGGAACCGACACTTCTCCAGTTTGACCCACAGCCTGTTGGCTTGCAGTCTGCTCAACACTTCTCTGACGTCTCTCACATGTTGCTCCTCATTCTCAGAATACACCAACACATCATCTAGAAAGGCAACGCAATTCTTGTAGAGCAAAGGGCCCAGCACGTGGTTCATAAAAGATTGAAAACACGCGGAGCCTGCTTGTAATCCAAATGGCATAACGAGGTATTCAAACGCCCCCAAAGGGGTAAACATGGTGGTTTTCCATTCATCCCCTTTCCTTATGCGTATCAGGTTGTACGCCCCCCTTAGATCCAGCTTTGTGAAAATCTTTCCCTTCCTTACCATGTTCAAAATATCATCAATTCTGGGCATAGGGAACGCCACCGGTTCAGTCACTGCATTCAGCCGCCTAAAATCACATACAAGTCTCGGCTTGTCCGCATTTTTTTTTGTCCACAAAGAACACTGGGCTCCCCCCTGCTGCTTTGGACTCTCTGATGAAGCCTCTCTTCAGGTTCTTGTCAATGAACCCTCGCAACTCCTGCATTTCCCTGTCTGACATGGCATACACCTTGCCCACGGGAAGCTGTGCTCCAGGGAGTAAATTGATCTGACAATCAAAGGGTCTATGAGGTGGTAGTTGGTCAGCTTCCTTCTCACTGAACACGTCGCTGAGATCTGCATACTGTGGTGGTACCTTCACCTTCCCCATTACTTCAGTCCCTGCTAGGGTGGCTTGGGCCCCTACTGAACCCTTCTCCCCTTTGCAGTGTTCTAGGCAATGTGCTGAACCAAAGGACACCACTCTTTGATGCCAGCCAACCAGCGGATCATGTAGAGCTAGCCAGCTCATTCCCAAAATAATGGGAGCGCCTCCCAGGGTGGCCACATTAAACGCTATCAGTTCTGTGTGCCTTGCCACCCTCATTATCATTGGGACAGTCTGCAAGCGGACTCCTCCTCCCAACAACTCCCTGCCATCAATCGTGGTCACCTGCAGGGGGTTGCTTAAAGGGATGGTCTGTATCTGGTGTTCAGCAGCAAACTCCTTGCTCATAAAATTGCAGGAGCTGCCTGAGTCCAATAGCGCCTTTATTTTTAGGGGGTGCCCATTCTGCAGCTCTAGCGACACTTCAATCACTAGAGCAGGTCGAGGAGCTTCTGGCACGGGCACTTTCACTGCTCTTTGGCCTGGCTGCAGTGCCCCAATTGTGGCAACCAGGCGTTGGCTTTTACCTGCTCCTCTCCCCCTTCTTCTCCCCCCTCAACAGCTCCCACCATCCCTTGCCATTCCTTCCTCTGGGGGCAGACTCTGGCAAAGTGGCCTGGCTGTTGGCAGAGATAGCATTTCCGGGGGCCCTTTCCCTCCTTCTTAGCTCCCTCGCTGGTTTTTGAAAATGCGCGCGCGCGCGCTGTTCCGATTTCCATCGGCTCTGCCGGCGGGAAAGCTGGCTCAGGAATGTCTGGAATGCGGAACTCCTTCCAACGTTCCCCTCTCCCTTCCCGCCTCTCCAAGGCTCTTGCCTCCTGCCGCGCTCCTATGGTCAGCGCAGATTTGGTCAGCTGATCCATAGACTCCGCCCTGGGGCTCCGTGCCAGCTCGTCTTTCACCCCCGAAGAAAGACCTTCTTCAAATAGCATTTGAACGGGTGCCGCCGATAAATCCCAACTCAGTCTGTGAATCAGCATGGTAAACTCAGTCCAATATTCACGGACAGATCGACTCCCCTGCTTACAAGCCATTAGCTGTCTGCGCACCACCCCTTCCTCAATATCGCTGGAAAACATGATATCCATTGCACGAAAGAACTTCATTGTGTCCTTTAGTATGTCATTGTGCGTTGCCATTAGGGGTCGAACCCAGTCTCTAGCCCCTTTCTCAAGATGCCCAATTACAAAAGCAACTCGCGATTCCTCATCAGGGAACTCATCGAACTGCACATTAAGGGCATATTGCATCTCTGTCCTAAAAGCATGGTAGTCCTTGGGGTCCCCCCCAAATTTCTGCACCAATCCTGGTACCTTTCTGGGGAATTGAGTGGCTCTCCCCTTCTTGTCTGCATCCTGAGCCCTTCTCTCCTCCAGCCTCGCCGTCTGCAGGGCCAGTTGAACCTCCAACGCTCGGTATCTATCTTCCAAGCTTGGACCAGCTCCAGCCCCTGCTCCTCCGGTTCCGGTTGGTTCGCTCATGATGCCTTCTCTTGCACAGGCAGCGTACAAAGACTGTCGGACTGCTGTGAGGGTTTGATTAGCTGCTTGTGCGTGAAAACGTGCTCCCTCAGAGTTTGTGTGCCCCCACAAACCTCCGTGTGTGACGAAGCTCCTCAGACATGTCTGCTCTAGTCACTAGTAGAGTCCGACAGTGGCTGCCTGCGGAAGCGTTTCCAGCAAAGAAGTTCCTTAACGGAAACGCGTCTCCTGGACTCACGGCGTGACAGTTTCCTGCGAGGTATGGGTCTCCCTATGTGAGACTCAGATACCTCCCCACTATTTTCGCTGGAAGCGTCCCTGAGCCCTCCCTCCTGCTCACATTCCCTCAGAGAATCACTCCTCCCCCTGCTGGTCCCTGCTTCAGCAGTTGAGTCTCTTTCATCCTGCCTGAGTCCCTCCACCACCTGATGCTCTGATGGCAGTTCCCTGACATCCATTATCAAGGCTTTGAGCCTTGATAATACAGAGTCATAGAGCTGCCTAGGCGTATCAAGTTTTTTTTTAAATTTAAAAAAATGATACAGTGTTTATGTGTATAGGTATGGCTTATTACAACCATATGAAGCTGGAGTTCTGGTTGTGAGTTTGAAAATATAAGGAAGACCCTTTGACATCCAAGGATTTTTCCATTTGAAGATGGATAGGTTTATACTTCTTACAGGGCTACAGACCTGATTGCCTGGTGATTTGTGAGGCTCTTAACACAAAAAGGCAGTTCCTGTGTTGCCACAAGTTTTTACATCCAATATCCAAACTAAGGATACTCCTGTGATGGTTAGGGGCTATATCACAGCATCTTAGAATTTTGCAGCAACAATGTCATATTAATGGGGGGGGGGGAAATGGGCACTAATGCTGAATGGCTTCTGCTATTCAGAGCCAGCCCTACCATTCGACTGTGGCAGCCACCTGAGGCAGATGATTTTGGCTGTCTCAACCTAATGGTAGACATCAATAAAATGGTACGCAAGTTTTTATAAATTGCTTTGTAAAAAAACAACAACCCCCAAATCAAATGGTGTGTAAATTTTATGAAATAAGTTGTTGGTTATTTAATTTATTATTGATTTTATTTTTACTTCCAGGGAGCAGGAGAGATTTTCTGTCTCAAGTGCTAAAATAAGTGGAAAGACTTTGGGGTGCCATGACCAGTATGGAGTAGTTTGGGGAGATAGGATGCTATTAGGTTCCAAAATGTCTTCGGTCTGCACTGCTGCTATCTTAATCTGAATACTACGATCTTCTTCAAAGGAATCCTTGAAGACGTGACGTTAATGTTCAGAGAATATCAGCGGTTACCACCATCTCTTCTTCATATACTGGTTCCTCTTATTAGTATAACAGAGAGAAAGGTCCTAGCAGTAATATGTGTAAACGCATGAGAGAAATGATAACACATCAGCCAGTGAGTGCTTTCAGGGTCAAATTTCAGTTGGTTTCTATAGGACTTGTATCAGCGTGAATATTTTTGAGGTTTGATTTGGACACAATAAGTTTGGATGTTACGGGTAAAGCCAGTCTTTTTGTTTTTTTAAAGAGTCTTTGCTCATTCTTCCACAGCTTGTTTGACATCCACTTGCGTCCAGGAGCTATTTTTTTATTTACGCCAATGTTATCTGCTGCTCTACTGGCAGGAAATGACTTTGTTTCCCACCAGTATATCTGCAGGTGGCTTCAAATCTCTATTCTTTATCGGCTGGATGATTACTCTTTTCTTCAGCATTTTCTTATGGGATCATGGATTACTGGAGCTATTTAAGAGATGACTAATTCAGAACTGTCAGTCATACTTTTTTTTTTAACTAAGTCATGGAAATCAAGGCTATATAAGCTTGGCTGACATGTTTGGCCTCCATGGAGTCATTAAGTGCAAAATGCAGTAAGCGCAATGTGAACTGTCCCTTACATATTTTATGTTTACTTGGAAGTAATCCCTAGTGAGTTCAGCAAGATTATAACTCCCAAATACATGTGTATAGGATTGTAACCTTAATGTGTGATCACCCTGTAGGGTTCCTTCACCCCAAATTAAAAATAAATGAGGAATGCCTGATATTAGAGTGGAATTAAAGCCTGGGATACTGATCAAGATAGAAGTCCAACTGTCCAAAACACAATTAGCTCCTCTTCCATCATTGTCACCTCTCCTAGTTGACTAGAGAACTTGGAGACAAGTCAGTCCCAAACCGGAGGACGGTGATGTCACAAAAAAGAGAAATGAAGATTTCTGCTTCCAGTGGCCATGAAAAGCAAATTGTTAAGATGTAACCATGAAGATTAAAGTGGAATTTATTTAGGTATAACAAGGCACAGGGTTGTTGGAAGCTTTTAATAAATCTATTTTAGATTTTTCCAGTTGAGGATTTCTGTCTTTAGTATGCTGTTACAGTGAAGCTATCTTCATGTTTTCATAGAATCACAGAATTGTAGAGCTATTGTAGAGACCACAAAGGCCATCTAGGCTAATCTGCTGCAAATGCAGGAATCTTTTGCCCAGTGTGGGGCTCAAACCCATGACTCTGAGATTAAGAGTCTCATGCTCTGCTGGCTGAGTATGTGAAGGAACCTTCACAGAATGAAGAGGAAATGGGATTGTACCACAGGCCCAGCTCCTAACATTAAGAACTCCCAATGCCTCACCCCAACCATAACCATGCATGAAGTGAGGAAGCCTACAGGCATAGACTTTCCTTCTTCAGACGTTCCCCTTAATCATGTGGAGCCTTCTTCATAATGTGTGAAAAAGGCTTAAGTCTCTCTTACAGGGATGGGAAACCTGTGGTCCTCCAGATGTCGGTGGACTATAGATCCTATTATCCCTGACCTTTGGCTGTGGTGGCTGGAGCTGATGGGAGTTGGAGTTCATCAATGTATGGCAGGCCACAGATTCTCCATCCATGCCCTCCAGTTTCCAAAAATCCTGTGTATTGTTGCAAGTCCCATCCAGGCCACTCAGGGTGGGAGCAGGAATGGAAAAAGAGAGGGTGGAGGAAACCACCCCCAACAAATCTTACACTTCATTGGCACTATGGCGATCTCTGACCACATAATCGTCTCCATCTGTCTGTTTAGTTGCTTGTATGGTGGCTGTTCAAGTGGTTCAGGTCAGCTATAACAATGCCAAAGACACACCCTTAAAATGAAAGGGGGCAGCTTTAACGTGACAGAACCATTCCAGCACCAATCATCCAAGCACGTAACACTGGAGGGAGGTTCCCACAAGGCTTGGAAATCAAACAGTAGCCGTGCTGCTAACATCTATGTGTGATGATTCCCAGCCATTTTTCAGAAACGAGAAGGGGACAGTGACTTCCAGATGATGCCATGTGTTGCCAAAGTTGCACAGAGTGTTCTAGGAAGTGCACACAAGATTTACTTAATTGGTTCAATGTCCCAGCAAAACTTGGGCTTTGAAGCCTTTCTTCAGAGGGGAGATTATTTGGTTAAACGGCTTTTAATACACACATAGCATTCATTAGGCACCATGGTCTTTTGTGTAGCTATATTTATTACATTCCCCCAACCCTGAAGAAGCTAAAATGGATACTTCATTGGGTCCATAAATCTTATGTGTGCCTTCCTAGAACCTTTATTGCTCTGGGGCTATTGCCCTCCCTTGTTGTCGTTGGTCATCATAGTTCTGCAACTGGTTGTTTTAGATCAGGCTAAGGCAAACTCTGCCCTCCAGATGTTTTTGGTCTACAACTCCCATGATCCCTAGCTAACAGGACTAGTGGTCAGGGATGATGGGAATTGTAGTCCCAAAACATTTGTAGGGCCGAGTTTGCCTATGCCTGTTTTAGATTGTGCATGGTGAATTTTTAAAAGTACTAAATGTACATTATGAAAACAGTGTTGTCACTCCTACGACTGTGTTGGCTTGGACCGATGGGGTTTGTAGTCCAAAACATCTGGCAGGTACATTGTTGGTGAGGGCTGAAGTAGATGGTCTAAGCAAGATCACACAGTTGGAAGGACATCTACGCAAGTTTTTCAGGAAAGCGCCTATGCCAGTCTATTCAAGAATAAGTCCCATTGAGTTCAGTGATACTCTTAGGTAAGTGAATGTAGGATTGCAACTGACATATTTGCTCATGATTTCTCAGCCTAAAAAAACTATGGCCAGTTCTGACAATTGCTTGCACTTAATGAAAGCTACAGGTAGGTAGCCTTGTTGGTCTGCCGTAGTCGAAACAAAATAAAAAAATTCCTTCCAGTAGCAACTTAGAGACCAACTAAGTTTGTTATTGGTATGAGCTTTCATGTGCATGCACATCTGAAGAAGTGTGCATGCACACGAAAGCTCATACCAATCCAATAACAAACTTAGTTGGTCTCTAAGGTGCTACTGGAAGGAATTTTTTTATTTAATGAAAGCTATTACAGTAGAGAGAAATGGTCATTTTGCAGAGTCTGTGGAAGAATTAAGATTATGGTTCTGGTTCAGTTTCCAATGACAATGTGCACTATTTCAGGGTCTTCCTGTCACAGGTGAAGTCCTGCTCCTGTTATCTCGGTCCTTATGGACAGACAGCTTGCTTTTTTCTTTTTTTTTTTGTAGCAAAGGCTGTTTAAGGCTGCAACTGATAAGATTTGCTTCTTGATGGGACTGGAAAAGCAGTAGTAATGCACAGAGTCTGCACTGGCTTTATTACAGCCTTTCCAATACGACCTCTGTAGTTCAAGGCGCACTCTGACATTTTGTTGTTGCACTGAGGTACGCCGATCCTGGCAAAGTCTCCACTCTGTACCGCTCTGAAGCAGTTAGTACAAGACATAGTGAAGACCACTGTCTCCTACACCCTTTCTAAAAATGAATTAGCCCAACCCTCCATTAATCATGCCTATACCAGTGAGGTTTCCATGCTCACAGATCTTTGTACATCTCTGAAAGGGATGGTGGACCCAACTACGAGCTTTACTTGTTGCGATCCTGGAAGTGTTTGCTTGGCTACTAGAGGAAGCAGGATGTTGAGCTAGATGGGTACTTGGTCTGAACCAGGAAGAGGCGTCATGAGGTGGCGGGGGTGGGGAGTCCTTGTTTCACACCACAAAAAAGGTGGGTGGATTAAAGCCCTGTGCGTTATCTTTTGCAGCTGGTGTCTGTGGGCAGAGCCAGTGCCCTCAGGTTCTTTTCGCAACTGTTAGCTCTACAGTGGTACCTCGGGTTAAGTACTTAATTCGTTCCAGAGGTCCGTGCTTAACCTGAAACTGTTCTTAACCTGAAGCACCACTTTAACTAATGGGGCCTCCTGCTGCTGCTGCGCTGCCGGAGCACGATTTCTTTTCTAATCCTGAAGCAAAGTTCTTAACCCGAGGTACTATTTCTGGGTTAGCGGAGTCTGTAACCTGAAGCGTCTGTAACCTGAAGCGTATGTAACCCGAGGTACCACTGTATTCCTGTACCACGTGAGTGTGCACTAATGCATCTCTTATGGATAGTTGACAGTCTTTCCCTACCAACAGTCCAAGTAGTTCAGTCTGCTTAGAAATGAGAGCAGTTCCATTGCCATATCAGCAATGGGAATAAATCTCTGTGCTAGCTTGTAGGGAACTAAGCTTCAGTATGGTCATGTTGAAGTGACCACAGGGCAAAGAGTCCAAATATCATGAACATTAGTTCTTTTTGGCTTATGTGGTTCCATGGGGTTTTGTTTTGTCCCCAAACTTTTTTATTGTCTGCATGAAACCACTGACACAAGAGTCATCTGATGATTGGGAGTTGGGTGTCATCAATATACAGGTGATACCCATATCTATCTATCTATCTATCTATCTATCTATCTATCTATCTATCTGTCTGTCTGTCTATCTGTCTATCTCACTATCTATATTGTGCTGTGGTAATCCTGAACTGTTGTCTGGGCTCAACGGACTGAATGTGAGCTAATAAACTGAAGTTTAATCCAGACAAGACTCAAGTGCTTTTTGAATAGTAGGTTTGGGTCATGTCGTTCTGGCTGTTGTATCATTCCTGGTTAGATCTAGGTTGGACTACTGCAATGCACTCTGTTTGGGGCTGTCCTTGAAGAGTGTTACAAAGAGCTATTAAAAATGTAGCGTCTAGTGTAGCTTTGGTGTTCACTGCTTAGGATGCATATATTATATCAGTTCTTTTTCATTAGCTGTGGTTCCGATTAATTTCAGTTCACAGTTCAAAGTGGTATTTGATACCTAAAGAGCCCTAAATGGCTTTGGGGCCAGGCTTTCTGAAACACCCTCTCTTCCCGCATGGATCTGTATATTCACTGTACAGTATTAAGCATCTGAAGATCTGTTCCATGTTCCACCATCTTCACTAATGTGCTTGGTTGGGGGACATTAGAACAGCTTGTTTTGGCAGCAGCACCAGATTGTCCAGCTCCTTTCCAAAAGAGGTTTTATTTTCCCTGTTATGTACTGAAGTTCTCACCCTGGGCCAGCAGGGGGATACTGTAGATAGTTATGCAAATAAGGGATCAAAAGTGACGTTCAGTGATTGGATAGTTTTAGAAAATTGTTACAGTTACGTTGTACTGGAGCTCTATATAAGCAGGCTGACTGAACCCTTCAGCTCAGTTCTTTTCTGGTCTGTGAATAAACAAGAGCTCTTTGAAGAATCGCTGTGTCGTCTGATATGTTCGCCCACAACTTAACATTCCCCATTTCTTTGGATGGCATAAATGTTCTTTTAATTTGCCTTCAATTCCTGTTGTGAAGAGGGTTTTAAAAAAACACACACCAAAAAAACACACCTGACCCTAACAGCCCTACTGAATACTGATTGAGATACTGTATTTCTTTTATCTCAATATTTTAATTTTATTCTAGTGTTTTTTCATCTGGAACCAGCCTTTCGGGGCAAAAAGTGAGATAGAAATTATTTTAAATAAATAAATAAAAATCAAGCAAAGGTTAAAAAGGCTTGGAAAGTTTTGTTGTTGTTTTCTTTGGTAGATGTGAAAAAAACCAGAGCTCTTGTGCTGTGTGGTCCTCTTGCATTATTCTGACCTGTGGAATAAAGTCTCTTCATCCAATAGGCTCTCAGTCAAACTTTTATACCGAATTCAAAGTCATTAAATAATTTATTCCCTTAAAAGCTTTGACTTCTCTGTTATAAAGATCTTATCTCAAGGCACTCCCAAACTCCCCTTCTTGTTATGCTCCATACTAAGTTATACTTGGCTCATTTCCTAGAAACTTTCTCTGAAAGATTTCTAAGCATACCAGATACTTACAATGAAACAATATGTGATAAGGCTTCTGCATAATATCTAGACATTTATCATCATTTTACTTAACCTGCCTATTTAGCCTAAATAGGAGCCACTCAAATTCCGACTAGCCTCACATTTCTGCAGTCTGGATTTTATGGCCAAATATTTCATAATTGTTCTATAAATCTCTAGTCCTTTTCCATAGTCAAAAGCACCTCACAGTAAATATGTTAATGTTATCTATGTGCTTCTTGCTTTGATGTGCCACATTGGAGTAAAAAGGTCCAATTGAGAATATTTTGTGACTGGGTTTTGTTACAAATACAAGATTTCAGTTCCTTTATACTTTTTCATTGGGAGGGAATGACATTATTCCTGCCAATCTGCAAGCCTTGTGCCTTAACAAATGCTGTCCATAACAGCTTGCGAGGGCTAAATGCCATGACTGTCCCACTGGGTTTTTAAAAGAAGAAATACTCTGATTTGGTCAGCATGTCGCTACTATAATTCTGTAGTAAGCATTATGCAGATGCCATCATTTATGTAGCTTGGCACACACTTTGTGATGATGGTCAAGATCTGGTGCAGGGTTGCAGTTTCGGCAGCACAGTGACTGAGCAACTGTTTTACTCGCAGGAGAAGTCAGGTTGAGTTCCTGACATCTCCGGGTAGGACTGGGAAATGCACCTGTCTGAGGCTCACCACTTAAGAAATTTATTTATTTTAAAATATATATTAAGTGGTTTATGACTGCTTTGAAATAAATGGCCTGTAGACATCTAATGAGTTCATGCATAAGGTGGACATTGACCCTGACTTCCCATGTTCACATCCCAGCATTCTCTCTGTCTTGTATTGCAAATGTTTCCATACCCTTTTATATTTAAATAATTTAATGTTCAAATAAATAAAGCTGTCCTATAATGCTTTAAAAAGTGGAGTTAAAAAACATTTTTTTAAAAGAGCACATATTTACTCACTATTTGCTTCTCCCAACAGCTGGGCATCCACATCTGGACTCATGTTTTACAGTTCCTTTCTTTCAAACTGCAGACAAGGTAAGCAAACCAGCTTTTTCAAGGGACTAACCAGAGACAATTTAGATTCCAATGCAAGCTAAATGGAGGGAAAGCAACAAGTTGAGAATCGGCGTTCTCCTTAGTTTCCACGATGCCATCATTTTTGCAGTGCATCTTGACCTGGGGAACAGGCAGCAACCTACAGTGTGGGTGATGAAGTCTTCCCTAAAAATGGGACGTACGCAAGGACACAGATTCTACATTCAGGGTTTTACTTCTACACAACTAGAGAGGGGTGTGTGCGAGTGTGGTATATGTGATGTATGCTTCTAACGTGCAACCCTAACCGTGCCTACTCAAAAGGCTGTCTATTGAATTCCATGGGACTTTCAGATAAGCAGACTTAGGATTGCAGCCTTGGTAAGTGTAAAAATATACAAAAATAACAGTATGTACCACAGAATGTATGTGCACAAGAACTGGGGACAGGAGTCTTACTTGTGGCTTAACAAGAGACAATAACATTTTGAAGGATGGGAAACCCCTTTTCTCTCAAAATACACATTTAAATAACACACACACACACACACACACACACACACACAAACTTCCAAGAACCATGGTGCAGTACTCGACAAAATGCAAAATCTCATGGATAGCTAAGTTCTGATCTTCACATTAGAGATGGGGATCAAGTCCTTTTGTATAGGACAGGAGGGAGTGAGTCATGGATATTAGAGAAAAATAGATTAGCTCTGATCTCCTAGGTCTCTGCTCTAGTGATTCAAACATAATTTCACTTAGTTTAAAATAATCTTTGCAAATTCATGTTGCTTATATAGCCTGCCTGGTAATATTTGCTTTATAATTGGATTGCTATATTCACTCTGATATTAAGCTTTCTCTCCCCCCCCCCTTTTCTGCTAGCTGTTTCCTCTTAGCTCAGTGTTTTCTAATTATTATTTTACTTACTGGCTCATCTGCATTTTAGTTGCTTTATTGCTGTCTGTCTCCAGAAGAGTCTTTTTAAAGGGGAGGAACTTTGGTTAAGCTAGTATTGTTAACTTTGTTGGCTAACATGAGAAGATGAACATGTAGTGAAAACATTTTGGCAGCTTCAAAGCAGTTACACCTATCAGGGGTCACAGGTAGGGAATTCAAACCTGACCTAAAGTCAATTGTTTTGTATTGAGCCTTAGTGGAAACTCGCAGTTTATGAAATACTGACATGTAGATGATGAAACTAGAGCTGGAATAGCTCATCATTGTTTAAAAAATATTATTGACTTGTATGAGTATAAATATTTAGAATTCAGAAAAAAATAAGGAGGCCTTTAACGCATTGACCCCTTATCATCTTAGCTTGTTGCCTTCTCCTTTGGGACATAGTCAGAGCAATCGTTTTGATAAGAACAGATAGCTCCTTAAGAATCCTTAGATAGCTTTGAAAATGTGGTTTTGCTTATTGCAACTCTCAGTACTGAGTTTTTTGCATATGTTCTGTGCTCTCATAGCATATCTTGTTATATAAATATTGCTTGCTATTTTAAAAGTAAATTAAGGCTGAAATCCTAATCCCACTTATCTGGACATAAACTGAATTCAATAGGACTTGTTTCTGAGTAGACAAGGCTAGTATTGCACTGTAAGGTTTTTTTTAATGAACCCTCTCTCAAATAATTAGATTCTTATTATCCACACGATACCTGTAAGGTTATCAGTTGCATCCCACTAACTTTTACTCACTAACTTGCAATTCAGGTTACTGGTTGCATCCCACTAACTTTTACTCAGAGTAGACCAACTTAAATTAATGGACCAAAGTTAGCTATGCTTGCTCTGTGTATGACTAGCACTGGGTACAACCCTATGTTCCTTATGGGTAATCTCACAGATTTTGTAACTCAAAGTTTGCTTCGCTACTGGAGTGAGAACTTACCTGTGAAAAGCATATGGTAACAGGGGAACCTGAGTGGCCTTTCAGGTGTCAATGGACTCCCAACTCCCATATCCCCCAGGCAGAATTGTTTTGTTTTTTTAAGATATTTTTTATTGGTTTTACAAAGTTTTTATAAACAATACAAGCAAATAAAGAAACAAACAAACATGTATAATTTCCTCTCCTTTTTTCATAAACCTCACTTCTCTGACTCCCCCAAACCTCCCCTTTCTACATCCCAATTTCCAAAGTTATTTCAGCAAATCCTAAACTTAATTTTACCAAATTTATCCCTTATTTGTTCTTTTCTTTTACTTAATCTTTTGTCGCTGTAATCTCCTTTTCTTACAAAAACCTCAACATTTTAACATTCATCAATTTTGTAGTATTTCTTGAAATAAGTTTTAAATTTCTTCCAGTCCTCATCCGCCGTCTCTTTCCCCTGTTCACGGATTCTGTCAGTCATTTCAGCCAATGTCATATAGTCTATCACCTTCATCTGCCATTCTTCCAGAGTGGGTAGATCTTGGGTCTTCCAATGCTTTGCGATGAGTATTCTTGCTGCTGTAGTAGCATACATTAAAAAAGTTCTATCTTTCCTCGACACCAATTGGCCAACGATGCCCAAAAGAAAGGCCTCTGGTTTCTTAGGAAAAGTACATTTAAGTACCTTTTTCATTTCATTATATATCATTTCCCAGAAAGCCTTAATCTTCGGGCACGTCCACCAAAGGTGGTAGAAAGTACCTTCAGTTTCTTTACACTTCCAACACTTATTGTCAGGCAAATGATAGATTTTTGCTAGCTTGACTGGGGTCATGTACCACCTGTAGATCATTTTCATAATATTTTCCTTTAAGGCATTGCATGCCGTAAATTTTATACCGGTGGTCCGGTGAAATTAAGAAAAGGTAAAAGTTTCTACATTTCTTAGGAATTTGTGTAATTATGAAGAATAATTAGAACAACATAGCTGAGTGGTCTTGGGGGGGGGGAGACTGCTACTAGTCTGCAAACTGCTTTGTCCATCTTTGAAGAATAAGGGAAAGAACACAATGTCTTTAAACATCCTCAGTCTTGGGTGGCCCAAGATGCCACTCAGGGTGTGTGTTGTGTGTGTGTGTTTTAAGTAATCCATTTCTTCCTGTTCGGTAAAACATTCCACAGTAAAACAGTGGCAACCAATAATTGTGGGATGCTAATGGAATGTTATCATAGTGTAAGTAAAATACATTTGTTCCAATTTGGAATACTTCTGTATTGTATTCCTTTTTATGATAGCTTCAGTATCTGTAAGAGTTTAAACAATGCTTGGAAAAAAGCCCATGCTTATGCTTGGAGACGTATTTGTGGTGCAGTTCATTAAATTAAGACTCCTAAACATGTCTCTAATTACCCTCTTAAGCCACTTATTCAACACTAAATAGCAACTGTTTATTAAGAAATTTGCTTAAGGCTACCACCACCATTGCATTAATTTGTATCTAACTGTTTAGAAATACATTGCAAATGTTCCACTATTATTGCGCGAACATAAAAGCGGCAGTCTTAATTAATATAAATGAATACAAACTGAAGGAAGCATGTTTCCAATTTTGGAAGAAAGTTTAAAGCCTCATTGGAAAAATAAAAGAACATCTACTTTTTTTATTAAAAAATGCAATCCAAAACAAGTCGTTTAGCGTTCCCAAGGCACTGTGTGTTTCAGTGCTCTTGCATACATACTTTAACACAGCGGTAGCCAATGTGGCACTCTTCAAGACATTTCAAAGGTTCTAAACTTTGGACATTTTAGCAAAATGTATTTAAAAGCCTATGAAGTATAACACAAACATTACTTAATGTAAGTCTGAGACTAGTAAAAAGAGTTGTGGGCAACTTACAACTGCCAGGAACTATGCCTCAGTGCCTTCCACATGCACTGCAGCAGGAGGATTAGATTTGGGGCGCAGGAGGATTTGGGGCACAGGACAGAATTCCAAACAAAGATGTGCTCTCCGAAGCCCATGTTCCCAGTATGTTCGCACTCCTGCCTCAGCGACATCTACGCTGGTTTGGTCATGTCCACAGAATGGAAGATGGCAGGATCCCCAAGGAGTTGGCTACAGGGAGCTGGTTTCTGGCACCACAGACCAGCTGTGTGTTACAAATATGTCTGCAAACATGACACAAAGGCTGACAACATCAACCCCAACATGTGGGAATCCCTTTCAGACGACCACAGTGCCTGGAGGCAGGCGGTCAAGTTGTGTATCCATAGTGGTGACCAGAGGAGAAATGACTGCTGGGAGAAAGTGCATCTACAGCAACACAACTGGATGCCTTCATCTGCCCCAGCTGTAACAAATCATGTCTCTCCCGTATCGGTCTCCACAGCCACAGCAGGTGCTGCAACATCCCAACCTCATCCCCAAAGGTGCACTTCTCCATTGTCTCCTGAGACCGAAAGCCTAAGAACATGGCAAAACCAGGAGCTTCACAATTTGTACTTTATTATTAGCCGCTCCGCTCCACTCCACCTGCTGCTCATATGGGCTAGCTTTTTGGACAGCAGTTTTCTTGTTGAATTGTTCCTTATCCTGCTTTTTGAATATACTATTTTTTTATCTGGCTGTGAGTCGAGATTCTATGTTTAGAGTGCAGGTGGTGACTATGAAGTTGCCAGTTTGCAAGTTGCATTGTGTGTATGCGTGCTTCTGGGAAGATTTGATAATGCAGGTTTCAAGTATTTTTAGCCATAAACTTAAACCATCATTCGTTAGCATCCTTTTCTAACCATGGGACCATAACTTGCCTGCTTGGTGGAGAAAACAACTAATTTGCCAGAAATACAAGGCAGTGACTGAGAGAAATACTGATACCATTGTGCAGAGGAAGATGCAATTTTGGGCTCATTACCCTCCATCAGTTCATACTGAGAAAGTGACACCACTTCCTACCTGGGTGTCTCAGTTTTGTACAGTGGTACCTCGCAAGACGAATGCCTCGCAAGACGAAAAATGCGCAAGACGAAAGAGTTTTCCATTTTTTGAGTCGTTCCGCAAGACAAATTTCCCTATGGGCTTGCTTTGCAAGACGAAACGTCTTGTGAGTTCTTGCGAGTTTGTTTCCTTTTTCTTAAAGCCGCTAAGCCGCTAATAGCCGTGCTTCGCAAGACGAAAAAACAGCAAGACGAAGAGACTCGCAGAACGGATTAATTTCGTCTTGCGAGGCACCACTGTATGTTGTTTTCATAAAGTTAATGAAGGGAGAGGTCTACACTATTGAGCAAATGACTCTTTAAATGCTAGCTGTATCTCCCACCCCAATGTGCACACATAAAGCACACACATCTCCAAAAATGCAACATTGCACAATGGAAATTATGCAGTAAATGATTTCTATTTGGATCAACAGTTCAGAGATAAGTGCCTTGACGATTGCAACCTTTTTGTTGGGGGAGAGGTGTGAGGTTATATACTGCAGGTATATTTCAGCTACGCTAGTTTTTATAATAATTTATGAGCTGATTCACATGGGATCTGTTGTGTCCTCACAGACAAGTTTTATCTTCTCGACTCTGCTGCTAATGGACTTCCTCCTAGGGGGTACCATACTCTATAAGACAGTAAGTCTCCATTATGAATTAGCCATGTAAATCAGTGGCCTTACTGTAGCTTGCAAGAGAGCCTTAAGTAGAACTTGGGGAGGTCAGAATACCTGAATCGAGAGTGAGCACAGAGATCTAGAGCTGTCAACCTCTGAAGCACAAAACCCTACTAACTGGACAGCCGCTAAGCCTATGAGGCCTAGGTAGTAGTGGGGCCAGAGTCCATGCTCTAGGGAGCAGAACTGCAAACCCTGTTTTGTGCATTTTTTTCATGTAGGGCACTCACGGTTTCAAGCTGCACTTTGGCTGTCAAATGTATACATAAGATCAGTACAGTACAGTACCTCAGGTTACATATGCTTCAGGTTACATACGCTTCAGGTTACAGACTCCGCTAACCCAGAAATAGTGCTTCAGGTTAAGAACTTTGCTTCAGGATGAGAACAGAAATCGTGTTCCTGCGGTGCGGCAGCAGCAGGAGGCCCCATTAGCTAAAGTGGTGCTTCAGGTTAAGAACAGTTTCAGGTCAAGTAAGGACCACCGGAATGAATTAAGTACTTAGCCTGAGGTCCCACTGTATCAGTATATAGCAAGGGTGTGGAGCCTCTGACTTGGGGCCAACTATGTCTGCTCCAAGTCTCTCCATTTGGCCCTTGACTCTCCAGGCCACACTTTCTCCCAAGGAAACAACCCTTCCTAGCCCCGCTCTTCACTCTCTCCAAGTGCTTTTGCTTCGCTGGGAAGTGTCCTTGAGCTGTGCTCATTCTCCTTGTTTGTCTGGATAGAGGATGAAAAGATGTGGCTTGGCAAGGCTGGAGAAAATCCTGGCTTCTCTGTGCCTGGAATATGTGTATAATGGAAGGGTTCACATCCATTACTCTGACTACTTTTGCCTCTGGCCCTGTCCAGCACCAGCATGCGGCCTCTAAAAGGTTGCCCCTGAGGGAACACTTCCTTCTGTCTGAAAAAGTTTATTCACTCCTCATATAAATGTTGGTGTGTGTCTACCCCAGATGTGTAGCTTCAGGAAGTCTGTGGTCTTGTTCTTCAGTAGAGATGCTGATAATGAAATGCACGCTTTTGGCAATCCATTATAGCCAAAAAATAAATAAATAAATCTTCCAAGACATCTGACTTCCAGCTATCTCTGGCTTCATTCTGTATATCTCCTGGGACTGCCGACTCACCACTTATTGGAGTGGCTGAGCTTTCTTTTTACTAGTCTCAGACTTGCTTTAAGTAACGTTTCCGTTATACTTCATAGGCTTTTTAATACGTTTTGCTAAAATCTCCAGGGTCTTGAACTTCTGAAATGTTCTGGTGGAAGATGAGAATATACATGCATGAAGTCCTCATGACGTGAATTCGGTCAAAGGTCAATCCATGGAAGCTGCTGATATGTGAAGTAGCAGAATAAGTGGGAAAATTCATGAAATTTATCCTACAGAGGATTTTTGTTTAAGATTTTTCCTGAAGCATAACCCAGCTGTTTATGGAACATCAACTTCATATCTGATAAACAGCTTTTGTTTGTATGGATGGTTTACTCGTTTTTAGAGTTTGTTGAACTGATTTTGTTGTTTAGAGCTTGCATTTGTGTGTTTTCTTCTGTTTTTATTGTGTACACTGCTTCAGTGGCTTTATGTTGTGAACCAGTTTATAAATCTGAAAAAATAATAATGAGGAGGAAGAGGAGATTAGGGCAAGGATGGGGACTGCTGCATCCCATATTTTTTTATGCTGAATTTAATCAAAATTAAATTTTTATTTGCTGCTTAAAGGTGGGTGTAAACATGGTTTCTTCTCCATCTTGGGAACACCAGAATCCCCTTGAAAATTCATTCTTATTGATGAGATCCACCATCCTCACTCCTAGGTTCAATATATTTGTTTGGTATCTTTGTAAATTCTGGTTTATGTTAATAGATACTTGCAAAACCCAGATCTTGTTTAAAAGAACTCTCAGGCAGCTTAACCAATATTCTTAATTTCCATTGTCACTGATGCTACTGCCTTACTTTGTTCTTTCCTATGGCCTTATTCCCTATGTGAGGAGCCCGTCCTGGGGGGACTTCTGAGCCTGGAGCAGAGCTGGCATGAGGAAAAGCTGTAGTGTTGGTTCTTCCATGCTTAGGCTTTTAGTATGATATTGGTGGCAGGGGAAATAGCAATGCTACTAAAGTTTCAACACCATTTGTGTCATGACACCAGTGTGGGCTGAAATCTGAATGGTAGGAAATGCTCCCCATGCCACTCAAAGCTGTTTTGTGGATTACTATGACTGCAATCCTATACATGCTTATGTGAGAGTAAGTCACATTATGAGTAGACATGTATGGCTAAAACCGCAAAGAGAGCTATGCTTTCATAGACATCTGATTATGAACTCCATCATGAGATTTGAGGCACTTGGTAGAAAGTTCTGGAACATCTCCATTAGCCTGGTTTCCAATGCACTTATTGTTTCCTAAAATAATCTTTATATCAAGGAAAGCTTTTTTCCTCAATAAAAGTGGGGCTTATAGGGTTTTTCAGATGAATGCTGTCTTAATTTGCTCTGGACATAATACAGCAAAGGGCTTCAAGATGTTTAGCTTTTCATCACTGGAACATATGGAACAAAAGGGAATTATGAGGGGAAATATTTGCAAGTGATTGGGTCACTTAAAAAAAAAGTTATTAGGATATGTAGAACATCTTGGCAAGGGACAATAGCCTCATCTTTATCAATTGTTATTGAAGGAAACAAGATGTGAAGACGTTTTACGTTAAAAAGATGGGAAGTGCTACTTGATCTAGGCCAAATTACTGGCCATTATTTCTAGAACTCCTAATAGCTTGTTCTATGTCTTAATGTTAAACAGATCTTTTTCTAAAGAAAATTTAATTTGTTCGCCTTTGCCTCCTATAAAATTTGCTCATACATATGAAATGGTCTGTGTTGGAAAGGATTCAGGTATAAATTTCCACCTTTTGGAGCTGCTCTCGTGTTTAGGGGGGAAATGGTTAATGCTGTGTTAATAAAACAATGCAAATACCGTATTTTTCGCTCTATAACACGCACCCGACCATAACACGCACATAGTTTTTAGAGGAGGAAAATCTGTAGGTATGCCACCCATAGGCATTTCCTCCATAACACGCACAGACATTTCCCCTTACTTTCTAGGAGGAAAAAAGTGAGTGTTATGGTGCAAAAAATACGGTAGTTATTTGTTCTTACACAAAGTTGATCCAAAATTTATTAGCTGCAGTGTGCTTGGCAGTAATACAGTGGCGGAAAAATATGAACTCCCAGCAGAGTTTGATTGGATACAATTTTTTAAAAGACATAATCACTATGAGCAAATTCTTGCAACAGCAGGGTAAGGGAACACAGGCACCTTCCACCATGTGCCACATGCCTATTTTACAGTGGACATTTTAATATGCTTCTGGAAGGAGAACCACTGGTTTGGAGCAAGCATAAAAATTATAAAGCCAAAATTTCTTACTCTCTATATCAGAATAATAACTTCAGTAACTGAGTTGTCTCTTCTTATTTGATTTAATCTCCAACATTTATAGGATTGCACTGTTAATCTGGATTGAGTGATGACATGAAATTGTCAATAGAGGGAAAGGGTTGGTTTTTATTATGTTGGTTGTATACTGCAAATATTTAAAGCATCCTGATTCTGTGAAGGAGGTGCATAGACCCAAGCAGGCTTCTATATACATATGATTGCTGGATTAGGAACCTCAGGAGTAAATTGGATATGTATTGGAAATAAACATCTAGAAGTAGATGTTGTATACCCATAGTTAATTCCTTTCAGTCAGATACACATAAAATTGCCCCACGTTCTGGTGCATGTCTGTATATAAGCCATTTTTGCACTTCACTGCAATGAGAGCTGTGGTGGAAGTATGTAGCACCATCTCAAATGGCTGCCTTCCAGATTTTTGGACTACAGCGTCCATGGTCACTGACCATTGCCGATGCTGGATGGGCTTTATGAGAGATGTAGTCTAAAGTATCTGGTAAAAACTAGGCGGCGAAGGTTGATATATGGTGTATAAATTGCCATACAGTAGAAACTCTTCCTGCCTCCCTTTTGCTGATCATATCACATAACTGACTTTATTTCAATGCTGTGAAAATTTGCAGACATGTTGGCTGCAGCAAATCTTCAAAGGGCACCAAAATCAAACATTACACAGGTTAATTAATTAGACCAAAAAACGAGGGGAAACACAATTGTCATGAGCTGCATCACCTGACAGTTAATAATTAGACACGAGAAGATTTACTATTGTTTATTTCCATCCTGTCAAACATTAAGTACCTTATTCAACTAAGGAATCAGTGTACTGTGGTGAATCAGTAAATGGGAATATAAACATCTAAACTAGCTAAATGATTTTCACAAACTTGGCACACACCAAACTCCTGTGTTGGGTTGTGGCCAAACCATATTTTTGCAGGGTTAGACCTGCAGGGACCCACACAGGCAGGATGAAGTGCAGTCCCAAATACAATACTAAAGAAGTTGTTGAAAGGATGACTCTATTAAAGAGATTAAAATGTGTGGTTTAATGGAAAGTGTTTGGTGTGATGTGTTTATATATTTAATACTCGGATACCTAAATCCTTGAAAGAAACATGAATCCAAATATATAAATCACATAACTGAGAAGCTTAATAAAAATGAACATGCCATCACATGCTTCTTTGAATCAGCAGGTCATCTTATAGCATGGTAACTTGGTGGTTGAACCTCTTTTTTAATCTTCTGTCTAGTTTCTCTTCAACTAATGCCTCAGGTACTTATTTCTAGAAAACCAAAGGTAAATGCAGTGGCGTCGCAGCCGGGAGCGGGGCAGGCGGTGCGCCCCAGGTGCCACGTCTGGGGGGGGGTGACAAGAAGGCACCCCGTGGGGGCTTGCGGCAGCGTGAGCAGCCATCGCTCTGCCGCAACCGCATGTGGAGGATCCTCTGTTTGCAGCTGTAGTGGCGACAGAGGGATCCTGGCACCGTCTGTACGGCGCTGGAGCAGCACCACTGGCAAACTGCTATGTACACCGTATGTGCAGCGTCGCTATGTACAGCGCATGCATCGTATGTAGCGACGCCCCTCCCTGGGTGCCAAGACGCCTTCATTCGCCCCTGGGTAAAAGTTAGGTGTGGGGAACTTTTGACCCTCCATATGTTGCTGGACTCCAACTTCCATCATCCTTGGCCATGCTTGCTGGGGCTGACTGGAGCTGTGGTTCAGCAATATCTGGAGAACCTTTGGCTCTCCAGATATTGCTGGTATATGCTTTCTGACAATCTTCTGGGTAATGAGAATAAAGTGCTCTTGTTCACTCAAGGCGCTAGTGCAGGCACGGTGCATCTGCTGCATCCCGCAAAAGCCTCGCCCAGTCTATCTGAAAGGAGCATATCTTAAATCACCAAGACAGCAGATATTCCATGTACAGCTGTTTAATGAAATACCTGTTAAGTGTATAGAGGTATAGTGGGCAAGCTGGCAAAACACTTCACTCTTTCTTTGAAGTAGGATGAGCAAACAGGTCGATTTTGATTTCTCTCAGTTACTCGTTTTTCCTATCTACTTCTCCACATTTCCTCATCAGTTTGCAAAGATTTTTTTAAGGTTCATGAAAATTCATTGCTAATTCAATGTGGATTTCTACTAATTATGCACATTTTTGAAAGATTTTGTTTTCAAATAGAATGCATCTTAATGCTTCCCCCCCCCATAATGTTATTTTATGCATATTACATATACACATTACATGGTTGGGAAACTGCATTGAAAAATTCTGACAAATGTTAGTTTCAGTATTGTTCTGCAAAGTGCAAATTAAGTATTAAAAATGAAACCAAACTGAACTTAGATATTTAGACCAATTCAAGGAGAATAGGAAGGGCTTACTAGCCTTGATGGCATAGCCTTGAAGGCTATGTTCTATATCCGCTATCAGAGGCAATACAGGCAACAGTCAATTTTGATGCAGGATTGCGCATGTGTGCATAGCGCTGAACCCGGAAGTGACGCTAAAACTTCACTAAAAGGGCGGGATAGGGACAGAGCATTTACATGGGCTCTTGCTGATGTGCGTCCGGGTCTGGAACGTATCCCCCGCACAAAACGAGGATTGCCTGTTTGTATTTGAACGCCAGGTGTTGAGAATCGCAAATGGAAAGAGTGCTGCTGTTCTCAACCTCTCGCTCGTAGGCTTCCCATAGACATCTGCTTGGCCACTGTGAGAACAGAATACTGGAGTGGATGGATCTTTGCTCTTATGTGACCTGAAAGTACACTGATTTGGTGAAACTCCCCCCTAGCCATAATGAAGAAGTATCTGTAAATGATACCCGCATTGCCTCTCTGCAAGTAAATCTAAGTATTAGATTCTTGGAAGCATTCCGAAAACCTCTTCTGGTATTTAGGTTGCTGGTTCCATATTACCAGAATCTCTTTCTGTGGTTCAGCCTGTATCAGTTGTCTTATTGTGCTTTAATGGTGAATTGCTGTGGTTACTTAACAGTTAGATACCCAGATGTTTTTTCCAGAATGCTCCTTTTAAAACTTATTTTGCAAGGTGGTCAGGGTGTTTTTTCTCCTTGAATCTGTGATCAAGAAGAATGTATTTTCAGTCAGCTGCATTCTTCTCCTGCCAGTAACGTGATCTCAACGTAGACTGTTGTATTTCAAGCTGTCTAATATGAAGCGAACCCTATAGTATCATTAGGATTACAACCTTGTATTTGGGACATGGAAAAAATCCTGAGAATGAAATCCCTTTCCTGGCTCAAACCCAGAATGAAACTAATCAACCACATCGGTATCAAACATAACAATGCAGCCCTACACTGCCAACTTGGTGATGCTTGGAACTTAAAAGTCCAGAATGCAAATAATGTTGATTATTGCAAAGTGGATGTAGAGGATTAAATGTTCACATGCTAAAGTTTCTGCATAGAGTACATTTGATGGAATGGGGCTCCATTTCAGGCTGCTGCATAATCAAGCAGATAAAGACTTAGTACTTTGTGTCTCACTCCTATTGGTGATTAAAAGTGCCTTTCTAAATAGATTAATTTGCCTGCATTTTTATTATAATTGCAAGTTTGAAGCATCCCGAGCATTTTAGAAGACATCAGAAGTTTTTTATGTTTGAAACTTTATTCTGCTTTTAATGTTCTGTTGAAAGCCGCCCAGAGTGGCTGGGGAAACCCAGTCAGATGGGCGGGGTAGAAATAAATTATTATTATTATTATTATTATTATTATTATTATTATTATTATATTTTCACACTCAAATTCTTCAACAAGTTCATTGTCCTGATATGTAAGAATAATGGAACAAAATGACTGGAAGTGTCCTTAAATTTTCCTGCTGAATCCCATCTGCAACATTTCAGTTTTTGAATTTTGGGCATCAATTGTGTGTTTAGTGGAGGGGAAGGCATCCATAATTCATTGGGGAAAGGAGGGCAAGAGATGCGTAGGGTCACTGAAAAGAGTCTCTCTGATCGAAGAAGGAACAGCCAGAGGACCCACCTCTGACTGTATGT
The DNA here is from genome assembly GCF_964188305.1 of Podarcis bocagei. Classification (NCBI taxonomy): domain Eukaryota; kingdom Metazoa; phylum Chordata; class Lepidosauria; order Squamata; family Lacertidae; genus Podarcis; species Podarcis bocagei. The sequence goes on from NC_138133.1 coordinate 58,468,694, forward strand.
ATTCTGTGCAGCCCAGTAGGTGCTGTTTCCACATTTTATTTGCCACCATGAAGTGCAGGGAAACACCATTTTTTTTATATACAAGGGAGCAGAATTTATTTGTTGGTATTTGATGGCTGGAAGCAGAGTGGGTAATACCATAACCCTCAACTGTTCTGGGACATCACAGAATTACAAAAGCCATCCCGGCTTCTGATTGGATGTCCTGTTTTGGCTCCTGCAAAAGTGCTGCCCCCAAAGATGCCTGTTTGGGGGGCAGGGCATGCTCTCATACAACTCACCTGGCTCCTGCGAAAGCACAGCCCTGGAATACACCCAGGGCTCCAGGTTCTCATGTGACTCACGTGGGAGCACGGCCCCAAAATACAAGAACTCCAATTTTCCTCTGCGGCATGTTGGAGAATATGATGCTAGGCACAGGCTCCCCAATGGCAAATTAGATTAGATAGCTACACAAATAGTGCATTGCTTTAATCTTTAAAACATTTGGAAACGTCAGCAGTGCAAATACGGCAGACAGGTTGCTGTCCAGCATATGGCTTTTAGACCTCATTTATCCAGTCTAACATCAGTTGCACTGTCTTCCTATTTATGTCCAGACTCAGTTCTAGAGGCTGATGCTTACCTATAAATGGTACCTGAAAAGGCCATCTGCTTCCTTATGAATCTGCCCAGAAGATATCAACATCATTAAATAAATACAGTACCACCACTAAAGGGCTTGGTTGGTGGAAACCCAAGACAGAACCTTTCCTCTGACAGTTGTCCCGCTCCCCCTCCCCCCGCTCAAAGTGCAGTCCCCTTCCAAAGGTGGTGGTTGTTGTTTAGTTGTTTAGTCGTGTCCGACTCTTCGTGACCCCATGGACCAGAGCACGCCAGGCACTCCTGTCTTCCACTGCCTCCCGCAGCTTGGTCAAACTCATGCTGGTAGCTTCGAGAACACTGTCCAACCACCTCGTCCTCTGTCGTCCCCTTCTCCTTGTGCCCTCCATCTTTCCCAACATCAGTGTCTTTTCCAGGGAGTCTTCTCTTCTCATGAGGTGGCCAAAGTATTGGAGCCTCAGCTTCACAATCTGTCCTTCCAGTGAACACTCAGGGCTGATTTCCTTAAGAATGGAGAGGTTTGATCTTCTTGCAGTCCATGGGACTCTCAAGAGTCTCCTCCAGCACCATAATTCAAAAGCATCAATTCTTCGGCAATCAGCCTTCTTGATGGTCCAGCTCTCACTTCCATACATCACTACTGGGAAAACCATAGCTTTAACTATACGGACCTTTGTTGGCAAGGTGATGTCTCTGCTTTTTAAGATGCTGTCTAGGTTTGTCATTACTTTTCTCCCAAGAAGCAGGCGTCTTTTAATTATGCATCATCATCATCATCATCATCATCATCATAAAAAAGAACACAGGTTTACATGATAGGTCAAGGTGTAATTACTGAATTATATAAAAGCCTTAAACAATTTTCAGTTTCTTCTCTTTCTCTTAAAATTATATTAAATAATATTAAAATGTGTCTTCTATGAACCGTCTGGAGTTACAACGCAAAGGTTATGTGGTTCTGCTAAATTCACAAGCTATAGATTAATGGCAGTGTCAAAGTACATCTGAAGGAAGCTCATTTAACGTGCCTCTGGGCTAGACAGCACTATTCAACAGCAGCAAAGGTTACATGTTTTCAGGTATTAGAAGGTGCAAGTAAGGACAGGCTGCTTCTGTGTCTGATTGGGTGAGGGTCCTCTTTAGCATGCATTCAGTGAAGCTGGCATGCTGCAGTGTCTGCCTGAGAAGAGAGGCTGTGTGCCTCTTAAGTTTGCAGCTGAGGGAATTACGAAACCTCTACTAGAGTGTAGTCTGTAGCTTCATTGAGCTGGGACACCCCACCCCACCCCCGGAATTCATGTACCTTTTACTAGACAGTCTGGAATATTGAACTTATTTTAACTGCCTAAGTAGTCTGTTCCTTATTGATCATAAAATGTAAAGAGAGGTGATTTTGTGTCTGTGCAGAAGAGTGAACTCTTTTCAGTAAAATTCAGAATTTTCTGTAAAATTAGTGGGATGGTCTTAATTCAGTAAAATTAAGTGGTGTGGTGTTTCGAATAAAATTTTTAAAATTTGTATATCATGTCTACATCGAGTACTGGACTTCCCTGAGCAAAATGAGCAGCACAATCCTACAGCTGGAAGTAAAATCCCATTGAGTTCAGTAGGCTTGCTCCTTAGATAAATGGATGTAGGACTTCAGTCTATATTCTTTTTCTTGAATGTTGCGGTTTTTCAAAGATCTCTAGCTTATCCCATCCTCTTATCCCATTCCAGCATAGTTTGGTGAGGAAATTTGTCAAAAGCTTTTTGAAGCACCAAGTATCTACTGTCTATGAGATCACCCCATCCACATGCCTATTATCGCTCAAAAAGTTTAGTGTGACAGGACTTACTTTGCAGAAACCATGATGTGGATTAAGTAGAGACTTATTCTATAATATAGAAGAATATATGCTTGATTATTTATCTTTAATGTTGCCTTTGACCAACTTCAACTGAAAAACAACTACTTTAAACTCACTCACTTGTAATTTCCTGCAACACCACTTGGATATCTTCTTAAAAAATTGTTGTTACATTGGCAGCTTTCCAGCCATCAGGTGTGGAAGCTGATTTTAGGGGCAAGTTACACATTTTTGTTATGAAGATCAGCACTTCACATTTGAGTTGTTCCAGATCACCTGGCAATTCGTTCATTTTTAATTTGTTGATGAGGCCTTAAGAGTTCATCTCTCATCAATATGTTTTGCCTCAGTTGTTCAAACTCCCTTCCTGAAAATGTTACGGCTGTGGTCTACTTGCATACTTAGTTAATGTAGCTCTCTGTTTCAAAAAATAACTTTGCAGTTTTGCATTTCTTGATTCACAAAGATGCGTAAGTGTAGTTGGTCATGTGATCCAAATCATGTCTGTAGTCGAGGTGGTTTTAAGGAAGTTCTCCTTCTAGTCCCATAAGCAAACTCTCCCATTCTTCCGAAGTGTTATTTCTGAATCATAAAAATCCAAGGCTTGTTGTATGTTCCATGATTACAGTAATTCTTTTAAGGTTCCTGTTGAAAAGAACCGGGAGTTTCCTGCTGTTTTTCAATGGGGGCAGAATGGGGCTCATGTGTTTATAATTTAACACTTTCTTCTGGGAGGGTTGAGGGGAAAAGGGATTATGGGTCTTAAAATGCTCAGACTGGAGCTGTTGCACAGCATGATTAAACGGCTATTCTTTTATTTTCCCTTTATAAACAAAACAGCGGTGGAGAAACCTTTTTGATGTTTAGCATAGTGCATCACAGGAAAACTCGGGGAGGTCTCATAAGCTGATTAAATAAAACCAACACGAGTCACAGGAAGGGGAGAAAATGGTTGTGGCCTGACTTGCGCAGAGTTTGAAGCAGCCAATGCCGGGCTGAGGTTTGGTGTTTGAGTTGCCAAGTGACCTTTGAGAGGATAATTGCTGATTTCTTTTTCCCAGGATTCTGAAAGAGAGGTTTACACACAAAAGGGCATGGCATTCAGGAGGAGGGGGAGAAATACGTATATATTCATTTATTCTAGTGCAATATAACCTGCTTGTATCACAATACAGAAATGCATTGCATATTGATATTTAGAGGCACCAGCTACTCCAATTTCCTCTTGTTTTGGAGAAAGAATCATGTGATGTGTTCCCTTGCTTTCTTTCTAAACTGGTGTTTCACCTTTTTTACGTTTCAATGGATATGTTAACTGTTTTCCATATGTATGGCTGATCATGTGTACAACTCTTTACAAAAGAATTAATATGTTATTGTTTGCTCATATAGAAACTATATGCTCCCCCCCCCCCAAATAAAGTTAGATGTAGATTCATTAACATCATGGTATACACTTAGCCATATTTCAGCTCCATGCCATCACGGGACTGTCTCTGTTCTCCTAAAATTTGGGGTTGTTTTGTCTATAAAAATTAAACCATTCAAGTTATTCAAAGGGGTGGTTTCTAAACAGACCTATTTAACAGGGTTATGTTCTACAAAACAAACCTGAATCAGAACTTTTTTTTATGGGAAGCCTGGAGGCAGGGATGTCCACAGTGAATTCCTTGCTACTGAATATGACACAGGGATGCCAGCTCCTAAACGTTATTTGCTTATTTTATAATATTTCTTACCCATCCTTCATCCCGCAACAGTAGAATATACAGGTATAAAAACAGGTTTAAACATTACAATTATTGCATCAGTCATTCACCATAAAAATAGCAATTTTGCATTCTGAGCTAAACACTATTTCTGACAAATAATAGTTCCAAGCTCCAATAATGTGGAGATCTCTCCCCCCCCCCACTACTTAATTTATCATTTCTACAGTTTTATATCAGCATGCTCAATCTTTTTGGCTGCAAGGTACTTACAGTAATACCATGAAAGCTGGCAAGGGTATAAGGTTTCATCTTGCATCTAATAAAAAATGTAGTCTTCATTGCAGGCTTGCTATCAGAAGAGAAGCATACACAGTCCTTATTCATAAGCTTTTACTCATAGTGTCAGACCAATACGTGTCTGGAAAGCAGGGTAATGCCAAGTAGCGAAGCCCCTTTGGTTGTGCTTGCTGGCTGGTGCCTGCAGCCGCAGTCGGAACGACTGCAGGAAGGTGGCATTTGCATGTTCGGCTGTATATGTAAAGGCCTCCATCTGATCTGGAACCCTGAACAATAGGGGGTTCCAGATTGCATGGAAGCTTTCACACACAAAGCTGTGTGTGCAGAAGTCCCATCCTTGCAGATACTTGCATTGTACACAGGACAGGAGGAGGAGGAGCTGGTTGGCAAACCTGACATCAGAGTCATGGCTACTTTGTGCAGCCTCAAAATGTGTGTAAAAACAACGGAATAGTGCTAAGATCTGGCTTATGGTTTTTGAAGGTGCCATGATGGATGAGAAGAAGTGTTGTACTAGTGTTTCACATGCACTATGGTGTCATGCCAATGGAGCCTCAGTTCACATTGCTACTGTGTCGGCTACAACACTGTTGATGGGTGTTGTTCGGCAGTGTCTGTTTACGCCAGCTGTTTCATGCTAACCTGTTAAATAGTATGTATAGAATTTGGCAGAAAAGGAAGAAGGTAAAATGCACACTAAGGATGACTATCATCTTTGCAGCTTCCTGAAGGTATTTTGAGCATCCTATAATATGTCTGAAAAGTGCTAGAATGTTGTAGCAAATGGCAGCCAGTGTAGCAAAATGGAAGCTATCTTTATTGTCAAGACAAACATAGTTGCTGCAGAGTAGCAGAATCCACTCTGTGTACCACTGTGCCTTCTTCCATGTACAGGATAAAAACATTAGTTTGAATGTTAATCATTAAGACTAAATTTGCATTCCTCTCAAGCACTTTTTAAGTACTACAGCATTCTAAAAATCCTTTTGCTGTGTAGAGTCCTTGATTGTTCTGGGTTAAAAATGAAGCCCAACTTTTCATGGATTAACTGTTATGCTTTAGATAATGTTTTGTCAAGTTAATTACAATTTAAGGTGTTTTAGCCTCCTTACCGAAGACAGTATCTCAGAGGACAATTTCCTATTTTTGCTTACAGCAACTAGAAATGCTTAATTTCCTCCAGTGATACTGGGGATATGAAGTGCTTGACACCTGAACTTGTAGCACACAGTTAGCGTAGCTAAATCATTCTTAGAAATAAAATCTTGGTGTATAGGGGATTTCTGTCGCTAGCCAGAACGTGACTAATTGTCTATCTGAAAGACACCTACTTATAGCAGGAGGTTAAACATCAAAGACATTAAGTGAAGACCAAAAACCACTGGACAGCTAGATTGCTTCCTTCCTAATCCTGCAATTATTTTTACTACATCAGCAGCAAGGGACAAAGGAAAGCAATTTCACATATAGGAAGCTGGCCTTATTGCCTTGGCAGTAGAGATCATAAGCAGAGGAGGCTGCAAGGGACATTCAGTTGTTAAAAGTGCTCTTCTTATTGCAGAAGGATTTGGGCTGCTGCTGTAATGTCCTCTTGTTGGAAGAAGGAAGCAGGGTAGTATGAAATGTTTAATTGCTCTGAGTGCCTTGCGTTAAAATGCCTTGAGCTCATTATGAAAGCACAAGCTGGACTATTTATAAATATAATTAGTCCTCGGTAAAAGATGAATTTGGGAGCCAAAATGAATGGGTAGTGATTAGAAGAGGTATCCATTGCCATACAATTGGGTGAGAGACTGAGAGGGATTCATGGAAGTTTCAAGGAATGGTTATGTTGTGAAAGCTTACAAAAGCTGAAAACTAGGCAGGAAGAGTCAAGGAAAGGGGCATCATGGTTTTTAGGGTGTGTGAGAAAGAGAGAGGGAATGTGATTTGTAAGCCTATGGGTATGGTCTCTGTGGTGCTTTTATAAATATCTTAGCACACACTGCCAAATTAATGAACTGCAGAAGTTCACTCCTACCTCTTCCTCCACCTTTAGAGTCAGGTCATGCATCCCATTAGCTTTCTAAAAACAATATTTCAGAGGACCACTAATAGGTAAGTGGAGTGGTCTATTTCTCTCCCTCTCATAACACACACACACCTACACACCTTGTATAATTGGATTGCTAGTGCTTCCACACACTGTTGTCATATGGGCAGGACTTTGGGACAGATATCCAGGTTTCCAGTCAGCAGAATAAATAGGTTCCCCAAGCCCAAGCAGCAGAGCTAACTCAATACTGGCTACATTATGCAGTAAGTGAAATAAAAAACCTTTATACCTCCACCCTCCATAAGAGCCTTAAGGCACAAGCAGGCAGAATGCCACTGTCAGGCTTCCCATAGGCATCTGGTTGGGCACTGTGAAAAGAGAATGCTAGACCCAGATGGACCTGATCCAACAGGCTCTTTATCTGTTCTTAAGTCTAAATTTACCCAACTGCATCATTGCTGAGACATATGCTTCTGTCTCATTCATTCATTCATTCATTCATACAGACAGACACACACACACACCCTCTGCCATAGACGTAAGATGCTGGTAATTTGTATAGTGCAATCATTTAAATGCACAATGAATTGTTTAGTCCTGATCATGTTTGTTTTCACAGCAACCCCATGAATAAGTTCATTGTTACCTTTAGGGCTGCAGTGTTTACTTGACTGATCTAATGAATTAACAGCATTTTGTTTGGCTGTCTACAAAAGTGGCCTCCATTAATCAGGCAACAGCAGATGTTTTAACTTCTAATATAATTTTTAATAGAACTTTTTATAGAAACTGCAGGTGGTGTAATTATTGCTGTGATACCAGATGTATTTTTAAAATTAAAATCACTGCTGTATTTTTTTTCTTAAATGCAGATTTAATTGATTAATTGTAGGAGTTTCAGCTTATCTTAACTGGTAATAGCCCTGCCTGTTTTCCGGTTTGTAGTTGGGATTTGAGGTTGAGAAGAGGAGGAAGGCAAAGAGCCTGTCCTCTTAAGGAACATGTGTCTAGAAGTGTTTTAAGAACGTGACAAGAACCTGCTAGACCAGGCCAATGGCCCATCTATTTTACTGTACTGTATATTTTGTTTTTAATGTGCTGTTTACCAATTACTGTGCCTTTGGGCCAAAAGCATAAAATAAATGAATCACAATGTTGCCAGAGTCTATAGAATTTGACCTCTTGTGTCACTAGCTCAGCAAGTGCAGTACCTTTTTCAACCAGCTGAATTGGTGGTGTCCAAGTGCAGCAGACTTCCTCTTCTGGCAAACAGTAGCAGGGATGCTTTAGTCTCATTCCCACTCCATGATTTGAGAACCCACTACCACCAGCCCTTTACAGTCTAAAGCGAAATAAAGAAACTCTGACAGTTGCTGCCTCTTTTCTTTCATACAGACTGGCCCTCTGCTCCAGAATAGGCCTCCTGGAAGACCAGCCAAAATGGAATTGCCATGTTACATGGCTTTTGCCTTTTTAAGAAAATGAGGTTACTGTTGTAGGACTACCACAAATCAGCTATTTTAATTACTGTGCCCAAGAGTGACGAGGAAGCACAGGGCAATATCTCATAGGTGCTTTGCATCAGAGCAAGAATTGGCACTTGTTCAATGACAGTTTCTTTTCTCTCTCCCCTGGCGTCCCCTTAATCAGTTATAGGTGTATAGGTGAAGATTTGGGGAAAGTGTGGAGCACATGGGAGCGGGGAGAGGTTCAATTGTTCAAGTGCAAATCCTTTCACTTGACAGCACACATGATGCCATCCACTTTACCAAAGCTGAAGAATCCAAGGAGATATGGCGAGCCTATTATTATGAGGGAAGCAGGTGAGGCTAAATTGTAGATCATGTCTGGAAGATATCTACGTGAAGCAATTTTGAAAGGGAAGAGGGCTCTGGGTCAATAGGTTTGTACCTGGTACAGTGGAATGATGCTTGAACACTGACCGTGTCTGTGTATTTAATGTGGCATCATGCTGGCTTGCATTATATACTTTTAAATGTTCATGCTCTCACACTCGTGGATGTGTTGCACTGACGTGATTCCTGTGGTTCAGGTGCCACAACACTCTGTAACAGAAAAAAGGCAACAAGTGCTGATAGTGCTTATTTTCCAGACTGCCAATGTACCATGGCACAGTAAAATGCATTCCAACCAAGTCATTCTAATTGCATTCAAATGATGGGGGTATCGTTTTGAATGAAAATGGCTGCTTCTCATTATCATCTGTGCCATATTCAAAAGCCCCTTTAAAAAGGTTGTTAGACAAAATGCATGCATCACTCTTGAAAGCAGCCTTAGAAACTCTTCTTGTCAGACAGCATCTTTTGGCTTGGCCTGTATCTGTTCTATATCAGTGACTGACAGGTGGAAAATGATGGTGGAGCGTTTACATGCCAACTGTGTCCTGTTGTTTTGGAGTGACGAAGAGTCTTTTTCCATGAGAATTTGTTTTCCTTTCAGAGAGACAGAGAATAAAGAGCCAGAGCAGTAATAAAAGCTAAATACCATTTCAGCAATCTGATATCCAAGCCTGATTGTAAAATTAATTCAGCCTTTCAGAGGTCAGTGTGTAATACTTTCAAAAATTGATGTCATGCATAATTAGCAAGCAGTGTACTGTGCGATAGACCACATTGCTTCTGTAGTCACTCATATTAAAATACTTCATAGAGCATAATAATAAATACCATGGCTTAGTCAGATGGGCAAGATGTTTCGTTTCCCTTCCATCTATCTTAAAAGAAGTCAGATCTTAAGTTTATGGTCATCATGCGAAGTATGTGCATTTAAAAGCCTGCGATAATTGCAAATGTGACTACATAAACAAAACATTTTTGAAGTGCATAAGCCAGTTCATGTATTGAATTAGGAACAAAGTAAATGGGTTCAAAACATGGCAGGAAGCCATGAGCATTTTGGGCGCTGGGATTTGAGAACTTTCAGTGCGTGCTTTGGGCATGATGTTCATCTGCTGCTATGATAGTGCACTAAGTCTTAACATAAAGTGCTAGCAGGCAGTCTAATGTGCTGAATCTTTAATGCCATTGTAGCAGGTAAACATATATAAGAAGCTGTCTAATGCAGGGGTAGGGAACCTAAGGCCCAGTCGTCTTCTAAATCCGGCCCACATACGGCCCAGGAATCAGTGTGTTTTTACATGAGTAGAATGTGTGCTTTTCTTTAAAATGCATCTCTGGGTTATTTGTGGGGCATAGGAATTCATTCATTTTCATTTTTCAAAATCTAGTCCAGCCCGCCACATGGACTGAGGGACGGTGGACCGGCCCACGGCTGAAAAAGGTTGCTGACCCCTAGTCTAATGCTTAAACTGGTGATCTGAGCAACACAGTGCTGGCTATCCTGATTGGCCATCGGCTTTGAGCAGTGTTAGAAACTCAGATATATAAGCTAATTGCCAAATGGCACCTTAAACCTAGGTTACAGTTGCTACAACAGAATGTCTAGGCATTTTTTGTGGTGGGATTATTATTATTACTTATTAATAATATTTTCAGATCTATACTGCTTTATATTTTAAGGGGGGGATCTCTAAGCAGTTTACAACATATTAAAACATCAAATAAAACAATCCAGAATAAAACCAATTCAAGCTTCCAATCCCCCACGCCCAGTGCTAAAACACTTTTCCAATCCATATTATAGAAAAATTGGGCCTGGAAATCAATATCATAGAGAACCCGTAATAGTCTGAACTTCATTAGACGTATATGGTAGAGAACAAAAACTATTGGGTTAAGTCATATGTTTAAATGTTTTGTTTTTATTCTGTTTTGGTTTATTTGGTGTATTTGGTTTATTTATTAGTAAGCCACCCTGAGCACTTACTTGCTTGAAGGTTGAAGCGGTAGACAGACGTTTTAGAAATGTAAATTAATAAAATGTAACCATTAGCTTAGTTCAGTGGTAAAGCATCTCTACTTTGCTTGCAGAGGATCCTTGTCACCACCTTTTAAAATGGATCTTCCGGGGACTGGGATAGGAAAGACTTCTACCTAAAATTCGGCGGAGTTGAAAATGTTAGAATTAGGATAAGGCATGTACACCCCCCTACACCTACTATATTTGAAATACTGTATTTTTCGCCCTATAGGATGCACTTTTCCCCCTCCAAAAATGAAGGGGAAATGTGTGTGCATCCTATGGGGCGAATGCAGGCTTTCGCTGAAGCCTGGAGAGCGAGGGGTCCGTGCGCACCGACCCCTCTCGCTCTCCAGGCTTCAGGAAGCTATCCGCAAACCTTGCAAGCCCGGTGGGAGTTGCCGCCGGGCTCGCAAGGCTTGCGGGCAGCAGCCTGCAGCCCGAAGCATGGGGCGCCCTCTGGAGGGCAGCTTCGCCATCGCTCTCCAACCCGTTCTGGGGGCTGGGGTCGGGGGAAGCTCGAGCTTCCCCCATCCCCCTGCCCCGCAAGCTCTGAGAGCGATGGGGAAGCTGCGCAACCTCGCCTTCACTCCCGGACCCCCAGTCCCAAGGCTAAAAACGAAGCCAGGAAAGCGAACGGGACTGTTGGGGGGGGAAATACATTTTTTTTTTCATTTATTCCCCCCCCCAAAAAAAATAAGTGCATCCTATGGGCCGGTGCGTCCTATAGGGTGAAAAATACAGTATATAGTTTGTGCATGTAATCCTTTTTAATGCTTGAAGATTATAGATTGGCACTCTGATCCCAACTATTTGTGCTGGCAACGCTGGCATAATCCATTGAAGCTGGAAGGGCATGGTTTCCATCCTAATCATTTATTTCCAGCCCCCAAAAGCCTTAGGATCAAGAACTTACATGCACTGACAAACTGCTTAAATTGAAACAGGTGTGTAGCTGTGATGTCTCTGGGCAGGCTAATGATCTTAGGTGGTTGTTTGTCTAAGTTCTTGCAGGATCAGACCCAAATGTAAGTTAAGCTGCACCTGTATTTACAAGCTGTATCTATTGAAGCATTTTAAATGACCAACATGATGTTTTTTCACCTGGTCTGATTATTCTGGTATGCAGATTCTGGAATGCTGCTATTTCTCCTGGCACGGGATCACGAGCATTGTGGAGGCAGCATTCTTGGGTTTGTTGTACCAGGTCAATTACAGGTCACAAAAATGTTCTTCCAAGAATTTGATGGACCATTAGGGTCCGTCAAAGATCCAGGAGAGTTTTAAAATAATATATAGAGGTATAGAAAATGGAACTGTTCTTTTGGAGACTTATGAACTATTCTGGGGACAAATGGATAAAAAAAAAGGATAACAACATTTTATAATGTCTAAGATTCTGGTTCAAATATAAAAATGATGTCTATGTTTCTTGAAGCTTTGATAATCCTGACTTGAGACTCTTTCCTGAGTCATTCTAGATAGGTAATTTTTATGGTCCATTTTTAAATGATGTATTGCACAGCTGAGCAGAGGCCCAGCAAAATTATGCAGTTTATAAAGAGGATGTGAAAATAGCCTAAATTCCAGTAAACACAAAGGTCATTGTTTATGGCTGGGAAAGATCTGAAGAGTTTTGTCATGTATTTCCTGGTAGCTGCTAAAATTGGGCCAAGACTAACTTTTTTTTCAAAAAGTTGAAAGTTAGAATCCTGGGTTACTTTTCCTAATGAGTTAACAAGAACTCACTGGATGTATCATGACACATCTCCATTTTAATAAGCATATCCATAACTGATATTTTAGCTCTGAAGGACAATAGACACTGAATTCAATCACGAGCACACTGCCTTAATAATCTCCAATATAACATCAGGTTTTAATAAGCCTCCTGTTTGCAAGCACACATGTTCTTAAGACTGCCTGGAAACCAAATCAGCAGAGAGAAGGGATTACTTTAGATTACCCTGAAATATGCATTGTTTGAAATGGCCTCTGGTGACCAGCTTTCATGAATGGCTGATTTTACTTGTGGGGCACGTCATCTGGCTTAATTATATCAACATCCTTTTGTGTGGCAAGTGCAATTCTCAACGAGTTGAAATATGAACCTCTAAAACAAAGCAAATTGGACAGTGAGAAAACAAAGTTAGGAAAAGTGTGTTAAAAGCTCACATCAGAGTTGTTTGTAAAAGCTCTCCTTTCTGCTGAAAGATGTATTAGAACTTTCTCTTGGATTATTTCATGTCACATATGGTTAATATAAACCTAAAGCTTGTTACACTTAAACTCTTGATGAGGCCTATAAACTAACTGGCACAGAAGAGTGGTCTTAATCCAGCCGCTTTGAATATTTCTTTGCTCCCATACAGAAATAAGGTACAGTCCAGATTTGATTTATAGGTGTAATTTTAGTCATCATGGTTCAGAATTATGTACTTCTAGGTCTTTTGGAAATGTGGAGATGAGGTGCAATAATCTTAACCACACTTAAACACTTTTAATTTTTTTTAAGAGACCCTCGCCTTACAGTAATTTTGATTATCACCAGCTCCAGTCATACCTACTCTTGGGCAGTGATGTGTGGGGCAATTTCCCCCAAACATTTCCCCGCCATTTTGTAAGGTCATTAGTAACAATGCATGAAAGCCAAACTGCAAATAGCTTGGCTGTTTTAAATTTGTAGCTTTGTTCACTAAATGCAAATAAACATGCTAAATTAGATCACTTTCTAGGCCATTTCGAGGAGGAGGGGACCTGATGCAAACTACAAATTATTGCAATTTTCCCAGGGGGGGAAATCTAGAAAATCCAGCAAATGGTTGGTCGTATAATTTATTATTGTTGTGTTTTTACTGCCACTCACAGGGAGAGGTGCTTGTGAGATCTTCAGAGGAGGGTCCAGGAGGGCCAATTGACCTGGTTCCGTTCAGGATTCAGTAAACATAGTCAGATCAAGTTCCAGCAGGGCAAAGTCAAACAAGCTGAGGTGATTAGCAAGGGCAGGCAAAGCAGGGGTCACCTCAATTGAGCTCACTCAAACAAAGCAGATTGGAGGTCCAGATAAGCATAGTCAGGCAAGACAGGGTCCAGCAAGGCAAATAAGCAAAGTGGGCAGGACCCTGGATAGCTCTGAGTAGAGTGTAGACTGGAAGACAAGACAGGCTTACATTCTGCTGTAGCAACCAGCAAACCTAGACTGAGCCTCTGCTTCTATCTTGCCTCTGAGGAGTGGAGCCCCCACTCCATTGTCTCTGGAAGTCTTCAGGCTAGAGATGTACTGGCATCATGGGCTCTTTTGGTGAGGGAACACCCAGTGAGGCATAGAAATTGGTGGCTGATTCTGAGGGCCAATCTGTCTCCCAGTCCATTAAGTCCTCTGTATTTATGGCCTCTGCTCCTGAGAGTAAGGAGTCGGAGCCCTGGTTCATGACACCACGTGAGGAGGAGAATCCCTCCAGCAATTCCCATGATCACAGTGATTGGCAAAAGAATTTCTGTCGTCATGGAAATTACGCCTAGCTTAAACTGTGGCTGCCACCTTCACATTCTGTGGATTTAATCTGAAGGTACTTGCCCTTCTGTTAGTAGAAAGGCTCTCTTATTCATGGAAGGACTGTTTCCAAGTGGAAGATGTTGTGTGAGGAAAAGCATTCCAAATCTAGAGGAAGCTCCCTGTTTGTGCAAAGTCCTTTGTAAGACGTTGTAAGAGCTTATTTTCAAGTCCAATAAGTTACACAGGGCAGGCTGCAGTTTCCTTATTCGGTTTCCTATACTGTAATGCAGCCCCTACTGTCTTGTAGTTGCTGGGCCCATGGAACAACACTAATTCATTTTCTCCTTCTGTTCATGGTTCTTTGGAGCCAAGCCTAAATTTGTGAGTAAGTAATTTCTTTACTCCTTTGAATATTTCCCAGGAGCTGGTTGGGAATGAAGACATGGGCAAAACCAGCCCAATGGAATGAACAAGTTTCCTTCAGTTTTAAAACAATTGGAAGTTTCTGACTAGTTTAAGTTGCTGCTTAGCATATACACAACGGTTATGGTGGATTAAAACGTGTGTTACATTTTTGTGCCTATGCAGGAATGTATGCTTGCATAAAAGTTTATGCAGAAATCCCCTGATTGTACTTTGTTTGTTAAATTACATCGTACTTTTTATGAGGTTACAAATCCTTATGCCTGCAGTTAGACTAAATTATAGTTGGTGGGTATGATAATTTATCCCCCAGCATGGGTTAAACATCATAATTGCAGGCAGATTATATTTAGAGGTGAGCAAATAATTCTGATTGACTGATAAATATGTTGTAGATCAGACAGATAAATGCTAGGCCTAGATATTTAATGGCATTCTTTAAATTCAGTATAAATCCAGTGCTTTACAACTAAGATTAATGGATTAACCTTTAAGAGGAGGCAGTAGATCCTGCTGTTCTCGGCTTGCTGTACTGTAAATGCATTTTCCATGCTGAGAGGCTTGCTTTCCCATAGGAAACTGGACTGCTAGCCCTGATTTTCTGAAATGGTTGTTATGCTCGTTTTCCTGCAATATAAGTGCAGCGTTTGAAAACTATCGTTGCCTACTTTTAAACACATTTTTCCAGGGACTCTTAATAAAACCCTGAAATTGAGTATGTGCAAAAACTAGCATTTTTCAAGTGTCATATGCTTTTAGAAGAAAAATTCACCTTAACTTTTAATTTGTTTTTGACCAAAATTCTACAGTAAATTTCATGTGACTTCTTATTATATATCTTACTAGGATCAGCCTGGATAGCTCCGTAGGTTAGAGCCTGGTGCTGATAATTCCATTGTTGCAGGTTCATTCCCTATACAGCTGAATATTCCTGTATATTGCAGGATGCAGATTTAGTGATAACAATGTGCAAATGCTAATTTTTAGAATATATGCATGTTTAGAAATGATCGCTGCAGTTTCAATTATAATTTATTTGTTTGTTTCTCACTGAATTTATATACCGCCTCGTACCCAGGGGTCTCAGTGAATTGCATCTCACCATAACAAGGAACTCGGTGACAAGGTGAACTCTTTTTGTCTTTCTATTTAAACTTGGACTGAGACTAGATAATCATTGAAAAAGACCACTCTTTCAGATACATAACACAGGGCATATGGTCACCCTAAAACTTACATTTCCAGGACTGCTAATTAAAGGGGCTACCCAAACTCAAAAGTACACCTGTTCAAATACAGTGGCATTTCATTCTCTCTCTGATACATACACTGGAGATCAGTGGAAACAATGTATGTGAATTGAGTAGGATAAATCAGAATTTCACCACCACCACATGCACACCAATCCTGAAGCTTCTGTATTTGTAACTTGCCAGCATTTTCAACATAAGGAATGTCAAAAATTTTCATTGGCAATTATTAGGTCGGTACACTAGTCGTCTAAAGATGGATTGGTTGATTAACTAGTGGGAGCTAATTTTAATCTCTAAATTGAAGGTGTGGGGTTTCCGTGTCTTCTTACTATTTTGGTTCTGATGGGAAAATAAAACTACTCAAGATTCTCTTTCAAGAAAGCGTTTGTTTTATTAAAATGCAAGTTGCTATGCATTTCTTTCCATATTTTCAGGCACTTAAGACTCAAGTTAACACCAAAAAGGGAGTGGCCTGATCTTTGTTTAATTCTTGCTAGTTTATGGTCAGTATGGAAGTGAATTATTGCAATTCTGCAGGCAGATCACAGCCAACTTGTAAGGAAACATTATCAAAAAATGCTTGTCATATTCACCTTTTGCATAAGTCTGTTGGTATTGATATTGTTACGGCTTTCCAATGAACCGTAAATAGGTGGTTGCTGTATTTGCAATTTGTGGGTTGTGTCTTACTCCATCAGGTTTGCACTTTTCATAGTTCCTCTAGAAGATCTTGAGTCTTCGGTGACATCTGTGGTCAAAAGTGGCTCTTTCCAGGTTCACTGGGTGCACAAACTACAGCTTCTCTTAACCTATGGGGATTGGGATTTGGGGATACAAGGTCCAATAACTTCCACATTCAAATACTGCAGTATGCTCTATAGTGTTGGTGCCCAAAAAGTGTTTAAAACTTGCAGCTGTGGATTCTCGCAAGTAGCTGGGCATCTCAGCCTCTGCTTAAAAGCTTGGTGGATAGGTGGGAAAACTTGTTGGAACAACTTTGTAGCTCCTGTGCAGTCTTGCAATGCTTGTTCCTGATCTTCAGCTTGTGAACCCTGGCCCTGCTTCCTAGATTGGACTTGTTCCTGCTAGCCTTAGCCTTGTAAGAGCTCTGTACTGTATTGGTCTCTTTTCATGTCTGTACAGTTAGGTAAAGGTAAAGGGACCCCTGACCATTTGGTTCAGTCGTGACCGACTCTGGGGTTGCGGCGCTCATCTCACTTTATTGGCTGAGGGAGCCGGCGTACAGCTTTTGGGTCACGTGCCCAGCATGACTAAGCCACTTCTGGCAAACCAGAGCAGCACACAGAAACACTGTTTACCTTCCTGCCGGAACGGTACCTATTTATCTACTTGCACTTTGACGTGCTTTTGAACTGCTAGGTTGGCAGGAGCAGGGACCGAGCAACGGGAGCTCACCCCGTTGCGGGGATTCGAACCGCTGACCTTCTGATCGGCAAGTCCTAGGCTCTGTGGTTTAACCCACAGTGCCACCGGTGTCCCTGTCTGTACAGTTAATCTGCTTTAATAAAGCATCACTTCATCACTCAGAAGTCAGTGCACCTGCTGTCATGTTTTGGGACACTTTAGACTAAATGGCACCACAGCATTTTAACTCCACGTAAGCTGTTAATTGGAAGGGTCAGAACTGTGGTGCAAGAAGTGAAGTTTGTCTTTTTCTTAGTGTGTTCCAGATTTTTGTTTTTTAATCACTTATGCCAAAAGCTTCTATTTGTATTGGAAGGGAGACTCCCATGGGCTTTCAGCCCAGCTTGAGGCATGGATTTTTGACAAGATTGTGGTGGAGAAAGTGTTATTTCTCTCCACCTGCTGACATCTTGATGCTGCTTAGTGGCTATTTACATTTTGGAGGAACATACACATCAGTTGTTGACATGCATCTAATGTCATGGCCGTGTCTACATTGGTCCTTAGAGCTGTTGCGTTGTCAATGGATTGTACTAGAGCACAAATTTCCCTGTGTGCTTCCCTAGTGGAATGAAAGCAGTCCAAAAGTCGCAGACAATGCTCCTTCCAAAGTAAAGCGCTTCAGAGAGTAGTGTGTCCGGATCCAAAAGCTGTACATGAAGAGAGGTTGTAACGATGTTATTTGGAGATACAGATGTAACACCCAGGCTAAAGACTTTGGTTATCACTGGCCTAAACCAATCATGCCCACGTGCGTACATATTGAATAAAGTGCAATCTTTTGCATGTGGTGTAAAAACCGGAAACACTGTAAACAGGATACACACTGTCATGGATCACAGAATGTCAAGCCGGCTGAGCAATCTCTTTGTGCAGTTTTCCTTTGATAAATGGGTTTCGCAGTTTTATAGCTCCATGTAACTTTTGCTGTAAAGCTGATTTCTTGTAGGATCAGAATATATATGGGAAAGGGGTACATTCAAAATGCATCTCCTCTGATTCCATCTAGGAGACCTGATTACATGCCTGCCTGTACAAAAATATATTTATACTTTCTCTAAGTCGCTTATTTTTCACTTGCAGTCAATATGCTTTCATTTACCTTATGGAAGAAAGGCAACTTGTAGTCTCTTCTTGATCCTTGGACACTGCACAATGCCTTACGTTCACTTGCCATGTGTGAAGAACAAGGCCTCTCTTTAATTTTTCTTGCTTTTGACTGTTTCTCAAAGACAAATTGCAGTGTCTCTGAGGACACTTGTAGACTAGGGCAAAGTAGCCAACGCAAACACTACAGTACGTTCTTGTATCCCCACTGAAGCCCTAGATTTTGCAGGGGTGTTTCGTTGCTTCATTTCCTTCAGGAGCTAGAAGCCGGGCAGTGAGAGGATGGCAGCTTTTAAAAAGGTTGCCTTGGAATAAATAAGTGCTTGTGCAAGGGGGGCCTGGTAATGCATGTAGTGAGTAGTTGGGGTTGCTGAGCCCTCCAAGCCCTTTTCAGATTATTAATAGGGAAATGAATGCATAAGGGCATAGGGAAGTACACATGATATATGATACCTGGGCAAGACCTAGATATATGATACCTGGGCAGATATATGATACCTGGGCACTGCTCTGCATCATCAGGAGCTGTACCTATTTGGCTTCCCTGGTTGCACAAGAGGTGTCTAGTCATGTAGAATATATTTGGAGCATATATATAATATATTCTTCCCCCCTCACACACATGTATTGCATTTATATCATATTAACATAGGAGGCTGCCTTAACTTAAATAAGGCCAAAGGGCCATTTTGCTCAGTACTGTTCACACCTGCAGTGGCTTTCCAAGGTGTCAATCAGAGGACATTCTCGCCTCTACCTGGAGATGCTAGGGATTGTACCTGGAACTTTCTAAATGCAAGGTGGATGCTCTTCCAGTGAGCTGCTGTTCTTCCCCATCTTTTCTCCAGAGAACTAAAGGTGGCTTGATTGCCACCTTGCTTATCCCATTTTATTCCCGTAACAGTGTTAACGTAAATTGGAATAGAGTATAGGGATTGGGTCACCCAATGATTTTAATGGTAGGATTGGTTTTATAACCTAGGTCTTGACAGGTTTCCCAAGTCCTACTCCAACACTCTAACCCCTGCTTTATACTGGCTGACGCCACACTTGGGGGGCCCTATATTTATTTATTTTTCAGCCCAGCAGTCCATGTGGTCTGGGCAGCTGCCATCTAAATTGCACATAATGTTTCAGAGCAATGCTGTTTTGTGGGGGCATTGTGGAAAATTAAAAGGCAGGCTAGATCCAGCTTGCTGCAACCATCAAATAAATCCTGGCGAACTTTGCTGATAGACAAGGCGACTCGCCAGAGCACACCTTGCCCCGGGCTGTAGAAAACCTAGGTCTGTTTGGGTACAACGCTATTTGGAAAAATTATCTAGGCAGAAGCATCTGATCCAGGAAATGCTACACATTTGCTCTTTCCTACTCCCACATGCTCCTCTTTTGACTTTATGTGAGAGGAGTCTGGAGGTCTGCACTTGAAAGAGGATCCCCAGGAGAAATTTCTGTTTAGCTTTTGCACCATGTGTAAGTGGCATTGCTGTTATCAGGCAGAAAAAATACTTTCATGGTCAATAATCCTGTACTCCAGTTGGAGCAAATGGTTGAAAACCAAAATATTTTTAAGGGTAGAGAGAGCATGCTCAGACTAATTACTGACTTCCAGTCTACTTATCTGAATGTTACTTAGTCAGGGCGATAGCATTTAACTTAGCATGCAGAATCCTCCAGCATACTGCCTTTATGCTGTGATGTCAATCAGAGATTGGAATGTTTATGCACAGACAATGGAGCCCGGATTTCTTTGCTTACAGATGCTTGGAGGGGTTTTTTGTTTCGTTCTTTTTAAAAAAACAACAACAACATTCACACTCTCCTGGTGCAATTATCTCCCGAGGAGTGAGATGCATGACACTGTTTATAGGATATGTTGTGAAGTTTCAAGTAATAAGTGGGTGTGAAAAGAAAGAAAAAAATCCAGCATTTAAACGATATACGTTTATTGCTGGTGGTCTGTGTCAAATTTCTCCCTAAGGAATTGCATCCCTCCTTTGTGTTTTGAAATGAGTGATGGGACCACCCCCACCCCCTTTTGCCTTCTCTGCTATGCTATGCTTCCATTTAATTAGTTCTGCTGATTTATCCCCTACTAGTTAATGTTGCATGCCTAAATATGAAGTCTCAGGTGTGGGAGGACGGATTGTCTGATGAGTTGTGTTCCATTCTCATTAAGGCTGGTGTCGCCTCTTTTCCAAGCAGACTTTCCCATGGAGGATGCCTCCTTGCACCTCATCTGCCTTCAAGCCCTGCCTGTGTTTTAAAATAAAAATATATGGCCAATTAAGTTTCACGTTCAGTTAGTATTATCACGAGTTTCCATCGCTTGGTGGAGCCTCTGCCAATGGGGCAGAGAATGCTGGAGTGTAAGTGACTAACCTTTTTAGTCACAAGGCCCATCAATCATTTTCTGTTGTGGGTTTAAGTCTGCCACAGCAAGGAGACCCCTCCTGAGGTTGCATTAGGGCTTACAATAGTGGGGCTGCTTGACTGACAGCCATTGAGAAAGGGGTTCTGATAGGCTCAGTGAGCCGAATCTGGAAATGGAGAATTGGGGACAAACGCTTGCTTCAAGTTGTCGTGCATTATAGATGATGTGCTCAGTCCCACTGCTGATTGATGAGGGACAGGGATACGGCCTTTCATGGTGCTGGGTAGGATCATCTGGACTGTCACTTAATACGAGCTCTCTGTTAAGTTGCAAACAGAAACAGAGCAGCGTCAAATAATGTTAGAGATTACGGCCGGCAGCCATGTCTTTATCTCTGCTTCAGAAGTGCAGGTGAGTTGGACTAAAACAGGCCTGCTGTTCTGTGCCTTGGGACGGGACCTCTCTTGAACGGAAAGGAGATGAAAGAAACATAGTAATGTTTATTGAAGGGAAGAAAGCAAGCCGATTAGCTTTGCTGATTTTCTGAAGAAAACCTGGGCCTTTCCAACCATTAGGGCATGTACTCATCGAAACCCCGTATATAAGGAGAGATTGATTTAAGTGACGTCTCTCTTTCAATGCTCCCAGGAAAGGATATCTGCCATGCTTCACAAGAGACATACTGCTGAACAGGGAATGAAGAAGTTATGGATTTGAACACCACTTTTAGAGGGCTTCTTCTAAAGAGGTTCAAAATGCTTTTTTTCTGGATCAGTTGTTTGGTTGTAAGTAATAGAATAATAGATTTGTAGAGTTGGAAGGGACCACAAGCGTCATCTAGTATAACCCAAGTCACTTTGGGTTGCCCTGAGCAAGATAAAGTGGAATAATAATAATAATAGAAGAAAATAATGAGCTGTAAAGAAAACAGAAGCATCTCTGGAAGATGGCTGTGCAGCAAACCATAAAATACAGCTAGCACTAAATCTTGGAGAAGGAAAACCAAGCGCATTGCCATTGAAAAATATCGGTATCATTTTCAAAAAGCAGCATCCAGCTATAAGAACAGTTTTCTGTTCTGTCTTATGTATATTTAATCGAATGCAAGCTGAGCTTTAAACTAGGTTTCTCTCTCTCTCTCTCTCTCTCTCTCTCTCTCTCATTCTTTCCTCTCCCCACCCCCCTTTTTTATCCCTTTCATTATCCAGAGCTTGAAAATTAAGGAACAGAAGCATTTGCACGAGGGTTTAACTGCAGTATTGGACAGATACAATGAATCATTATTGCATTGCATTTATATGGACTGTGCTTGGCACTGAGCTGTTAAGGAGCCACTGTACTACTGTCAAATCCCCAAGGTTCAGAGGACGTGTACAGCAGGAGCGGAAAAATATCAGGCCAAACATTATCCTTGTACTCACAGATGACCAAGACGTGGAGCTGGGTAAGTCTGTTGAAATTTACTGCATAATTTCACTCAGTCCTCTTTGGTTGTTTTTTAAAGATCACTTTCTGCTCTGTAAATGATCCTTAGCATATTTGCCTTTCCTGCACATTATTATACTTACTTGACAGATTTGTAAATCGTGCTCCAAGGGGGGAGGGGAATCAATTTTCTCACTGCATTTTATAATTGATTCCCATTTTGTTGAGAGGTACATTGCAGAATCAATATATGTTAATACTCAGCAACCTCTGATTAAATGAAACACTTTCTGTTATTGCGTGCGGCAAGTCATGTTTGGAAAAGAAGGAAGCTGCCTGTCAACAGCAGCTAATTTTGCTAATAATGGTCCATTTTCCAACAGCATTTAAGCATTTGAAGTACTGTATCATGGAAGCATAGAGGAGAAGCCACTTAAGAAATGAGACAAGAACAGTTAACTGATTTTATCCAATGAGAACAGCCATAGGGAACCCCTGACTCCACCCAAATAGGATTATATCAAGTGCCACCTAGTGAATAAACTATATAATGCACAACATCCATACATAATGTGTATTCAACATTCTATTACTTTTACACTACTAATTTCGTACAATTTGCACACATCTTTATAATAAGCTGGACAGTGATATTACTGAAGTTTATCTTTCATGCATGTTACGTATTATTGCTGCAACAGAAGACCTCTCAGGAATGCAGTTGCATGCTACTTTATTTCTACGGTGTTCTGGAGAATAGGTTGTACTTACTTGGGGCAAACTTTCTCAAGGCAGATCTAAAAAAAATGTGGTATAAACACTGACAATTGGGAAACACTGGCCTGCGAGAGCTCCATTTGGAGAACAGCCTTTACCAAAGGTGTCATAGACTTCGAAGATGCTCAAACTCAGGATGAAAGGGAGAAACGTGCTAAGAGGAAGGCACATTTGGCAAACCCTCACCTTGATCAACTCCTGCCTGGAAACCTCTGTCCCTACTGTGGAAGGATGTGTGGATCCAGAACTGGCCTCCACAGTTGCTTACGGAGTCACTGTTAAAACTGTGTTCATGGAAGACAACCCTACTTGGCTACGAGTGATTGCCAAAGAAGAAGAAGTCCTAGGATCATAGGCACCAGCTTGCGAGGGTGATAAGGTTCTCATAAAGGATGCTATTTTAGCAAGAATTCCCTTGCCCTCCAATAGGTATAGCCAGTACTGGCATAGGGATGTCTACTGTCAGAGGTGCCAGCTTGCGAGAGCGATGGAGAGGATAACATCACTCATGTGATGTCCCAGTGTTGTGAGGAGCTGGGGCCCACCCTACTCCTACAATTTCCTCCAAGGGGAAGAAACAACTCTTAGTTCAAACCAGCAGTCATGGCTTCCTTCTTTCCAAGCAAACCATGAGTGTTGATTTGCTCACAAAGCTAAGCCAACCCTGATGTATGTTCTTTTCCAGCTGGGAAAAGGGAGGAGCAAAGAGGTTATGATTGAGAAGAACTGTATGTATTAATAAGCTGCTTGTTCGCAGTAAGCCATAGCTTATTTTTAACTACGGCTTTCCACAATGCGTGAACCAATTCTGTGTATCTTCCAGGAGACTAAAATCTTGTTTTCATAAAATGAAACTTTAACCTCTGTGAACAAACCTCCTCTTCAACCACAGCTTGCACCCTTGTAGCGGCAAATATCTTTGGTGAAGTAAAACATTTAATTTAGTTGAAAATAGAACTTGGCAAATTTATAGACGAATGATCCACATGGCTGTATGGCTCTTGAAGGTAATGCCACGTGTGTGAACCCACTGCAGGAGTACTAACTGGGTTTGTTCATATCCAATAAGCTATGATACAGCTCTTTTTTGTTTTTTAGGTTCTTTGCAAGTGATGAATAAAACCAGGAAGATAATGGAAAATGGAGGTGCCACTTTTGTCAATGCATTTGTCACGACCCCGATGTGCTGTCCATCTCGTTCCTCGATGTTGACAGGAAAATATGTTCACAACCACAATGTTTATACCAACAATGAAAATTGTTCTTCTCCTTCCTGGCAAGCAACGCATGAACCACGTACCTTTGCAGTGTATCTGAACAACACTGGGTATAGGACTGGTAAGTTTCCACACATACACCCCTTTAAAATCTTTGATTAAAAAAATAACCTTGCTTTTTATTGATGTTCTTTAAAACGCCATCAGGGTTATTGTTGGAAGGCATGTGTCAGAGCAACCTTGCTGAAACAAGAGCTGGGTCTTGTTGCTGGCTAAATGGGAAACCAGAGAGAACCTATGCATAGCAGTTTGAGTTAAAAATAATAGAATCATAGAGTTGCAGGAGACCTCAAGGGTCATCTAGTCCAATCCCCTGCAATGCTGGAATCTCAACTAAAGCACACACAACAGATGGTCATCCACCTCTGCTTAAAAGCCTCCAATGAAGGAGACTCTCCACCACCTTCCAAGTAGTCCATTTCACGGTCGAACAGCTCTTAACCATCAGAAAGTTATTCCTGATGTTAAGTCAGAATCTTCTTTCTTGTAACGTGAATCCCTTGGTTCAGGTCCTACCCTCGAGAGCAGGAGAAAGCAAGCTTGCTCCACCTTGTATGTGACAGCCCTTTCAATATTTGAAGATGGCAGTGCTTGAGAGAGACCTAAACCAGGGATGTGGAACCCGTGGCTCTGCACATATTGTGGAACTACACCTCCCATCATCACTGACTATTGGGCATGCTGACTGTGGCTTATGGGCGTTGAAGTCCAACTACATCTAGAAGGCCACAGGTTCCCCATCCCTGCTATCAGCCTGCCATGGTAGGCAGATAAAGTTTTGTGTTCAGGGGCAGGATCCCTCTGAGGACTGCTGCGTTTATGGATTGCTGGAAGCTTTTAAAAGCATATGGCTGGTCATTGTTGGAAATGAACCACTAGTCTATATCAACCTTTTGGTCTGACCTTTCAAGGTACCTCTTATGTTCTTAAGGCAGTAACAAACAACAGTGGAAAGATGTGAACAGGTCAGGCAGAACAGATTTCTTTGGACGGCAGTGTCTGATTCCCTTTCTGAAATTGACTTGTTTAAGTCTCAGTCGCACTGTAACTACCTTATGTGTTTTTTATCAT
This sequence comes from Podarcis bocagei, assembly GCF_964188305.1. NCBI lineage: Eukaryota > Metazoa > Chordata > Lepidosauria > Squamata > Lacertidae > Podarcis > Podarcis bocagei. The sequence continues at coordinate 58,493,698 of NC_138133.1, forward strand.
GACTAAAATAAATGTCCTAACTTGAAAGTATAAGAAGGGTTCTCCTGTACAGTGGTACCTTGGGTTACATACGCTTCAAGTTACATACACTTCAGGTTACAGACTCCACTAACCCAGAAATAGTACCTCGGGTTAAGAATTTTGCTTCAGGATGAGAACAGAAATCGTTCTGTGGCTGTAGCAGGAGGCCCCATTAGCTAAAATGGTGCTTCAGGTTAAGAACAGTTTCAGGTTAAGAATGGACCTCCGGAACGAATTAAGTACTTAACCTGAGGTACCACTGTACTGACTTTGCCAGTGGAATTTCTGTGAATTGTTGAGCCAGGGGTGGGGATGAAGCTGTCCACATACCACTTCTTCTTCTTCTTCTTCTTCTTCTTCTTCTTCTTCTTCTTCTTCTTCTCCTCCTCCTCCTCCTCCTCCTCCTCCTCCTCCTCCCCCCTCCCCCTCCATGCTTTTCCTACCTGCAACAAGGAGTTTAATACTTTTCCAAGGCAGATCTGAATAACTGTTGACAAACAATGCATGGAGCCTTTTTTATTTTATAACACTTATAATGATAGAAAAACTTCACTTTGTACTGGAGAGCTGTTTCATGCATTATACTGTCTTCATGGCTGTCACTGAGGGGGGGAAATACCATACAGATGCCTTCTATGTGGGAAGCCCTTTGCAAATCGGCTCCAATGGGGCTCAAGCCAATTGTAAACACATTAGCAAAAGTCTTATTTTGGCTGAAAGACATTTTGCTTGTATGGGTTAAACTGGCCTGAGTGTTATGGGATCTTCATATGATGTCCTGTGTGGAAGAACACTTATTAATATAGCAGATTGCTTCCATTATAAAACAAACAAACTACATATTAATATAACAGATTGTTCCCATTGTAATATATGAAGCAGGCCAACTTATGCAGGGGACTACTTACTAGAACACTATTAGATTTTAGTTTGGTTTTGTCCTCACTGCCATAACTTTTGTTGAGAAAATATTTGTATACTTAAAAGCACGGGGGTGGACCTGTGGCTTCCATATTGTGCTGGACTACTTTATTTGTTATTTCATTATTAAGCTGTTCTTCATTTTTTGAAAAAGTCACAGAGCTGTTTATTGAAAGAGCAATACTATTAAAATCTCAGGAACGAGGTTATCAGCTCCAAACAGCTGTGACATAATACAGCTAATCATCTGTCCAATAAATTAGAAGTTTCAAGGGACTGTGTAAAACAGCATCAAAGGCCCATAACTGGCAAAACTGCATGCTCCATGCATCCTCCATGCAGAGTACTACAGTGGTGCCTCCCAAGACGAAATTAATTCGTTCTGTGAGTTTTTTCGTCTTGCAAATTTTTCGTCTTGCGAAGCACGGTCAAGTCGCAACTGCACCTCTTCAAGCGGTTTTAAGAAAAAGGAAACAAACTTGCAAGACGTTTTCATCTTGCAAAGCAAGCCCATAGGGAAATTCGTCTTGTGAAGCAACTCAAAAAACGAAAAACTCTTTCGGCTTGCGAGTTTTTCGTCTTCCGAGGCATTCGTCTTGCGAGGTACCACTGTATTACAGTAATCAAGATGTAAAATTTCTAGGGCATAGAACACTGTAGTCAGGCTATCTTGGTCCAGGAATGGCCATAGCTTACCAGAAAGTCGTAGCTGGACATAGGTGTTCCTATCAGCCCCAGCCAACCACCATAGCCAATGGCACTGCCAGCATCTAGAGGGTAGCCACTGGCTACCTCTCAACCAGGCATACAGCTGTATATACACAGATGACCATGGATAATTGCTTTTACTTAACTGAAACACTAAAATAGCTTGTATTGACCAAAGGTGTAGTAGTCTACTCAAGCATCATATAGTACTTAAAAGAGTTCAAAATGCTTAGCAAACCCAACCATGGAAGGGTTGCAGGTGGGCAACTGAGATAGAGTGACTTGCCTAAGGCAGCTACTGAATTCATGGCAGAAGAGAGAGTCAAACCAGAGACTTGCAGCTCAGTCTCTTAGCCGATATACTACAAGCACTAACTCCTCTGCACTGCCCAGTCCTCCTGCATCTCTTTCTCTATTATACTCTTTCCCTCCCAACTTACGTTATTCAACTTAACATACACTCAACAGCTGCATTCAGTTTCTATGCTATATAAACTCCACTTGGCATAAATAGTCTCTCAAGTACTGAATGCCTCTTCCTTGAAGGACGTTGGCGTTTGTTCTGTTCTGTTGGTATGCTCTGTTTTCTCCGTTACCTGGTTGCTGGGAATCACAAGAGGGGAGAGCACTGCTGTGAACATGGGAACATAAGAAGAACTGTGCTGGATCAGGCTAACGGCTCACCTAGTCCACCCTCCTGTTCTCCCGGTGGCCAACCGGATCCTGTGGGAAACCCACAACAGGACCCCATGGACATGTTTTGATCCAGAGCCCATTGTGTTCTCTGGTTTTACGTCAAGAACTGCATTGAAATTAGTCGGGCAGTTCCTGGGGAGAGGAATCCCCCTGTGTCACCCCCCTGCAAATAGCTGGAGCAAGCCAAACTTGGGGAGTTTGGGGGGCATAGTGTGGCTTCTACAAGTCACTTTTAAAAAGAAACACACAAGCACTTGTTTCAAAGGAGTATGCCTGTGATTGAAGCAATTATGAGAACTGCGGGCCGGTGTTTACGAGTGTTGCAATTAAAGGGTCTCCTGGGGAATCAGACACATTATCATAGACGGCTTGTGTGTGCAGACACTGGAATGACATTGGAAAGTCAGCTTTCGTTTGAAACATACTACGTGGAAAAGCAACCACGACTCGGCTAAAACAAACAAAAAATGTCTAAAAACTCTAGGATTGTAGCCAACTGAGTTCCACTCAGAGTAGACCCTGCCTCCACCTAGTTCCAGAAACAGAAATTGCCCAAACTTGCAGTTCAGTCTTTCAGCATTGGTGCTGGGACAGAGTCATCCACCACATATCATGACGTCAGGCTAGATTAGGGAGCACAGTGCAGGCTGCAAGGAACACTGCTCTATCCTCAAACACCTCACCACCAGTTATCACCACTCGGCCCCTGTCACCTGATGTGCCTTCCTAATGATAGGGACAGCCCTGCTAAACGTAGGATATTACTGAGCTATGCCATTTTATTTTATGCTTTCCTTTGAGACTCCTCAATCAGCTGCTTAGGAAAACGTAAGCAAACAAGTTTAAGGAAGCACAGTGTAATTCTTCCTTGACCAATTCCTCATTTGTCACCAAATGCTTCTTAGTTGTCTGGGTATCAAGTATAATAATTGTTCACCTTGAGAAGGATTGCTGTTTACACAAGCTCAATTAGGCATAGTCAAAGAGACTGCCATTATTCTGAGCTGGCAAAGTATGTTACATGTGCTTAAACAATGGCACTGTGTCCTGGGAACAGTTAGCAAAACTGCCAGTATTGCAGATAAAATCTGTCTCATTAAAATGCAAAAATCTACATTTATCTTTGCTATTATCCCTGTGGGCACCATTAGATACAATAATGAAAAGATGTTCCCTGAAATGGTATTACTTTTTAATGAGACATTTTATTCACTCAGCTGTACTTCGTATTTTATTAATTATACAAACAGAAATGGCTTCCTAATTCTCATTGCCTCTGTTTCTAAATATGTATGTTGCCTGTGGCTATCAATGAATAGATTTCAGACATGAGCAAGGAAAAAAGCTTCACAGTTGCAACCGGTTGGAGCATGTAGATAGGGTTTTGTTTGTTTTAATGAGCCAAGTGTAAAAGAAGAAAAAACAACAACAGAGAATACTACAATTGTGGAAAATTTCAAAGTCCAATGCAGGATGCTATTTAGGCCTATTGCTCACAAGGCACTCGTACACTGTCCTGTGCATTATTACCTGTTTTTAAGCTATCTAGTGGGAAAGTGACTTTCTTTTTCATTTAAGTAAAAGGATGGCTGTCTTTACATCATCATTTATTTGGTGTACAGCATTTATTTATTTACAGATCACCCTCTTATGGATGGATCAGTTCCACACTGCCCCAGCCTGGCTGCCACTTTCTCCCACTCCAGCCATGTTTCAATATGTGGCACCAATGCCTGTGCTGGGAGGGTGGCTGCATAGCTTCCACAGTGCTTGCCCCTCAGCTGCATGGCCTCCACAGAGCTGGCCACTTTTGCAGTATAGTAGGAAAAAGAGATTCTTATTGTACTGGATATGATGAGAATAAAGAAAGAAATCAAAGTGCAGTACAAAAGGGCTAGAGAAATAATCAGGAATTTAAAGAACAGAGGTGTTTTGTCCTTACAATTAAGTACTTGGCATTTTGTTTTAATTCAAAAAATTATTTATATTGGTAACCCCATCACATCATGATGACGATTTTGTTTTGATGCTAGGGTCAGTTTTTCTCCACTTGTCTTGACAGGAAGTCCTGATTTCAGTCCACAACAAATCCAGCCTCTCCTGAAGGGAGCATGTATTACTTATTTTTGTCCAATCAGGGCGGTGAACATGGTCCACTCCTTTATCTTCAGCTATAAGGTAGATTTTTGTAGGGATGGAGGAGAGGACTATAAATGACTGCTAGCTTTGAAGGCTATGCACTATTTCCACAATTGGAGACAGCAATGCTTCTGATGGAAACCATGGGAGGAGTGAATGCTCTTGCACTCATGTTTGGCCCATTGGTTTCCCACAGACATCTGGTTGGCCAGTGTGAGAACAGGACGCTGTACTAGATGGGCCATTGGCCTGATCTAGCAGGCTGTTCTTACAGTTTTGAACCTGGATTTCTCCAGGCTAATCTGGTATCTGCTATTTGGAAGGAAAATGTCCCCATGTTTGCTTAGCTCTAGAAGAATATGGTTCATTGAATTAACACCAGATTAATAGCTGTTTGAAAAGACGAGGTGGTTTTATTTCATTTCCCTCCATATGGTAATTAAAGCTACAGCCACTTAGGCAAATCAGGAAGTGGATGAAATCGGAGAATCACTGTGTCTGCGCATGGAAAGTCATTTAGAAGAGCAGCGCTATGAGGAATTCCTGTCTCAATACTCTGGTAGTAGCCGAACTCTCTTTCTGCTCTTAAACACTTCTGAGCTGGGAAACCTGTAGCAGTAACTTTGGAAAGTTCCAGTTAGCTCTATAAAAGTGCCCTTAATAGGTCTGGACCATGTTACCTAAATATTAAGTTTTGAGGCCACCTGCTCACCTACCTGTCTGATAATGAATTATGTTAATAGGGAATTATATCGGGAGTGGAGAAGCTTTTTCATCCGGAAGGGCAATCTACCGAAGGCCACATGCCTGTGGTGGGCGGAGCTAGATGCAAAAGTGGGCGGAGCAATGAACATTATTTTTACCTTTGTACAGTGGGCTAGTTTCTACGTAGACTCATGTAATCATCTCTGTCCTCCATCTAGGCAAACAAGAAGCATTGTCAGAATTCAATGATATATTCCAGGCAGGCAACACAAGGAAGGTACAATGTAGGGCTACTAAGGATTGAGGCCTAAAGAGAGGGGATTGTTTTGGGTGCCAGGTAGAGATGCAGTGTGGTGTAATGGTTAGAGTGTTGGACTAGGACCTGGGAGGTGTGGGTTCAAATCCCCACTCCACCATCAAGCTCACTGGGTGACCTTGGGCAAGGCACCATCCCTTAGCCCAGGGGTGCCCAAACTTTTTTCAAAGAGGGCCAGATTTGATGAAGTGAATGTGTGTGAGGATGAAATGGGGAGGAAGAGAACCATGTGTACCACCTTGAGATTCTTGGAAGATAAAGGTGGTATAAAAATGTAATAAAGAAATATAAAATAAATAGAGAGGCCTGAAGGGTCCCGTTTGGTCCCTGGGCCTGAGGTTTCCCATCACTTACTTAAATTAACAAAGGTGTAGTTAAAGATATAATACTTCAAACATATGGTATATATCTGTTCATCCATGAATTTTGGGTGTGACCCAGACCAAGGATCTATGCCCAGGAGTGCGACCAAACCTACATTTCCTCTTTCTCTTTTCACAGCTTTTTTCGGGAAATACCTCAATGAATACAATGGCAGCTACATCCCTCCTGGCTGGCGAGAGTGGGTTGGATTAATCAAGAACTCTCGTTTCTATAACTATACTATTTGTCGCAATGGCCTCAAAGAGAAGCACGGGTTTGATTATGCAAAGGTATTGCACAGACATGTTTCCATAGTATTAGGTGTTATCTATAAAACTCCCCTTTTTTTCATCATGCTAGAAGAATTAATGTTATGTTCAAGATCTCTCGATTTCTGCCCACCCATGGCCTTAAATCTTGTGTTCTGATCTGTAGGGTTAGAACTCCTTTGAAATGTAACTGCGTTCACAGAACGGAAAAGCCCATTCAGTGCTGCTGTGAATTTGTAATGGATCCTACCCCCCTCAACTTAAATGTGATTTAATTAGGATTTGTGTTCTCTGATACTCTTCACGGTTTTTTCCTATAGAAAAGAAGTACATGCGTTATTAAATACTTTAAGAATATTATTGCATTTTTAAAACACCCTTGAACTCAAAAAGCTGGTTGAGCTTCAGGTGCGAGAAGATGTTAGCTGGAAATTGGGGTAGAATACCTTCAGTGAATTTCCCCATTAAATACTGTATAGCCACTCCTCAACCATATTTTGAACTTATAGGAGTTTGAGGAGTTATTTGGGGAGTTCTGTGGGGTCAGTTAATTTGTAGGTTCTTTGCGATGGGGTGAAACTGATCACAGCTGTTCGGGTTGCCCCAACAGTGTTGTGCAAAATGCACTCGGCCTCCTTTCAGTGTTTGCTTTTGCAGCTGTTCAGGAATTTGTATCCACATTGTTTGATTGATTAGTCGTGCCTGGAAGTGTTTGAAGCTGCACACATTGTCTTGGAACTCTTCTCTGGAGTTCACACCCATTCGTTGGGCCAAAAATGGAATGCTTAGAGTTGGCAGGTGGCTTAATTATTGAGTTTTCATCTTTACATTTTTTGTTCCTTCCTCTTTCTTGCAGATTTTCACTTTACTACCTTGGCTCTCCATTAAGCTAGGGGTGGTGTTGTTGGTTGGGGGTTGGCAAGGGGCTACTTTGACAATAGCAGCTGCACTGCTGCTCTAAACTATGCAATTTAAAAAGAAGACTCACTGATGGTTAGATGTGTTCGTGCACATTTTAAAAGTTATTTAAAATATTTTATAAGTTGCTCTTCATCTGATTCTGATTCCAGGGCAGCACGCAAACACTGTGTGTGTGTGTGTGTGTGTGTGTGTGTGTGTGTGTGTAAGTGAGTAAACAAATAAGCAATTAAAACCATTATGTATGAGATGGCTTAGACAATGTTAAATGGCAGTATGAATTAAAATGTTTTAACCTTGCACCAAAATGATTGCAGTGTGGGTGCCAGGCGAGTCTCTCTAAAGGGGCATTCTAAAGTCAAGATGTCAATACTGAAAGAGCCATCTCCTGTGGCCAAATAATGCTCTCCTGCCCGAGAAGGCAATTGGAGGAGAACTTCAATTGGAGGAGAACTCCTAAGAAATGAACGGGATGATTCTTATTGTAACAAGAACACAGATAGCATGACTTGTGAGTCTGAGCTATGATCTAGGTCAGGTTTCCTCAAACTTGGCCCTCCAGATGTTTTTGGCCTACAACTCCCATGATCCCTAGCTAGATAGTGGTCAGGGATGATGGGAATTGTAGTCCCAAAACTTCTGGAGGGTCAAGGTTGAAGAAGCCTGATCTAGGTGGATATTCCTGGTTCAGATCTCACTTCTTTCGTAAACTCATCATGTTGCCATAGCGTGGTTTGCCATTTTCAGTGACAGCTTTCAGCCAGTGGTTGCATTTGGGCAGTTCCACAAAATCACTGTTTATTGTGTTGAGAGCAATATTCTGCAAGCCTTGGTCTCATGCACTTCCCCAATTCCTTTCTGTGGTGCAGTTGTCAATAATAATAATAATAATAATAATAATAATAATAATAATAATAATAATAATACACCACCCATCTGACCGGGTTTCTGGCTGGAAAGAGGCATTTTCTCTTTCCCATTAAACACAGCTTGTTATGCAGATCAGCAGACTTGTTTACTGTTAGCTATGGGTTGTGTCCAATGCTAGTCCAACTCAGAGTAAGTCCATTGAAATGAAGTGAATCTTAAGTTAGTCACGTTCATTTACTTCAGTGAGTCTACTCTGACTATGGCTAGCATTTGTTTAAACAGCTGTGCCTAACAATCACTGTATGTCAGTTTGGACAAACTAAGCTCTGGTAAATGGGAAACTCCTTGCAGCTGCACCAAAGGAAGGGGGAGTCTATGAGTCACTGTGACTTGTTCTTGTCACACTAAACTATGGCTACATCTCAACTAGGCCATTTTGAAAAGGGCAAGTAATAACCTTAAAAAAAAATTGTATATAAAATAGACAAAGTGTATTCCGTTTGTGCATTATTGCAGTACTGAATCATTGTATTGTGGTTGGGTCAGAAAGACCTGTGTTCAGTTCCTTCCTCATCTCTGAATTTACTGTCTTAATCCACCCTTTCCTCTGTTCTTGCTTTGCCTTGACACCTTTTGCCTCCGTTCTCCCTTGCTATCCTGTTTGTTAATCCTTCCCAGAACACAGCTGTTCATCTGGGCACAGACTTGACTTTGGAACGGAATTGTAATTCTGGTCTTTGGGAATTGTGTCTGCTTCTTTAGCCCAGCTTTTGAAACTGGAGCCTGAGAGAAATCGCGTTTGTTTCATAGCTCACCCTAGCAGAATGAAGCACTGTGATATGGTCTGGTATAAGCGATGCACTTGGCAATTCTTGTTTTTGTGTTGAATGTTTGTTTCAGGACTATTTTACAGATTTGATCACTAATGACAGCATTAATTATTTCAAAACGTCTAAGAGGATGTATCCCCATAGACCTATAATGATGGTGATCAGTCACGCGGCTCCCCATGGTCCGGAAGACTCTGCGCCACAGTTCTCTGAGCTCTATCCAAATGCTTCCCAGCACATGTAAGTTAAACATTGCACCATGACTATGCTGATGATTTGACTGCTGCTTAAATGCCCCTGCATAAAACATGACATTGCTGTTTAGACTGAATGAGGGGGGCTTTTTCTTAATTGTGTATCTTGCCGCTAGGTGTCAGGATGACAGCTCATGATTTTCTTTGCAGAGGTTGTGTCTGTTGGAGGTTTCTGCCTCTTTGGTGACTATAGGAGAACCTCGGAGGCGTCTGTGTAGGGTGATATGTACCAAATGTTTCGCTATTTTGCAGGTCCTCTTCCTATTTTTCTGCCCTGGTCCGTCAGATAGATGAGCTGTAGATAGGCTGCTAACTTACACACACTTCTGGAGTAAGCACCATTGCACTCTATTATAATTTATAATCTAAGAATATGAGTACAGTAGTACCTTGGTTCCCGAATGGCTTAGTTGTCAAACAAACTGGCTCCTGAATGCCTCAAACTCAGAAATAAGTGTTCCGGTTTGCGAATGTTTTCCAGAAGCCAAATATCCGACGTGGCTTCCACAGCTTCCGATTAAGTACAGGAAGCTCCTGCAGCCAATCGGAAGCTGCGCCTTGGTTTTCGAATGGTTTCAGGAGTTGAACGAACTTCAGGAATGAATTAAGTTCAAGAACCAAGGCACCACTGTATAGGATTATAGATGTTTAAATGAATGGTGGGTGCCTTTTGTCTCTAGGTTAAATGCACATGCAGATCCACAGTATATATTTAAAGCATACTTAAAACTCATGGTTTCCCGGGAACTGTAGTTTGTTAAGGGTGCTGGGGCTATGGTTCCCAGGATTCTGTGGAGGAAGTCATGTGCTTTATCAGCGTGCATTGGATATGCTTCAAATGGATAGTGTGAGTCTGTCTCCAAGGCACCATGCAATTGTACAGACAGCCATTTCACATGCTGCAGCTCCTGGGATTCTGCATGTTTGTGCATTGCTTTACAGCTCAGAAGACAGTGGCCGATACGTTATCATCTGGCTGGAAACTAGTGTCCAGGTTCCTTTCCCAGCCTGATAGAAGTTTCTGTGACCTTGGTGTAGCGACAGCTCACAGGTGCAGAGCAGGAAGCCTCCCCCTTCCCTGTGCATCTGATTATTATTGTATGTTCTTTCTTAGGGACATAGGATGCTGCCTTTATACCAGGGCTGCTTATTTGTCCATCTAGGCCAGGGCTGTCTAATCTGACTAGCAGAAGCTGCTATCCAGGGTCTCAGGGAAACGTCTCCCACCAACCGCTACCCGAGCCTTTTAACTGCACATGCCAGGGATTGAAGAACATAGGACTTCTGCATGTGCGTAAGGGGGTGGTATCAGAGGCTTTTAAGCTTCCTGTATGATGATCAACAGAAGTTACCCTTTGGCATTTAATCCTACTGTACATTTTAATGTGTGAACACTGATTTTAGCAAGAATGAGAAAGCATTTGCTGCTGGGCACCATCCGATCTGCCGTTAACATTCAATAGTGGTACCACCTGAGGTGGAAGAATGGATTGTACAGTTTTAGGTTGTAGCTGTGAATCGCTTTTTAAAATGCTAATTACGTTTTGAAATCTCCCTGCCCGTGGAAACTGGCACAACAAGAGAGCGGGTTGATCATTTCTCTTTGATGTTATAGGGGTTTTTCCACTTTGTAGGAAGCTCCTTTAAAAAAAAAAAAAAAAAAGATTTCAGAATTGCACACTCATATAGTTCACTTTATTGCTTCAGAATTCTGCGCCCTCATCTTACTGAATGCGTAGGTTTATCCTGGAGGTGAATGCAAACCAGAGTTTAACCTGTGGTTAGAAACAAGTTTCCTACAGTGACCTGAAGCAAGACACTGTGAGCAAGACACTGTAGCCACCTTGAGTGCTGCAAAAGGAAAGAGAGAGGAATTTGAGCAGGAGAAAGCAGGATAACACAGAGGGACACTTCTGATCATAGGCTTAGGAGAGTTACAAATACTTGGTCTCCACTGAGCCTTATGTTTTAAGGAGGTTTGTGTCTGGCAGCTCTGGAAACTTGTTTTGTCCTGAATGTTGAGACAAATTAGACTTTGTTTTTTTCAAGCAAAGCAACTTGTGCTTAAATTCTGTGATGTTGGGACATTATGGGAATGTCAAAACGGTGAGGGATTAGGAGGCTCCCACCACAGAGCAGGGCCATGGTGCTGCCTGAGGGCATGCCAGTATTGCAAGTCATAGCAAACATAAATTATTTCTCTTGGAAACAATACATACCTGCCAGGTATCAACATAGCAGTATAAACAACAACAACACTTTTTGTGTCTCTTCTTCAAGAAGTGACTGTCATTTTCTCCTTTAAATATCTCACTGAAGGTGCTTGATTTGCTCTTTCTCATATCTAGGTGTGCGGATTGAATGTAAAATTTAGCTCCTCAAGTGACACTGGTCTCCTTTTTTGAGGGTGGGTAGGGAGATTTTAAAAAATTGTATGCATTCTCCATGTTAGGAAGTTGCCGCGTTAGGAATGTTATGTATGAGAAATATTTAGTTTTATGTGTATTTAGACTAAAAAAAAAAAGCTTCACAAAGATTTTATCAGTGTGTATAACGTGCAGATACATCTAGTTATGTGAGGTGCAGGTGATTTTTCAAAGGCAACCAAGTGAAAACATGCAGCATACATTAAACTGTAAGAACAAGGCAAAGCAATAGGAAAAACCACCAAAGAATTGTTATTCAGTGTAATGTATGTTCTGGCTGTAATCCTAAGTGAAGTTTTTGTTGGCACAGCTCTGATTAAGTCAGTGAGGCTCTGCCAGAACAAGTGGATTTCAGCATAGAATCCCATTCTTAAATTGTCTGCAGAAGGCAAGATCAAGGCCTACAGTCTATTTTGAGAATTGCCATTGGCTAGGGAAATATACCCTGAAATTGTTTGAAAAGGGATGTGTGGGTGTGTAATGGTGTCATAAGTGCCTAAACCAAGTGCGTGAGTCTAATAAGGAATGTGACTGTTATTGCTTTTTCTTCCCTTGGGGATCTCCCTTAGATCCACGATACAGCAGGTACTTGCTAATTATTCTGTTTCCCTCTTAAACGAAACATGTATTTGTGTTGAGAGAGGCCTCTGCATAAGTGTCTCTGGAGAATCACTGCCGATTCCGGTGTGCTGTATTGGTTAAGCTATTTGGTCTGAAGCAGATTCTTACATCTAGTTTAACATTATTTGACAGGGCTTAATCACGGAGAGAAACTTATTGTGTCTTTTGCCTCTCGTGGAATATTTAAACGTGTGCTTGCTGTAATGGAAACCTCTTGGACTAATCACTTTCAGTTTTGGTCCCTTGATGTTTCTGGAAACGCTGTGAAATCATACCGTTGGCTGTATTTCTGATCCTAAGAGACTATTCTGAGGGTGTTTTCACTCATGACACTAGGCTAGGAGTGCTTCTTAATCTAGAATGAATCATTTCTCAAAGCTGCTAATAGAAAGTGGAATGTGATCTTTGGACAATCAAGTGTACATTTTAGCCCTCGTAGGTTGTTTATGGGAAATGCATCCCAGTTTAGAATCACTTCATTTAGACTTCAGTCCTATACTACCAACTGATCTCAGTGGAACTGCCTTCTAAATAGAAATGCACAGTACAGATAACTTACAAACCAGCTTCAGACCTTCCTGGTGGTGCTAATGATTTTTAGCTTGATGCTGGGTATGATCCTATGCATGAGTCCCAGGTCAATGAAATCCTGATTAGGTCAATTTGGTCTCTAGAGGGGTGTGTTGAAATCCATTACTAGCTCCAGATGCCCCATTAAGCTTTGTGGGTGTCTGAGCTACAGTGTCTCCCTCAACCTCCCCATGCTACATGGCAAACTGCTTTTGAAATCTGGGATGCAACAGTGTTGTGTGGGTTTGCTCTTTGGTGAAAAATAAGGACAACATCCTGCTGAGCTCATGATGCAGAACTTCCGTTCTTTTTCTTTTCAATGTCTCTAAAGTATTTCGCTGGATTATAAACATAGAAGGCTTAATGAAGGGAGCAGATGTGTTTATTAAAGGTTGGGAAAGCAATTATAAGAGTAATGTCGTAGTCAAGAATTTGGCTTGCTTTCTGCATGTGCAAACACTTCTTTTTGGATCACAGATAGAGCCTGGACCCTGGGTAGCAGCTCCTTCACAGAGAGTACAATCGCATCCAGCTTAGGCAGTTGCACTGGTGGAGGAAGAGGAGTGCGGGAGGAGCGCACTGCCCCCGGCAATGCAATCCCGGCAGGGTGCCATCACAGCTGCCCCCTGCCTGCATGCTCCACCCCCAGGATGCGTGCCCCGCCCCTGTGGGCGGTGCGCCCCACTCCCAGGGTGCACACCAGCCCCGCTCCCGCCTGCTCTCCGCCCCCGGTTCTGGAGCATGAAGCTCCGCCACTGGGCAGTTGATCTATCTCCCACCACAAGAACCACCCACCCCTAAGGCCTCTGTCTTTCTAAGATTCAAGATCATTTCGATCTAGGGCCTCTCCTGCCTCAGATTTAATGTAGAAATGAATAAATAAATATGTTGTAGGAGCAAAGCAGGTAAAGATGCTACAGAGAACTGACGAAATCTGTCTATGTAAAGGAAATGGTGGTGGTGTACAAGCAAAACCTTTCTGTTCAAAAAGACTGTGTCATGTTGGAATGTAAGCACATTCAATGCTATTCAGCATTGAACTATATTTTTTTTCTGCAGAAGAAAAAACCAGGAGCAATAGTCGCATAGATGTGAGGAGCACAATTACGTATGTTGTAGGATATGACACCATCTTCTAATCATGTTAAAAGAAAATGAAAATTTGTGCGATCTGGGTATTCTTTCCCAGACACCTGCTTATTGTGATGAAGGGCTTCAGAAAACATCTCAGAGTTAATGCATAGAATACTGGAGTTGTAACTGGGTCAGATCCCAGATCTGCAGTGTATACAGCTGGATTTGCTTAGTTGCTATTGCTTAATCTTACCTCTTGATTTATGAAAATGTATTTTCTTTTATCACATTTTTTTCAAAGATCCTGTTATGCTAAGCATGCAAATCATATCAAATCAGACATTTTACGGGCAAAGCGTGCAGGTATTAACAAGAGAAATGAACTTTTGGAAGCTTCTAAACTATCATCTCTCTCTTTCTCTCTCTCTCTTTTTTAAGAACTCCCAGTTACAACTATGCACCAAATATGGATAAGCATTGGATCATGCAATATACAGGTCCCATGCTTCCTATCCACATGGAATTCACAAATACCTTGCAGCGCAAACGACTTCAAACTTTGCTGTCAGTTGATGACTCCATGGAAAGGGTGAGCAAAATGAAAATCTTGAAAACAATTTTTTAGCCTTCCACTCTCTTTAATCCTACTGCTGTCATGAGCCCCTTAGTAATATTGTGTTCATGGAAGGCTATCTTACTTGGCTATGAGTGATCGCCAAAGGAGAAAGAAGAAGAAGAAGTTAGCAGAATAATGAATCCCTGTCCCAGAATACAGTATTTCCCTCATTGGTGTTAACCCCAAAGAGGCACTCCCCCCTCTTTCTTTCCCCATTTCATACTTCTCTGTTGAAAGGGGGAGGAACAAAGGGGGTGAGGGAGAGATAGGTCTTTCCTATCATAAAGGAGATGTCTGCCCAGAATTCTGCAGCTCTTTGTACAAGGGGAAATGGCATAGAATGATGTGGTATTATTTATAACACTAACAAGCAATTCTGAAGAAGCAACCATATCCAGGAAATCTTTCAGCAGTTTGGCAGAGTTAGGCTGCGTTTTAATTTGTGTTCTGTAGGTTATTTTCTTAACTTGACTATGACCTTTTCTCAAAAGGAGATTTACTCCTCTGGAATGGTGAGAAGGCGGCTTTGGATACAGATATTACTTGCCTTAGAGTTCCTTGGACAAATATCTGAATTGCATATCTATAATCATGCACGACTGCCATAAGAAGTCCTTTTCTATTGTTAAATGTGGCAAAAAGTAATTACATTTCTGATAGGAAAAGACTGAATTGGATTTAGCAAATGGAGAGAATATATAGATATATACAATGTGGTTGAGCTCATTCGTTTGGATCCAGAGGAGCTATATCTATTGGCAGAAGCATCCACAAATCCAACCCACTGGCTTGAATCTTCTGGAGCGATTCATTCTGCAGGCAACATTTCTGTGAAACGCTCACTATAATGTTGTTCTCTCTTTTTGATACAGCACATGGTAGGCAGGTAGAAGGTTCCCTGGCATCTTCGTGGATAGGAAATCTCTAATGGAAGGTCTGGGAAAGATCTTCACTTGAGGCCTTGATGAGCTACCTCTCATCTAGAGTAGAGGATACTGGGTGTTCTTAGAAGGAATAATGGTCTAAGACATATCCATGTGGCTCCATAACCACACGAGAGGAAGACTTTTCAGTAGCAGATGATTTACAACTACCTTTGTCCATCCTCTGCTATTGAGACAGATACGGTTACAACCAACAGTGGTCACTCACTGTACAGGATATTTGCAGTGGACATATATTGTGTGAAACCCACAAGCTATCTCAAAAACCCTAATAAACTACAATATGAAAAGTTGCTGCCTTGGTGGTTTTGGTTCAACACCGAAATGCAACCATATAAGATCGTTTGCATATATTTGCTTGTATATGCCTGCTGTGTGTGTGATAGATTTGACTTAGCATTTTTTCCATATTTACTTTTCTATTTATTCTGTTTCAGTTATATCACATGCTAGTGGAGACTGGAGAACTGGAGAATACCTACATTATTTACACTGCTGACCATGGTTACCATATTGGGCAGTTTGGACTGGTCAAAGGGAAGTCAATGCCATATGACTTTGACATCCGCGTCCCTTTCTTTATTCGTGGTCCAAGTGTAGAGCCGGGATCAGTGTACGTTCTCCTATGTCTGCAGCACAGCTGTTGTACCTAATGTAAAATATTTGTAAGCACATTTGATTGTCCTTCTTAAGTGGCTAGTTTTTATTTCAACAAGATTATTGCAAAGCATTGGCTATGAAGATCAAACCTACCCCCTCCCCTTTACACATATATATAGAGAGAGAGAGAAAGGAAAAAAGCACTTGCTAAAGGTATAATGAAGCTCCTTCATTGTTTTATTATAGCCCTGTGCAGTTCTTCTTTTGTGACTTGCTGCTAAAGAGTTATTAGGTCATGTGAAGATATATTGTACTCATGGTGGCATAGCAGGCTACATAAATATAGATTTTGTGATGAGTCTACTGGCAAGACAAGAATGTCTGCTTCATATCACTGCTTAACCTAGACTCATATTTTAAAAATGTCTTGATACAGTATTAGCATGTTCCTGCTAATTGCACAGTTCTGGAAGGGGAACTTTTAGATTTCACTCCTATTATATACAGTTTGACATCAAAGTACTACACTGGAAGTAATTGCCGTTCAAATTCTACAAGGATGTGAAAGGTTGCTTCCAACGTGCCTAATATAACTCTGACCTTTTCTTGTAATTTTGCAGAATATCTCAGTTAGTACTGAATATTGACCTTGCTCCAACAGTTTTGGATATTGCAGGACTTGACACACCTCCCGATATGGATGGCAAATCTATTCTAAAACTTCTGGACCTTGAAAAAGCAGGAAACAGGTGAGTTAAAGCTCCTTCTTGAAGGCTGTCTGGTAGCAAATGCCTGAGTAAATCAATAAGCAGATAGAAAACGAATTGTGGTAAAACTAGTGGAGTTGGCCCCTGCTTTCCCAGCTTAAACATATTTTAAAGAACACATTTCTAAAACTGTGGGAACATGTGGGCAGCTAGTTGGTTTGGAGGGAAAATAAATAGTTCACCTTTAATTGCCTAGACAAACATAGTCATAGAGGCCAACAGTAAATATTATTATTTTGATTTCAGGTTTCGAACAAACAAGAAAACCAAAGTTTGGCGTGATACATTCCTAGTGGAAAGAGGGTAATTATTGGGGCTGAGAGAGTTCTGGGAAAATCTTCCTGGTGGGCAACTGCACTTTTTTTTAATGGGCAGCGAAGCAATAAATGTTGCGTGTAAATGCACAGATCTGGCTTCCTTCTTTCTGGTAGCTTGGCCCATTTGTTTGCTGCCATTGACACTGCAGTCTGTGAAGCTCATTCCTTACCTCAAAGCAGCTTCATCCAGCAATTTTCCAGATCCCATTGTTTTTCTTTCCTTCAGCTTGTCTGTTAATTGCTGCTCTTAGCTGTTTGTCCAATGCCAAGAGGTCTTTGCAAGATCCATAGTCCTGCAGCAACAGCCTCTGACTCATGGTTCATGTGTCGGACGTTGAGACTTGGCATTTTTGATGCCTGAGGTCAACCCTGAAATAATATGCAACCATAATAAAGACAGTTGTGTGTGTGAGCACATCCAGAGAACCTCCCTCTCACTGATGAGTTGCCTTAAGCAGCCTGCTCTTCTTGGGAATAGGGAGAGGAGCATCTGCAGTGTGCGTGCGTGCGCGTGCATTGTTCCTTTTTGGACATTAATATGTACATGGGAGCAATAAGCTGCTGCCCCTGACCTATGCACGTTTATTAGAATGCATGAAGGAGCCTTCATAACTCTGGTCAGGCACCCGCCCCTTAGTTGTGTCATGGCCAGAGTGTGGTTCTGCTTCCTGAACTCTTTGTATCCCCTTCACTCTCCCATTCCCACAGTGAGTGTGGGGTTGGGGAGGAGTCTGAAGAAGGGAGTTTCAACTGTGCAAGTACAGTGAAACCTCTGGTTGCGAACAGGATCCGTTCCAGAGCCCCGTTTGCAACTTGTGCCGAACGCAACCTGCGTCTGCGCATGTGCACGGGTCGCAACTCGCTGCTTCTGCGCATTCGCATGATGTCATTTTGAGCGTCCGCACATGCGTGAGCAGCGAAACCTGGAAGTAACCCGTTCTTTAACCCGAGGTATGGCTGTATCTCCCATCTCCTGTGATGCAGGAAAAGGGCTTGTGTGCATGGCAGTCTGGGTAGGGACTCTGCTCAGGTGTTCTAATGTGCATGCATCATTTCAGGGGTGACATCTTCAGTGCTGCCCTCCCTACTTATATTCTTTTGGGGGTGTTGTATCTGGAAAGGGCTTGCCCGGGGCTTCCACACATCTTCTTAACAGTAGAAGGTCTTATGAAAGGGGATAACTTTGGCTGAAACAGAGAAATCCCCAAAGATACAGATGAAAGCCATTTCCAGGTTTTTACCCTGGGCCTGATGAACAGCGTTCATCTCAAGGCACATTGCTCACATAGTTCTCAAAGGTTATCAGACTACCATTCTCATCATCCCTGAACATTTCCCATGCTGGGTGGGGCTGGTGGGAGTTGCAGTACAACAATATCTGGGAAGGTACCACATTGGCTTTTTCTTGTCTTTTTGTTATTTGCTACTGCTACAGGGAAAGCTTGCCTTATTTATTTCACGACTTTTTCTATATTGCTTGATTGTCAGGATACCTGTAAGCAATTTATTCATGTGTGCTACTTATAAATGCCTTAGAGTGCTGCTTCTTTTCTTTTTTTATATAAAAAAGTAAATTTCTGCGCAAGAAGGAAGAAGCGAGCAAAAATGCCCAGCAATCGAATCACTTGCCCAAATATGAGAGAGTAAAGGAGCTGTGTCAGCAAGCAAGATACCAAACAGCATGTGAGCAGCCTGGTCAGGTAAGCAAGAGACTATCCCTCCATTTTTCATTATGTCTGTACTGTGTGTGCCTTCTTGAGAGATTAGGTGAGCACACAATTTATTAATTTTTTTGAAATTACTTTTATATCCTACCTCTCTCCCAAGGAGCTCAAGGCACTGCACATATGGTTCTTCCTCTCCATACGAGCCAAATGAAACTTCCAGGTTCTGGCCTCTCAGACACTAGATCCTGGGAAGCAAATCATACTGAAAATATTGTAGAGTTGGAAGGGACTTCAAAGAGTTATCTAGTCCAATGCAGGAATCACAGCTAAAGAACCCCAGGCAGATGGGCACCCAACCTCTGTTTAAAAACCTCCAGTGAAGGAGAGTCCGCCATCTTCCGAGGTAGTCCGTTCCTCTGCCAAACAGTTAAAACAAGTGGGAGAGGACTGGTGTCTTCATGTAGATCTGGCACCAGAAGTTGGCACCAGTGGGCAGTTGCCAATGGCCTGAGCCCTCAGGAGGGCCTGTCAACAAACAGACTGCTACCTAAAGCTTCCTGGGCCTGAGGCTTCTCTCAGTGCCAGACACTTGCTGGCTTTTGGCCTGGCTGGCATCCACCCAAAGCAACTCTACATCAGCTCCTCGGAGATTGTGGGAGGAATTCTTTTCAGTGTTAGATGCCAACAGAAGCACTGGCTGTCTAGATTGCTGTGTTTGCTGCTGCTACACCTTTCTGCTGCCATTGCTGCTGCTGAGGTGCTGATAGTAAAAAGACCCACACTGTCACATGCCAGCTGCTGCCACAGGGAGAAACAAGCGGAGACTTGGGATGGTGTCAAGGGCACTGCCAGATGTAACACTGGTGCTGCCTTTAGGCTCAGCTTGTGAATATTTTGGAGATATCTGGTAAGTTGATGCTGGAAACAGGGTGTTAGGTGAGATGGGTTCCATTCTCTATAATCAACTGGACAAGGCCTCCTCTCACCCAGCTCCAGAGGAGCCCATGGTATGTCATTGCTAAATACAGGAAGGCTGTAGAAATCAAATGTATGCCAGTCCTTTTCAGTTTTATGTGAATTCCAAGCTATGGAAAGTATCACTGTGTGGTCTAAAGAGGAGGATTGCCTGAGTCCACCCTTAGAACAGCTGAAGGGGCTTTCTTAGATGTTTGGCATTAGCTTTGGAAAAAGCTAGCAGTAGTTTTATGTCACTTTTGTTAACGCATTTACTGTTTCTCAAAGCAGCTTTTATGTTAATGACAGATTTCATGTCTGTTTTGTTGCTTTGTCCTAGAAGTTGCTCAGAGACCCATGAGTTGTACAGTTTTGTAAAGATTGCTGCTTTTACTCGAGGAGCATTTAATACTTCAAAGGAAGTTTAGGATGCCGTTTAATGCAGTCTCATTTGGTGCTCTTTCTGTGCTCCCAAAATAAATAAGTATCCATTCATATACTGGTAAAGGTCACCTTTATGGGTAGCAATAGAGTACAGTTGAAACACATCAGCAGGTAAAAGCTGGGTTGAAGTACCAAGTGGTTAGCCAGACGGACAGTCCCAAGAATCCACTAAAAGCATTTCATATTATGACACTGCATATAAACATGACTGCTGACATTATTGATTTTTGAAACAACCTTGTAGCATTTACAAAAGCAATTATGGTGCACAGGAAACTTTAAGTAGGATCATCAAACAAAAGCCTAGACTCTAGGTTGTGTGTGTGTGTAAGTAAATGTAAGGGACAGTTTTGGGTACAAGGTTGCACATTCTTCCACTATCATTCACAGGACACATGGGATGGTAAGTTGTCTAGTCCATAGAATGAGAGGCAAGTTTAAGAGTGGGGAAAAACCCTCTCGTGCTTGCACATAATTTTGAGCCTTAGGGAATAACTGGGTTTCTCCTAGGGATTGGGGTGAAATTATCTAACTTGCACTGAGCAAAACAATATATGAACTGAAATACAGCCATACTTCAAAATTCACACTTCTCCAAATTTTGCAGTGTGGTTCTCCGTCCAAGTTATGTGTACAAACATAACATAAAGATGCATTCTGTTAGTTAAAATTGCTTTGCGAAACTGTGTCTATTAGGAGAAATTGCATACAGAAATCTGAATGGTAGGAGAAATTCACACAAAAACGGCAACACATTTTCAGCTTTTTAAAAAAATGCAAACTGATGTGAAAATGTGCAGAATTAAGATTGGAAAAATGAGGAAGTGAGAGAAACAGAATTTGACAGTCACCCATTTGTACTTAATTGCCTCACTGAGGCTGAAATTGAGTTGAAAGAGTTGTGCGTATCCAAAATTGATGTTGGCTTTGGGTTATCTTTAGTTCAGTATTTTGTTGTTCAGTCGTTTAGTCGGGTCCGACGCTTCGTGACCCCATGAACCAGAGCACGCCGGGCACTCCTGTCTTCCACTGCCTCCCGCAGTTTGGTCAGACTCATGCTGGTAGCTTTGAGAACACTGTCCAACCATCTTGCCCTCTGTCGTCCCCTTCTCCTTGTGCTTTCCATCTTTCCCAACATCAGGGTCTTTTCCAGGGAGTCTTCTCTTCTCATGAGGTGGCCAAAGTATTGGAGCCTCAGCTTCATGATCTGTCCTTCCAGTGAACACTCAGGGCTGATTTCCTTAAGAATGGATACGTTTGATCTTCTTGCAGTCCATGGGACTCTCAAGAGTCTCCTCCAGCACCATAGTTCAAAAGCATCAATTCTTCGGCGATCAGCCTTCTTTATGGTCCAGCTCTCACTTCCATACATCACTACTGGGAAAACCATGGCTTTAACTATACGGACCTTTGTTGGTAAGGTGATGTCTCTACTTTTTAAGATCCTGTCTAGGTTTGCCATCGCCTTTCTCCCAAGGAGCAGGCGTCTTTTAATTTCATGACTGCTGTCACCATCTGTAGTGATCATGGAGCCCAAGAAGGTAAAATCTCTCACTGCCTCCATTTCTTCCCCTTCTATTTGCCAGGAGGTGATGGGACCAGTGGCCATGATCTTCGTTTTTTTGATGTTGAGCTTCAAACCATATTTTGCGCTCTCCTCTTTCACCCTCATTAAAAGGTTCTTTAATTCCTCCTCACTTTCTGCCATCAATGTTGTGTCATCTGCATATCTGAGGTTGTTGATATGTCTTCCGGCAATCTTAATTCCGGTTTGGGATTAATCCAGCCCAGCCTTTCGCATGATGAATTCTGCATATAAGTTAAATAAGGAGGGGGACAATATACAGCCTTGCCGTACTCCTTTCCCAATTTTGAACCAATCAGTTGTTCCATATCCAGTTCTAACTGTAGCTTCTTGTCCCACATAGAGATTTGTCAGGAGACAGATGAGGTGATCAGGCACTCCCATTTCTTTAAGAACTTGCCATAGTTTGCTGTGGTTGACACAGTCAAAGGCTTTTGCATAGTCAATGAAGCAGAAGTAGATGTCTTTCTGGAACTCTCTAGCTTTCTCCATAATCCAGTGCATGTTTGCAATTTGGTCTCTGGTTCTTCTGCCTCTTCTAAATCCAGCTTGCACTTCTGGGAGTTCTCGGTCCACATACTGCTTAAGCCTGCCTTGTAGAATTTTAAGCATAACCTTGCTAGCATGTGAAATGAGTGCAATTGTGCGGTAGTTGGAGCATTCTTTGGCACTGCCCTTCTTTGGGATTGGGATGTAGACTGGTCTTCTCCAATCCTCTGGCCACTGCTGAGTTTTCCAAATTTGCTGGCATATTGAGTGTAGCACCTTAAGAGCAGCATCTTTTAAAATTTTAAATAGTTCAGCTGGAATATCATCACTTCCACTGGCCTTGTTATTAGCAATGCTTTCTAAGGCCCATTTGACTTCACTCTCCAGGATGTCTGGCTCAAGGTCAGCAACCACGCTACCTGGGGTATACGAGACATCCATTTCTTTCTGGTATAGTTCCTCTGTGTATTCTTGCCATTTCTTCTTCATGTCTTCTGCTTCTGTTAGGTCCTTTCCACTTTTGTCTTTTATTATGGTAATCTTTGTACGAAATGTTCCTTTCATATCTCCAATTTTCTTGAACAGATCTCTGGTTTTCTCCATTCTTTTGTTTTCCTCTATTTCTTTGCATTGCTCGTTTAAGAAGCCCTTCTTGTCTCTCCTTGCTATTTTTTGGAAGTCTGCATTCAATTTCCTGTATCTTTCACTATCTCCCTCGCATTTTGCTTGCCTTCTCTCCCCCGCTATTTGTAAGGCCTCGTTGGACAGCCACTTTGCTTTCTTGCATTTCCTTTTCATTGGGGTGGTTTTAGTTGCTGCCTCCTGTATAATGTTACGAGCCTCCATCCATAGTTCTTCAGGCACTCTGTCCACCAAATCTAAATCCTTAAACCTGTTCCTCACTTCCACTGTGTATTCATAAGGGATTTGACTTAGATTGTATTTTACCGGCCCAGTGGTTTTTCCTACTTTCTTCAGTTTAAGCTTGAATTTTGCTATAAGAAACTGATGATCTGAGCCACAGTCAGCTCCAGGTCTTGTTTTTGCTGACTGTATAGAGCTTCTCCATCTTTGGCTGCAGAGAATGTAATCAATCTGATTTCAATGCTGCCCATCTGGTGATGTCCATGTGTAGAGTCGTCTCTTGTGTTGTTGGAAAAGAGTGTTTGTGATGACCAGCTTGTTCTCTTGGCAGAACTCTATTAGCCTTTGCCCTGCTTCGTTTTGAACTCCAAGGCCAAACTTGCCAGTTGTTCCTTTTATCTCTTGGCTCCCTACTTTAGCATTCCAATCCCCTATAATGAGAAGAACATCCTTCTTTGGTGTCATTTCTATAAGGTATTGTAAGTCTTCATAGAATTGGTCGATTTCAGTTTCTTCAGCACCAGTGGTTGGTGCATAAACTTGGATTAATGTGATGTTGAAAGGTCTGCCTTGGATTTGTATCGAGATCATTCTATCATTTTTGAGATTGCATCCCAGTACAGCTTTTGCCACTCTTTTGTTGACTATGAGGGCCACTCCATTTCTTTTACGGGATTCTTGCCCACAGTAGTAGATGTGATGGTCATCAAAACTGAATTCACCCATTCCCGTCCATTTTAGTTCACTGATGCCCAGGATGTCAATATTTATTCTTGCCATCTTATTTTTGACCACATCCAACTTACCCAGGTTCATGGTTCTTACATTCCAGGTTCCTATGCAATATTTTTCTTTACAGCATTGGACTTTCCTTTCGCTTCCAAGCATATCCGCAACTGAGCGTCCTTTCGGCTTTGGCCCAGCCGCTTCATCAGCTCTGAATCTACTTGTACTTGTCCTCCGCTCTTCCTCAGTAGCATGTTGGACGCCTTCCGACCTGAGGGGCTCATCTTCCAGCGTCATAACTTTTATATGCCTGTTGTCTTTGTCCATGGAGTTTTCTTGGCAGGGATACTGGAGTGGCTTGCCGGTTCCTGCTCCAGGTGGATCACATTTGGTCAAAACTCTCCACTATGACCTGTCCATTTTGGGTGGCCCTGCACGGCATAGCTCATAGCTTCTCTTCAGTTATTCAAGCCCCTTCGCCACGGCAAGGCAGTGATTCATGAAGGGGTTAGTCCAGTATACATTAGACTTTATGTGTGCGCGCACTAGATTCTGTTGCTTGCTTAGAATCATAGAACTGTAGAGTTGAAACAGACCCTGTGGATCATTTAGTCCAGCCCCCTGCAATTCAGAAATATGCAGCTGTCCCATATGGGGATCAAACTGCTACCTTGGCACTATCAGCACCCTACTCTAACCAACTGAGCTTGCCTTCAAGTCACAACACATTTGCCAGACTGCAGTTATTCTGCTTCTTCTGCCCCTTTGTTCTGGGTATTTCAGACTCATTTTATGGCAGCTTTTAAAATTATTGCAACACTGATCTTCAATGTGACTCAACCATGCACTATTATCAATAGGAGTGGCTTCAATCCTGCAGAATCAGTTTGGCATCTACCCCACCATCACCTTCCTCCGCCATTAGATTTTAATGTGTATTTAAGATTACATTTTTATGTGGTTATGTGCTGTTCTGTGTATGCCTGTATATTGATGATAATAATACTGATGTCTTTCAGCATGAAACTACACATTCCTTATAAACGTCTTTGAAATTTTCAATAATGTTTGCACTGATAAGTACAGTATGCTGGCAAGGATAGCCACAAGCTCTTATAGATATTAAAGAATATATACTCCATTAATGAATGCAGAATAACACTTGCCCCAAGCAGTTTCTATGAAGAATTTCCTCCATGTAAATGTGTTTTTTCCCCTCAATTGACTAGGAAATAGAAAATTTAATGGGGAAACTGGCATGTAAATGTTATGCCTTCCACCTTGTTCTCAGTTATTTTATGCTACCTTGTAAGTTGATGCATTCCAGTTACCTTTAATGTGACTTAATTAGCTAAAGGTAAACTCTTTCAACTATGCCATCTGGGCATTTGTCCAGCGTTCTGCAGGGGTCATTAGGGATATTTTGGGGACATTCAATGAAAATAAATTGCTTCCCAAAGCAAGAACACACAAAACAAACCATTGTTAGGGAAATTATTTTTAAATGTAGTCCTTGAATCAAGGACATGTTTTACAGTGGTAGCATTTGCAGACCGTTTTTGCACACAAGATATTTTATTTGAGCTAAATCCATTCATTGTAAATTGGTGATTAAGCTAGAAGCTGGTTTGCTTCTTTATTGTTTGTTTCATTTCATCTTTCTATTATGTGCTATAATTCAGAAAAGAACGCCTAAGTCTGTGGTGCTAAACTTGAGCCTTGCGCTCAAGATAAATCTTTGCATTTTTTTTTATTTTTACTTGACCGAATTAAGATTTGATTTGCCTATTATTAAGCCAGCTTCATAGGGGACTTCTTTAAATGTAGCCATATAGGTGCAGGATCCATAGTTCTTGTTTT
Organism: Podarcis bocagei; assembly: GCF_964188305.1. Lineage (NCBI taxonomy): Eukaryota > Metazoa > Chordata > Lepidosauria > Squamata > Lacertidae > Podarcis > Podarcis bocagei. Next base: position 58,519,232 of record NC_138133.1, read on the forward strand.
AAACTCCCCCTTATCAAGGCAGTTTGCAACAATAATTAAAAACACAATGAAAGAATATTGTTGCTTAAAACAGCAACAACCAGCTATATAAAGCAATAAGACCTCATTCAAGAATGTTTAGAAAAAGTAGGTTTCATACCCAAGCTTGAAGAAAGCTTGTCTCTCCCTGGAAATTAATGAATGGCCCTTTACACTTCTGTTCCACCCCATCCACCCATCCCTATCTGTATGTAGAATCTCCTTTGTACTGGGTACCTTAGTACTAAGCTGTCATTGATCAAGATCCATATGAATAGCAGCTCCCATTTCCTTTCACACACACACACACACACACACCATTCATTCATTCAAAAATTGGATAAAAGCTTATAACAGCTGTGAGGAACATTTCACCCTCCAGATGTTGCTGAACTACAACTCCCATCTTTCCTTGCCATTGGCCATGCTTGCTGGGGCTGATGGGAGTTGTCATTCGGCAGCATACAGAAGGTCAAAGGAACCTGGCTTATAAGATTCCTTCAAATGTAAAATACATACAGTGGTACCTCGGGTTACAGATGCTTCAGGTTACAGACGCTTCAGGTTATAGACTCCGCTAACCCAGAAACAGTACCTTGGGTTAAGAACTTTGCTTCAGGATGAGAACAGAAATCGCGCCGAGGCGGCGGGAGGTCCCATTAGCTAAAGTGCTGCTTCAGGTTAAGAACAGTTTCAGGTTAAGAACGGATCTCCAGAACGAATTAAGTACGTAACCAGAGGTACCACTGTATATTCCTACCAATTTCATAGAAACACCTGTCTTAACACACAGGTTTTTACCTGGCTTAAAAATGCATATGACGTGGGGGGGGGGGACATTCCATATCTGGTGCACCAAGTTAGAGAAAGCAGGATCAGAGTTTTTCCTCTGATCTCTGAGCTATTGCGGCACTAAAACTTAGTTTTTCAAGACTTAGGGTGCAACAAAGCCAAAGCTTTGCAAACTTAAATTTCCACTGAAATCCAATGAATGAGTTCTTCACTCTGGACCGTATTTTTTATGCCTTGGTGATCAGCCTTTCCAACATTCTTAAAGCCTAAATTGTCAGCTGCCAGAGTTTCCATAACCCCTAAGCATGCCTACTGTTGAGGCATCTTTTGTAGACTCTGTAATTAATTTCCTCATTACATGAAAGGCTTTAATGGCTGTCTAAAGCTGTCACAGCATATTAAGTAAACAGTGTTCATTTTAAATACTTAAGTGGGGCATTTATTGCACTTTAACAATGTTGAATGTAAATCTATATTAATACACTTATAAAAGCAATAAGTGGAGGGCGCCATAATCTGCCTCTTGGGATTTATTGAAAAGTCTTTCCAGAATGGTGTGTATTGCTGCCAGTTTTCTTGGCAGTTCCTTGAAAAGACTGTCCAGATTTCTTTCAGGTGACTAGATTTGTGGGAATAACTTTTCAGGCATGAATGGAGGAGGAGGCGGCAAATGGAAGTAAGGACCTGGGACAGGGACTTTTTAATTTTTGCTCAAGGAACTTCAAGTTGGGGACTTCTATTTGCCCATGGAATGGACTTTCCACAGTGATAGCAGTAAGGCGTAGCAGGAACTGAGGCTCCTGACTTAAGTTCCTTCCTAGAGGATTGTGGGGAACTAGATAGGTTTACAGAAGGAAAAGGAAAAACTGAAATGTGGACTTCACTGTTAGGAATACATTGAGGATGAAACTGAACCCAGCATCAAGTCTTGTTTCCAAAGGCTAATGTTCCAATCACTTCAGTTGTGGAGATATCTCGGATCAAAGGCTTTGATGTTCCCTGATGACAAGCTGCTTTGGTTTCACTGGCTGAGTCATGTATATGCTGCTATAGCTCTAGTGACACAAACCTTTGGTTGTATCATGGTTGCAAAAATTGGTCTACTTGACCAGGATGCTAAGAGGGGTTTTTGTCAGGACTGCAGGGGAGAAAAGGTGTTAACTGGTGCTACAGTCCTAATAATTATCTGACACACCCAGTTGATGCTGTTTGTATTTTTTAAAAAGAACAAAACACTAGAATAATCCATGCTAAATTAGTAAAATAATCGAAGAGAAAAGATGTTAGCCTGCAAAAAATAATAATCTGAGATTGCAATTGTTTACCCTAGATCCAGTCTAACAAGTGCTAGGGTAATGTGTGTGCATCCCCATAAAAATAAACTGCAGTCATGCAAATCTGTGTGACTAGAGCTAGCCTCCTATTCTGTTTCTTGAACTGCTCATCAGCATGCCATCTTCAAATATCTGAAAGGCTGACACATAGAAGATGGAGCTAGCTTCTTTTCTGCTCCCCCAGAGGGTAAGACCCAAAGCAATGGATTTGACTGGTAATAAAGGAGATCCCTACTAAACTTTGGGAGAAACTTTCTGACAGTAAAAGCTGTTTGATAGTGGAACGGACTTACCTCAGAAGGTGGTGGACTCTCCTTTGCTGGAGGTTTTAAACGTACGTTGGATGGTCATCTGTCAGGAATTCTTTAACTGAAGTTCCTTCATTGTAAGGGGTTGGATGAAATGACTTTTGGGGTCCCTCCCAACAGTTCAGTTCTGTGATTAAATGCAAAGACACATCTAGCATCATGTCTAGTTTGGTCCTTAGAATTTTGCATGTAGTCTATAGATGGCAGAATATAGAAAAATAAGTATTGTTTGTGTGTTCCCTATACTAGCAGTTTGAAATATGTTGTATTGTAAATTCTCTCTTCTGTTAGTAAACGTAATTACTTGTGTAATGAGGAGTTTATAAAAGATACCTTTTGTATATCTCACAAGAAGTATGAACTTGCTTAAGGCCACAATAGGAAATAATTACTTGTAATTATTTGAACATTATATTTGATGGGTACTTTCTACTGGAACCTTTAGAAAACCAGCAATGTGTATGTGTTTGCCCTTTTACTTAATTCCCAAGACTATGTCAAATCTGTAAGAGGGGCTACTTTTGGATTTGCCAGAGTTTTCCGTTCAGCTCATCTCAATACTTATTAAGCTGGATTGAGCTGTTACTGTGCTGTGATTCATAATCGATACTGGAAAATCCTCCAAGGAGCTTAAATTATATTCAGTCTCTATCAGCAGGTAGCTCGCATGGCAGACAACATATATTAAATACTTTTGCCTAGTGTTGGGCCATGGAGAGACTTCGGAGATTTCCTCAGTACCAATCATCCCTTTGCCTAGCCAATCCCTCTCTGAGCTGATGGAAGCGGTCTCAGACTTGGAAACAGCTCAGAGCTTTGTAGTCACCATGACAACCACTGGGGTATCTTAATATGCAACAGGCCCAAGACCTGTCAAGGCAGATATTCTGTACCAGATGTTTGGTGTTCTGTAACTAATAGGCAGTAGGTGCCCCTGTGCCATTAACTACAATGAACCTGTGGGTGAGGCATATATTAATTATTATCATGGACTGGTTATTGTTGTTGTTGTTATTTATTAGATTCATATACCACCCTTCATCATAAGATCTCAGAGCAGTTCACAGAGTAAAATAGAGGATAGAAACATGAAAATAAGTAAAACAAAACAGCAAAACAATAACTCCCCTTTCCACAGACACATTTAAAAGGCAGCAGAATATAAATCAGTGCTAGGCCTGGTTGAAGAGGAACATTTTTGCCTGGCCCCAGAAATATATAATGAAGGCGCCAGGCGAATCTCCCTGGGGAGAGCATCTCACAAATGGGGAGCCACTACAGAGAAGGCCCGTTCTCATGTTATCACCCTCCAGGCCTCACATGGAGGAGGCACACAAAGAAGTGCTTCGGATGATGAACACAGTGTCCAGGACAGTTTATATGGGGAGAGGCAGTCCTTCAGGTATTGTGATCCTGAGCCATTTAAGGCTTTATAGGTCAAAAACAACACTTTGAATTGGGCCTGGAAACTAATTGGCAGCCAGTGCAGTCAGGCTAGGATCGCTGTCTGGTGGATGTGGACATTACTGTGGCAGAGGATGAATTACTTTTACACCAGTAAGTGCAACCGCATCAATGCTGAACAGAAGAGGGGACTTGTATAAATATCAAGGAATTAAATTGTGGCCAAAGATCTGCAGCACCCCTTTGGGTAACAAGAGAGAAATTGGTGGCAATTTTCTCAGGTGAAATCTGTTTCCCTGGGTCAGGTGTGGGGAACCTGTGGCCCTCCATATGTTGTTGACTTACAATTGTAGTTCAGAAACATCTGGTGGGCCAAAGGTTCCCTAGGTAGACATCATTACATTTCCCTTGCAAAACATTCCAAGCATTTTTCCTGCTTCAGGACTGTGTTTTGAAGCTTAGGGCATAACGGATGTTAAACAAGTGGGAGGGTTTTTCATAATCCTGAAAACTATGACTGGGTCAAAGAAATGAAGATGGTCAAGGATTTCTCTCAGCTGGCTGCCAGTGGGCAACAGGTGAGTGGCTAGTTGTGTCTGTGAAGAAGAGCCATCAGGTTTAGTGATTGAAGAACCCACAGCAGTAAAGGCAGGAAGCGAAGCTGATCTGTATAATCACCTAAAGGAGAAGCACACAGAAACGAGGGCAGGAAGCACTGGTGACTGATGCAGCTATCATTTTGGGAAGCTTCCTAACTTGAGAAAAAAATGGTGGCTCGAAGAGACATGGTTAGGCATTGCCCTCTGATACAACCCCCTCCCTGTCCCATCAGTGATGATAAAGTGTGGCACCCTGCGCTCAGCCACACAGTACAGTGGTACCTCGGGTTACATACGCTTCAGGTTACAGACTCCGCTAACCCAGAAATAGTGCTTCAGGTTAAGAACTTTGCTTCAGGATGAGAACAGAAATTGTGCTCCAGCGGCACGGCAGCAGCAGGAGGCCCCATTAGCTAAAGTGGTGCTTCAGGTTAAGAACAGTTTCAGGTTAAGTATGGACCTCCGGAACGAATTAAGTACTTAACCCGAGGTAGCACTGTACCTTGTTTTTAACCAGATCTCATTAGTGCTTATTAGTGATGGAATCTTTTCCTTGAGTCTAGGGTAAACCATATCATCCCTTGCTTTTAGTAATTTTCCATTTCTGGTTATATCCAATTAGGCTGCAGTCCTATACTCACTTATTTGGGAGTTTACCCTGTTGGATGCAGTGGGACATAACATCTTGAGTAGACATGGAAAGCACTTCACAGTTTAATCTGTTTTGGCATCTAGCACGCCCATGTTTAAGTGAAACCCTCTGAAGTTGACTGGGCGACATAGATAGGTCAGTTACATAGCAAACTGTCTGTTGTAGTTTACTGAACTCTGTAGATCGAGCCTATGCTTGTACAGAAGTAGCTGATTCAACAGATTGCATGCTAGGACCCTTCTTGTCTTCCTCTGTCACCACCCCTGGTCTGTATGTGATGTGTGTGTGGCTTTGCTCCAGCTGCATATGGGATCAAACGGAGGACCCTGATATTGCAGGTCACCTGAATGGGCTTTTAACTTCCATTAGGAGCAATTAGGAGCTGTTCTTGATATTCTGTGATCTAGCAAGGAAAGCTGGACTTCAGCAGACGTGGAAGTGCTCCAGATCTATTTCCACTCGCAAACCATTGTTTTCAGTGCATGAAAAGTGCTGTTTTATGCAACAGCAGATCAAGCTAAACTACTACTTTGTGGCTTTTTGGAAAACTTCCTTCTCGACGACTGCATTATCTCTCTTCATTAGCCCATTGGGAAACTTGCAGTTTGTGGTAGATTAGCTGGGATGTTTTAAAGCCTGCACATTCATAAAAATTAAAAGCAGTAATAATTTGCAGAGTGTGAGCCCAAAAGTCAGATTATCTAAGGGCTTCAGTCATATGCAACTTCCATTTAACCTGTCCACATAGTGCAGTAAGTAATAGGAAAAAAGAGAACATATAAGTGCAGAAAAGAAGGGGCTTGTGCCTGTCCTTGAGGAGTTGTGCAGACTCTGACTAGAGGAGAAGTTGCAAGGATGTGCTGTGATTGGTTGCACAGTGCATGGGATTGCAGAGGGAAATCTTAGTGCAACTTCTTGTTTCCCTGCACCAGTGTGTTTCTGAAAGGGAATCCTCTGAAGGTTTCTTGGCTGTGTTGTTGAGGGTGGTCAATGAGTGGAAATACGAGTTGAGTGTAATGGGAGACACAGTTTGGACACAGCTGGCATGGTGGGGTGTGGGATATGGAGCCACCATCCTAATGGTGGGATCAGTTAACTGGGATGGTGTGGGGTAGGGCAGCAGTGAGGTTGAGGCTGCAGGGGCATACCAGTGACCATCACAGGCCCCCATTATTCCCCGTCACCACACCAGCCAAGTGAGAAGCAGAGACTGCTTTTTTTGCCCAGCTACTCCTAGTATAGTTGATCTGTATGGTTTATATATTTCCCATTGCTGCAATGGTGTAATTCAGGGGTCAGCAAACTTTTTCAGACAGTCCACTGTCGCTCAGACCTTGTAGGGGGCTGGACTATATTTCTTTGGGGGGGGGAGAACGAATTCCTATGCCCCACAAATAACCCAGAGATGCATTTTAAATAAAAGGGCACATTCTACTCATGTAAAAACACGCTGATTCCCGGACTGTCTGCAGGCCGGATTTAGAAGGTGATTGGGCTAGATCTGGCCCCAGGGCCTTAGTTTGCCTACCCATGGTGTAATTCATTTGCATGTTATGCAAACACAGGTTTACCTGGAGTGCAAGGTAATATTTTGCAAGAATGCAAAAAGAAACTATGGACCACAAGGAAGGCATTGCCTGCTGTACTTCTCAAAATAAAAATGGAGGTTCGGAGAGATCAATTTAAGCAGCCTGTTCGTTGTCTTTTCCCCGCAGAAGTGGCAGTGCATCGAAGATGCGTCTGGCAAACTCCGCATTCACAAATGTAAAGCGTCCAGTGACATCCTTGCTATCAGAAAGAGAACGCGAAGCATTCACTCCCGGGGATACAGCAGCAAAGAAAATGACTGCGACTGCGGAGAAGCTGATTACCGGAGCAGTAGGACTCAAAGAAAAAATCAAAGAGCTTTTATGAGAAACCCCGGAATACAAAGTAGGTGACAGTATATTGAAGGCTTTCAGAAAGGTCAGAGACTTTAATTTGCTCCAGGTTTAGGCACCACACATCTTCCATCTGGGGAAACAAATCCTGCAAGTCCACTGTGGACTGAAAAAAATTATGCCACTTAATATAAATCACTGTGGGCGGCATCTGGTAGAGTACATTGCATTCAAAAAGTATGCGCATTGACTTTGGTGGTGTGCTCTAAGTATGACTTAGTCAGATATCACCTTGTGTGATCATTTGATCTAATAAACTAATAACTGTATGTATTAGTCACGAACTTCATTCAGCTCTGGCAGGGCCAGCCCTACCACTAGACACAGTGAGGTGTTCACCTCAGGCAATAGATGCTGTGTGACGTCCGCATCAGATCCCCCTGGCCGTTTGTACAGAGCTATTCCCACCTTCCTCATCCAGTGCACTGCTGGAACGGCTTCTCACTGGCCTGGACTGCCTGTCCATCTTTCCTAATTGCCTTCTTCCAGTGTTTCACAGACTGTGCTATTGAGAGAGGCCCCTGGCAGATCAAGCAGGTTCATACGCAACCAGTCACGCAACAGGCACAATTTGTTGCTTTGCTCAAGAGACATGTGCTGGTACCTCTGCTTCTGACTTTCAGCATCCGTTAAAGCAGGCAGTGTGAGTAGGAGACAGGTGGAGCAGTAAGCAACCAATGACACGGGGTTGGAGCTGTAGTCTGCCACGTATATTGCTCTGAGCCCTCTGACTCTAGAAAGTTGATGCCATTATACTAAGAAAATTTGTAATCGGCTTCCCTCACTGCCGAAGGCTTCCAATGAACAACAGGGCTTCCAGTAAGGCTGAACATAGGTGTGCACTGTTTCGGCAGTGAGCTTGATGTGGAAACCTACCATAATTCTGGCAACCCTACAGTCTTCTCCTCCGGTTTGGGAGGGCAAGGTGCGTTAGAGTAGAAGGTGAATTTTTACAGCACTTGCTGGCTAGCTCTTTTACCAGTCACAAAGCCACCCACCCCTTCAGAGAAGATTTTGAAGTGTGATAAAGAAATAAGAAGACACCACACTTTTGATTGGATTCACTATGCAAGGTGGGTCGGGTGGGGCAAACAAGGCAGCTCACCTGAAGCATAAAGGAAGGGGCAACTTTCAGGCCAGAGCCAACCACGTAAGCAAGCTAAACCATAAAAGTAAATGTGGAGAAAGTACTATTTATCCCAAAGCGATTCCCACTCCCATCAGCTCCTGACTCTACAAACATTTTTTTTCTTGAATTATTGGCTTTACAAGTGCTGTACATGGTTCTTCCCCTCCCACCCCCCATTTATCCTCACAACATCCTTGTAAGGTAGGTCAAGGTGAGAGTTGGTGTCTATCCCAAGGTGCGCCAAGGAATCTTCATAGTCAAGTGAGCTTTAGGTCTCCAAATCCTAGTCCAACTCTAACCACCACACCACTACAAAATCTGTCTGCTCTCAGTTTAATGGAACGTTGTGTTTCTAGACTATTTTAAGCAACAGGTTAGCCAGGTTTAAATAGTACTTAAATATTATTATTTCTGAAGAAAAAGTTATTAGTGTAGCTCAAAAGCTTGCTTCTAGTACATTACTATAAAGGCTAGTAAAATATACCCAAGTAGATGTTCTGTATTCTTGTCCTACTGAGCAGCGATTTCTCATCTAGATGTATATATTTACTGAATGCATCCTTAATGCAAACTGCCTGCTGTCTTACCCTTTTTTTTTTTACAAGATAAAAAGCTATGCTTATGAATGGCTTTCTGCTGGGCAGAAAACATCTAGAACAAACTATTTAGATCAACCTGGCAATAGCAATATTATCACTCAGCTCATCACTTTTTCCCAGCCCTAAATGCAGTTTAAATTGTTCAGCCATCTGTACACAAATTATTTGTCCCTGTTGTACTTTAATGCATCCAGATTTCTCTTAAAGCGAAATTCCTAGCTAGCTAGTTTCCAACACATGTTTCTGCAGTGCCCTCCAGTGGACTCCAATGTGAACTACTTATCAAGTTGAATCTAGTGCACATTTCTTATATTAGGGAGACAGACAAGGTACTATTTCCAGTAATCTACAAAGTGGCAGTTCACTATGGTGGCTATGTAACCAACCAGAAGACCTGTATTTTCTTACTAGGTGGGGGTAGAGCATTTCACAACATAGCTACACTTGTTGGGGGGGTGGGCCAAGGAAGCGACAGAGGGGTGGTAAAATAAAAACCTCACCTGACCAGAACATCACAGGCCTTGCTCACAATTACAGTGACCTCCATGTGAACATCTCATAAATCAGAGAAAGATAACCTGTTGTCTTATGAGTGTTGTTGAGCTCTACAGTACCCCTCCCATCATCCCTAACCATTGGCCATGCTGGCTGCAGCTAATGGGAGTTGGAGTCCAGCAACATCTGGTGGGTTTCTGGTTTCCCATCGCTGTCTTAAAAGCACCATTTTTGTGCAAGATTATGCTGGTGAAGTTGCATTTCATATCCTCCCCGCTCCTAGGGACTTGCATTTCTCTTGTCTGACTCTGACAAATGGAACAGAATGAGAATGTAAATTAGGCTGTAGCACTTCAGATTTTGGGAGAGGAAATGACATCGCCCTAATGCTTCTCTATTAAAATTAAAATCTCTCCAAGAATAGTGTCACAGTCCATTGCACTGTGTAGAGCAGGCCTGGGCAGAGCAATTTTTGAAAATTGTCTTGGGAAGTTTTTTTTGCCCTGGAAAGTTAGGTCCCATTTTATTTAAAGAAATGAAGTGTTCAGTGCAGGACTAGGTAGGGTCATGTCTGTTAAATTGATTGCTTGGACCAAAGAGCTTTGCAGTGAAAATCATCATGAATGTACTATTCCCCTCTCCCCAGTTACTCTGCATCAGTCCCCGGGTCTTGGCTCCTTCCCCTCTTTATAAAGAGTGCACTGTTAGTAGTTGTCTAATTGACACTTCTGTGTTCTTTTACCAATGTAGAATACAAACCGCGGTTTGTTCACACACGCCAGACTCGTTCCCTGTCTGTGGAATTCGAAGGGGAAATATATGATATAAACCTGGAGGAGGAAGAACTGCATATCCTCCAACCCAAAAGCATTGTTAAGCGGCATGGAGCTTACAGTGAAGAGGAGGAGGGCCAATCAGAAGATACTGCTGGTGGTGACAAAGCGATGTTAGCCGATGGAACCAACGCAGTCGGCCAGCCGGACTCTGTGCGAGTGACTCATAAGTAAGAATGCTTTTGCCACAGCTGACTACGGTGAAGTCAGAGGAGCCAAGTACATGAGCAGAGATACATTGGGATTGGTGGATGGATAAGGGAGATAGTGGATTAAGGGTAGTGAGGCTATGAGCGGATGCTAGACTGGTGACTGGGAGTGGCCACCGAGACCATATAACAACAGTCCTGAAAGACCTACATTGGCTCCCAGTACTTTTCCGAGCACAATTCAAAGTGTTGGTGCTGACCTTTAAAGCCCTAAACGGCCTCAGTCCAGTATACCTGAAGGAGCGTCTCCACCCCCATTGTTCAGCCCAGACACTGAGGTCCAGCTCTGAGGGCCTTCTGGTGGTTCCCTTACTGCGATAAGTGAAGTTGCAGGGAACCAGGCAGAGGGCCTTCTTGGTAGTGGTGCCCGCCCTGTGAACGCCCTCCCATCAGATGTCAAGGAAATAAACAACTATCTGACTTTTAGAAGACATCTGAAGGCAGCCCTGTTTAGGGAAGTTTTTAATGTTTGATGTTTTATCGTGTTTTTAATATTTTGTTGGGAGCCACCCAGAGTGGCTGGGGAAACCCAGCTAGATGGGTAGGGTATAAATCATCATCATTATCATTATTATAAAGGTAAGGGCAAGGAAGTTGTGATTAATGTGGAAACTAGTCTGATTATTATTTATTAAATCCCATACTACCCTTCATTCGAGGATCATTGGGGAGAGCATTCCTCAGACGCTGAGCCAACACAGAATAGGCCCATTCTCCAAACCTGTTGCCACCCTCCAAACCTCTCAAGGAGGGCAGGGAGATATAAACCTGCAGGAATAAAAAGGTCTTTAGTAACTGGCAAACAGCCAGGAAGGAAGGAGGGAGCCAGCTACACTTCACAGGGGAAGCTGTTCCATAATGTGCCTGTAGCCATTGAGGAGGATCCAACCAAGCTGTGTCCTTCCACCCTAGGGAGGAAGCAGAGCAAGTACTTGCCCACTTTGATTCTTACGAGATGCTGGAACTACCGTAGTAAAAATAATTTATAGTGATTTCTTTACTCTGTGGATTCAGAGGATTTAGGCTGCATGTACCCAAGAGCTCTCTCCCCCAAACATCACCCCTATTTTCTTTTATCCATTTTTCTACTTAAAGGTGTTTTATTCTTCCGAATGACTCTATTCACTGTGAGAGGGAACTATACCAATCAGCCAGAGCCTGGAAAGACCACAAAGCCTACATTGACAAGGAGGTTTGAAGTCATTTTCCTTTATTAACCACCTGTGCTGGTATCTTACCAAAACTCAAATCTCACAAAACGTACCGGTGGGTGAAGGATCACAATCAGAACTGGGTGATTAAGGTTCAAATCTCTGCTTGGCCATAAACATGGGGTGGCTGTGTTTGGATATAATGCTAAACCACAGTTTAGTGCTAAACCACAGTTTAGCATTACACGAATGAACCTTGCTTGTCTGAGATCTTACCCCCATGAGAAAACCAGAGGCAATTGCTTCTGTTTTCAAATAACCATGGTTAATGTGAACTTGGACAAACTGTGATTAGTCTCAACTATGGTTTTAAGGCAGAAATAGCTGGTGTGATGCCCTCCAGATGTTGGGTTACAACTCCCATCATCCCTGACCATTAGCCATGCTGGCTGGGACTCATGGGAGGAGTGAGCCAACAAATTATGGAAAGTAGTATGTTGACTCCCCCTGGTTTAGGGAAACAAGCCATCTTTAAACCATGGTACCTGATTCTGGCTCATGTCTCTAAACCACAGTTAAGATGAGCCACAGTTCTAGGTTTGCACACAGCAGCAAGCTTTGTGACTCCTTCAGGGGATGGGGAGAGGAATGTGTGTGAGGCTGACTTGGGCACAGAAAACCAAACCCTAGTTCACTATATTTGAATAATATCACTATGTGGACTTGAACAAATAATTATTTCTTGGTGTCAGTTCACCAAGTGGTAAAAAGCGGCTATCATTGTAGATGCAATGTGTGAGATTTTTCAAATGATGAATAGTAAAATAGTAATATGACCATTGGCAATAGTGTCTGAGTATTGAATGAAATAAGTATTGAATGAAATTCTTATTAAACCTGCAACTAACTTTGCAGATTGAGGCTCTCCAAGATAAAATTAAGAATTTAAGAGAAGTGAGAGGACATCTAAAAAGACGAAAACCTGAGGACTGTGACTGTAGCAAAAAAAGGTAAGGGCATTTCTTTTTGTCATCTGCATAATTCCAGATGGAAAATCAATGTATATGGGGGAACAGATAATAACTCCCAAGGTTTGGTTTTCTGGTTAAAATGGGATAAAGCATAAAGACAGCAGTCATACATTTTGGCCAAACTTTAGGTATGGTATGTTTTCATCTGGTTCTGCTTGAAATGCTGCTGCTATGGAGTGCCACACAGAACAGTAATTTGCATTTCTAAAATAAATTTTAAATAAGTGATTAATGTGGAGTTTTTGAAGCAAAATTTTGGACTATATAATATCTGAGTATTTCGTTTGGTTAAGGTTAAGATTGATTGTTTCATGGCCTTTGGGTAAAGAATACACTGAAATCTTTTACATTATATGTAAAGATATAAAGAGTTTGAACATTTTTACCAACAGTTATATTTATCTAAAAGCTGGTGGGGTAATCTCTGTACAAATATTTAAGGAATGAAACTAATAGCCACACTTCCATTTTTAAGTGCTGGTTTTCAGCGAAGCCTCATTTTGTCATAATATTTCTTTACAGCTATTACAATAAAGAAAAGGGGGTTAAAGGTCAAGAAAAGCTTAAGACAAGTCACCTTCATCCATTCAAGTAAGCCCCTCTTTCTTTTTTTATTGATAAGAAGCTATGTATTATTGTTTGTTAATATTATTTATATTTGTGTACATCATTGGCTGTTTGGCTATAAGATTGCCCGTGCAAAGTCATTTTTAGCCATATGGTACAGATATGTAATTTCTTGACCATATAAACTCCCGCTTTGCACAGCCCTGATACAAATAACTCTGGTGTGTGCTATCTGCATGTAAATTAGTGCATGTAGCAAGAACATTTAAGCATTACTCTCTGCCATATGAGTCACAGCTCAGGGAAGAGGATTTCGGCAGCAAGCACAGGTGGGAGGTGACCTTTAAAATCAGTCCTGAAACAATCCATTTCTTCCCTCCAGCTGCTAAGCATGTTGATTTGCTTATATGAGAACTCCAATCTATTGTAGGTGCTTGCTGAAAACTGTTAGGATTAAGCCTTGGTTTATGAAATATTCTTGGATCTGACTAGGGAAGCTGCCCAAGAGGTAGATGGTAAACTTCAGCTCTTCAAAGAGAACCGGAGGAGAAGGAAAGAAAGGAAAGGGAAAAAGCGCCAGAAAAAAGGAGACGAGTGCAGCCTTCCTGGACTCACTTGTTTTACGCATGATAACAACCATTGGCAGACTGCACCATTCTGGAACTGTGAGAACCACTTTCATTTCTGGGGTTCGGGGGTCAGTGTGATCTCTTGCAGCATTGTGAGATTTATAGATACTCTTGTGTTTTTTGGATTATTTATTTTAAATACAACTGGAATAGAATTTAAATTGTATTTAAAACTGGGTTTTAACGAGTTTAATATTTTAAAAGGGTTTTTTCCTTAAATTAATGCCAAAAATAGAAATTGGAATACAGGCACATTCAAATTTCTGATGAGGTTATGGGACTACAGAGCATGCACAATAGTTGTTGTTATTATAGGATTCTGGTGTCCTGGAGATACCACTTTCTGTCTCATCTGAATCATTCATTGAGCCCACCTGGGTGATAGCTTACACCTCTTTTAAGTTGTTTACCTTACCTGCTTGCGTTCCATAATTTGACTTGTTCTCACATTATGATCCTGCCCAGTAGAATCGCTCCTGAATGGTTCTAGGTGTAGCCAGACCAATTCTCTGCTAACTTACTCAGAAGTCCCACTGAGGACAGTGGTGCTCGTTCCCAAATAATTGTGCATGGAATTGTATCCGTAGTCTTCAAGTACGTGGTCTTCCCACACATGTATAGATAAAGAGAGAGCAATATTAAAAAAGAGAAGAAACACCAGGTTGGGGGTGTGGAGGAAGAAGAGAAGAGGCAAGTCTCCAACTGGTGAAGAATGGAAACCATATTCTTAAACTGAAAGCATAAAATTAAGTGTGCTTTGATCTAAAATCTTTCACAGGGGCAATAGATTATGGTGGCAATTTCCTCTAAAGAAAGCATTGCCTTTGAGGTTGTATATATTCAAGAGTAAGATTTTGGGCTGTATCCAGTGAAAAACATCCTGTTAACACAAGACTTCCGCCTGCTCTGCAATGGGACTTCCTCTCTCCACACTTCACCATGTTCTGCCCCATCTCTCTTCTGGGGGAAAGGAATAGCATAGGCATAGGTCCTTGCACTAAAGAGGTTGACTTCACTGGATACAATTTAATGTTTGTGTCGGTGTCAATGTTGCCTTCCCACCATCAACCGTAAACACGTGTATAACTGGGTTGTTCACTGTGTTACATACAGCCAACATTTCTTATTGTTAAAATAAGTTTTTTATTGGAGTGCTAGGATCACTTAAGCAATTGTTTATTCCAGAATCCTGAATATTTATGAAAGAGGATATAATTCATGGAAATAAGTTTTTTTAATTACTTTAAATGTGGGATATTTTCTAACCGCAATTTTTTATTCAGGGTTAAAAGATGTGATCCGATGAAACACTTTTTAGTCCCTTTGATTTTAATGGGAGATATTTAAGCATAGTGTTTCTCCCATTCTCCTTGAAACCAGTGGCTCTTAAGAAATGCTTAATGTGGATGGGGTCACCTGTAAACTGCAGAGACATTCTGTCTTCTTTTTTTCTTGCACAAAAAGCATTTTTTCAAACCTTGAACTTCAGAACTTATGGTTGTGTAATAGTTGTTGTTTTTTTGAAAGAAAATTGTGAAAATGAATTTAAAATTAATGGTCCTGAACCAGAGATCTTGTGTGCAGCGGCAGCAGTGCAAAGATGCTTCCTATGAAGCAGATGGTTGGTGCTGCAAAGTTTAAAAGTTAAGTGGGAGATGCTTGGAATCTGTGCCTCCCACAGAGATGAGCAGTGCTGTCGGAATTACCATTGCCTACCCAGGGCACAGGAGGTGCTGAAATACAGCACTATATGTGTGCACTTCCAGGTGCTAGATGCAGTCATGTTTCCTAAAGCGTGTCCTCCCTAAAAGAGGGCACGTGTTGCGGTGAGACCAGGAGACTGACCTCCTGGTTGTGGGTGGGTATATTGGGACAGCCACAACACCCGATTGGTAGGTCCCTTGTTGCTGGGTTTAATCTGGCCAATGGGAGCAGTCTAAACGGATTGAGGGACCTATATATACCTAAGCACCTGACCCTCTTTCAGCTCGTGCATCAGAACACCTGCCCACCTCTTCCTATTTAGGGCATTTTGCGATTGAGCTTGCTATGCCGTCGTGTGTTGTCTGTCGTTGGGACAGGGGCACATCAGGAATTTTCCCCGCTTGGCTGGTTGGCTGTTGCCATTTGGGTTTCGCCTGCTGTGTAGCAAATCGTCACAACTTGTAAGCTTGCGGATAGGGATGGGAGAACGGTCTCGTCATCCCTATGTGAAGGGTATTCCGTTAAAGGAATTGAGGGACTCAACTTGGTTTGGTCAACCCCCGAGAGGGGGTTGTGCCCATGCCTGAGTCCAGGGGAGCATCTGGGGAGTGAACATAGTCTGTTCCCGGGCTTTCCACCTACCTCAGGTGTTCACCCTTGGCTGACCTATGATAGAGCTCTGGGTCAGCGCTACCTGCAAGGGTGCAGGGAGCTAGTCGAACCAGTGAGCAACCACTCACTTTATGTAATCAATAAAGTTGTGGCCTAAATTCTGCCAAAAACCAAAACTAAAATTTGAGTCAAATGTGTGTTTATTTAGAGGGGAGGTCTCTGGGTCTGAACACGCAAACCATTTTCCTTTAACGCATGAAAGACTGCATCCAGAGAGATGGTATGCACCTTGCACTAGGCATAATTTTGTTGTTGGCATCCATCTGTCTCGGGAGACAATGGAGGAGTGCGCCTTTGGGGCTGAAGTCAAGCTGTTGGAAGGTTGCAGCACCTGCTGTGGCTGTAGAGACCAATACGGGAGCGATGTGTTTTGTTGCAGCTGGGGCAGATGAAGGCATCTGGTTGGGTTGCTTCAGGTGTACCATGGCGTTTTCTTCTCTCTCTGCTCCTCCCAGCAGTCATTCCTCCTCTGGTCACTGCTAATTGCCTTTCCTGGATTGAATATCTGCTTCCTTAACACTGATTAAGTTTTCCCCCCCTTTCCCCAACAGTGGGATCGTTTTGTGCTTGTACAAGCTCAAACAATAACACTTACTGGTGCTTACGAACACTAAATGAAACACATAACTTCCTCTTCTGTGAGTTTGCTACAGGATTCCTGGAGTATTTTGACATGAACACAGACCCCTACCAGGTAAATGTGTGTTTAATGTCTGCCCCTCCTATTACGCTTCATTTAAGCTCCATCTTTGTTGTCTTTTCGGCACCTCTTTAAAGGCCTTCAATTCTCAGCAAGCCTTTTAAGTGGAGATCCTTATCCCAGTTTCCATCTGTAGTGGATTAAAAAATCGTTTTTATTGTTAATTACTTTGGGATGTTTCATGGGAAAATGAAACTCTCCCAGCCCTATCTAGAGATGCTGGGGTTTGAATCTGGGACCTGCTGCGTGCAAAGTTGCATGCTTTTACCACTGAGCTATGGTGGTTCCCTAAAGCTTGGCTTACATGTAAGCGTATAGACTTCAGTCATTTGAGTATTGCACCCTTTGCAGTTGCAGACACTCATAACATTTCTTTCCCTCCTTTCCCCTCCCACCTGTGTCTAGCTGACAAATACAGTACACACTGTAGAAAGAGGCACCTTGAACCAGCTACACATACAGCTAATGGAGCTACGAAGTTGTCAAGGTTATAAGCAGTGCAATCCAAGACCCAAGGGGCTTGACACAGGTAATAACAAATTATGCTTAACTCTGGGTTGTTAATGTTGTTTCTGTCCCTGCACCCTTAATGACTACAAGGAATGGTTAAAGTGGTCTGTGAAACACCTAGAGAAATAATGATTTTAAGCATAATCAGAATGGGGTATTTACAATATGTTTAGCCATTTAGACGTGATTTGCAGCTGAAGAATATATGACACCTCGCTGTACACAGATATTACAGGGAAACTGCATAATAATTACAAAAGCAGGCAGAGTTAATTGCATTATTTACCATGCTGCATGTATATATGATTTCTTCTTCTTGTAAGCCTGACATCTCCCCTGCCCCCTCAATGCAAGGAGTCAGCCTGGGAAATGTGAAGCAATAATGAAGAAGGCATTGCCTTTGAACATTGCAAACTTACTCCCTCTTCTCTGAATAACTCCACTTGCCCTCCAAAACACATCTGGAAAGGTTTATTCTATGCAGCCTTGTGCTCAGATTCTTCTTTTCACTGTACCAATGAACTGCTCTATTAGGACATGAAGTTTTGAGTCCTTAAAGGGTGTGTGTGTGTTCATTTTATGCATCTTCTCCGTTGTCACTCAAAATATTAGTAGAAACCAATCTTACAGCCCTCTCTTCACCAGGTATTCCCTTGGGCCTGGAAGAAGGCCTGAGGTCACCATCTGCTTTTATATCTACTTGTCCAATACTTATATTGGGTTGCCAATAGAACAAATGAGAATTTGTCCTGGGATTGAGCCCACCAAGGGGCATCAAACCCCACTGAGAAAGTACATAACTGTGTCCCCTGTGTTTAGCTCTCCATTTTCCCTGGAAAAATAAGGAATTTTACTACTCTTCTGTAATCTGAAGCCTGTAAAGTGATTAGGGGTTGTGAGCCGTGTTCCAGGGAAATCTTTCTCTAAAATTTTGCAAAAATAATAATAATTCCTGTTACCAATATGCGGTTCCTCAGGGTTCAGTTTAATCCTCTATGCTGTTTAACATCTACATGAAACAGCTGAGTGCGGTTATCTGGAGTTTTGGAGTATGTTGTCAGCAATATCCCAATGACACACAGCTCTACTTCTCCTTTACATCTGCAGGTAAGGCCAGTGGATGTTCTGGACCGTTGTCTTGCCTCAGTAATGGACTGGGTGAGAGCCAACAAACTGAAGCTCAGTCTAGTTACTAAGGCACTGTTAAGTGGGCAGTTTTCTAGGCTGGGTGGATAGGAGGTTGCCTGCTCTTGATGGGGTTACACTCCCTCTGAATGAGCAGGTATGTAGCTTGGGGGTACTCCTGGATCCTTTGCTGTCACTTTGAGGCCCAGGTGGCCTCAGTGGCGCAGAATGCCTTCCGTCAGCTCAGCTGTGCCCCTGTCTGGACAGGGACTGCTTCTGTTGTCTATGCACTGGTAACCTCTAGGTTAGGTTATCGCAACACATTATACTCAGGGCTGCCTCTGAAGACGGCTCAGACACTTCAGATGGTACAGAATTCAGCAGCTAGGTTGCTCACTGGGGCAAGACAGTTTGAACATATTGCACCAATCCTGACCTGACTGCACTGTCTGCCAGTTAGTTTCCAAATGTTGGTTTTGAAGTATAAATCATTAAATGGCTCAGGATCACAATACCTCAAGGACTGCCTCTCTCCATATGAACCCACCCAGACTCTGCAATTATCACCTGAGATACTTCTTTGTGTACCTCAAGAGGTCTGGAGGATGGCAACGGGAGAATGGGTTTTTCTTTGGTGGCTTCCCATTTGTGGAATCCTCTCCCCAGGAAGACATGTTTCTCTATAACCAAGCCTTTGGCTGATTAACATTCTATGGCCTTTTAAAGGTGTTTGTGGGAGTGGGTTATAGCTTTGTTATTGTTTTATTATGCATTTTGTGTTCTCATTTTGTATTTTTTGTTGTGAACCGCCCGTTTATCTTCAGAAGAATTGCGATATACAGATTTAATTAATAAAATAATAATAATAATAATAATATATGTAACATTTCCCTTTTCTTACGATTTTATCACTTTTTCTATTTTTTTATTTATTTAGTACACTCCCAGGTATCTTTGTTGGACTGTCGCTTTACCTAATTATAACACGATAAATTTCATTTTAGGAGGTAGATGCTGTGCATGGAAAGCTACATTATGAATGATTTTTACCAAATCTAAACACTAACAAAAGTTACTCTTGTATTTTCCTATATCAGGAAATAAAGATGGAGGAAGCTATGATCCACACAGGTATCCACACTTTATTATTCTCCTCAGCAGCTTCTTTCCAAATAATTGCATGACCTGGTCCATTTCGACTAATGCCTGTATCCCGCACATTGCATAGCTTTTGCTGCATGCAAGCGCTAATGATGTTCTGCACCTGGCCACTGGTTTTCACATCTTCCACTTTACATTTAACTTTGCTCACACTGAGACTTCATGCGGCTCATTTTACATTAGTCCTGCTTTAGGAAATTCACTCATCATCCTTGTACGGGGGGCTGGGGAGTGGAAGGCACGGCATAGTTCTCTGGAAGTACTGTATGTTGTTTCACGTGACAATAGCATCGCTCGTGTTCATTGATGCACATGGGGGGGAATGAGACTGCACCCACTGGTCCCACAACACCTACATGTTTAGCAAACGTATGGAAGGCATTTCATGCATGTGCAGACATATCTGCAGAAGGCGTCTTCATGCAATTAGGAACCTTGGGACAAGGAGTCTCACCTATGCATAAGTGTCAGGCCCAGAGTCGGCATGGCCAGGCAAATGCTGGGGCCGCCAGAGATGGCAGCAGTTGCTGGCATCACTTTACACCACTAAGCAAATTGCATACAGCCACTCACCACTTCTGTCCCAAGAATACGGCACTTGAGTATAAAAATAAAAGGGAATCCCTCTCTGCTGCCTGGCACACTTACTTGGGGACAACCCCGGGGTGCTATGGCGGTCAGTGACCACCAGAATATTTCAAGGAGCCCTAGAGGACCCCTTGCCCAGGGCTTCTTCCAACCTGCCATCAGCCTTGTGCATGAATCCTGAACACATGGACACCAAGGGCACAGCCAGTGGGTGCAATCTTGCTCCATCTCAAGCCATTCGGTTTATACAAAGGGGAGTTCATTCAAATCTTTGGTCACTTTTTTTTTATCCATGCCATTCAAATCTTGATTGTTTATAATGACTGAACTGGAAGTAGAAGAGAAAAAGCAAAGTGGGATTCAAAAGCGATGTTTATTGATCCAACAAGTTTTGGATATCATAGGGTAAGAAAAGAAGAAACAGCACATCTAAATGTTGGATCTTTGCTTCTCCAAATTTCCATGAAGATGGTATGGTCCAAATACATTGGATCAATATTTTATCTCTTTTGATTATGCCAGTTACTTTTTGCTTCTACTTGCCATTCTTTCTTGAGGTTCCCATTTCTGATGCATTTTTCAATGATGGAAGCATTTTTATTGTTGTTATAGGTTGGTCTTTTCAGAATGTTTCATTATAAATACGCTTATCTTCTTGCTATCGTCAGCAGCAATGAAGCTGATACGGCAATTAAAAATACTTCAGCTCTGCATGACATATCCCCTACAATTGCATAATTGTTGACTTTTAACTCCCCTTATGAATTGGTATTTTGTAAAGTTATGAGTATGTAGGTACTGGCTTTCAAGATTTGGACCTCCATCAGGATGTTCAGACACTTAGGGCATTTTCACAAGTGATACGAAAAATGTGTTCTTGCATTTCCTGAATCTGTAACCCAAGTGAAAAGTTGCATTGTCATGTATGTAGTCTGAAGGCACCTCATACTGTAGCATTGTTGAAGCCATGGAGATTTGGACATAATCAGAGCCTGGCTAGACGATCTATCGGATACTATGTACTTGAGTGAATCTTCAGAGATGAGGAACCCTGAGAATACTCAAGACTGTTAGAAAAACTTCAGGAAGACATTGGGCCTTACTACATTTGTTTCGAATCAGTAAACTTGAATAATTGTTTATTTACTTGGAGTGATCCACTTGTACAAGAATTTGTCTAAATTTCTACAGCTTAAATGCCACTCAGAGCATCAGAGTCGGAGGTTAAGAACCTGTGACCCTGCAGAAGTTGCTGGAATACAACAAACCACTTTGTACCCCATTTTTCCTCTGGTAGTGTACATTGCCCCCCCCCCACTGACAACTCTGAGTTAGATTAGAGTGCAAGATAGTGACTGGCCCACAGTCATCCAATGAGCTGAGTGGGGGGGGGGGGTTGAACCTGGAACTCCCCAGCCCTGGTCTGACTCTTAACCATTACACCACATTTGCTCAAATCCTGTACAATTTTTCTCATAATGTAGTAGGTAGCTAAATATACCAAATCCCCATGTGTTTAGAATTAAGGGCAGGTAGTCCAGGTCAAAAGTGTGCATCTGAATATGTATGGGGTAGAGTAAACAATGGCAACAGAAGAGACCTTTGGTGCATGGATACCTTACTCTTGTTCTTCTGTAGCCTCTCATTGGCTGCATAGCCCTCGTAATTCTGTAGTTGACTTTGCCATTATTGTATAGGACGAACATTTGTTTCCCTTTTGTTATGTGTATGTTGATTCCCTGGGTATCCTCAATGAAGTGTTCTCAGTAATATTTCTACTGTCTAAATCCACAGGCTGTCTTGTGATATACTAGAAGCACCAGTGTTTTCTTATATTGCATTATAAGCACCCCCCTTTTCTGATACGACATCGTTGCCATCTTTTTAAAGATGAAAATGTACAGTAACTTGGCTATGCACAACAGTTTAGTAACAGTAGTAGGTCATGGAGCATCTTATTGGAACCACAATGTCGTCATAAGTATTTTACTTCATTACTTTCTTTATTATTATTGATAGAGTTGGAAAACAAGCAAGGTTCATTGATCCCATATGCACACATTGGATGGTATTCAATGCTGGTCCTACTCAGAGTAGACCCATTGAAGATAGTAAACACAACTAACTTAAATTCATTAATTTCAGTGGGTCTGCTGTCCATAGAACTTAGTTGAATACCACTCCTGCTTTGATTGTGGGCTGCTTCTGACTCCTTTTCTCGATTATTGCTACTTGGATCAAAGTGCCTTTTCCCCATCTATAAGTAAAATATGGGGTGTTTCACTGTGGGTGTCTCCACACTTTCTTAAAAAGAAAAAATGTGTGATCTTTATCTTTTTCCATAACCAATCGACATGCTGCAGTTATGAAAAAAAGGAGCTACTGTACTGAGTCAGGACAGTGGTAGCAAACACAATCAATACTGAACTTTAGTCTAACTACAGTTTCATTTCTTCTCTTTTAGCAGAGGACAGTTATGGCATGGATGGGAAGGCTAAGTTGCCAATCTTCATGGAAAATGTCAACTGGCAAGGACTGGAAGATTTGTACAGTGTGAATGAAAGTTTATATGAAGCCAGAAATGACTACAGACTTGGTCCTAATGACTGGACAAATTACTTGAAGGATGTAGATAGAATCTTTGCACTGCTGAACAGTTACTCTGAGCAAAATGGAGGAGCAAAGACTCAGGCTACTTATGCCAGTGGGTACTTGGATGAATCATCCACACCATTTGCCTTGCTAGATATGAGCTCTGCTGAATCAGACGAAGGTTCAAGTTGGTTGACAGCCCAAGAGGCCCAGCCTATTATGCCTACAGATTTGGGGAAACTGGCTTTGAGCGCTATTATGTTAAGCCAGGGGAGCAAACCTGAATTAAGCAATGATATTCCTGCAAACGTGAGTCCAAACCTACCACACTGGAATAGTCACCAAGCCGACGCGTGGCTGGAGACCAAAGAACCAGTTCATATTGAGACGGATTTCAGTGGGAATGACTTGACAGAGCTTGAGTCTAGCCATAGCTTCACCTTACAACCCAGTAACATTCTTCAGAAAGACTCAGCCCAAGACAGTGACTCTGCAGAAGATATTTTTGAAGAGCAGATCTATCTTCCCATGAATGCAGGGGCAATCCACCAGTTCATCATGGAGCATAAAACTGAGAGGGCGTTGAAAAAAAGGGAACATTTTCCAAATGCTTCACAGCGTCTAAGTGTAGAAGGCAGTGCCTCATCTCCACTCTCCTCAGTTTAGATTGTGGTAAACCACACATTCTTTCTTCTTTATTAATTAGTTGGCAAATAGTAGTAGTTATGACAACTGACATTCCAAATTTTGCTACTGTTAACTTTTTTTAGCAAAATGAGACCATGATATGTGCTCTGCATACACATACACAAACTCTTAAAGTGTAACTGAAGGAGCCAGAGTTCCAGTGTTAAAAAGAAAGTCACATTGCAGTGATACCCTGATTTTCTGCAGTATAAAGGCATCTGCAAATTAGTCTTTTGAGTCATTTGTCTTCTTGTTCCGCAAATGGCTCACCACAAATGAATGTTTCTGTCCACTTAAGCTCCCTGAATCATGGTTTTTTTTAATTAACCACTGAAATTTCATACTGATAAGAGTAAAATTATATTGCACTTTTATAATCTGTGTGCCATAGCCTTTATTAATCTGGTACATGTTCTTAGTTTTGCTAAATAGTGTGTAATTGCAACAAAATAAAGTAGGTTGGTAGCAAAAGCGATATGCAGCATGGATTATGAAAACCAATTATCTGAACATTGAGCAGAAAGCAATGTTTGGTTTTAAGCCTCTATGCTCAAATTGATTTTATGGTAATTTTTCTCAGAAAGAAGCAGCTAACAAAAGATGTAATAGAGAAGGTGTTATATTTTCAGATTTCAATGTATAAGGAAACTAATAAGTAATTAAGGTTTTCAAATTTTCGATTTCTTTTGCTTGAAAGGAAGCTTAATTTTCATTAGGCAAAGACAAGCCTTGATGTGCTCGGAAACTACTCAGATAAGTTTTAAACGGGGGAGGCTAATCTGTGGTCTGTCATATGTTACTGGACTCCAACTCTCATCAGTCCCAGCCAACATGGCCAAGGGTCAGAGATGTTGTGTGGTGAAGTCCAAATCTGGAGGCCATGGGTCAGCTACCTCTGTTTGTAACTGAACTCTCATCCAAAGAAGGGGACTGGTGTATGCAAAAATGTGCCTATACAAATATGCCATTGGCAGTGTTTCATACCAGCATGTTCAGTAAGCATTTTTTATGCAGGGTATAGTGGAGAGTCACTCAGATTTTTACTCATCCCAATGGGAGACTACACAACTGTGAGGCCTTCTCTCTATGTAGTCATATGAATGCTGGATTATAGCCATACATCTTAATGCAGAGGCTTCTCAAACACAGGAAATCTCCAAGGTGCATGTGGAATAGACAAGGGCTTCTCCAGTGACTTCGAAAAGACGGAAAAGCACCATCTCCCATACGACCCCCATTACTTAATAGATTGGACTGCTTTAGAACAAAACAGTTGAATGCAAAAATTGGTAACCATAGATTTAGAAGACGCGGAAGGTACGTAACTGCAGACAAACTCTTGAGTATAAGTTCGTTGCTTGATTTTGCCAAACATTTTTAGAGGTTCTTTTGAACCACAACATTTAAATTATAAAATAGAGCAAAGCGGTATTTCTGTGTTATTTGATCTATAGGAGAGTACATGTCTTTATGTGTGGTAATGGAAATAGGGGTTTAAAAACTATTTGTTTTAAATAACACAGGTTAAAATTGACAATTGTGTGTTCCTGGTGCTCAGTAGGCTTTTTAATAATTTTCAGGAAAAGCTTGTGATGGACTCTGTAAAGTTGTTGACATTAACTAGGTGTTTAATCATGTGTGTGTCATGAGCGGAATGACCGAACAAACGTATTTATGGGCATGAATGATGCTGTTTGTATATAGAGTGTCCATTATTAGACTTTAAGCTGTGTTCTTGTAAAAAAAATAATTATATATTCTGCAATACTTTTATAGAACAATTCTGACTTCGGTGAAGTCTAGAAGCAATATTTCTTGAAATAAAGAGTTCCTGTACCTGTTTCATAGTAAAAAAAAATATTGAGTGAAACCAAAGATTCATAAGGCTAACGTAGTAAATGTTTCCATACTTTCAAACGTCAGTTACTGAAGACAATTAATTAAGTAAACTTTACATTGGTGTTGAGGTAAGCTAATGGTGAAGACCACTCACTATGCTCAGTTGTGAGTTGGACACTTTTACTGTATGTTTATGGGCTATAGTTACACAGTAATAGTATAATTTGTAGATTGCCAATTTAGTTAAAGTATTATGAAATCTCTAATAACATCTACTGATGACAAGGTAGGTTTAAAATTGGGATTCCATCTTATATTCCAGCATAGCCGACCAAAATCTGTAAATTTGATAACTAGGTTTATGCAGATTTGAGTTAATTCTATGTGGGACTTCTAAATAACCATTTTAAATAACCATTCAGTGTTTCTATAGAATCCTAGTTGGATAGAACAATAAAAACAACTAGTTTCGATTGTGGTAGAAAAGTCTGCCACTATTTAGGACTGGAATAAACTCAGTAGTGTGAGACAGGCTAGCAACGAAGGCATCAATTATTTCAATTTTCACTCTTACAGCTACTAAATAATATAGGACATTTGTGTCACATGCCTCAGACGGCAGAAAATTGCTTGCTGTTCCTTACCAGCCATTGGATGTCACTGTGACACTACGGAACAACCTGCTCTGCTGCAATACACACACAGCCTCTGCAAATATGTGGGCATCTTTCCTAATATTTTTAAATAGTCAAAACCACCAGCATAATGAAGTCTGGTGGCCCTGATCTCTGCATTTTATAAACTAGTAGGTTGGGTGTTTTTGTTTTTGTTTTGTTATTTAGGTAACAGTTCCACATTGCACCTACTGATGACAGAAATTTATGTGGAGTTTAATCACTCAGCAAAGGGGGGGGGGACTCATTGAAATTGAGTTTCACATTTTGTAATGCATCAGTTCCTGAACAAGCACAATTCCCAAAAACATCTGCATCAATCAACTTCACTAGATAAGAGCACATAGATATAATTTAGATGGGCAGATGAAAGCAATGCGGTGGGGAGTGGCACCTGTACTTTACTCATTTGACAATTATACATAATTCCAAGTGGTAAGGGGCTGGAGGAGGAACTCCCCCCCCCCCAAAAAAATAGAGCCTTTATAATAGCTAGAAATTTTCATCACTAACCCCTTATTGTTCTGTATATGCTTAGACTTTGCCATTCTAGAGAAGGGGGTAGGGAACCTGTGACTCACCACATGGCGTGCCTCCCATCTGCCCCACCAGTCTCAGTGGGCACCAGCCAGCCACCTACTGCTCCATCCTGCAACTGAGATCCGCAAACCCACACATTCAAGGTTGAGAATGTACAGCAACAAAACACACTGAGAAGCCATTTTTATTTCAAAATGTTGAAGTATCCAAGGGGTTCACTTGCAAAGAGATGTTTACAACAAATTTTGCCCATAATGTTTATTTTACAGGAACTTGCACATAGGTTTGGAAAACTCTTATTTGTTCCATGGACGTCTTAGTAAAAATCTTCACTAAAAAGAAACCTACTGTATCCATCAAATTGCATTTTTGTTACCACAGGCACAGTAGCTAAACACTTTCCCATTGGACACATTAAAAAAACAAACCATTTATGCAGTATAATCTTTTTAACTAGCTTGCTCCCTTGATTAATACCATTTTCTTTTCAGGAACACGGTTTAGCACTACGGAAATGGGTCTCAATGAGTCCAAGTGAAGCTTATTGCCCCTTCCCCATGTTTCATTTTTAAAGAGTTTTGATTTAGCATAACAATTTAGTTTGAGCCAGGAATCTTGGGTTTAAAACAAAACCAGCATCATAATCCATGGTTTGTAGCCGGCTTATGATGAAACTTTTCAGAATTTAAAAATGAAACAAGGGGAGGAGAGGGGCACACCATTGCATGCAAGTACAACCAGTGGCAAAGTCCCTTTTGCCTGGAAGAGAGAGAAGTAGCCAAGTATTTAAAAAGCTAACAACGATTGAAAATTGCATATTTTTGAAGTATTTCTAATTAAGTAATCCCTACAATTTTTCTCTCATGTAGAATTACTACATATTTCCAGTAAGCCTCAAAAATATGTGGTTACTGCACAGCTTTGCTAACTGCTCTGTTCAGCAGTAGAGTACTACCTTTTTTAAAGTTCAGAAGCCAAAAGGCATAGTTTGACTGTCTCCACTGACACTATCGCCATGTTCATTCAGTATTAACCTGACCAAATGATTGTGGGGGCTTATTTAGAAGGAAAACTTGCCTATCACATCTGTTTAGCAAAACTGAAGCACGGTGTCTTTACTATCGTTTTCCTGAACCTTACATTTTCAGATCAACAGAGAACGAGTAACAGTCGATTTTTCATGCCTAAAGTACCTAAAGATATTGGTTTAAATTTTGTACTACTTCAGGCAAGCAACCAACATGTGGAGCAGAAGTGTGTGCCCAACCTACCAATAATTATGTGCACTTTTGTAGACAACAATGAGAATTTCAGAAGGCAAGCACATGCAGCTATTTAAACTTGTATGAAATATTCTCATGCCAGAGAAAGAATTACTTCATCACATTAGCACCAGGGCAGTATGTATCTAGTTCAAAAGGTAATCCAGTTGCATCTTTCATTATTTTCTCTACTAAAAGGGGGTGGGGAGCTTTGGAAGTGTTCAGTCACAGCACTCCTAGAACAAGTCCTGGCCTTACACCCTGTGTTTTATGACAATGTATTGCAGGATACAAGAGTAGTAACACACACTATAAATACATAAATGACACAATGATCTGAAATAAATAAGCTCAGACTAATGCAGTACGTTGGAGGCAACTTTGGATAACATTTCAGATTTCAAGGGTGTAAAACCAACACTGATAATTGTAGATAGAAGAACTTGAAGATTTTGAGGCAATATTAGGTTTGTATAAATATGCTTAATGCTACAACTATAAACATGTATTTACATTAATATTTATGGCTGTCTACTTCCATTTACACTATATACAATGTTATCAAAATATTTTGAACTTAAAACACTGTTGGAGAGGGGGAAACCTTCAATTGAAGTATTACATTGCTCCCCTAAAAGAGTTGTCCCCCTTCTTCCACATCTGAAAGGGGTGGCATCAAAGAAGACCAATAAAGGAACAGCAATGTGAAGCAATTAAGTTGCATGACCAGACCTCCTGCTACCGCTTTCAACAATCACAGTGACAGTGAAGGTCTCTTGACCATGAATCTTCACAGACATGCACACCACTTGGAAAATGCTGACTGAAGGGCAATTTATCCTTTGACTTGAAATCTGCATTTTCAACACATTTCCTTGAAATAGGGGGCTACTGCTAGTTCATATGCAACCCTGGCTCCCTGCAAACCACAAAATCAGGAGCCAGCTTCATGAACATGAGTGCCTCCTTCTTAACTTTTCAGAACCACAGTGCCACTGATAATCCATTGCCATCACTAACTATGCTTCCACGTTACATGTTCATCAACGCAAACTGGGTTTTGAAGATCCGCACTGCATATGCACACTGCCATAGCAACCACTAACATCATTTATATGCACATTACCTCACATGCTTCTCTCTCTCTCTCACACAGTATTTCCCTTAATGCTTTCTTCTGCTAGAAATGTGGCCTGAAACATTTGTCCTTTTCATATTTCCTCTTTGTAATGCCTAGAACCGCTGACAACTGCATCTGCAATGTGGGATTACGACATCCCACTGCATGTACAGAATTCCCTATACAGCTCTTTAACTGTAAGAAGGAAAACCATCACAACAGAAATCCTTCATGACTTCAAATACCTTGATACAATACACAGCACAGCCTGTAGTACTTCCAAGACATAAACAACAATCTCAGTGAACACTCAGAAGCCTTTTTCATCTCGCTGGGAATATACTACATCGACTATCTGGGAATTACACCCCAACAAAAATGAATGCATAACAAAAGAAATTTGATAAATTTAAATCGAACAAGAAAACCTGGAACTTTGGATCAAACTATATACAACACTTAGCTGTGTGTTCTTTCCATCAACAGTTTTAAAATATATAAAGTAAAAAACAAAAAAACAAACCCAAGTTAAATGGAGGAGGAGCAGGCACAGCTCCTTAACTCTTCCTTCTTGCTATATGCCCACTCAGAAATCCACTGCCTTTCCAAGCTATTGCCCCACCTATCAGGAAAAGACAAGAGGGAGAATAGCATGAAAGAAGCTGAAGGGTGTAATCTTTGAGTAAACATGGGAAAGCATTAAGCATCTTGTCCTTGTGACAGTGCTCTACTCTAGACTACCTCTGGTTGGTTGGCACACAAAAAACCACCCAACTGTAAGATGGAATAATCACACAACTATTATATATGTAGCTTTTGAATCTCTGTTTCTCCATACCTAGGAACCTATGTACACATGTATCCTCTAATACTGCAGCAAGGGGAGATCAGCTCTGGCTGTCCTACAGCCAAGCATCACTTGCCCAACAATTCACCCTTGGGGAATTGGAAAGAATTCAGTGCGCGTTACAGCAGGCCACATGGCAAAAACAGGCATTTAATTGCACTATCACATACTCAGAATGACACTTGGTGCATGATGAGATATGTGAATGGCGATCTGTTCATTTGACAAAATAAGCAAACCACTGTGCAATTCCACCAGCTTTAATTAACGTGAGATTCTTCTCAAATTGCCACAACCTCAAAAGGTCATCCTTTTTGTGTGTGTCCATTCATTCTAAGATAGCTTGGGTGTGGAATTGGTGAAAGCAGTATTAGAGTATCTGTGGCAGATTATCTCCTTGTTGCAAGAATATACAAATACCGAGCTGCTCTTTATGCACATATTTTAAACGCTTTAATATTACTACGGATTAATACTAAAATTACTGGTGGTTATAATTCTCTGCGCTAAACTAAAAAATACTACATCATCATGCTAGAATTAAATGAATTGAACAGGCTTAAACTACTATGCCTTAGACTTTCAGACCATACCCAGTGTATTTAACTGTTCTATGGTTTCAAGTACTCTTTATTTAAAATATAACAAAAATGCCCTCTTTTCTAATTCAGATGATTTGAGAAATTTTGAGGGAAAATAGATACACAGAACAAAAAAGTTATCCAATCCAAGTTGCATAGCTGAGACTGGTTTTAGTTGTGCTTTGAAACAGAAGTCAAAATAAATACTTACTCCTCCCCGGTCCAGGAGTTGTGGATGCATTACCTTACTTGTTTTGTAACTCTGGATATTCATTTCTGTCAATCTTGAGTTCTGCCTTTTGTAACACTTGCCTGGAACTTGGGGATTTAACAGACACAGCTGAAATACTTACAAACATGTTTTAAAACTCCCTTCCCAAAAAGGGAAGAAAGAGCTACCTGGGTTGTTTTGAGGTTTCCAGCCCTCAGATAGGTCATGGCTCTGTGCATTAAGCTTTGTTGGTTTGTTATCTGTTGCAGATCAGGTTAAGAAAAAGAAGGCACGGGTGTTTCCAAAGGCCCCATACTTAAAAACTGACCAACAAACCAAATTTGAGGTTAGCAAAGGGCTCTATATCTCAGGAGTGGGTACTTCTGAAGCCTTTTCATCTGGGGCATTTATTGCTTCTGTAAGGGGGCCAGGATAGGTCTGCGCTATGTAATGCATCCCTAGTGACGGACCAGCATCTTCAGTATGTTCGCCTTGAGAGCTAAACGTGGGGCAGGATCTAGTCCGTGCATAGTTTTGCTGAGCTCCGGTGTTCCCCACCACCTCACTCACTGTGTTGATAGATGAGCCCCTCCACATCTGCCTTTGCAGCTTCTCTTCTTTGTATTTAATGGAGTACCAGGCCAGGAAAATGAACAGGAATCCAACACATTTTAGGCCAGCAGCCAGACCAAAGTAGACGAAACGAAACGACGTCACATCATATTCCCAACATGAGCCTTGCACACCACATTCCTGTTGCCACAGCATGCAGGTCGTGTCAATGACAGCTCCAAAATAAATTGGAGTGGGAATGTATGCTGAAATAAACAGGAAGATTAAGATTAATTGACTCCAAGATTAAAACAGTTAATATACAATTGCATAATAAAACCGGTTTGCTTTGCAAAGGCCAAAATACTTTGCAAAGAACTACACATACCTAAAGTTTAAGAAGGGGCAAAAGATCTTGTGGATGATATTTACCAGTAAGTGGGTTCAAATGTAGCAAAGCAACTTACTCAACTGGGTTCCAAGCCAAAACTAGTGTCTCAAATTTAACTCCATCCAATTACGTATTTTTGCAATAATTTTCCTAAATAATATGATCTGAAACAATAAGTTACCCCTACATGACTACACTTACCAAGGGTTCTTAATAAAACAAATTGCATCCCAAGTGCAAAAGGCCTCTCACCATCTTCCACAGACCTAAAAAAGACACATGGTATTTTAAAGCCTTAAACTGCAAGGCATATTTAGTAATACCTTCAATTTCTCTTAATTAAAAAAAAATCCTTATTGAGAAGAAGTTGAGAGTGTGAGTCCACTTATAGTATACCAAAAAAAGCATTCACAGAGTTAAGTGCAAACAAGGCAGTTAATAGACTCAAATCCAAAGGTTCACATAAAGTAATTTTAAGTGACAAAGCAAACTAAAAAGCTTTGCATCCTGATTGAATCAACTCTTTTATCGGGCTTTGTTTTCTATCCCCATTAAATTGCTTCTCCACCCTACTTTGGAGAGCTCAGGGCAAACAAGAATTTGGAAGCCAAAGGCAGCAAAGGACTCACTTTGGTTTCCTCTGTGATATCTGTATTCCTTTTATGACTTTTATTCTGTTTCTACTAAATTGTATCATTTGATGAATGTAATAAATGGACTGAATTTATCCAGAAAGAAAAGTAGCTTCCATGCTACTTCTAGGACCTAGGTCAGGGGTCTGCAACCTTTAAGACAAAAAGAGCCACTTGGACCCGTTTCCGAAGAAAAAAAAAACTGGGAGCCGCAAAACTCGTCATTATAAAAATAACTTTTGTCACTTTTT
Source organism: Podarcis bocagei (assembly GCF_964188305.1). Classification (NCBI taxonomy): domain Eukaryota; kingdom Metazoa; phylum Chordata; class Lepidosauria; order Squamata; family Lacertidae; genus Podarcis; species Podarcis bocagei. The sequence continues at coordinate 58,551,561 of NC_138133.1, forward strand.
TATTATTTCTTTGTTTGACCCCTCACAGAATTACTCCTCCTCATAGAAATAAATGTTAAATTAACAAGTTACCTTTTTTGTGTGTGTGTGTTCTTCACTCCCCTTCAAAACAGTGACCAGCGTACATGCCCCCTTTCAATGCAGTGACCAGTGTACATGCCCCTTACAATGTAGCGGGCGGGTGGGAAGGTGACGTCGGGACGGTGCGTGACTAACACACGCCGCCCCCATGCGACGTCACAGCCAGTACAGCGCCCGCCACAGTGGGGAGTGTCGGGGCGCACAATGCGCCTCCTCCCCTCGCTAGTATCCATCCCGGAGCCGCGGCAAAGGTGTAAAAGAGCCACATGCGGCTCCAGAGCCGCGGGTTGCAGACCCCTGACCTAGGTCATCTTAGAAGTATTGTGTCATGCCAGCTGAGAAGATCACAGATCATCTTCACCACTTCTTCAACCCATTAAAATTATTTTTTTAAAAAGGAGTTCACCATATACATTCCGAACTAGTGAGGTCAAATAAAGCAGCGGATCCACTTCTTCCCAACTGAATCCCCTCCTAGATTGTTTATTAAGTGGTTTCATCTGCAATGGCCCACTCCTACTGTGTCCCTCTCTCACACTTTATCTTCAAGTGCCTCTGTGAACTGGGTGCATATAACTAAAATATATCAAAGGGGTCACCTTGATATCTATTATCAGATAAATGAGGATAAGGCATATCCTGCTGAAGATGACACAGACCCCCAGAACCTGGTAACAGCATGCTATCCCTCTAATAAAACTGTAATAATTCAGGCACCTCTCACCTGAGTGTTACTATGATTGCTGATGGCTGGGCACATGCTGTGATGAGCGTAACAATGAAGAGAAAAATGAGGAATGGAATGAGTGTATTGCAGGTTCGATTACACTTCCCAGACACAGCATAACCATTCTCATTGAGATATGTTTTGACGATCACCACTCTCAGCTGACTGCGCTGTCCAACTGTCGGTGGTGTAATAACTTGTCTGCTTTGGACACAGGCACATTCTGTATAATTTCTTATCTGTGGAACATCAAAGACAAGGAGCATCAAATGCCAAGGTTTCTTGTTTGTATTTTATGCTTCCATTGAATTGGCACAATACGCTAGCTAGGGGGAAAGTGAAAGTGACTTATTGATCTTATGTTGTCTTATAAAGCGAAGGAAGGGGCCAGGTATTTATAGGAAAGAATCAGTGTAAATGATTAAGCACTCCCCCCTTCCACCCCCTACTCTCCTAAAAAGCACCACCTGCACACACCTGTTACCTACACAAATGCAGGTTTGGAACGTGTGCTTGCAGAGGTAAATTGGAGTTCCATCCTATATAATCATGCAGTTCCTTGTGGGCTAGGACAAGGTTCCCAAACTGGTCTGTGGACCACACGTGATCAGCAAGCTTCATTTGTGTGGTCTGTGGCATGCCTGCATTAAATACTCATTTTGATTTTTAACTGTATTTTTACAGCACTTATTGCTTATATGGAATTCAAATTGTAATGCAATAAAATAAAATCCAATAAATAAAAGGAGCAATAGAAATGCAGGCAGCATCCAGCACAGCCCATTACAATTGCCACAACAAGCAGGAAAACCACTGAGTGTTCGGTCCTCCAAGACCCTCAACATTTTTTAAGAGCTCCATGAGGGGAAAAGTTTGGGAAATACTGGGCTAGAAGTAATGAGCTGCTAAAGACATTAGAGTCTAAGAGAAGTCAGTGCAGAAATCAAGGCAAAAGAAGTTAGTTCTTTAAACACACTATGGTGGGTCTGGCAGGAGAGGTTAGGACGAAGTAGAATTATGTAATACAGTGGTGCCTCGCAAGACGAAAAGAATCCGTTCTGTGATTCTCTTCGTCTAGCGGTTTTTTCGTCTTGCAAAGCAAGCCCATTGAAGGATTAGCGCTATTAGCGGCTTATCTGCTGATCGGATCAGCTGATAAGTGGCTTAGCGGCTTAGAAAAAGGGGGGAGGGGGAAAAAACCTGCAGGAACTCGCAAGACATTGTCGTCTTGCGAAGCAAGCCCATAGGAGATTCGTTTTGCGAAGCACCTCCAAAACGGAAAACTCTTTCGTCAAGCGAGTTTTCCGTTTTGCGAGGCATTCGTCTTGCGGGGCACCACTGTATTAGAGCTGGGCAGCACAAGTGGGAAATCAGGCCAGGAGTAGAGCTGGACGACTGAGTAGGATAGGCAAACAAGGATATAGCATTGAGCAACTTGGGGGGGTAGCAGATTACACAACCATTTAGCTAAAACAACCTTCTCTAACCTTGCTTCCCCCCAGATGTTGTTGGGACTACAACCCCCACCATCCCGGGCCATTGGCCATGCGAGCTGGGAATGATGGGGGTTGTAGCCCAGTAACATCTAGGAGGAACCAGGGTTGGAGAAGACTGAGTTACAGCTACTGATTGGCTAGTTTGGGGCAGGCTAGCAGCTTCCCTGAAAAAGATTGGCTGGTGGGTGTTTAATCAGTATAGCTCGCAAAATCCAAATGTACTGCCTCCCTGAGTGGAAACACCTCCCCTTTCTGTGTGTTCTAAAAAGAGCACTAACACATCTTCAGTTAGTTATGGAAGGAAGGAGACCCTCCCCTTTTAGAACAACAGGATCTTAAGGCAGAAAGACTATAATAGCGATTGGAATTAAAGAATGCCTGAGGTTAGATCATTTGAAGAACAGAAGCCCTCCTTGGCTGTGAAAGCACAAAAAGGTTTTGTAAAACTTGTAAGCTGAATATTACGTCTGAAGAAGAAGGTCTCCTATTTCAGTCTAAGATATTTTTCCATGCTTAAGGCTGGGGATCTCATTCAGTAGAGGAGCAACTGTCATTTTCTGTTAAGCTATATGTCAGTATCTTTAGGAACTTGCCTTATGTCAAGTCAGATCATTGGTCTATCTAGATTAGTAGCATCTGCCCTGACTAGCAGTGGCTCTTTGGGGTTTCAGCATATACCAGGGGTTTAATCTGGGACCTTCTCCCAGAAAAGCATGTGCTCTGCCGCTGAGCTAATGCCTGTCTCGTGAGTGGTTTGGGGATGGGTAGCATTGAAAATGGAAGAAAGGGGTAATGACCTTACTTGCTTAAGTGTTTTTCTGCATGGCATGAGAAGTACAGTTTGCGTACTTGTGGATATCCTTACCCCTGTGCTATGATTTCCACTGCTGATGCAACCAGCCAGACAAGGGTTGAAATATGTGATTCCATCTGACCCACACACAGGTTCATATTCATGGATTTTGCAGCCACAGTTGACGTTACAGCTCCCAGTGAGATTCCTATGTGCCATGGTGAGTGTAGGACTACAGAAAAAAGGAGATTACAGTACACATTAGGTGAAGAAAATGTTAAATAGTTATAGCTGTAAGACCAGGGGAACCACCCTGAGACCTGCGTGTGTAGGGCAGAATACTACCACCATTTGTCAAATGAAAAGTGACTTGTGAGATGTGCCCTGCCCCATTTTCACTAGAAGTCCTGTCTCCTTTTAGGACAGGTTTAGGATTCCCCACAAATGTGATATTTTGGAGTGCTGCATTGTGGGTCTGATTACACCATTTAAGATCAGACTTGCTTGCCTCTTGTATCAGCAACAGCCAGTATTAGAACTTATCAACAATATTTCTCAAACAGAAATATTGATTGCATTTTTGTGTTCTTTGTGTTTATTGGTTGGGCGTGACTGAGGCTCCTAAGGGTTTTGGGGTTATATGGGGACGATGACTTGAAACACAATCCATGGGGTCATGGGCAACAAGACAAGCATCCAAATGGATCACAACCCACCCCAAAAACAATGTTTAGGGTGGCAAAATAGCACTTTGATGGGGCAGGAATCCTACAAGAGGCAGGATATCGAATAAAGGAGGTTGGACACCTGTCACTTTCAGTTTGTTCCTTTATTCTGAAATATTCCCGCAATGGCACAGATACTTTAGAAATTGTTTTCTCCAGTCATACAATTACTAATATATGATACGGCCATTAATTTTTATGTAGGTGGATCCACATTTTATGTGGCACTGCAGGGACACTAGAGTTCACTGCACTTACACAGCAATTATATGAAGGGAAGGCATGGGGCCCCAAACAATCAAAGATACATGGAGTGAAATTCTTTGTCCACTGTGTATTTGCACATGTGCATCTTCACACTTTGCTTTTACATAGCATCACATGTAGATGTGATCTTATTGCTTGATGCAATAAGATGCAAATGAGCTCTTAGTTATTATTGCTAGAGGAGAAGAGCTCATGCTTCTACCCTTGAACAAAAGGAGTCTGGTGGCCGTCCATCTAGATGGAGTTTAGACCATTTTCAATATGCCAAATCTTGACTAAGATCATTTCTGATTCCAGAACCATTCAGATACACATCTTGCTTAAACTGACTAAATAATAAAAGTTCCTAACTATATAGTTGTTATTGTTTCAGTTTTGTTGTCTGCAAACTACTTGAATTATTATTATTATTTAGTTTCCCCAGCCACTCTGGGTAGCTCCCAACAGAATATTAAAAACCACATCTGTCCCTCAAAAACATCTGTTTAGTAAGCATACATACCTGCATAGCAGAAAATGAAAATTCCAGTCATTTATTATTGCATAAGTTAGTAGGAAAGTACCATAAATATCAATAAAAAAGATACAGCACAGGTTTCCATAGAAACCTGGAGTTGGCCCAGCAAGACAGCTTATAAATATTTAAATAAAATGAATAAATAAGACTTGTAAGAGTCTGAGTCTCTTTGCCTTTTAAAATGATATTTAATCATTGTAGTTATGTTGTGCCCCAGTGAGCTAATATTACTCTTATGTACAATGCTACCTTCTATAGGTTTTTCTACGCAATGTATTTATGTATCTGATTTTTAAAAATACATTTTATTAAAGGTATTCTTCAGCTACCTCTTCATTTTCTAATTACTGTATTTATAGTACTGGGCTAAAGTATTCACTTCAGTCAATTATACCAGAGGCAAGACTAAGTTTTGCAGTAGAAGAAAACAAAAAGGGTGCTTCTTTTGTCTGCAGCAGAAATTCTATTGAATATTCATGACCAACACTGAAAAGACATCACTGGCCAAAGCTCACTGAGAAGCTCTCAACAAACAAATAACATTCTGCAAAACATAAAAGCTTTTTGAAAGCTGATTATATTTACACATGTCTTTTATGAACAGTTCGATACTGTTTAAATAAATAAGCAGTAAACTCAAATAAGAACACAGCACTGAGAAACTTTTGAGTCATCATTTTATTTTAAGGTGAGCACTGGATTTTGAAGCATTACTTAGCTCTCATTGGGGGAAGGGGGACCAAAAAGGTGAATTAGATTTCTAAACAAAGTGTTGTTCACCTTCAGTGTTACTCAGGAATTTGAAAAACAGCTCTACATTTTAAGCAGCAACTGCCACATAAGGAGCGGAAAAACCCTTAGGGCTATTTCAAAGATGGTGTGTTTTTATTTTTCAAAATAGGATGAAAATGATGGAAAGCAACAGTAGCCTTTATCCAATCAAGTGTGTGACCAAAAGATGCTCACACGAGGGGAACTCCTTGTTCCTCCTCTCCACACAGCCCTCCTGACCCCCCCAAAAAACCCCACATTCCTGAAGGTTGGGGGATCTCCAGAGGCTAGAGTAGAAGTGGGGAATTTGGGGTGGGGGGTGGGGACAGGCCAAGCTTCACTCATGGCAAGCCTCCCTCTACCTGATTTTCCCCAATTCCCTTCTCCAGTTTCAGCTCTTCTGGTACTTATTTCAGGCCTTTCCTGAGAGTCCGCAGCAATTTGGGAGACTTCTGGGGGTGGACGAAGAGAGCTTTCCATTGCATCATAAGCTCAAGGGGATATAGCCCCATATTTGGGGAGATGGATCCCCAAGAGTAATGAGTGTGACTACACCTAATATATTGTAAGAATGCAATTCATAGAAGGAAGCTCCTTAAGCAGCGATTAGCTACAACTCCCTATGGAGTGGATTTGCAAAATGTACGAAATGGTCCCAAGTGCTTTGAGGAGATGCCGTCCCTCAAAAGCACAGTTGCCCAGCGTACGTAGTGAAAAATGTGGAAAACTGCCAACTGTCTGCAGCGCGCCAGACGGGGCTCCTATCTCTGGCAGAGAGCATGCTGCCACAGATGGTCAGAGAAAAAGAGGGAGCCACGAGATCACAATCCTGCTTGGACAAGGAGGGCAGGGAAATGTGACTCCAAGGAGCTGCTGGGGTTGTTAATTGAGGGAAACTCCCCCCCCCCAAGCTCTGAGAGAGAAAGAGAAACAACTCTCTGAGGAGACACAGGAAGAGCCAAGCTCCTGGCCCAATCTCTCTAAAATGAACTCCACCAGAATCTCAAAAGCCCAACTGCAAACACCACAACACCACCACTACCTCCTCATCCACAATCGAGACGAAGGGAGACAAATGAGTACAAACACAGGCAAAAAACTAATTACACAGGCAAAAAACTAATTACAATCACCCAGAACAAAAGACAGAGGAGAGGAACACTGAAGACTAGAATAAAGTAAAGAACTTCCCCTCAGACAGCCCTCCTATCGAAGTAGTGGATTATCCGAGTCAAGTTCTGAAGACTACTTTGCTTCAGTTACTTTCTGCAAAGATACTAAAATATTCACCAACTCATCCTTGAGCTGCATTTCCAGTTATGTAGATTACAGTCCCCCAGACCAAAACAGATGAACCAGAGACAAAGTCCCAAATATTAATACATTTAATTTGCTGTGCCTACATAACGAAGGAGGCACAAAAAACTGAATTGTTGCTGTGATTGATCTTTGCTTCAAATTACTGATCAAGGTTAAGAGAGAAGGAACTGAAGCTGTTGAGCCTGGCACTTTAAGAAGTGGAGTAATGACTGATTTCTGGCTGCCATTTGGAACATTTTGTGAACTCCTTCAGGCTTGTCATATAGCAGTCAGATACAGCTGCAGCCAACACAAACAACAACGTGAATGTATCCAGCTTGTAAACAACAGACCCCTCACTAATGAATTTACTCGTGAACAACTCACTGTTGTCACTGCTCTTTTTATTTTTCCATTTATACTCAATGCAATGAAGACTAGCCTGTTTGTCTGATATAAGAAGGATCCTTTTGGATCAAAGGAAGGGCCACTAGCTCCAGCATCCTATTCCAAAAGTGTCCAGACTGAGGGTTTGGGGAATCCTGCAAACAGGACTCAAAAGCTTCTTGGGCTCTTCTATCCCCCTGGCCCCATCTTCCTCATTGTAGAAAAATATTCTTACTTGGCATTCAATGCTAATGCATGTTTTAATCCCCCATCTTTCTTTAATTACCTGTATTTCTCATTTGAACGTAGGTTTGTATACTCTGCATTTGAATACTCAAGCACTTCATCTTGATTTATAATTTATTGTACCTTTTGTGCTTCAGTTATTAACAATCATGCATTAAAAACTGAATAAAAATACCTTTATATCAATGAAGGGCAACAAAGGATTGCCATTGTCTGTCCCACACGCATGCACACACCAGGAACTGAAATTTAGAGGCACTGGAACCTGAATGTTCCATTTGACTATCATAACCAATGTTCGCTTTCTCCACAGCATAGATAATATTATAAACCTCTAACTACACCCCTTCTTAGCTGCCTAAAAAACAAACTTCAGACACAATGGTCTAGCTCCCAATATCTATCCTAAGATATAATACACAGAAAGTCCTGGAGTTTTCAGATGATAATGGGAAATTATGACATATCAGCGTAGGACTGAGTGTGTCAACATAAATTTACAGAATATCCTTTCAGCCTTTCAGTAGTTTCCCAACTTTTGCAACCAAGTGCAAAATCTAAGAGTAAGAAACACAAAGGAATATTAATGCTTTTCCCAAGCTGAAAGCTGTGTTGTTACACTGAATCATCAATAGTTTCCCTTCCTATTACACTGGCATCATAGTTTTAGGATACATACATCTGCCAAAAAGCAAATCTTTTTGCAGCATTTGTTTATGTCACAAGGTTTTAAAGAGAAGGTTCTGCTTTTGGTCCTGTGCATAAGAAATAAATCCATTTACTAGAATTTATAGAGCACCTACAGCTGTGTTACAGCTATGAAAGGAGAAATAAGACCCTTCTCTTAAGAGTTTAAAACCTAAAAGAGAGGATTAAAAAGGATATGATAGGCAAATGTGAAAACATGCGGATATGAGAATGTAAGAGCGCTGCTGGAGCAGACCATCCAGCCCAGAACCCTGTTTCCAACTGTGGCTAGACAGATTCTTCAAGGAAGCCCAAAAGCAGGACGTGAAGGTCACAGCATCATTTCTCTGACTCCAGGACTAACTTGTGGCACAGCCCCCTTCTCTCTCCCAGCATCCCCTTTGAATGGGTGGGTGCAGGGAATTGGGGAACTGGTTGGTGTCCTTTTAGTCCCCTTTAAGCTCCTTATCTTCCTAGCTGCCTGATTTATATTTATACCCAGGCATGGCACTGTGGCAATACATTAATTATACATGAGTGACAAATGCCCTTTAAACATTTCCCTGTACCAGGGATTAGGATCGGTTTCCAGTCTGGAGACCATAGGCCTAAATAAATTCTTTCTTCACATATGCTTTGGGACCTGTAAATCCAAACAGCACCACTCACTCCCAATGTCCCTGGGATCTCAATGTCACCGATTATTATGGTGTTTATATTTCCTGCTCCCTGTTGTTCCTGTTGCTAGTCGCATGCTACACCCTGATGGCTCCTCCAGGTGCCTCAGAATTGGAAAAGCCTGCGGGAACTCAGGAGCTGTGGAATTAGTTAGCAGCTCTCTTGACAATGCAGGCCTAATAAGGCTGTAGGCTTCTGTCCATCCACTTACCCCTCCCTCTCTCTGTGTGTCCTAGTGCCTGTGGAATTTTGCTGAACACTTCTGTTTTCACACTGTTTCTAATTTGGTGGAACCTACCATACAAGACCTGGATGTCAATGACTGCCTGGTCTCCAATATCCCAAAGTCTGTGAATCAAAGATGGGGCCTGGTGATGTCACGAGGTGGCTAACTCCTGAGTGGGGGGAAAGGCCGGCAAAAGGGCACCCCGCCGTCCTGTGGAGGCTTTGCACAGCCGTCCCAAAGCTGGAACAGCGAGACGGAGGGCTGCGCAGCGCCCCGTCTCGCTGTTTTGGCTTTGGGGACAGCAGGCTGCTATCCGCAAGCCTTGGGAGCCCAGCAGGAACTCCCGCGGGCTCCGGCGGCTTGCAGATAGCTGCCCGAAGCCCGGGGTACGCAACTCTACGCTCCCCAGGCTTCGGGCTGCTGCCTGCTATCCGCAAGCCTGAGGAGGCCGGCGGGAACTCCCGTCGGGCTCCACAGGCTTGCGGAGAGCTACCTGAAGCCCGAGGTGCACACAGCCGCGCTCCCCGGGCTTTGGGCTGCAGGCAGCTATCCGCAAGCCTGTGGAGCCCGACGGGAGTTCCCGCTGGGCTCCGCAGGCTTGCAGATAGCTTCCTGAAGCCTGGAACGCGAGAGGGGTCGGTGCACACTGACTCCTCTCGCTCTCCAGACTTCAGCGAAAGCCTGCATTCACTCCATAGGACGCACACACTTTCCCCCTTCATTTTTGGAGGGGAAAAAGTGCATCCTATAGAGCGAAAAATACGGTGATTTCTAATCCCTTGCCTTACCTGAACTGTAAACCCTTCAATAATGTGGCTGTCTGTGAGAATCCTGCTTAGCAACTACATGCTTCTTTACTTCCAGAAATAACAAGGAAGTCCATTGACTAATATTGGCTACAAAAATGCCTTTTTACTAAAACTACCATTAGAGGAAAGCACATACTAGAGTTTCCCCTTGACCTAACACAACAAGCCATTTCTCAAAAGATGCAGTAGAAATTGGGAAATCTTTCTAAGGGGAAATACATTTCAGCACAGCCTTTGAAAGAAAAACACAAACAACAGCTGTCAACATGCCAGAGTCAAGCTTCAAATCAGTTTATTGAACTGTTTTATAACTATAAGCCATAAAACCTTATTTCCCCTGATTTCTCATTATTATAGCAGAATGTGTTCCAGCCAACTCACCATTAGCATATAGGCACAATTATGGCCTCATAATGCAAATGATATACATTAAGATATATTACTGAGGATAAAGTCTGAATATCAAAATTTATTGCTACTCATAGAATTATAGAGTTGGAGGAGATTTTGCGCAGCCTATCTAATAAAACTCCCTGCTTGGTACAGGAAATCCAGAATTAGAGCATCCCCAACAAAAGGCTATCCAGTCTCTGCTTAAAGGCCTCGAGCAAAAGTGAGTCTACTATGCCTCTAGGTCAGGGGTCCTCAAACTTTTTAAACAGGGGGCCAGTTCACTGTCCCTCAGACATTGTTGGTGGCCGGGCTATAGTTTGAAAAAAATATGAACAAATTCCTATGCACACTGCACATATTATGTTTGTGGTGCACAAAAAACAGGAAAAACAATACAATATTTACAATATACTTTAAAGGCATTGCACATGGTGACATCATGGGCACTAGCCAATTTGCTCTGTTCTGCCAGAAATACAGTGGTGCCTCGCAAGACGAAAAGAATCCATTCTGTGATTCTCTTCGTCTAGCAGTTTTTTCGTCTTGCGAAGCAAGCCCATTGACGGATTAGCGGATTAGCGCTATTAGCGGCTTTTAGCGGCTTATCGGCTGATCGGATCAGCTGATAAGAGGCTTAGCGGCTTAGAAAAAGGGGGGAAAGGAAAAAAACCCCGCAGGAACTCGCAAGACATTGCTGTCTTGCGAAGCAAGCCCATAGGAAATTCGTCTAGCGAAGCACCTCCAAAACGGAAAACTCTTTCGTCTAGCGAGTTTTCCGTCTTGCGAGGCACCACCATCTGCACAACCTTTTCAACAAGATATATTTGGATTAAATGCAGTGCAGTTGCTCTAAGGGTGAAGACATTGGAAGAGACAGCATAGGCAGAGCATAGCCATCACGACTAGTAGCTGTTGATAGTCCAATCCAGCAACTTCCACAGTTTCACTTGGTGCTGTGAGCATGTGGTTGCCATGGGCTTAGAAGTATGTGGCAATGGGGGGGGGCACTTGTGTTACATGCAGGTCTTTGGAGAATAAACTCCGTTTGCAAGAAATGGTCAAAGGAGGAAGAAAGAAGGGGAGGGCGGATGAGAGGTGTGTGTAAGGGGGGCAGGAGAGGAATGACTGGGTCCACTTAAAGGGAGAGGCTCTTGGAGATTTCTGAAACCCCAACTGTTGGGAGGCAAGGGAAGTGACCGGGGAAGGGGACCTCCCTGCCACTTGGCCACAGGCGAAGTCTGCAAGCGCTGCCGACCAGAAGGAGAAGCTACAATGGAAGTAGCAGCCCTCGCTGGGATCCCGCAGAGAATCCGTGGCTTCGGCACTGGCTGGTTGCCGTGGAGGGCTCCGCTATGCCGGAGGTCGGCAACGGTCAGTGTGGGTCTCTTTCCCCTCAGCGTGAGCAAGTTAACTCCCAGGTTAAGGCTCAGCGTATTGATTCCCCTCAGTCGCCATCGCCGCCCTGAGAGTCCAGGTGACTTTGGCTTGGGGGATTTGCAGGAAAGGAAGTGGGTCTCCAGGTAATCGTCTCTCTCTTAAGGCAGGCTGTAAATGCTCAGGAGAGCATGACGGCATAATGACTCCCCTTCTCTCCCGTTCCCTGCGATTTGACGGGGAACGGGAGAATGAAAACCAAAATGTGGCACTCGAAGCCAAATGACTGTTGAGGGAATAGTTGAGTAAGAAACTGTCTTTGCGCAAGAAAGACGAAGGAAACCGGGGAAAGAAAGGGAAGCGAGAGGAGTGGCTTTTCGGTTGAAACTGCCAGGAAGCAAAGTGGGGAGGGCGGGAAGTGCCAAGCGAACCAGGGAAAAGAGGCCGCTTAGCAAGGCGGCGGGAAGAAAGGAGCATGGAATGAGAGAAAACCTCAGGGTTCAGTCCACAACAGCTTCAAAGCTCCTGGGGCTCCTCTGTACCTTGTCAAGCTAGAGCAGCCTCTCTCCCGACCGACGAGGCCTCGCCTTCCCCAGCCCTCTGAACCTGCATGTTCCCTGGCACTGCCCACCATGTTCCTGTGCCGCTAAAACTTTGGGCCAAGACCCGTTAGATGGCGGCGGGTTCTGCAATTGCCGGGTGGGCCGGGTTCAGGACCCTGGCAGGCTGGATGTGGCCTGCGGACCATAGTTTGAGGATGCCTGCGCTAGGTAATTGGTTCCGCTGTCATACTTGTTTCTCCACTGTCAAACTGCTCTTATTAAGATGTTTCCCCTCATGTTCAAGCAGTTTCTATTCTCTGGCCCAGAGGTTAGTGTTTGTCCCAAATATCTAGCATTCTGAGTCAGATCTGTCTTATTTAATATAAGACAGGGTTACTCTGTAAGACCAGAACAAGAGGCTATTTCTCCATTTTTCTGCCTTTGCTGAACATCGGCATGCACATACAGTCCACAAGAAATTGTAGGAACTCGGGCTGAAAAAGGTTCTCCACACCTGCACAAAAGCTTCAAAGTGTGGTTATCTATCTCTCTCCCCCCCCCCACTCTCTTTGATTGCCACATTTAATGTCCTTATGAAATAAAGCAAGTTTACTACCATTATATAAGCAGGCTAGCTTTGATGAAAGCATGAATTATTTAGAAAGCCAAAAGATACTTACCCGGTAGTATATGGTATGTTTATCCCCCCTAGATTAATGCTTTCGCATCCAACAATGAACAGTGTTGAAAAGCAGAGCAAAGACACACCACTGCAGATCATTGCCAGCTTTGCAGACTCTCTTGCACTGAGCTTGAGTTTTTTTATAATGTAGCCCCCTAAGACAATACCAACACCAGCACTTGGAACAATGATCACACCTGATTAAAAGGAAAGAAAAGGGTAAAATTAAAACACTTTCTATGTTACAAAGGATGAAAGAATAAAAGGGGGCGTGGAGAGAAAAACCTTTCCCACCAGTGTGGCTGTGAAATTTCTACACTATTTTTATGATAAAACACTTAATACCCCATCCTTAAATTCAAGCAGAACTCTCAGGGTGTCATGCAAAAACAAAACAATATGACCCCATTGCCTAAGGCTGGTTCTCACACCACCAGATGAGGTGATAATTGGGCAATTTCATGATTGCCCCGCACACATTGAATCTGCTTAAAAGCCTCAGAGGTCCTGTCTGTGGACTCACCATCCAGATCCATCAGAGTGGTCAGAACTAGAGACAGGTCATTTTGGTGGTGGCCCCCATATTTGTGGAATGCCCTCCCTATAAAGGCACACGCACACACCTTACTGGATTTTATGCAGACCTTTCAAGCAGTTTTTAATAAATATGTGTGCTGTTGTGCATGGTCTTAACCACTACTGCTTTAATGTATTCAGATTGATTTTATTAGTGCATGAAGTATACGATAAATTCTATAGTGATTTTTATTAGCATATGAAGCATATAATAAATTCTATAGTGTTGTATTTATATACCAGAAGGGGGGGGCAATATACAAATTCTGAAGTAACAAGTCTTCCATACAAAATTAAAAATCAGTGCATATAAAAAAACCACACCTAGATATAAAGGAGAAGGAATCTAACTAGCCTAGCCTTCTCTGTGACATGCTACCGTATTTTTCGCCCTATAGGACGCACCGGCCAATAGGACGCACCTATTTTTTGAGGGGGGAAATCAAAGGAAAAAATTTGATTTCCCCCCAGGTTTGCGCAGCCATCCCCAAGCTAGAAGAGGGAGACGGAGCACTTCGTCTCCCTCTTCTGCCTTCAGGGACAGCCTCCCAAGCCTCTGTGGGGCAGCGCACTGCGCTGCCCAGCAGAGGCTTTGCGCAACCATCCCAAGCTAGAAGAGGGAGATGGAGTGCTCCGTCTCCCTCTTCTGCCTTCAGGGACAGCTTGGCCCGCTATCCCCCGAGCTTGTGGGGCTGGCGGGGGGAGAAGCAGGCTTGCTTCTCCCCCCGCCAGCCTCCAGATCAGGTCGGGGAATAGCGGGATGGCGGCGCTTCGCCATCCCCCTATCCCGCGAGCTTGTGGGGCTGGCGGGGGGGGAGAAGCAGGCTTGCTTCTCCCCCCGCCAGCCTCCAGTTCAGGTCGGGGAATAGCGGGGTGGCGGCTCTGCGCCTCCCCGCTGTCCCCAGCTTTTGGGTGCAGGCTGCTGCCCGCAAGCCTTGCGAGCCCGCGGGACATCCCGCCGGGCTTGCAAGACTTGGGATAGCTTCCTGAAGCCTGGAGAGCGAGAGGGGTCGGTGCGCACGGACCCCTCTCGCTCTCTAGGCTTCAGCAAAAGCCTGCATTCGCCCCATAGGACGCACCCAGATTTCCCCTTCATTTTTGGAGGGGGAAAAGTGCGTCTTATAGGGCGAAAAATATGGTATTTTTGGCAGGGTTTTTCTTCTTCATGGAAGAGAATTTCATCATATGTTCATCACCTTAAGTGAAAAGTAGTGCAGCCCAAAACCCAACTTAACCATCACAGCAATTCTTCATGAGAACTTCACCACAGCAAAAAAAAGTGTCAGAATTTTCACTGCCCTTCAGTTATGTCAAAGGATTAATAAAAGCTTCCTTATGATTTTTCCAGAAGCAGCAGAAACAGAATAAATAGAGCTATTGTTAAATACAAGCAGAAATATTGCTTTGTTTTCATGCTAGGCTGGGAAGGAAAACAGCTCCAAGTGTTTTTAGAAAATACGTGAAATTCAAGAGAATTAAATTAAGTTTCTAATTGGGTGATAATTCACAAACGTGGTATCGATTGTAATTCATTTCCTTTTAGATGGGATTTCATGACTAAGGATTATTTTATGGAACTGTCTTGCTGATGCTAGATCTAGTTTTTGAAAAGTCTCAACGGAGAGAGAGAGAAAAAATAGGGGGGGGGGTGTATCACGGCCTAAAATATTTATATCTATCTACTGCAAGTGGCAAAGCAAAGTCAAAGTAAACACATGGAAAGATGGTAAATTAACTGGATCTGCAAATCAATTACATCGCAGGAAGAAATTCTGTACTAGCAAGGTGTGGACTATATGGGAAACAAATAAGAGCCTGAGAAACAAAGGGCGTACTTTTGGCCTGTTGGTGCATCTCTACAAAATCTCCTCAGAATTTGGGAGCTCCTTTCCCTTTGCTCTCTTCCCTTCTACCAACTGCTTCCTTGACATTTGAACTGACAGTTTTCCCTGCACATGGAGTTCTTTCTATTTTAACCAATATTTCATTATTTCTCATGGCAATCAAGAATAAGAAACACTATAGTTATTGTGCAAAACTATAAACCAAATGTGCTAAACTCATTTGCTTTGTTTTCCTTTTGAGAATCTAGGTGATAGTTGTTTATGCTCCATATATAGGCCCTTCTATTAATGAGCACTAGAAATAAGTGGTAAACAATTTACAGACTCCAAGAAACAGATTAAAATCAAACTGACAAAACAGACTTTGTAAAGGCCACACGGGAAACAACACATATTCTTTTTGACTATGTACTGTATATGAAATGCAAAGCAATGAATTCTAAAAAGAGCACTCGGTTATGCCGTGGTTTGCTCAAAGGAGATTCCAAAGTTAAGCATGTGCTAAGCAAGAGTGTCACATGCCATTTTCAAATCTAGTATCTGATTGCTTGCTACTGTGTCACACATAAGTTACTTTCCAAAGACAGCTAAGAATGGATTCTGAATGTGTCAAAGATGCTACTGCATTAAGTGCCCCAAACCAAGAATAGTTTTGAGTCAGCAATATCCAGTTTCTGTCCTTGAGTTGGCGTCAAAAGGTTGCAGCAAAAAGTTTTCCAACATTCGAGAAAATAATAATATACAAATACCTATTGTATGGTTTTCACAAGTGGTACTAGGCAATCTTAAACAAGGAAATTGAGTAGAGTGAGGCTTAAATGTGAGGGGGAAATGGACAGAATTGGGCTGTGAGAAAGACCTTTTTCAAAAATCTAAGTTGATCCAAAAGTATACATCAACTAACCAGTTTCTGTCTCTCTCATTCTTGGGTTGGACATTAGCAATTTCTCATATCAAGCTTAAGGCTTGGTTTACCCTGACTTTATGAGTACACATCTAATACTAGGCAATGATACAATTAAGGCCCTTGGGTATGCCATAAAACACAGAAGCCACATTCATTAAGAGCCTGAGTAGCTTCTGTACTAATCACATGGAATTGCAAGACTGTCAATCAAAACAGCATTTTATGTATTTTATGTTATAGAATGCACAACTTCCATACCCTGTGGAGGTGTCCATACAGGATTGTCTGCACCCATTTTCCCATTTTTTTTTATTTCACCATTTGTACAAAAGTTCTCTTGGTTTCTCCCCTTATACAAATTTATTAAAATATGGAACGTTTCAACTAAGTTTCTCCTGCCCCTATAAGAATTCCATGTCAAGGTGCTTCCATTACTTCTCTTCATCTCTTCTAACTACACAGTTTTAACTACCCTTCCTAGACCTCTTCTTTGGCAGTAAAGAGAAAGTGTTTTCCCATTCAAGGACTCTAGAACAGTGAAGTCTTGCCAAGATACAATTTACATTAGGCTATTTTAGTTTAGCTAAATGGGTCCTTTCTAAGTACATTTATAAACCTTCATAATTATGTTAGCTGGCTTTTTAAAGGAGGCTAAACTAATTCATATAGAATGATCTTGGGAAAGGGTTTAGTGTTTTCAGGTTGATTTTATGATGCCACCTTTTAAAAAATGAATTGTTTTAGCTATGTTTTATGCTGTCTCAACGATAATGTTGGTTTTAATATTTAATGTCTTTTGTAAGCTGTTTTGAGTATGTGGCCAAAAGATGGGAGGGTATATAAGGCATATTATGATCGCCTCCACTGGAACCCCCAAATTCAGAGCAACATCCATTTGATTCTCAGGTGCTGGAAGCAAACATTATGGAATGGCCTTGTTTCCAATTAACTCAGAGGCCTGCAAATAGTCACTGCTGGGAGAAAATAGGTGGACCTTTGGGTTGATTCAGCTTGGTAATTGTGATGTTTTAATGCCTTTACATGGAAATTCATACAAGAGCTATATAGATTTAAATAACCATAGTAATAGCTTCAGTTATTGCTGAGATGAAAAATGAGTAAAGATATGGACAGGCCATTTGACCAATGAATGACCTGCAAGCAAGAGACTGAGACATGCTGAAATAGCAGTAAAGTTCACTCTTAAGCAATCAATAGCAATCTAACAGGTCAGGACAACCTTTTGATGGTGCTGGCATTGCCAGAGCAATTTTATTTCCGCATGAGAAAACATTATCACACTACAGGCATGGCAAATTGCTCATATATAAACAATGGGTTAATTGCAAACTGTAAAACAAACAATTAAAAAGCATTGCTGAAACTTTTCTAATAGTTTTCTTTTGCCAGTCACAGAAAAATAATTCTTACAGGTTTCCTTACTGATGGCAATGCCTTACCAGTGTAGATGCTGGCATTAGAAGCTGGGATGCCAAACTGTGACTCGATGAACTTGGGGATGAAGGTAATAAAAGCAGTAACAATGGCACTCTCGGCTGTGTATGACAAACTCACAAAAAGGAATGTCATGTTGCTTAAGATCCTGACAGCTGCTCTTGGAAGTTCTACAAATGGCACAAAAATAAAAATAAAAATAAAAATAAAAGTATGACACATGAACTTTATATATACATAATGAACGGAAAACAAAAAGAAAATCAGCCTGCTTTGAGCTGGATTTTAAGGAATAGTTACCCATCCAAGACCTCTTCCTGGGGGTTCCACAGTGTGAATACAAAATAATCTTAGCATATGTTAAGACCTTTCCAACATTCCCAAGTGTGCTTCCACAAGTAGAAGTCTTAGGAGTAAATAACTCAGTGACAGACCACCTGCCTCACATGTAAAAAAAACCCCAGGTCCAATCTTTGGCATCTCATCCTAAACAGATCAGGTAGATGGTGATGGGAAAAATCTCTGTCAAAAATCCTGGGGAGCCAGTGACAGTCAGAGTAGACAATACTGGACTAGACTGACTCAGCATAAGCTAGGATCAGATGTCCAAGTCCCAGGAATTGTAATTGTAGAACTAAATGCACAATCCCGTTTGGCAGGCCTTGGTTATAATGAACAGCAGGGTACAGCTCAACATTATATGGATTTCAAAAGTTCCTTTTGATATGACATTGGTTGCACAGAAGATACTGCAGTATGGCTCCTTCATGTGCGGGTCAGGAAATGGTTATAAATGAGCCCATGCTGCAGCTTATTCCTATCTGAACAGTACTCCTGGAAATGGGGGCAAGGTTAGCCTACGGTAGAGGCAGGATGTGTGCTCATCATATTATCCAAGTGACATGGGAAGGGGTTCTGCTACTGTGGTTCCCAAGCCACCATGAAAAAAGGAACTAAGTGTAGAGACAGGAAGAGCATAGTGAGGACGGCTCAGTATGTCTTATCAGAAATCCTCTACTGCCTCCAGCTGCAGTCCTCAACCTCATAGGGACATTTTGCAGGGCTGATGTTTCAGCAACTGTCTTACATTTAAAAGTGCCAAGAAGAAACAGACTGGCCAAGCAGGCTATAAATGAGCAACACAGGACACAAGAGACAATAGGGGGAAGCTACAACAGCAAACACCCTCCTCTGCAACCTCCACTACTTCTCTCCTCACCACAAACACAATCCTATCCCTAACTTTTCATATCCCTGCAATGGACATAATTGTTGTAAGCATTTCAATTTGCCAGAGAGAACAATCCTCTTCCTGAGCACTGTTCTACCAACACCCGACCCCTGAGCCGCTTGTGGGGACACAGAGGGAGGAGAGGGGAGACCATTCCACTTTACAGCATAGCCTGACCATTTTCAGGTCAACTTAGCCAAACAGCCAATAAGGGTGATTTCTCCCCCAACGTTTGTAATGAATGCTTTTAATAGGAACCAAGGAGAAGCATTACAGCAAGCCCTGGGGACTGAAAGTGAAGGTGGATGCAGCAATTTTTCATTTAAAATAATGAAGACATATAGCAGTCACTGCAAAAATTCAGCAGAATGCTACTCTGCAACTTTTCCTGACACACAGTCATTTAGAGGACAATGCTGAAAGTCTTATTTCCAGAAGACTTGCTCACATTTGAACTACGCAAAAGAGAATGGTTGAGGAACTGAATCACAAAGTTTAGGTGTGAAGAAAGCCAAAACTAAAAAAATGGCATGAAGCACATTTTCTTATAGCCAATTAAATTTGCTGAATTGCTAACTGAGCAATTATGACACTGCAATGTCAAAGAAAAAGAAAAAGGTGACATTTTCAAAGGTGAATATGAAACTGTACCAATGTGCCAAGAAATGATGGTGCAGTTTTATGACAATGCCACAACTAGGTCACCAAATGGTGCTAGAACTATATTACAGGCCACAAAAGGTTGGGGGGCGGAGTTAATACTACAGGTCAGTCTCACTGGAAACCAACTACTGTATAAAGCAAGCCCAGATTTTAAAACAACTTCAAACCAACCATGGTTGAAAATCCTGGTTTTTTTGGATTTCCCTGCTCAAAGACTAGTTATTTAGTGACTTCCTGATTTAATTGTGACTCATACAAAAGGAAGGAGTGAAGAGGTTGTATGCACTGGCAAAAAGCTTATTCATACATTGTTGAGCCACTACTGGATGACCCTAAATCAGCCTCTATGTACCCCTTTGTGTCTTATTTTCTGCCCCATGTGCTTATGGGCTTTGAATGCCCATTAAGAGTAGTTTAAATAGGATATTATATATATTATTTCTGTTACTAGTACCACCAACTATAATATATTACTTTTGCAGTGTCTTAAAACAGAAATTGTTTCAACACTGGTTACTCTCCCATTTCCCAAGTGCACTATTATTGCCTATTAGCTTTCATTATCAATTTTCAGCAGAAACTAACAGTAATAGTATGATCTTAAACCTCACCCCAATCTGTTATTTAAAAAACATATTACCTCTAACATTCTTTCCAAATCCCATTGAAGCAGGGACTTCATGGTCTACCTGACTTTTGCTGTTTGCTTTTTCTTTTACAATATCATCATCACTTGAAACATCATCAGCATGCATCTTCTTTTTCTTCTTTTTCTTGTGTCGAGGTGGAAGCTTTTTGGGGAAAGTAAACATTGGAAGTATGACAAAAAGCATCGCAGTGGCACAAAGGAGGAAGCCACTCCACCTGAAGTTGAGAGATAAAAAAGAACAATTGCAGCTGGACTATATGTGTACTGCAACCAGAAACAAAAACTAGTGACTGAGACTGTACAAAGATTCTCTGCATCTTACAAAACAGAAAACATCCAATGTACTTCTAATTATTTCGTAAAATATTTCTTTACATGCTGAGTGAAATTACAAAACTGACATACAAGTAAGAGTCACAACTAGAATCAGAAAGAAACAAACAGCCTGGTCTGCACATAACATTAAAGTTCAGTTTATTAACTATGGTTTATTAAGCTATGTGTGAACCCAACCAAGCAGCTTAACTAGGATTTTTATACTGCCAAATCATGAACTGGCTTCTAAGAGACTGACAAAGCTTGGCTTGCTTTAACTATAATTTGGCATTAAGTGTGAATCCAGCACTCTTTTTTAACTACAGCTTGTTTGCCCATCCCATCACAGATGCTCACCAAAGTGTAAAGCCATGAGGCAAGAGCAGCTAGAAAGCAAACCAAATGAGCCATGGTTTATTTGATTGTCTATGGGAGAACTTGTGGTTTGTTTGTTTGTTTGTGTTTGTTTGTTTGTTTGTTTGTTTGTTTGTTTAAAAAACCCTAGCTTAAAGTTTAATCCATAAACAAACCACGGCTTCATATAATGTGTGAATCAAGCCAATATATGATACAAAATGAATTTCTATTAAATAAATAAAAAAACTAGGGGACCGAATATCAAGTAGGCAAATAGCACTTGCAGTACAAACCAAAATAAGTTTGAAATGAATGTTAAGGCAGACAGCAGGTGTCTATTTCAGCAGCAAATTAAGCATGTCCTTCTCAGCATTTAGTAGGAAACTAAATGTTTTTATAGATCCACTGTAAGTTTTGTACATTTGTAACACAATAGAAGACAGTAATTGACAAGGTCTCTTAATGTTGGGAAATTAATTCCCCACTCCCCAGACAGCACAATCCCAAAACTGATCCCACCCGCTGCTCACTGCTGCAGACTACATGTTCAATGTAATGGTTCAGACATATTCCAAGGCTAGATAACATACATTCTGGTCATTGTGGCCTATCAGAGTTATGTGGCCACTGATGCTACTTTTTCCTCATCTCTTTTGTCTCTAGTTACTAAGCTAAATTTGGCTCTCAAACTTCAGCTGTGTTCCAGTTCAGTCAGAGTTTTCTTTTTACCTGTATGGTTGATGTATAGCAACCAGACAGCCATTCTGAAAGAAAATATTTTCTGGAGCAAAAGCATTGCAGAACTGGATGCTGACATAGACTCGGTATTATTCCGCCCTAATATTCTATTCTGTGTGTAATTCACATGGGTTACCTTACTCTACCTGTGTTAGATTTTCCAGAATGAATATATACCGGTAGAGAGAGATGGAGACCTCCCACATTCCTAGGTCACCAGCTGCTGGCCATTAAGTAGCTGAGTGTACCATCTGCAGAACACCAATTAAGGAGCATCTGGTAGAAATAAGAAGCCATAGGCTTTATGGCTACTCAGTGCCTTGTAAATGTGCCTAATTATAGCACAGCACCCAGTTATTTCTGGCAGATGTTTGGCACTGAATGTCTGGAAAATCTAAGGCCATATTTCTTCAAATTAAGATCACCACTATTATTGTCATGGTTAGATTGTTCATGGTTAGATTGTTAACTCCCTTCACTGTGACTCTTATATAATTATTGCTGCTCCTTTGATGTCGTTGCAGCTGTTTCTAACCCACTTGCTGCTAAAACTAAACAGTGCTTTGTCAACTTGGCTATCTCAGCGAACAGCAAGAAGAAATTAGGGTGCTAAAGTTGTTAACACTAATCAGATATCATCATGGTCAGTACCTGGATGGAAGAATGTTTGATACATCTATAGGAAGCTACTCTGTGCTCCCAACAGAAGGGGAATGTGATTAATTGAGATTAATTAATCTGAAAATGCACTGATACAGCATGGGCTGCTTGGCAAGCGAAACACAACAAGTAAGAATTGTCCTGTTGGTTCTAACCAAAAGGTCTATCTACTCCAGCATCTCTGGGAAACTCACAAGCAGGGCATAAAGGTGATTCCCATCTCTGTTGTTTGTGCCTGGCAACTTATGTTTAAAGTCCATTCAGCTATCTTGCCCACAAATCTGCATAAATCATTTATTGTGACAACCCCTCTGTTGCTCAAGTAGACATGTTAGAGCATCATAATTTGTGCCAGTACAATGTCTCACAACAGCAAGCTATAAAATGAGAATGCATGACTAATTATGCAAATTGAATTATTCTCACATATTAACTCCTATATAGTTGGAAGTGCAGAAGTGTAGCTGGATATTGGCATATAAACACACACACATACTCCAGGAAGGGAATCTAAAGGCTTTGCTGCAAATGCTAAAGTACTTGGTTTTTAAAAACCTTTTTAACTTTGAATATTTATTCATAGTTCTACATGTACAACTAGCAAACAACAGGGGGAAAAAGTGACAAACCAGCAATCAATCTGGTTAAACAATCCACAGATGCATCACGCACTGTAGTTACTCTAAACTCAGAACTGCCAAGGACACGGTCAAATGGATCATGAATCCAATGTCAATGGTCATTCTCATGCATAACAGACATACGGCTGCAACTTACCAGTTACCGATGAAACGAGGGTCACTCTGGTCAATATAAACAGTACTTCTAGGATCCACATAAAACCCAATAAGAACTCCGCCTAATAAATATCCTGCTGCTGGACCAAGTGCTCCCATTACATACATGATGGCTGAAAAAAGAAAAGCAAAAGCCAACCCAGGACATGTCAAAATATACCATATTACAGACATTACAATATTAAAGCAGAATGCTAAAGTAATAAAAGATTTCACAGATAGAAAGAAAAGGAAGACAAGTGCTTTCCTATGATTTTGCTTATTCTAAGAGCAGCCACTCCTGGCTTTTTCTACAGTTCCTATTGTTTCTCCCACATAAAACATCCACCCCCTTGCAACTGCATACAGGATTGCCTTCTAAAAAGCAAGTTCCATTCCTGCTGCATGCTAATGAATGGTAACATCATACCTTTTTAACACTTCTAACTTTAAGCAGCTAGATATTTCAGGGTATTTTTTCATTCCTTATTTTCAGAATAAGGAAAAACTATTTGCAGTGTCTGATTATTGACATATAAGCAAGTGGAGTAGATAGACAACAGGGGAGGGGACAGACTCTGCTGGGTGGGGAGAGTGTGTCCTTTTACATGAGCTTGGGCTTTTTTCTTGCAAGGGTCCTTGGGAAGGCGAAGGATGGAGCCAGAATTCCAGGTAGGGGCCATGTGGGACAGAACCACTTTGGCAGACTGGGGCAGAGGCACGGGGATGGCATGCAGAATGCACTGTGCTGTGTGTAATACTCTGAACTCTCTCCAGAGTAGACCCAGGTATAAATATGCATATCTTTTGGAGAATACATGATTTGCACCCAAATCATCCGCATTTACCACTGGAATGTGCAGCAGCTATTTAGTCTAAGCAGACATTACAGAGCATTTATTTAGTAATGCTGAAGACAAGTTTCACAGTTAGCAGAAATACAGTATTACAAAGATAAAAATAACAAATGCAGGCTATATTCCATTAGAGATGGGAATGCTGCCTAAAACTTAAAATTATGAAGATACTGTATGCGGTCCTCCGATTCTGTAAATATATCTTACTGGCAATATAAATATTAAACACCCTGACCCTTAAAATAATGTACTTAACTCTTCAGTGCATAAATGGAAATTAGGAAGTGCCCCCCTCCATTAACAAGTTACCAATCCCCACTGTGGTGAAATGTGATCCTGAATAGTCATCAACAATTGTAGTAAGATATGGAAAGTGAAACTAAAACTAGGCCTGAAGCACAAGTAAGGTGGGCTGTTCTAGTCACTTTTAGACAATAAAAATGCCTGCCATTCATTAAGTACCGATATGAAATTTTAAGTAGCTAATGAAGAACAGTTCCTAGCCTAAAACTTATTTACAATTGTATACAGGAATATATATTTGGCTATTAATATAGAACTAGTGGGGAGTGTCAGGCGCTACCCATGATTTTTTAGAAAGCAACATAAAATGGTTTCTCCTCCCTTAATAGTGTAATTTGTGAGTTTGCACCTATCACACCAAATAATGACTGGAGTCATGCGCCAAAGTCATATTTCAGTCCATGATTTCATCCTTACAACTTTGTGAGGCTGGAAGAGAGAAACTGGTCCAAGTTCAGCCAATGAGGATCATAGCCTAGTATGCAGTTGAACCCCAAACTCCTTGATCCTAGTCTGACACTTTAACCACTGCGCCATACTGGTCTCTGGGATTGTAAAGAATCTCAAATGCCGTACCATAATTTGTTTGAATTAATGAGGAAGGAAGTTGGGCAGAGCAGTCCAAAACCATGATTTCTAGGGGGTTTGGTTGAAGTGGGGGTGTCCACTGGCCCACTGATTAGGAGCACTTGAATGCCCCTGCCTAAATAGCAAGTGGACAGACACTACCATTGGTAGGCATGCCACTGGTGTTAGTTTCACTGCACCAGCCTGGTCCTGGGAGCTAGTGCAAAAAGAGACATTCTGCCCCCCGCAAGACCTTCTGCCCTACTGGGTTCAAGTGGTGGTGCTGTGGCCATGTCACTCTATCAAGTCCTATGTGAACAATGATCACTGGGTAAGTTTTAGAGTCCTACCTAACTCAACTTTTATTTTTTTTTACAATTAATATAGCGGATATTGTCTTTAAAACTTCTTAAGTGAAGCACCATTCCTATGTTATAAATTAATCATAGTTCCTGTCTTGTGGTAATAGTGCTATTTTTGAAGCTTCAGACTTACATTAGTATAACTGAAGAGTGCTTCCAAAGGAGGTGGCTGCTTTTAAAAGCAACAACTAGGGAAACAAACTTGGATTCACTTTCTGTTGTCTTGCCAAACTTAATTCACCCAGAGCTTATGGAGTTTGCATAGATCTCACTCAAAATCACAATTAAAGCTCTCCAAAGATTAGCAATGTCTAGGAAGCAGTCGGATTATTCCCCCCCAATGCAGAATAAATTATATATTGTACTGTGTATCATTTATAACAACTGAAATATCTCCTACAACACACAAAAAGATGTTACTTTTTCCAATACTAAGAAAATAAGCACAAATTATCAACTATTATCAACAGAGGTGTCTGGCAGATGGTTGAGGACACACACAAAAAATACCTGTGAAATTCACTGTCACATATAGGGTTGATCAGCTGCTTAAACAAGCTTTAGAAAAGGATCAGACTCAAGTCTTCATCACCCATTCTTAATTTGTATCCATGGAGGAGGTTGGGACAACATGCACTAACCCAGCACTCCTGACCTTTCCCCATTAAGTGGTAATGTCTGAAGCAGGGTTGTTAGTGCATTTGACCAAATGTACTTACAGTCTTCCCCACAGTCAAAAACCCTGAAGAATCAGAATTCCCAACACACTGAGGATTACAGTTCAGCTGAACAAACCAGCTTGAGGTCAGCAACCTGCCCTTAAGAGAAAGTTGGACAGCGCAGGAGCAGTGCATGTGATCCCTCCACAACCCCCATGGAAAACAATTAAGAATGTCTAATGGTTAAAGTACAGTAATGGAGAACAGGTCTACCAGAAGCTACTATGTGGAATTTCTAGGTTCAAAAACAACACATCTCTGGATTCCAGATGCTTAGGACAAACAACAGAGAAGGCCATCATGCTTGTGAGTTTGCAGGGGTATATGGCTGGTTGCTATTAGAAAGAAATAATGGGTTTTCACATGTACCTTACTTATTTTCATATGGCAAGATTCATATCAACCACATTATGGAAAACATTGACTTCTGAACATTTTCCAGCACATTAGTCTTACCACATGGAATGGATTTAAAGACCTTTTAAACAGCAGTGCAAAGCAGACCTTTTCCACGCCAAAATACCTAGAATAATAATCATCAGCATTTAGACTCACTTTTTTTTCTTGCTGTGTTCCTTATAACAATCCTGTAAGGTAAGTCCCTACCAGTTGGGGAGTGGAAGGAGGGAGACAGAGAGGCATGCCTAAGGCATCTGGTGAGTTTATGATAGTGATGGTATTGGAACCATTGTTCTTGTTTTTACTATGCATTTTGCCATTTTATATTGTGATTTCATGTTGTGAACCGCCCTGAGACATGTTGGTATAAGGCAGTACACAAATTTAATAAATAATAATAAAGTAAGAATAATAAAAGACAGCAAAAAATATTCCTTGCACAGATGCCACATAAAATAGTTCAACACTCTAGATTTAAGATTCAGTTTTAAAAACTAATTAAATAAAAAGGTATTTACATTGCCCTGGAAAAGATAATAAAGATGCAACCAAGAGCCTCTTCGAGAAGGCTTTTCCTTAGTTGAGGTGCCACTACCAAGACGTTCCTGGTCTTGGTAAGCCATTGACTGATCAGGCCAAAAGCAGAAATAGCAGAGTTCGTATTCTTGTGCTCGCCTATTGTTGTTCCCCACAAACTTCTCAAGTTGTCCACTAATGGATATTCAATCTAAAATCCATGTCAGAACTATAATCGGCAAACAAAAATGTTACAAGATAATTTTGGTTCGACTAATAAAGATATAACCCTAACACAGATTTTGTTTTTTTCTTATGAGCCCAACACTGCTACCTTTCCTTTTTGTGTGAGATACTCACTGTTTTCTTTCCTTCATTTTAATATTGTAGGCGTGTGGACAAAGTCTGTTTTTAGTTTTTGCATAGCACCTTATGGTTTTAGGTGTTGAATAACAATAGTCTATAGATAAAATGTTATAGAATATTTGTAAGTAATTCAAATGCACACTCACGTAAAAGGATTCTTGATGTAGAGGAGGGGTGCATGGACTGTGTTCACAGTCCTTATTCTCACTTTCTACACATACTATATTCTGCATAACTTCTGCCTGTGTATGTGCAAACAGGAATTCTGCCTCTTCTTCAGTTCCAAATGTGCCAACAATGTCTATGTACAAAACACCTTGTACACTAGTTATTTCAAAAGTGTTGTTAAAAGCCAATTTTTTTAAGCCAACTACAAAATAGGGTTTTCTTAAAGTTTTCTCTGCAACCAAATATGTCCATTATGAAAAAATGTTTGATATTTATAAATTAAATATAATTATCCCCTAATAACAATGTCACATTCCAGGTAACAATGTACAGTTAATTTAAAAGGCATCTTTGTAACTGTCCTTAAAGAAGCAAACAAAAACAAGAGTACTGAGCAATACTATAGAAAATATTTCCTAATACTCAGCTGACAGTAATTTGATAAGACAACCATGTTGGTTCCTTTTTTCGGGATATGATCAAAATCTCCTTAAGCTACATGATGAGTTGCTTATAACTTAGTACATGGAGCTGTGCTCAAGATGTTGCACTAGAAGAAGCTAACACCGCACAAGTAGTCAAATGTATGAATCAGACCTAAGATCTAATATCATAAGACAGTATGAAACTTAGGCCAGATCTCCATCTCTAGCATGTTGGAAGGGACTATTGGGACTATTCTAAATATTAATTAAGAACAGCATATAGAATTTTTGCTCCTAAAAGACTTCAATAATATGTCGTGGTGTTTCCTCTCAACCAAAATTAATCTCATTCAGAATAATGAAGGGAAATAAATGTTACAACAGCAATTAAAACCTAAAGACCCTCTAGCATTGCTAGTTTCCCAACACATTTTCTATAAACATTCCCAAAATGTCAATATAAATGTAAAAAATATGCACATGTACATAATTTAAAGTCACCAAGTAAGCTCCAGGGAGCTTTCAACAAAGCAATAATGATTTTATTTTTCAGCTGAATAATGTGAATCCATCTAACAGCCCTAATGTCCTATTTCTCTTATTAATTATAATTATACATTTTTAACAAAGCGTTTTTGCCTCTAGAAATAAATCAGATTTTGTCACATGCTTTTTTAAATTTTCAGTTCGCATGAATTAAGTGCAGTAAATTAAATTATCCTGGGTCACAGAAGTATAGCCAGTTGAAAACTGCATTTGCAATCTATGTTTCCTGACATAAAGCCATAATGTGGGACTAATTAGTAAATAAACTGAAGATCTGTTATCAGATATATCACCATTGCATTTCACATCACGTTTAGTTTGGTTCTAAGAATTGGTTCACAGGATCCATTCTTGCCTCTTTGATTCCTTCTCCCCTTTGTCTTCTCTCTGGCTGTCAGTTCTAGTAAGAACGTAAGATGAACTTGCTTGATCAACTCAATGACCCATCTAGTCCAACAGACTGTTCTCATAGTGGCCAAAAACAGGACCCCACTAGCAGTTGATATATACTAAAAATGGTATGAATCTTCATTTCCCTAAAACAGTGGTGTGGGATGTAGCACAGGATTCATGGAGGATAACTGAATCATAATTTTAATGGTATGAAGGCAAAAACACACATCCAAAAATCTAGCTGCAAATTCTCCATATATACATCTAATCATGTTCACCATAAAATTCTATTTGCTGCAAGAATAGTTTGCCAAAGTATGGAGAAAGTAACCTCCATTCCCAAATTTTTTATCGCTGTTTGCCAAGTGAAATTTACTTGGAATTTCTAAGGAGTGGACAGAGGTATTTTGAGAACTGCAGTTCCATTTACTGAATTACACTGATACGAAGGCGAACGTATTTTAAAAATAAATTCGTGCTTTGAACATCCTGGCTTCAATAATTTCAGAAAATGTTTCTATTGGTGTTTCCTGTAGGGGGTGACACTGGCTGGGGTTGTTAGAGGCCAATGAAAATCTGTTTGAAATTGTTTTAACAATTGGTGATTTTAACAATGACTGACAGCACTATCTCCATCCATGCTATGATCCTTAACTAAATCTTCATATCGGAGTTGATAAACTGACCACAAAACAAATGCCATCAAGTCATTTTTAAGAAAAAGGCAATGACAGGAGCTGGGAGGGAAAGTGAAGTAATTTATTGGGCCCAGGGCAAAATCTGAAGAGAAACAGCAAAAAACCCTTTGGGACCTTAACAAGGAACAATATTTTTCATTGCATAAGCATTTGCAGGCAACAGACCCCTTTATCAAATGAATGAAGCAGTTAAGAAGGTTTATTATATATATGTACAGCCAAGGAAGGCTAGTTGTAAGCACTTAAGACCAAGACCAGAGAAAATTGAATAGAAGATTGTGATAGGTACTGGAGATAGGTCGGGGGAAGGTCCCAGTCCTAAAAACACCGATGAATTTATGGTTCCATCAGTACTGCTGTCCGTGTAGCTACAAAGCAAAGACTGCACCTACTCACACCAACTAGTATTCCGCTTCCATAGCTAGAAACAGCATCAACACAATTGTTTTCTGTCATGTAAAAAACATTAATCGGTATCTCTATTATTAGTCCACGGAAAGCATAATCAAACAACATCAACATCACTTATTAAGAACAGCTTATCCTAGAACAGGTTATCCCAGAACTTATCCCAGGGATGCGGGTGGCGCTGTGGGTTAAATCACAGAGCCTAGGACTTGCCGATCAGAAGGTCGGCGGTTTGAATCCCTGCAACGGGATGAGCTCCTGTTGCTCGGTCTCTGCTCCTGCCAACCTAGCAGTTCGAAAGCACGTCAAAGTGCAAGTAGATAAATAGGTACCGCTCTGGCGGGCAGGTAAACGCCGTTTCCGTGCACTGCTCTGGTTCGCCAGAAGCGGCTTAGTCATGCTGGCCACATGACCCGGAAGCTATACGCCGGCTCCCTCGGCCAATAAAGCAAGATGAGCGCCGTCTTCAGGTTAAGAACAGTTTCAGGTTAAGAAAGGAACCTCCGGAACGAATTAAGTACTTAACCCGAGGTACCACTGTACATTGTGATGGGAAGATTGACACTAGTATGCTTGCCCTCCCAGGGATCCAAATAACCATCCACTGCACCAGGTATCAGTAACTGCTACCAAAAACAGACAAATCGAAGTTAGAAACATCCTCAACCACTTAAATCATACTTTGGCAGCAATCCTAAAATGACTTACTAGGGAGCAAGCATCACTGGACATAGTGGGATTTACCAGTATGCACAGCTCTAAGAAACATTTTTCCAGCAGGTCTAGGCTGAACAGCTCATGGACCAGGGTGTCCATCTGGAAATGGTCTTGCTGTTGTTGTTATTTAATACTTCAAAGATACTATCAAGTTGTGCTTGCCTGAAGTAAAAGAGAAACCATGTGATTCAAAGAGATTAGATGGAAAAGAAAACTACAGGATATGCCAATTGGGGCCACATACAGGGGTCAAATACATAAAGAGCATAATCCATTTAGAACACTTTTGAACACCTAGGTATCCCTTTTTTATGTCAAGGACCAGGTTTCTAAGAATTGTTTCCATCTGACTGTATTCTCAGACCCATTAACTTGTCTCACACTGAGGCAAATCTGGAGAGCCACTGCCAGTAAGTAGATAGTACTTAGCTGGATTGACCAATGGTCTGACTTGGTATAAGGCAGCTTCCTATGCCCTTATTAAAAATCAAATTACTACTTCCAGCTACCATTGAAGGTAGAAGTTGAGCCTAAGTCTATGGCTTATTTATTGTTCATCTCCACTTCACCAATCACTTACACTCTTAGCATGATCAGCTTATGCATGGTACGCTAGACTGGCATACCCTTTTACAAAATCAGATTCAAATACGCAAGTCTGTGTAAAATGTTGCTGAACTAATTATGTCTGCTACATTTGCAAACTCTGCATTGCCAATATTTTGCTCATTACTTCTGCAAAATGCCTTTGAGATATTTTGAGCTGGAAAGATGCATAACGTGCTGCATTCTGTTTTTGGTGAATCGGGTTAATTAAAGTCACCATCTGCTGAACTGAAGAAATTGTTAAAGGCAAAATTCTATTTTAACTTTGATGTTCTCTTTTACATAAATGGATGACAGAGGAGATCAAAGTACTGCTGCAGAATATTATTGTACATGCCTGATAGAAGAAACCAGATATTTCCCCTCTATAGTCACACTTTAAAATTGCCTAATGTACATTTTTACATATCTTCAGCAACCGCTAAAGCAGTCTATTAATTAAAATGGCCTGCAAAGCTATTCCTGTCACAGAATTATAGTCAGAAGGGGTCTCAAAGAACAGCTTCTTATATTCCTTATATATTCTATTCCTTATATATTATATTCCCCTTATATGAAGGGAGTTGTAGTCCAACAACTTCTGGAGGACCACAGATCCCACATCCCTCGTGTATATCATATAGGACATTAAAGAGTAGAACTAGCACTTTAAACTGACCCCCCAAACTGCTGCTGATGCAAAACTGGTATAATATGATTAAGCATCGTTCTTGAGGCTTCTTCTCTGCCTTTCCCTGAGGACATGAGTTAGCAGAAACTTATTTTTGTTGACACATAGGAAGTAGATCATGTTCAACGGCCAAAAAATGGTACTAGCATTAACATCAACCACAACAATTATTATTATTTTCCGGAAACATCCTTATTTAAATTATTTTCATCCCACATTTCAAAACAGCCTTCCAAATGTAAGTCTTTAAAGTGTAAGGTGCTACAAGACTCTGTGTTGGTTTTCTACAAGACCACTGGAACTGAAATTCTAAGGTGCTTTGCAAAAGCTATTGCCTTCAGTTCACGAACATTATGAGCCATTAAGGATGCAAAAAATGCAGTGACAGAGCTCCAATTAAAGAAGAGAGGAATATGTTATTAAGTTTAAGAAGTGATAATCTTTGAGAGAAAATGCCACAGATGGTGTATAAAATATGAACTATTCCAATATGTATTTTTATTTATGGTCTATATTAGTATGTTGTACCTCATATTTTGTCTTTTGTTTTAATTTTTGCAACCTTGCAATCAATTTTGAAGCAAATTTTGATGCAAGTTTGAAGCAGCAGAAATGCTTTAAAATAAATATGTAACATTTTCATTCTCTTAAAAAAAAGAACTCTCAACTCTTAGCACTTATTTGTGCTCTGTTGCTGCTTACCTCACAGAGAGGATTAGCTTGGCAGCATGCATAAGACAAATCAGTGCAAACCATGCAATAGATGACAGCTGACATAGAACACCAGACTGTGACACCATAGCCACCATCTGTTCCTTCAGTCACATTATGTATGCTGTGCTCACATTTTGTATTTTTATGTTGTGAACTGCCCTGTGATCTTTGGATGAAGGGCAGTATATAAATTTAATAAATAATAATAATTTTCATATCAGTGATGCTAAAACATCAAATTGTACTTGGAATCTATTCTACTATTTTTTACCATCACCACCATGATACAGAACGCATCCTAAAATTTATGGAACCTTCCAGTTCTGACTTGTTTTTAAAATTTCTGTATGCATCTCTTTCTATACAAAATTACCTTAGTTTTCAAGGGGGGGAAAGAACTCTTCTGTGAATCATTCACATTTACTTACATAACATTGTAAAAAAGTTATGATTCATTACAATTTTCATAACAGTTAACTGACTTGTTACTGTAAGTCACATATCAGAGCTGTTGATGATTAAGGTATATTTGTTCCAACAACAAAAATGTTGACCGAAAAATGTTACTTGAATAAAGTTGATGCTTTGAAAATATTTAACCAGTATTTGGCTGGCCAAAAAGATATTGTCAAATGGCTAATCAACTGAACCCTCCTGTATCAAACCAAGGAATATATAAATACTTTACTTGATTAGCAGGCAAATGAATATGCTGTTTCAGCTTTTAAAGGGTGGTAATATCCCATAGCTCAGTTACCAAGTATCAGTTTCTTAAAATAACCACCCTTCTTGCTAAGCCCGTTGGACAATCCATCTCAACCAGGCAGAAGCAATGCATGGTACAGCCCTTCTCAATCTGTATCACTTCGGACTGCCAGTAGGGAACCACATGTCTGAGTACTTCCACCATTATAAAAACATACTAAGCTGTATTATACCAAGACAGACTATTTTGTCAACACAAACTGGCAATGGCTCTCCAGGGTTTCAGACAGGAGTCTCTCTAAACCCTACTTGGAAACACCAAGGATTTAACCTGTGGCCATTTGCTCACAAAGTCTGTGCTCTGTCAGTGAGTTCAAGCCCTTCCCCAAGCTAGCATATTTTATTTGCAGGCAAAAATGCCAACATGAAAAATGTAAATTTTCCATTTTTGGAATAAGATTCATCATCTTATTCTATGCATTCCCACCTTGCTGTTTATTCCAGTCAGGCTGGAACTGGAGGCCAAAAGCTCCCAATATACCCATTTCCTCACAGATGTCCTGTTTGCCTTTCATCACTGTCAAACCCTAAAATTACTGTTTTCATAAGGGAGCCAACAGGGCCAGATGACATTGCTGATGGCCTTGAACTGCTATGTACTGGGCACACATCCATTAAATGCTAGCCAGTCCTTGGCTGTACTACTGCTAACATTTTAAAGCTTCCTCAGGTCCCTCAGTGCAGTATTAGTCAAATACCTCCCAAAATGGGCTACACAAAAGCAGTGTGTGTGCATGTGCAACTGCCCCACTGCACAGCCGAGTGGCTCTCCAGTTACACGATGCAGGAAGCCACCTGGTCCTCCACACCCATTTAAAAGTTCTGACCTACCTCTATCTTCACTCAGAAGCACACACAAAACCCATAGGCTTCATTCATGGAATACTGGAGCACTTGGGTCTCTTGAGAAACCTGAATTCAGTGCCAACTTCAGCAATTAATGGCTTGAGCAAGTTCCTAACTCCTCCTCAGTCCCATCAAAAAATTGGGAGTAATTTTATGTATGTGTTTATATACCTTTATCCACATTTCTACTTAATGGGCCTAAAAAGCAACTCAAAACAATAAAAGTGAGCTAGTTAGTTTCCAACGTTGTGCCACACCTTTGCATAATCAAAAAAACAGAACCAAACAAGAGGCTGGGTAGAGAGAGGTTGGTTTGATTATCCATGCCTGTGGTCATTGGAGGGAGGATGTAAATTTACTTCTAGCTCAAATAATAGTCCAAGTGAATCATTTACTTTCTCTTATGTAAGTCAACAGCATCAATTCCTATTGGGGAAAATAAAATTCTGCAGGGGGTGGTGGTATAAAAGAGGAGCCAGAAGAATAGTGGCGAGGGGAAAGGGGAAAGGAAAAGGGTTGTGGGCTATTTCTGCGGCTTAATTGTGGCCTTGCAAATTCAACTACCTAATGCTCATCACGTTTATGATAGGATTTGGTATCTACTTCTAAACTGCAGAACAGACACATTGCACCAAGTGCACATTTGACACCACAAGGCTTACAATCAGAATGAGAAATATTGGTACAATCTTTCTTATTTATTACATGTATACTCTGTTATTGTGGCTCATATAGGGTCCTCAGGCAGCCTCTCATCCAGGCAATTTAACAGGGCTAGACTTGCTTATCAGCACTAGCACAACTGTACCATGTGATTTTAAACAATTATCTGAATCTCCACTAATGGAACAATATCCATATTGAAGATACAGATCTTATCTTTGTGATCAGAGTTCACTGAAGTAGTCAGAACTGATTGTGAACAAGTTCCACGCATCAGACATTATTTATCAGGGATTGAAGTTCTGAGATTTTAAATTGTGCCATTCTTTTCTGTAAATAAAGTCCAAAGCATCCCTTCTCTCACTAATGCTACTTATATCGGGGCATTTTTAAAATTGCTACTGTGTCAAGCAATAAGGGGATTGACTCATTCACGGTCTTTACAATCCACAAGGAAGCCCACTGCAAAAACCGCAGGACTTTGCAGGCTTATCTTGCTAAACATATAATTGCTTGGCACCTTAGCCTGACTAAAAAAGACACTTTACCTTGTAAATTGGCACAGCGCCATCCTGACAGATGGACTGGGATGCAGACAGCCAAGAGATTATGTATAAGCATCAAATGCACTTTTCTAAGAGCAAGACACCCAGTCAGGAATGTCAAAACAGCTGTCCCGCCTGAGCTTGCATGCCTGCACTTAAGAGGATATGACGTTGCCACTCAACCCACTGAGCTGGATTAACATGGAAAATAAATAAAATAGCTCCCACATCTATATAAGGTGAGTTTTGTAAAATCAGGATTACTACTGTGTAGTAACAGGCAGCTCTTAAAGCATTTTGGGGGACCAAAGTCTACAGTGATGCAAAACTTTCAAGTGACTGTGTATCAAGCATGTTTTTTCAAAGAAAAGGAGTTGTGAAGTTCTGGGGAAATGGTCTAGAAAAATAAGTTTATATTCTGTGATCTAAGTACAAAATGCAAAAGTCTTCACTAGAAATATATTGCAAAAACTCTGTGCTCCCCATTCAAAAACTGAGTTATATTTTTATTTTTGAATCAGCCAGGAAGTCTATTCCTTTCTGCCTACAGGTACAGGCACACAAAGTCAGACATGTAACTTTTGAGGGTATTTCTGACTTGCATCTTAAATTTTGGTCATGCGAGTCCTACAGCCTTGACCTCACACATGTATGTTAGAGGATGGGACCCCTACTGATACCACTAACCTCTTAGCAACTTGAAAAATAAGGCAGCATGGCATATAAGATAAGGGAACTTCTATGTGACTGAATAGCACAGCCACGTGATGAATGTCATTTATCATGTGCCCTTGGCTGCCTCACCTGCCCTCTGCTCATTTGACTAATCCATTTAGAGCAGAGATTATTCTCACGTTCCAACTGCCTGAGCAGCTTTCAACTTTGAGGCCTGTTGAAATCAATCTGCCAGATAGAGGTGTTTTTCAAGTATGAGGAAGGTTGGAGGGAAGAGAAGGGATAACAAATCCTAGTCCTTAATTATGAAATTTCAAGGCCCTAAAGATTAATCATATACATATTCCAAGCCCTGAATTTTACAGATACGGATTTCAGACCTTACTCTCTCCAAATAGTGAAGTTTCTAGATCTTACACTGCCACAAAGAGGTGGAATTCCTTTTCTGTGGAGAGTTCCCAGCTCTGAGAAATATGGAAATACTTTTTTCTTTTTTTATTAAGCTGGATTTCAGTGCCTGAGAGGTAGCAATGCTTCAGAAGTTGTTGTGCATTATTTTATTTTAATCTGATCTTTACTGGATACTAGGGAAATGCCCATGAGGCTGACTGGATGATCACATTTCCTTGCATGCTCCCCCAGAGGAGGAAATAAGGGCTGGGCTTGGTTCTCTAGGTGTAGCATCTCTTGTGAACAGTTTTACACTATGCTTTCTCAACTTGGTGAACTCAAGCCAATTCAATTTCAAAAATACATTTCTGCTTGATTGATAGCTATAGGAAGGTGCTAATCTGCTTCTCAAATGAGTTTTTCAGCTCACATGATGAAATACCACCACCAGATCCTCTGGCTCCAAAAAGCGCTGCAATCACATGCAGCCTCAATCACATATAATGATTCTGTGTGGCCACCAAACCACTGGACCAGAAGTTGGCTTAGGCTGCAATCATAACTGCACTTATTTGGAAATAAGACCCACTGAATTCAAAATGACTTCCTTTTGAGTTGATACGGCAGAGCTGTATCTAGGAGGGATCTGCCAAGGTTTCTGCCCTGGGTGAAGCCTCCAGAGGGGCACCATTAGGTTCCCAGCCTCCCAGCATGCCTGGGCTTCAGCTGGAGAGAAAGATGAAAAAATGAATGAAATTGCCTATTTTTTGTCCTTTAGGAATAAATGTGTTGAGGGTGTGTGTGTGTATGCAAACACACATCCGGGGGGGGAGGCTGCCAAACTGGGTCTTTGACCCGGGTGACAGAGAGCCTAGTTTCAGCCCTGGATATGGTTAGGGTTGCACTGATGGACTCAGTGGGTTTCCTTTCAAGTCTGTCTATATTTCTAGCAGCCAAGTGACCTTCCCTCTTCTTTGCACATTTTCTACAGCTGCTCTGCTCCCTTCTACTTAATGTCAGTAAATCCCCCTGCTCCCTTCTTTACATTGCCACACAAAATCACATTTAACAAGTAATTTCAAACAAACCATGAGTGGCCAGCCAAGATCAAATCTAGGTTATAGGTCATTGTTTGGAGCAAGACAAACCACAAACCTGGATTAGTATGTAACGCTAAACCAAACTATGACCTAGTTCTCAGTAGAACAGCAGCAGCAAGACCATGAGAGCAAAGCAGTCATGATTTTCCAGATGGGCTTCCTTGTTCACGCTAAGCCAAATGTTGACTTAATATGTGAATCAGAGGATGCATTTCAATCTGGTTTTAGGCTCAGTTTCTGCACAGAAACTGCATTGATCATCCAGGTGGGTGGTTTGGAGTTTTGTGTGTGTGTTTTTTGCCAGGCTCTCTGGACTTGGAGCTAGAAGCATGGCGTTCCCACTCATATCCAAAAAGTCAATTCCAGAAGGTGGTACTGAGACTCCAATAGGATTCCATCTTGTCTCTTAGGATATTTAATAGCTACATGAAACCACTGAATGAGAACACCCACTGTTTTCCAGTTTTGTATCATCAATACACATATTAAATTCAGTTCTACCATTCCTTTCTACCATTCTGTTACATCTGATTCAGGTGAGGCAATTAAAGTGCTGAATCAATGCTTGGAATCAGTAATGGACTGGATATAGGCCAAGCGAATAAAATCAGTACTGACAAAATGGAGGTACTTTATAATAGGTGATTTCTCTGTCCAGGGAGGTGATATTCAACCTGTTCTGAAGGGCACTGCATTTCTGCTGAAGAATGAGGCTCACAGTCTGGGGATGCTCATTGATCCAGCCTGGTTGCCGGAAGCCCACATAGTTTCAGTGGCACACAGAGCACCACCCTTTCACTAGCTGAGGCAGATACATCAGCTGCAAGCCCTCTTAGAGGTAATTTGATCATGGCTGTCCATGCTCTGGTAAATTTTTGCCTAGGCTACTTCAATGCAGGCTGCCTTTAAAAAGTGGTCACAAATTTCAGGTAGCTCAAAATGCAGCCACTAACCAGGACTGGTCATTGGAAATACATCTCACCAGTGCTTACCAAATCAATTTCTAAGCATAATTCAGATTGCTGGTACATAAAGTCCTGCCCAGCTTAGGACCTGAATGGTTATCTTCTCCCACACTAACTTGCCCAGGCGCAGAGATCTTTCGAAGCCCTCTTCCAGGTAATGAGGCAGGAGATAACTAGAGAAGGGGTTCTCTGTTGTGGTACTGTATTCTGCTTAGGGAATTCTCTCTCTCTCTCTCTCTCTCTCTCTCTCTCTCTGTGTGTGTGTGTGTGTGTGTGAGAGAGAGAGAGAGAGAGAGAGAGAGAGAGAGAGAGAGAGAGGGAGGCTTGCCTGGCATTCACACTAATGTAAATTATCTTTTTTATTTCCCCAAGCTATTCAAATTGGATGGATTTCTAAACTTGATGGAAACGTTTTAGTTCTGCTTTTTGATCTGTTATTTTCTTGATTATTTCTATTAAATGTTTATAACATTTTTATATTGCTATTCTAAAATGCTTTTACTGATGAGCAGCATTGCAATTCCTAAAAGGAAACAAATATGCTGAAATCCTCTAAGAAACCGGATGCAATAAACAAACCTTCTATTCGTTTTGAAAATCCATTGGGAAAGTATACTTAGGACACACACTTTGGCATGGGCCACATTCTACCATGCTGAATCAACTGCCTAGTGGTGAAAAAACCCAGAGCTTTGAGCAATGCTTCTTCCAAAGGAGCAAGGAAGTAGATTCATTGGGGGGGGGAGGGGAGAACTTGCTGATACAGTTGCAGTTCTCAAGTCTGTGGAAGGCTTCATAAGGTTAGGACCGGTTTATTTATTTTTCTACCCTTCCTTTCCATAAAAATAATGATTTACAAACAATATATTTGATCTAGGCTTGAACATTCGTGCTATTGCTGCAGTACTGGTACTGGTTTTATGTGCTATTAGTGCCATCTGGAAGAAGACAGGATGCAGCAATCTGCACCAGCTGCATCTTCAAATGGCTGTCCCTGGTAGAGCACTCAATTCTGAGTGTTTTATGAGCCCAGGTCACAGAAGGGTGGTCCTGATGCAAAAGAGAACAGGGCTTCTGCATCTTTGCTATGCAGCAGAGGGGATTTCAGTAGGTGCAGCTTGCATGTCCCGCTACACCTGCTGAATTTTTCTCTTCTGTGCATTTATTAAAAGTGCAGACCCCTTTCTTCAGCTGCATCTGGACACCCTGGATCACAGCAACAAAATTCTTGTTTTCAAGGAAACCATATGGTGCTTTGGACAGAGCTGACAAAATAAATTCTTCCCAAGAAAACTGAGTTTCTTTAGGAGTGATCTGGGTCTAGAACCAACCTAGGACAACAAGGCTTCTCCAATACAGCAAATAAGAACCCATCTAGAATAGCAAAACTGGAAATGCCTGGATTTCCTATCAAAAACACTTGTATCTTATCAGGATTTTGCTTCAGTCTACTGATTCTCTTTCAGTTAACATTCTTAAAGAAGAACAAGTATAATCAACAAATCTGTGACACTTCCCTTTATAGATAAGCAGTTTCATTGCCTAAGGCTGCAATCCTAGCCTCATTTACCAGCTAATAAATCACATTACTTCCAAGTAGATATGTCACGGACTGCACTATTAAATGCTCAATAATAACATCTCCCAAAACAGTAAACACTCTTAAAATCAATTATTATTTTATTCTCCTGTGGAACAACTGCTGGAAAGCAAAAATGACTAAACAATGGTTGGGAGGCAATAATATTTATACAGTGGTACCTCGGGTTAAGTACTTAATTCGTTCCAGAGGTCCGTGCTTAACCTGAAACTGTTCTTAACCTGAAGCACCACTTTAGCTAATGGGGCCTCCTGCTGCTGCTGCACCACCGGAGCACGATTTCTGTTCTCATCCTGAAGCAAAGTTCTTAACCCGAAGTACTATTTCTGGGTTAGCGGAACCTGTAACCTGAAGCGTATGTAACCTGAAGCATATGTAACCCAAGGTACCACTGTATAATTATTTTTTCTATATTAAAACACTGATTTTGCATTGTAATTTAGTACCGGTAATTTACTCTGTGGCTGCAATCTTGTGCACCCCATGCACATCTAGTAAGAATCAATGGGAGTTACATACTGCAGGACAGTATTGCGTTTGTGTAATTTTCTCTGAAAATAGTGAAGTGATGTTAACCATAAGCTTTTCATATTTCAAAATTCAATTTCCTTCTCATGGGAAGCATATCTGTGAAGCTCCCAAGAGTACAATGTAATAATATTTAACCAATACATTCTAGGAAAAAGGCTACTAGTTTTACTAGACCAGGAATGGTGTACCGGTGGCACTTCAAATGTTGTTGGATTCCAGCACATCAGCCCCAGCCAACACTACCAATTTACAAGGATGGTGGGAGTGTAGTCCAACAAAAATGTTGGAACCAACAATGAGGAACTAGGGAAGGGCTGTCTAGAAAATGGAGGAGAAAACACAGTCCACCTTCTATTCACTGCCACTTGACTCACAAAATATGAGGAACTTACAGATAATGAATGTTCCTTTGCCCAAAAAAAGACAATATTAAGATATTTAAAAAGACCCATAGGGGTACGACTTTTTTCATTTATATGGTGCAACCAAATCTTTTAGAAATTGTAATATGCATACATTGCCAATCTCTTCAAGAATTTCTGCCCTCTTTAAAATTACATAAAACAATTTGCTTTCGTAAGCTTTTAAAAAAATGTGAAGGCATACCACCTTCACCAATGATATTTTCGAAAATAGGCAAAAGAATCAGGGAACCTAGCTGTAACATGGAAAAGACTGAACTGCTGCCAGTATTTTTGAACTGACTTTATAACTTACAGAAAAGTGAACTCTAATCAGACTAAGCAGAAGAACCTGGAAGCATCAACTTGTACTAAAATCAGTTAATTGTAGTAGAGTGAGCTATTACAAGCACAGTAGAGTCTGTAGGACCCAGTATGACAAAGAGTAAGAAAATTTAGTGGTTTAGCGTGCAAATATATTGCCCATGCATACATTAGTACCATAGTGGTACTGTTAAAAACGGACAACTAAATTGTAGTTTCAGGTAATTATAAATGATTTCACCGATATAATCCACCATGCATACTTAAATGAATTCAAAGTACATCAAGTTACAAGGAGAAATAATCAACTGCCTAATTTTAAGAAGAAAAATACTGCATTAAGATATCAAAAAACCCAAGTCGTAAAATCTAAATTTCAACACTTGATCTCTGATTTAGTTTTCAGTTTGGAGAATGAATTTCAGCCTTGTGTCAGCCTTCAAATGTTGCTGATACAATCTGATTTTCAGTCAAAAAAGTAGTTTTTGAAATTTAAGTATCTTATTAACTTTCCCTAGGAAGTGCATTTGTATCATTACAGATCATTACACAGCCAAAGGTCTATTTTGGGTGAAATGCTGGCTGAGGTAAGTAAGCATAATGTCAAGTACACATAGAGTAACTAGATTCTGTAACCTCCAGCCATTTTCAGCTCTCTGAGCTGATGGCACTGAGGCACCATTGT
Organism: Podarcis bocagei; assembly: GCF_964188305.1. NCBI lineage: Eukaryota > Metazoa > Chordata > Lepidosauria > Squamata > Lacertidae > Podarcis > Podarcis bocagei. The sequence goes on from NC_138133.1 coordinate 58,593,356, forward strand.
CTCTGCTGGAAATTGGTATATACTGTATAATGCAACTTCATCATCATTGCTTTCAATAATCTTTGGTATCCTGGGCCCCAACATCATTCCTGTGGATGTTGGGTCCCTAGATATTGTTGGACTACAACTCCCATCATCCCTGACCATCGGCTAAAATGGCTGAAAATGATGGGTGTATTTAGGCTGAAAAACACCAACCTAAGTGGATTGAACTATTTATCAGGCATTATAAAAAGCAAAACTCAAGACACCATAACAACCTAGTCACTGAGGGAAGAATTCAAGGTTACTCTCTTCTAATCGATCCATCAGCGCAAACATTTCTGCTTGGCAGATGAAACAATTCCCCCTATCTTCCCTTGCGTGCTGTTCTGGGGGGTTCTACTGACCTTCCAGAATGGCTTTGGGGGAGGCAGAAAGGGAAAGCCCTCGTGTGCTAACGGGAGCCTTACACTGGCTTCCACTAGTGTGCTACGTTTGTTGAATCTGGACCTATATTTTAAAAAATCACATGTAAAGAAGAAACGCCATTGGTACATCTGCATCAGCACAACCGGACACCTTCATCTGCCCCAGCTGCAACAAAGCATGTCTCTCATGTATTGGTCTCTACAGTCACAGTAGGTGCTTTAACTCTCCAATGGTTCGGCTTCACCCACAAAGGCACACTCCTCCATTGTCTTCCGAGACAGACAAGTGCTAGCCAACCAACCCACTGAAACTGAAGCATCTTCATATACCTCAGATTTCAACTGAAAAATCAAGTACCTAATTAAATCTCTCCCAATCGCTACTTGAAAAGATACTACATTGTGGATGAAAATACAAACCATGAGCCAGTGAAGCAAAATTCTCAGAAGATCTAGTAATAGCTGCCAAAGTCTGAGTTCTTATGAAACATTAAATGCAACATTTACACTACATAAATGCTAGTAAATTTAAATGCAGAGCCGATACCACTGCTGACTATCTTCTGGGGCTTTTTTTTAATGTGGGAGGTGATCCCCTTCAACGCACATCTGTTTTTACACACAGCCATCTTACCTAGGTAGAGTGATGAGTTTTCTTTCTTGACATTGTCATCCAAGTAGGTTGGTCCCAAGGTGTAGATGGGTGTGGAGCCCATGCCAATGAGAATTTGGGCACAAATAAATAAAGCTACATAGAGTGAGTGGTCCTTTCCACCCGAATCCCTGAAACACTCTGGCGACTCCGCATGGTCTTTGGAGTTATTGCCAGTCATGCACAAGCCGTCATTAGAGACAGAAGAGTTCAATTCCTGGATCTGATATGGTGGAGAGATGAAATGAGGTAAAGAAAACATGGCAGCCCCAAGTGCAATAAATAGTCCACCGACAGCAAGCCACAGAGGCCTTCGTCCTCGTCCCCCAAAGTAACTGATGAAAACCACCACCACCAGGCTGCCAATATCAAAACAGCTGACCAGCAGCCCAGACTCAGAACTTTTCAGACTGTACCTCCTTTCAATGGTGGTGATAACACTGCTCAGATAGCCAGAGACCATAAGGGACTGGATGAAAGTCAGGAAGCACATGCACACCAAGAAGAACCTAGAATCTATCAATACTACATTGAGAAATTTTCTACCTGGGATTGCCAGCAGCGTAGAAGCTGGTGAAACCCCTTTACTAATGCTGGCAGAGTTATTGCAGCCTGTTCTTTCAGCAAAACTCCCAATTCTTGAAAAACTGGAAGCTGTAAAAGAGAACATAGTCCTGGAAGAAGCAGTAGCAGGAGCAGCAACATTGCTGCGATGTGCTAATGTGTCAGGGTCAAGGCCACATCTCTGATCAGAACCCCCCTGGAAGCTCTGTAAGTTCCTTTTGGCTGTAATGAGAGCACTTTGTGAGGTGTTAATCGGTGGAACAGATCCATTCAGAACCGGCAAGCTCTTGGACCTGAAGCTCTCATCTGGCTTTTCTGGCTGCTGTCCCCCAAGAGAATTTGGGCGCTGGTGCTTCTGCTGCTTTGTTATCCCTGACAAAAGCATGCTGATCACAAGCCCAGTTTGGACTGAGAGTTACCACTTTCCAATCAGATGCATAATCTCGTTGAAAATCAATGCTGTCTTTTCATCCCATGAGCACGCAAGCATGCACTGTGGCTTTCAACATCAGCCACAGCCACTCTGGAATAAAGGAGTCTACAATCCAACACTGTCAAATCAGTGCATCAGAGCACGTGCCCAGCAGATTCTTTTGTGGCTCCATCCTTCTTAGTACTGCTTAAGGACCTGTTCCCCCCTGCCAGCAGCTGAGCTATAAACGGATCGGACTGGGCCTCTCCCCCTCTGCAAGCACATTCCCACGTGGATTAATTGGACACGTTTAGCAGCGAAGAAGTGCCAGAGCTCTTAGAGAAGCCTAGCAGCTCTGGGAAAGAGTCCTTGAATGCCTGCATCATCGGCCACCAGGATATGGATTTGAAGGATGTCTTCTCCCTGTCTCCAGTTTAAAGACTCCTGGTGGTAAATCTGCCAATCTGTAAGGCAGAGAGAGAGAGAGAGAGAGAGAGAGAGAGAGAGAGAGATCAAGTAAAGAAGGTCAGTATGCTGCTTTTGTCCTGCTTCACCCAGCAGTAGTTCCCAGCTGCTGCTCCCTGGGGCTAGAAAAGGACACAGCAATCTCTATTATCAGGCACTCTCCCCTGGACAATAAAAGCAGGATGGCTGGAATCTTCTTGCCCTCCACAAGCAGTAACAGCCTATTGATATGACATTCATTTTAATAAATGAGAAGTGGTTACAGCATCAACACAACAAAAAATTATCCCTCAAAAATATATGAAGGCAAAATCAGGTTCATTTCAGCAATTTCTTTCCCCACCTCACCAGCCTACCCTTTGTAAAAAGAGATATTTATAAAAGAATCACATGCATAAGTGTCCTTATGCAGACACTATAGCCCCTTTTATTAACTCCGATGCAATAGCAAATGTCAACATACTAACTCTTTTATTTTCATGGCTAAAAATAAATATACTGGAATAAATATTCAATTACAAATAGCAAGGCATCAGAGACTGTCTGCACCTCATCCATTTTGCTTCCCTGGGCTCCTGATAACAAGGACTGGAGTTTCACAGGAGGCTCTCCAAAAGACAAGGGAAAAAATTGGCACAGGAAATAAAGAAAATCTCAACACATATCTGACAGACATGTGCCATCCCAATATCAACATACAAGACAAGCATTATTTATATGTCACTCGTACACAGTAACGGCAAGTAAGTGCAATTTCATGCACATATCTGCATGCTCAAAACACCCTCACACAGGCAATCTTGGGGCACAGAATGATCCACACAGCCACATGCATCGGTGTTTGGCCAGAAAAAAGTGCCCATCTGCATCTCCATCTGGAAGAGTAACATTTATAAAGCTCCGTGCTTGGCTTTGTCAGCGTTTGCCTGGGCTTTGTGCTAAAATATAAAGGCATCGCTACATACTGGGATAAAAAAAACCCCGAAATTAAAAGGCAGGGGAAGGCGCAGGGAATCCGTTTAACTAGACAGCTGCCGCTGCCATGCAGCAGCCTGCACAATAAGTTCCATGCACGCGGCATGCACACTGCCTTCCCAAAGAGCTAGAAACCAGTTCGCACATGCCAGCCTGTCTGTCACATATTTTAATCTCTGAAACTCCAGGACTTTCGGACCAATTCTAAACCCGCACCCTCGGAAGCAAGTCCCGCTGAGTTCATCGGCAGTTAAACGTGCATAGGACTGTCACCTTAGATGACTTCCTATTTCCACAAGTTCTCCCTAATACTATTACCCCATCCCTGTGCACCGACTTCACAGATTCTCCTACGGAAACAAAGCTGGCCACTTAGTGGTCGTGCCCAGGTGGAAGAGATGCCTCCGTGTCCGCCCCCAGCCTCTCCCACCCGCTTTTGTCTCCTTTCTAGCTGTGGGGGCTCGCTCCGTGCAGCGCCGAGTCCCAAAACTTTAAGCCTCGAGGAAGCTCACAGGGAAGGCAGATCTGGAGGTTAAAGGGAACCCGCGAAGGAACAAGGGAAGGGGGGAGAGAGAGAGAGAGAAGCGCGAAGGGATTATAATGCAAGGCATCCCTCCCCGCCATCCAACAGCACCCTTCCGAGATGAAGAAGCAGCCTATTACTCACACAGCTCCTCGCTGGCTCGTATCCGTGGGAAGCCGGGAGGGAAAGCGGGGCGGGGGGGGGGGAGGAATGGAAAGGCGAGAGAGGCAGGAGGAAGGGCAGAAAGCCAGCCGCCCCGGCTCTAGCTGGGTTGCTCCCGCCCGTAGGTAGCGACTCCCCAGTGTCTCTCCCCTTGAACTCCCTTCCTCACCCGGCCTGACACTCAATGCGGAGTTTCCTCCACCCCCCCCACCCCCCGCGCCGTCTCTAGGAGCGAGGCCGCGTGGAGCGCGCAGGCGCACTCCGTCCCCTCCCCTCTCCTTTGTGAGGAGAAACGTCTCCCAGCGGCTGAGCTGTCGATCCACCTGCTCCTGCCTTTCCAAGAGGGACGCAGATTGGCTTCCCCTGGAGTCAAGAGAGGGAGCCGCGGGGCTGGCGAAGAACCGCCACAGAGAGGAACTCCCGCCGGAAGGGGCAAAAGGAGAGAGAGAGAGAGAGAGAGAGAGCCCTCCCCATAGAAGATTCCATGGCGAGCACACGCGACACACCAGCATTCTCCTCAGAGCCGAAATCCCCTCGCCGCCCTTCGGATGAAGTGGGCTTGTTCCAGTGACAATAAAATAAATCCATCCCAGAATGCAGTCCTATATGCGCGCTAAGGGGGAAACCCGTTGAATGTAGCGGGAGTCCCTTCAAAGTAAACTCGCTAAGGGTTCTGTTTTACAGTTAGTAGGAGTAGCCGTAATAATAATTAATACACATGTTAAGTAGATAGCGAAATCAATTTACGAATAAAATAAAATCCAGTTCCTGCGCACCTGAGACAGCACACCAGGATAAGGCCACAAAGATACAGTACTTTTTTTAAAAAAGGCGTTTTAAAGGGTGTGGGAACAATGCACCAACAGCAGATTTCCCTTAAAAGCACCAGGAGAATGAAAAAAAGTCTTCACTGACCCTTTACCTGCGAGGAACCAAAAAAGATCCCGAGGGAACAGATTATGACACAACAAGAGAGCTAATTTGTTTAGCTATCTTAACTGACAAGATTACCTATCAATGACAAGATTACCTATCAATGTGAGTTATTTAAATGCTGAAAACTCAAGCCATAACTTTCCTTTGAGCCATAGCATATTTTATTTATTACAATTAAAGCTTGCCTTTCATTCAGGGAGCACAAGGTGGCATACAAGGGTTTCTCAGAGAGTTTCCCATCCTGGCATGGGAAAGATATGGACTGTTGCTTCAGTCAAGTTGGTTTGTCATGCACCTGCAGACCATTTCCACTCAAGGCTATAACATGCTAATCCAACAGAATTGACTGTCACTTTAGCAGGGCCATTCCTACCATTTAGGCAAAGTGAGACAGCCACCTCAGGTACACTGTCTCACTGCCAAATCAGTCAGCTTCTTTCTATACAAGAAATGCATAAGGGAAATCAATCTTGTCTTTTGCATCAAATTGTCTTGTGCCTGCCATGCAACATTAGTCATGCAATTTCAGACTAAAATTGCCATCAAGAACCTGAACCATGTGCACACCTCTACACACATTTAGCCACAAATCGTTTAGATTTTGACCCCATTCCACTCCAACAGCTTTCTAATTGCATATCATACCAAGAGTTGTGCTCACAACTTCAACAACATTTCAGAACATCCAGGTGGGCACTGCTATATGTATAATAAATACAAAATAATACAAACTTAAATGAGACATCAAACATTGAGGACAGCACATTCTATCATATATTAACAAAAGACATATTACAATTTCTATTTTTTATATTTACCTAGGGGAAAAATAATTATAAATTTAAAAATAAATAAACTTTTGTGAGTTCTTTGATGTACTCTGTATACCAGAGGGCCAAGTTATTACTCACATGTGTCCTGTGTGGCAACTCGTATCAGTAGCACTGCCTCCTGCTGTTCTGAGGATCTTACTGTCCCCATATATTGTGGCTGTTGTTCCTCCCTCTGGGAGAAGTAGAGCAGGTGACAGCATTTTCAGTAACCAACCACAAAGTTACCTCTAGCCTTCATGTGTTACTTCAGTTCCCTGAATTGGTCAAATCAACACATATGCACACATCCCCATTTGGCTTGCCAGTGATAACCACTGGATCTCCATTTCAATCATGTATTCTGGTTTTTTCTTAATATGTTGCTGTATGGAATTTACACTAGTCTGGCAATATAGATGGGGGTTTGGGGTATGGTTTCAGTTTATTTTGTATGGTGTCTTCCTCTGGTCCACAACCTGGACAAATGTAAAGTCTGTCTGTCAATTAACTGCTGGCTTAATTTTTAATGCTGCTTGTCCCAGGCATTCAGTCAGTTCCAGGGCCTCACAAATCCAAAATATAGGTTTTCTTAATCCCTTTATCACAGGAACAATTTCTGATTTTCTAATCCAATTTCAGTGCATGACTGCTTTGAATCTTCCACTGCAGCTAAATATTGTTGCATACCACTCCCAAGTGGTGCAAGATTCCAGGGCTTCCAGCACTTTGAGTAAGTTCCCGTTTTGTTTTGGGAATGAGGTCCAGCAGAGACTGTGGTGTCATTATGATAGATGGTATATTTAGATATATTTACAACCTAAGTCTACAGTGGAGGGGTTCACAGCATTAACACCCCAGAAAGTCCCATGCCACAGCTTTGGATTCAAACAGAAGAAATCAAACGTAGCTCTCAAACGTTGCTCCAGCTTGCTGCTTTCTTTCTAGGTCACATCACTGCCCACTCTGCTCCCAACTCTGGCCTTTTCTGTTGAGGGAGGGGCCCCCAACAATTTGCCATCTTGCACAGAGCCCCTTAATCCCCCATCACCTGTTAAATTGAATGAGGGGGATGCAGATTTTATAGTCATATTGGCAGGGGTAGACCAGATGACCCTTGGTCAATTCTGTTATTCGGGGGGGGGGTTATACTGATGTATATTTTGCTTTAGGAGGCTTAGTTTGGTCAGAACTGAATATACACAAAATGCAAAATCTATTACTATTGGTAAATGAGCCACCATAGCCTAGGGTTGCCATGCGACTGGAATTTGCCGGACATAGACAGGATTTAGCCGTATGTAACAATATCCAGGCGGAAATTGCTGGGGAAATCCTGATGTATAACAACCCATGTCAGTAGAGTAGATTTTGGCAACAACTTTCACTTTTTGAAATATGGCAACCATAGCTGCTGGAGGGCCGTGACAATTTGTGTCCGAGACTTTTTAAACTCATCTACCCATGTAGTATCTCAACCAAAGAGGCGCATTGGTTGCTAGAAGTGAAATATATTGGCATTTTTCTCAGCTCTCCCATCCTACTAATTGGCTATTTCCTGCAATTGGAAAACTTGATTAGATTTTAACACTTGATGGATCCTGGGATTAGAGGGGTCATCCCTCTCCCAACCTTGTAACAATATTCTTCTGATAATCACTTCGGGTTCTTCTCTGACATTTAAAGGCTCTCTTTTGCATGGACTCTAAATACAGGTAGTGCAGGATAGGTATGATATCAGCCCAATATCTAGCAAGGATTTTACTGGGTGCATGTCTATCGATTTATGTCACCCGTATTCTCTCTGTCAAAGATCTCAGAAAGCCAGCTGGGTTAGTAGCGATTTGTCTTACCGCTACTCTTGCAAAGCATGCCCTTCCTCCTCTCTTTTTAAGCTCCATGCCCACTCTCTGAACCAGGAACTTCCCTCACAGGCTGAATGGGTGAGGCCTGGACATTTTCTTTCTGAGATTTCAGAAGGAGTTTCTTGTGATTCTGGAGAGGGTGGCTCAGTTGAAGATTTCGGAGAGGAAAGAGACTAAGATAGGGTTGCCATATGTCCGGAATTTCCTGGACATATTTGGAGCACTGGATCCGAAAGCAGTGTCTGGGTGCACAACTGATTAAATGTCCAGGAAAACCTGGATGTATGGCATCAGATTTTGGCAGTGTTGGTTTTGCCAATTTTCCTTTTTTTAAAAAATGCTCAATTTCTTTGTGATTTTGCAAAAACAAACAAACTGCCAATTTCCCTTTTTTAAAAAAATGCTCAACTACTTTGGCCGCCCCCCTAAAAACAACTCAACAACTTTTCCGTCTGGAAAAGCAAACATCACAGCACCACAACCAGTGAGTGAGACTGAGGCCTACACGTGTATTCAAGCCTAGGACTGTGTAACAAAAGATAGGCCTGAAAGCACGATCATTCACCTGTGGATAACTGATTTATTAGACTCCATTTTCCTCCATTTTTGTTTACTGATTTACAATAAAAGTTGTGTCTGAGTTGTTCCGTTTGCTCCTTCCCTTTTTCTCTCATTGTTAAATACATCTTAGCTCCTATTCCTTTATCCCCACTTGAAACATAAACCTGCTTGGCCTAGGGGCTCCACACACTATTTTGAGGCCTTGCCAGTCTTCCATCCTTTTATAGTTTTGAACCCAGGTCCCTTAGTTTGACCACAACAAAAGATTGCCAGTGGTAAAAGAAATTTTGTACCTACCTGCTCAGGGCAGAACCTGTTGCGACCTTGATTCAGTCAATTCAGTAGCTGGTTAGAAAGGAGGCCTGTATAACCACAGTGCTCTCCAGTATTTCAGCCTATTTGAATGAATATGTCTGAGCTGACCTAGGTTGTTTTAAGATCAGCTGGAGATAGGACTGTTGTAATTACAGTTACTGCATCACAGAGCAGGGTGAAAGCAGGATCCAATCAGGAAACAAAGTTCCCTCATTGCTTATGATGAAACATTGCAAGCCAATTATTTAGTTTCTTAGGCTGCAGTCTTATGAACTCAGTGGGGCTTACTTCTGAGTAGACAAGCAGAAAGCTGCACTTTTAAATACTTCAGCACATTAAACCAGCCTTTCCCAACCTGGTGCCCTCCGGATGTTTTCCAGAACAACAATAATATTCACTGGGCTTTTGAGTTTTGCTTGATTGGTGCCACTTGAATTCTCTCATGTTGCTAGTCCAATACAATACATTCTTCCACTTGTAGTCACACTGGATCAGGGACAACATAAACAAATCCCATCTCTTTGTATTAAACTAATATCCCTGTGCTTCAAATAACCCAGTAAATATAAATAAATCAGACAGTAGTGGCATCAGAAAGAACTCAGCGGATCAGTTGTTTTCTTCTGAGTTGAAATTCTGCAGACACTCCACATATCTATGTATATTCATAGGATCACAGTCAGACATCCCTGTCCCATCACTGGCTGTACCTATTGAGGTGCAAGGAATGTCTTGCTAAAATAGCATCCTGCATGAAGCAAGGGGGACCCAGAGGAACCAGGTACAGAAGACAAAGGTGCTGCTTGTAATGATGGGGTGGTGGTTCTGCAAGGCTCTCTGGTGGTACAGATATGGTTGGACACTGTGAAAACAGGATGATGGACTAGATGGGCCTTCCATCTGATCCAGCAAGGCTCATATTATTTTATGTACTGTTCTAGAGTTTTGTTACAAATGGGAAGAGGGGGCTTCTGATCAACTCCATCAGCTGGCTATAGAGTGGGGGTTGGGAGCCTCCATGTGTTGTTTCTATCATCCCTGGCCATGAGTCATGGTGTCTGGGGCAGATGGAAGTTGAAGCCCAACAACACCTGGAGAGTTGTAGGTTCCCCATTGCTGGTGTAGAAAGAGGAAGAGTAATATGCTGTCACTACTTGCCCATCATTTGACCAACCGAGATAGATCTGAAAGAAAAGGGCAGTTTCTGCCCTTTGTGGATTTATCCCATAGATGGTTGGTGGAGTTGATTTCACAGCTGTTCTTTCTAATCTTCATCTGTTACTCTCACACATATTGTGGTCCACCACTGAAAAGAACTGAGAACAACAGAACGTAGAAAGTATATGTGTATTTTTAATATTAAACAGTAAGCGTTTGACATATAGATCAAACACTTTATGCCTTTAGCTTCTGTTCAGCTAATGTTGACAATAGGTGACAATAATACGGGAACAGAGTAATATTTTCACCATTAACCATGGAAGTGGGCTGGAACACTGTTGTACCAAAACTCTAGAAAAAGCACAATATTACATTTAAAAATAACAACAACCCTGTCAAGCTTTTACAAATTTTTGGCATCCCACACAGTGCTTTATTCCGAATAGATCTAAGTCAACAGGACACTTTTGAATATTTTACCCCTAATTCACATTACAAATGCTAATGTTCTACTGTGCCAGCCTTAAATGTCAAGGTCATTCATGACTAAAAGTTTAGCTATTTTATGTAAAAGAGTTCCTGCTGTTTCCATGGTTTCACCTGAAATGTACCCTGGGCTTTTGTTGTTGAAGATCCTTGAAATTCACTCCAACCAGAGAGAGAAAAAGCAGCCTTTAAATAGTCTGCTTGGCTTTGTCTCTAACAAATGGTTGTATAAAGTTCTGCATCATAAACACAAAAATAGCTCTTTGGATTATACCGCCCTTCTAAACCTATTCCTGGATGTATTGCATTTACTCTAAATTTTATCATGCAAAGATGTGATGTTCTTTCTCTAGAAATGTTACCTTTTTAAGAGTACTAAAGTGCATTTAAGATGGCATCCATTCCGACCAAAATGAGGAAGGAGCAAAAGAGCTATACCTTACAGGAACTGATTTTAAAAGTATTAGTTGGCGTAATGATTTTATGAGCAAGAACTATAACTGTTCTTATAAGCCCACCACCTCCACCATCAATCTCAGCTTGGTGTGAGTTAGGGAAAATGTTTTATTTGTTTGGTTGTATCCAACTGTAGTTAGTGACTACAGCTGGCAGCTTTCAATGGCAAATGCCCAGATAATGCAGTAGCCAATATAGCTCCACAGTCTTGAGTACTAGGGTAAAGGTAAAGGGACCCCTGACCATTAGGTCCAGTCGTGGCTGACTCTGGGGTTGCGGCGCTCATCTTGCTTTACTGGCCGAGGGAGCCGGCATACAGCTTCCGGGTCATGTGGCCAGAGGACAGGGCTCCTGCACCTTTAACAGCTGTGTAAAAGAGGTAGTTTCAGCATCTACTTTCCCATCCCTCTTCTTCACAACTGTTAAAGATACAGGAAGAGGAAGAAGAAGAAGAAGAAGAAGAAGAAGAAGAAGAAGAAGAAGAAGAAGAAGAAGAAGAAGAAGAAGAGGAGGAGGAGGAGGAGGAGTTTGGACTTGATACCCCGCCTTTCACTCCCCTTCAGGAGTCTCAAAGCGGCTAACATTCTCCTTTCCCTTCCTCCCCCACAACAAACACTCTGTGAGGTAAGTGGGGCTGAGAGACTTCACAGAAGTGTGACTGGCCCAAGGTCACCCAGCAGCTGCATGTGGAGGAGCGGAGACGCGAACCCGGTTCCCCAGATTACGTGACTATCGCTCTTAACCACTACACCACACTGGCTCTCAAGGAACCCTGTCCACTTTTGCATCTGGCCACCACATAGCAGAAATGGGCAGGTTACAGGTTAATGTGGTGTACTTTGGGTTTTACTAGAACCCTGAAGATCTGCTAACCAGTGCTGAATGAAACCCTGTGGAGGCCCCTAGGCCAGGGGTCAGCAACCTTTTTCGGTCGTGGGCCGGTCCACCATCCCTCAGACCATGTGGTGGGCTGGACTATATTTGGGGGGGGGGGAATGAACAAATTCCTGTGCCCCACAAATAACCCAGAGATGCATTTTAAATAAAAGCACACATTCTACTCATGTAAAAAACACCAGGCAGGCCCCACAAATAACCCAGAGATGCATTTTAAATAAAAGGACACAGTCTACTCATGTAAAAATACGCTGATTCCCGGAGTGAGGTGGATTAAGAAGGCGATTGGGCCGGATCTGGCCCCCGGGCCTTAGGTAGCCTACCCCTGCGCTAGGCAGTCAAAATATCGGGGACCCCCACTCTAGTGGGATAACATTGAACTAACAAAACTTGACTGTAATTTTCTTTCAAGGTCAAATCAATATTATTTTGATCCATTGCCATGTGGCCCCTAAAAGGCATGGAGTCCATAGGCCGGTGTCTGTGCCATAGGCACAGAGTAGTAGGGGGAGCAGCAACGTAATCTTAGGATTAAAGAACAGGATGCTCATGCGCATACCAGGAATTTGTTTTCAGTCCTTGAAAGGGGTTCACAGTTCTACCACACACATAAATCCACTTCTGTCAATCTGCCAGTGAAGATGCCAACACTAAGGACTATTACATGAGAACCCATGACTCTTTGTAATAAAGACAATATCACATCACACAGACAGAAATGCCCACAATCCTCCTTTAAGCAACACAATTCTTATTTACCTTAGATTGTTTATTATTTATCTTATTTATCTTAGATTGTTTACATCTGATATCCTGTTAAGGGGGCTAGAATACATAGAACAAATGATTAGAGTCACCAGTTTTGACTGTGTCATTAGCAAGGATCCCTTCAGATTGCATTGATATGAGAGAACTGATTTGATTCTCTGATTTTTTATACCTCTGATCTGAGGCCTGACCTCAGTTATGCCACTCAGTTTTCATGGACCAGTGTACATGGAAAGGAGTGTGATGGATGAAGATTCCCATAAAATAAAGTCGGCTAGCAAAGAGATTAACCCATTTACAAACACACTTTGCTCAATGCTGAATTTATTTTGTTTTATGAACATCAGCCTAAATACATATACACAAACTTCTGAAAACAAATCAAAGGGTAACATTCAAAAATAGGTCACCAAATCCCATTGTATTTTTATGGTAGGGGGGACACTGTTGCACTGATTTAATTAATATGATGCCATGTTTTTAGTGCAGTTTCAACCCAGAAACAAACTTCAAAGGGTTTAGGCTTATATCATTTTCATTTTGAGAGAGGAAAATAAGAAATCCTAAACTTGCTAGTTTTTGTATGCTAAGGGGACAAACTAGTCTTGATGCTTTGCAGGCTCCCCACCCCCACCCTCAACCCAAGCACTTTCTTTAAAATAAAATTTAAACCATCAGCTTTCCATCACTAAATATGCAGACTTTCACCCATTTAATTAACTCAGGGCTAAATCTAGATTGTTATATTGTTGGGTGGGGGGGGGAAAGAAACAATATACCGTAGTTTAATCCCATCAAGGACGTTTTTGGCATCTCCCTATAAGTCTTACACTGAAATATCAAAAGGCTTTTTATATAAAATGTTACATTTTAAGTCAATGCCTAGCGAGCCGCATGCCATCCAGTGACAATAACAAGATTTGTGAATAGTACTTGCTGCACACACTGCTTGTAGAACCCTTGTATTCATGAGATCTCTTTGTATCTTGTCATCTACCATGTGACATATGTGCTAACAGGCAGATGTAAGAGCCAGATGGAGTTTGAGCAAGCCAGTCAAACCTCAGGACTGAATCTCTCACACTCACTCACTCTCGCTTCCCTTTCATTTCTAAAAAGAAGGAAGCCAAGGACAATGGAAAGAATGTTTTAGAGAGCATTCTGATTCCAAGCGTAGAACAAATAATCTGCTGAAAGAAAACGAGCAATTATTTCTTATTTACTGCAGTTGCATTTATATTGTGCCCTTTCATTTAGGGTACATCATTTTAAAACAATTTAAAGCAATACAATAAGTTTAGACTTCTTTTCTATAAAGTATCATAGCAAAAATAATCCCAGTGTAAGATGCCCCAAACTAAACAAAAATATCTAACCTCCCATGTCAAGAAGATACTAAGGGCTACATCCAACATTCTCTGCTAGAGCACATTTTCGCCTTCCCTCTGCTCACTGGCCAGTATTTCAGAATGATTCTGCACACTTCCTATAAAGTACACAGGTGCTGTGGCTTTTTCTGTTGGCATGTTCACTCAATGTTTATTGCAAAGATGCTCTGTTTGACTCCTCTTTTGCTGCACATGATCTAAAAGGCAAGATTGAGGGGCACAGAAATAAACAGGGCAGGGGCACGGCTAGCTACTTAAAGCCACAACCCCATGTGCCCATATGCAAATTTGCATAACATCTGCATATGTTAGATTCTATATAGAGATGCTTCTGGGCAAATTAAGACAGCAGGTAGCTGGGGTCTCAACAACAATACACTTTGCAATATGACAGCCTGTTAGCAAAGTAATTTTTTATTTTTTTTTACTGTTTAAATCAAGAGAGGGAAGGGGCCAGGAGATCCTAGACCTTGCACAAAAGACCCACCACTCAGTGCAGAACCCCAGGCCACCCCATAAGAATCAAGAATCAATTGCCTAACACTTTTTTTTTTTTACATGAATGAGAAGAGAGCAGTTATTCCTTATTTTATTCCTTCACTACGTGACCTCTTTTTGTGGATTCGTTCTTGTGGACTGTTTTCTAAAATGCAGCCATCAGCGGAATGACTAACAGAATGAATAGGATAGGGATTCGCAATTTTACTCCAATGCCAGAATTGCTTGAGGCATCACGTGTATTTTTAAACGCTTCTGTGCCAGGATGGGCAAATGTATAGTGGGTGACTAATTCTAATGCTTGGAGTATGTACATATTTGCTTCCCTTAATTTGTCATCTGCAATTTTCAGCCATTTACTCAGGAGACCTCCTAAATGTTTAGTTATAGGGGTCATATCTGAGCACATTGTGCAGCATCCTCATTTCACACATGCAGGCACATGTGATGTATCTTGCTTTATGTTCTGCTTTCACATATAAAGCACAATACCATCAGCAGTTGCAGACCAGAATGTGTTATTCCAGCAGTAGCCAAATGGCACCAGCGAGCATATCAGGGATTGTAGGAGTCAGGAATTGTGGGAGCTGTAACCCAACAGCACGGAAGGCATCAATATTATTTGATTTGATTTCCCTGTCCAATACTGCAATGACATAGTCAACCAATGGGCAACTTTTTCATAAAAGCATCTAATGTACAACATTTGCAGAGCAACGCATTGTGATTATTTTCATACATTGAGGTGTTGATATTGCACATGCGGTGCCATCAGGGCAAGACTTTGAGGAAGAAATTCAGGGCCCTACTTTAAAAACTTTTTTAAAAAAAGTTATACTATTTAATGCCATCTTCTTCCAAACTGGCTGCAGAATAATTCTTGCAACAGGAAGCACTGGGGTCTTTTACAGATTTTCACAGGAGAGGCCAGAGAGATTTTCTGCTCTATTTCAAAAAGCCACAGTGTGCATTTTATCCTGGTACTGCTGAGTGGTAAAAAATCATGACAACCTCTTTTAAAAAGAAGTACAAAGTGGTGGGAATCCCATTAAAGCACTTTTCTATTCCCATCTACCCAGAGTGCTTGCAAGCCTTGCAACTGACTCAGAGTTCTTGAATAGAGCAGCATATGATGGGCAAGTTATCTGCCTGACTTTGCTATTTGTGAAAATATTTTCAGCTGTCAGGCATTTCCCTATGTAGAGCATAAACTGTTACTCTTCTTCTGTTCTTCCAGAGCCTTTGAATGCCTTAGAGATTAAAAAGTTAAAGAAGACTTGTCATCATGGGTGGGGAAGGTTTTTGGCCCAGTAGGGCAAATTTTTATCTCCTCACTCCCACCCTAGGGGCTAACTTTGACAGGTGGGTCAATCATCTGATGTAATGACAGTGTCACAAGACTGATAGGCAGGCAGTCCCACCCACCTGTCAAAGTTGACCTGGGAGTCAGGGGTTGCTATGCCAGCACATTCCTCCCAGGAAGCACACTGACAAAGCAGTACCCAGCTGTACAAACCCATTGTAAAAGGCAATCCAAACTCCATAAAGTCCGATCTTAAAAGTTTATAATATGCATTTACTGTATTTTATTCTTGAAGTTTTTAATGTAAAATACCATGCTATTTTACCACAGCAACTAAATTGTTTGTTTGTTTGTTTGTTTGTTTGTAACAAGCTGCACCAAACAAGGTCACAAAACATAAAACCAAAACAAACTATTAAAAAGTACAAGCTTCAAGTTCATTATAAAATACAATGATTCTAGCATTGCTGCTGCTATTATTACTACTACTACTACTACTACTACGGCTACTACTCCTAGCAGTTGTACTGTTAATAGCATGTTCTTGCTGAAACTTAATTTCAGAATTTCATGCGGCAATCTCCCTAATTCTTAGGCTCCATGAGCCTTAACAGTAGTAGATTCTTGCAGGATCTGTTTCTCTAAGTAGAGATCTTCATACATATTTCGAGATAGGATATTTTTATTGACTTCTATTTATAGATGGTTATATAAGGGGTGGAGATGCAGAGTGTTGTTCACTTTGATGATAAAACTGTTTTTCCTTGATAGGCAGATAAAAGCCCAACTAAATATAGCAATCATCTGGTTATGGAATCATACCCCAAAGGAGGCAAAACCTTTTGAAAGGAAACGGGCAAAAGTGGCAGGCAGAAATTCTGAAACAACTACCTGGTGCTCCTATGCACACAATATACAGTGGTACCTCGGGTTACATACGCTTCAGGTTACATATGCTTCAGGTTACAGCCTCCGCTAACCCAGAAATAGTGCTTCAGGTTAAGAACTTTGCTTCAGGATGAGAACAGAAATCGTGCTCTGGCAGCGCGGCAGCAGCAGCAGGAGGCCCCATTAGCTAAAGTGGTGCTTCAGGTTAAGAACAGTTTCAGGTTAAGAACGGACCTCCGAAATGAATTAAGTACTTAACCTGAGGTATGTGTAAAAAAAGACATACCCTCTCATTAGGAGAATAATAAAGATGATGATGATGTACTACCTAGCATTTGTAAAGTGCTTTTGAGTGTTCCAAGCACTGCATCTGTATTATTATTACAGCAGCCCTGTGAAGTAAGCCTTTATTATTGTCCCCCATACTACAGAAGAGGTGACTGAGGCTGAAAGAGAGAGTAACGAACGTAGTTAAGGCCATCTAGTGAATTCATAGTTGAGGCAAGATTCAAAAAAATTCTGCTCTGTATCTCAGCCTCTTAGACGCTGTGCTACACCAGCTCTTCAAACGCACATCCACCGCCACTCTGCAATTCAGGTATGCTCTTAACATTCTGCGTGCTTAAATACAGCAGAGAGAAAAATGTGCAGGTTTTCAGGACAGTGCTTTGAGTCAAGAGAAAGTAATGTGTGAAGGAGCTTTCGGTAACACTTGCCTATCTTTTGCAAACAAGAGAGTGACACTCAGGAGTCCATAAATAGAACAAATATGTTTGCTTCTCCTGATTCATCTGGCCATATGCAGTCCTCTGTGTTTTTTCATGAAGCCTTTATTTCTTCATGCTGCAAACTCCTGTTTAATGGAGGAAGCACTCACAAGACACCTCCTGGGCTACACCTGACTCTATAGAACTGAAGAAGGTAAGGCTAGCTACAATTTAAATGTCACAGTTCAAATCTAAGCAGCTAGGCTTTTAAAAATAAGCCAGAGATACACACACGTTTCTGAGTCACAAAAGCGATTTTATAATTTGCCCAGAAGAGGGCATTGTTACTTTATTGCTTTAAAATGCTGGTTTTAAATAGAAAATGTTGGTGTCTGGTAAGGAATCAGCTTACAGCCGAAGGAAAAGGCCAAAGCCAATTATTTGAATGTCACATTTGTTGTCTCTGCACAATCCCACTTCATAAACAGCCAACCATTTTTTACAGTGCAATATATAAAAGATTCAATAATACACAGCACACTGTAAATATAATGGGTTGTTTCCTTAAGCTTGTGTACACACTAAAAATATGCCTTCAGAATTCATAAGTCAGAAGTGCCTGGCAACCAAATTACCAGTTTTAAGTGAAAATGGGCCCAAAACTTTGCTTATTCATAGTGCCCTTTCTGACTGTTAACATTTAATGGCGTGGGCTGTGGAATCCACTGCATGCAGCTGCAATTTCTACCCACACTGCTTGGTAGTATCAGAAAGTCTTACTCGCTGGTAAGGAGACCATGCTCTATACAGCTTTTCCCCAGTACTGTGCAGTTCTCAGGAGGGGCAATGCTATGGTGAAGGACTCTTTCTCATTCAATCCACTCTTCCATTGCAACCCAAGGCGACTGAGGTCATTAATGAACACTTGACTGCAAATAAGCTGTAAATCCAGACAAAACAGAGATGCTGTTCCTGGTGAGTAGACCGGGTAGTCTGGGAACAGCCAAGTCTTGGGTGATGCTGTATTCCCTTTGAAGACTCAGTTCCACAACCTTGCTATTATTTCCCTTAAGAGGTGATAGATAAATGTTTTAAGTAAAAATAAAATAAATACTGTGGGGTTTAAGCAGGGACAGACTATTTTTCCATGCTGTTTACATGACATATGTCCATGGTTCTAAAATTAGAAGCAGGAGCTCTCTAAGGCAAAAACAGGTTCGTTGGGGTGTGAATTCTTCTCTTGTCCCAACTATTTTGTTGAGTAGTAAAATAGACTGGTTGGGTCCAGAGAGTGATTATTGCTTCGCTGTGTTGATGAGTTGGACCCAGCTGCATTGAAAGAGGCAGTGGTGCGGCCACTGCTAAAGAAACCAGCTCTGAACCCTTTGGGTTGGAACATATATTGGCCAGTTGCCAACACCTGCTTTTGGGGGAAGGTGGTGGAGAAGGCTGTGGTGGGGCAGCTGCAGGAATTCTTGGAGGACACAGATTATTGATCCTGCCCAATCTGGGTTCAGACCTGAACTGAGGCCACGGAACTGAGTTCCCTTGGCTGTGCCACAGAGAACAGGACAGGGAGAATGCAATCTTGCTCCTACTTCTTGATAGCTCATTGGCATTTGATACCATTGACCATGGTATCCCTCAGGACTGGCTCTGAAAAATGGGAATTAGAGGTGAGCTGTATTATGGTGGTTCCAATCCTACCTTTGGGACCAAGTTTAGAGAGTAGCGTTAAGAGAGTGATCCCTAGTGGCTACTTAATATCTGCAGGCAACTCATAATAGATATTTCCATAATAGTTAATTTCTGATTTTAACTTTTTAATATGCTTTTATGTTATGGTTTTATGTAAAATTGTGGTAAACCACTCTGGTATTTTTTTAATGAATTGTGACATATAAAGATTTTAATAAATAAAAAATAAAATATTTTATAGATAAAAAATAAAATATTGCTGTCTGATAGGTCATTACTCATACCCCTATTGTTTACTTTATTTGTTCTCTTAAAATCGTTGGCGTGCACTGTGTAATGTGAAATTTTCAATAAAATTACATTAAAAAAGAAGAGCTAGCTTCCTTTGAGATGAAAATAAGCACTGCAAGCTGAGGCACAGTAATTTTTGAAAACCCCAAAATATGTCAAAGAGAGCTGAGGCCAATATAAGGCTGTTTCCAAACTGACGGACTGCCTTGTCTAGTAGTCTAGTATATCTCTGCCTGGGCAAGCGCACCTCTCCAAAGAGCAGGGCTATGTGTATCACATGCCCCAGGGGTGCATTAACTATGCTCTAGAGACCAGGCTTGTGGTGTGGCATCATCCAGTTCTCTGGAATCAGTTACCAACTGAAATCAGGCAAGTGTCTGATGTTCGGAGAGTTGGGCACCTACTGAAGGCATTTTTTCTGAGGCTTCCCCTGAAATGTGACTCTGTCATTTTAAATGAATAATTATTGTGTAATTGTAGAAATGGGTCAGTTGCTTTTATTCTATGGAGTTTGTAACCTTTTGCATTTTAACTTACCTTTTAATATTTGTTGTACACTGATTCAGTAACTTTTTCCTGTGAAGAAGTTGATAAATCTGCAAATAAACAAATAAGGGGGGGCTTAAGGGCAAATAGGGAAAACCCCCATAGGGCAACAGTCTATGGGCCAACACTCCCCCATCCTTGAGCTGGAGGAGTCAGATCTATGGAACCTCTCCAGATACCAGCATCTTCCAAACCCCTCACTTCTCTTGGTTTCCTTATTGTTGCTCCTGCTTTTTCTCTCCTTGCAGCTGTGCAGTTGGAGTAGGAAACAGAGAGGCAACTGTTAAGACAATTGCTAAGTTTGGTGAAAGTCCTAAATAAAGAAACCACTATAATTGCCAAACTTCTCATGGTGTGTGTGACAGATAGAATAACCATCGCAAAGCAGACTCCTTGGCTGAGTTGCTCAGGCTTCCTCCTGAGGTAAAACCTGACTCTCAACATCTTTCAGAGAAGTGTGCCACAACCACATATCAGAGGGGAAATACTATCATCACGTATCTCCCCATCAGTGAATGTACAATGTATGTTAAACTGCCTTTTTATTAGTCATTTTTCTTTTGTCCTGCAGGTGGCACCCATGCATCATTTTTATGAGGTGGCATGTAGGCTAGCAATCAACCCCATAAACAGAAACTGTTCCTAGGAATGATAACAAGGGGAAATCACAGTCTAAAAGTGAGCATGCCTACACATCTGAAAACAGCCCTAACATTTGAAAACTTTAAATTCACCCGAGTGCAAGGTTTTTGAGATGAGCTTGACCTTGAATCTGATTCTTTCTATAAAAAACCCTTAAAAACGCATTTTAATTTGTGAAGACAAAGCTATTCTCCTCTTTCACTGTTTCTTTGTTATTTCTGCAAAAACTGCAAAAGTCAGAGCCTCCAGAAGACCATATATTTGTACTCTCCGTGCAACCAGCACATGCCCTTCTCTGGTTTCCAGTTTCCTAAAGTGTTATTCAGAATCCAGCACAAGGAAACTTCTCCATTTCCGACAGCCTTTTAAATCCATGAAGTTTTATGAAATCAGTATTAGCTTTCTTTGGATATGGGCTTCTGATGGCACCTTGTCTTTTATCTAGATCATTTTATGGTCCATTAATTGAATAGATAATGTTTCTCTGCAAGGGCTGAAGGGTCATTTAACATTTTCAACAGGATTGCATGTCAGAAGTACACCTTACTGAGTTCAAGGGGGCTTACTCCAAGGTAAGTGGGTATAAGATTGCAGTCTTAATGCATATATGCACCCTTGGAGGGCTGGATCCACGCTTCCTGTGAAACAGTTCTGAGCCATTGATTTCAATGGAGAGGCAAACGTGCTAAATCTCTCTCACCAAAATTATCAGGACTTAAAACTGCTCAACTGTGGCTGGATCACCTCTTATATTATTAACATCTGTATTTAATTTAAAAATTAAAAATCCACAATTTATAGAAAATGGGGTGGCGGTCGAAATATATTGATAAATACCCCCCCCTCCATTCCTCATTTGAAGAGCCTAGACACACACTGACAGCATTGTTGTGGTTCTATGTATGTGCTTGTAAAAGTCCCATTACTGAGGAGAAGTGCCTACATATGTAGCAGGTCTGACCCAATACATTTTGCTGCCTCGGGCGTAGAAACCAATAGTTGCCCTGTCAAGGTGCAAAATCCAAATCCAGATAGGTTATTTACAGTGGTGAACAGTGGAGTGGGGTGGTGGCAAGTACCTGACCTCTCAACAGCCGAGTCGCTGTTGTTTATGGGGAGAATGGGAGGGGCAAGGTAGCAGGGTGCGAGGCAAAGGCAGCAGTCCATGCAGTCCAACTCTCCTGCCAGTGCATTTGCACTGTGCTGACCTCCTCACCACCTTTCTCCTACACTTTTCTTTTGTTAAATAAATTTTTATTATTTTCCACAATTTAACTCCACATTAACACCAATAAAAAAGAACACTTCTATCCCCCCAATCCCCATGTGCAGCAATATCTTTTCAAAACCTTTTCTTCGAGATTCCAAGAATCTCTGGAGATTGCTCCATCCCCTCTTCTGGTTCTTTATATAAACAAAATTCTCTTACATTTCCATATCCATTTACCCAGTTCTCTAATAATTACACAAAGTTAATCAAAACTTGCTAACACTTCAAATCATTTACTATGTAAGCTCTCAGAATACTTAGAATTAGCCAAATTGACAGACAAAATAAGAAAAAAACCAAAAAGTGAAGTAAAAAAAGAATGGGAGTGCCTAAATGAATACCTCAAAAGTCAAGGTTTGAGGGCAGAAATCTGGCTGAGTGGAATAACCTTGTGAAGTGAAAGGATATGAAAGAAGGATTTATATCTAGATGTTAGGATAGAGATAATAAAGAAAACAGGAAAACAGGAAGACACAATGAGAGATAAAGGAGGTGTTGTGGGATTGGTGGAAGTCAATGTCTTCTTGTTGTTGTTTTAGTGTTTATAATATTAACTTGTAAGATATAGATTTGTTGTTGTTGTTGTTGTTTTTGTTGTTTCTTTCTTTAGTTTTCGAATGTTGATTTTTGTGTGTTGTGTATTGTTATTTTTTGATATATTTCTTGTTGTTTGGAAAATTCTAATAAATTTTATTTTTAAAAAAACAAAAAACAAATCATTTACCATTGTTTAACACAGATATCGTTTAAGCATCTAGAATATCATTTAACACAACTACACTTTTCACTTCTAAGTAAGCAGCTACTACTCAGCTCAGCATCAACACCACACCAACAGACACCAAGCTGTCCACTACTGGCTGCTTAGGCAGCTAAGGAAGGAAAATGAAGAAGTACTCTTTTCTGTCCTTAGAAGTGAAGCTGGAGGCAACACACAGACTGTTGTCATTAGTGCCCAGAGCAGCCCAAAGGAGACCCCAGCTATTCATTCATTCATTGTCCAGAGGAGCCTAGAGGATATGAAGAGGTGATGTCTGGAAAGTGATTGCCTTCAGGTAGTTGCTAAAAGGAAAGCAACACTTTTGAGTGATCCTTTGAGAGTTGTTCTTAATACTCTCATGCAGTATTGAATATGTGGTTTTAGTGTTGTTTTTCATCGCAAATCATTTGAACAGAAAAGTACAGTATAAATGTTAACTCTAGTTTAATCTAATAATAAATTATCTAACATTCATTTGCTGCCTGATCACAACACCCGAAAATCCAGCTACCTCACTCTACCTAATGCTTAGGGCTGACCCTGAGGGCGCATGCTGCAGAAATGTAGCAGAACCAGTCATTCTGATTCTGTCCAATGTGAAGTTATTTGGTATCTGAAAGGGGCTTTTGTCATTCGTATAATTAGGATTGCAGATTACCACACAAATTTGCAGTTCTAGCAGATGAGAGCAAATTTCCTCATCCTCTTCCTCATCAGGAAGAAAGATTACTTTGTGGTGATGGGCATGTAAGGCCTCCTAATAATGAAGCACAAAATATTTGAGTAGGATTATTTCTCCTGGCCTGCTATGGCAAGATTATTTTCCATGGGTGTTTGTTGTATCTATGTATCTATGCTGGGGGTTTTTTAAGTGCTTAAAATTGTCATGTTCATTTGGCAATACAGTGGTACCTCAGGTTACATACGCTTCAGGTTACTGACTCCGCTAACCCAGAAATAGTACCTCGGGTTAAGAACTTTGCTTCAAGACAGAACAGAAAAGAAATTGTGCGGTGGCAGCTGGAGGCCCCATTAGCTTAAGTGGTGCTTCAGGTTAAGAACAGTTTCAGGTTAAGAACAGACCTCCAGAACGAATTAAGTACTTAACCCAAGGTGCCACTGTACGCTGGAACTTCAATACACTGGATTCCAAACCAGATTGCCCTCTCAATTTCGTTTGAGACCCTTTGCAAATTATACTGGCACAGCACGCAAGACTCTGAGAAAAGTCCTGAAAAAAACCTACTTCGGTTCCCAGCACGTTTCCAAGCAGAACACAAGGTGCTGCAGACCTTTAAAGCCTTAAATGGCCTCAGCCCAGTATACGTGAAGGAGCGTCTTCACTTCCATTGTTCAGCCCAGACACTGAGATCCAGCTCCGAGGACCTTCTGGCAGTTCCCTCACTGTGAGGTTACAGGAAACCAGGCAGAGGGCCTTCTCGGTAGTGGCACCCACCCTGTGGAACAACCTCCCGTCAGATGTCAAGGAGATATTCAATCTTTAGAAGACATCTGAAGGCAGCTCTGTATAGGGAAGTTTTTAATGTTTAATGTTTACTATGTTTTTGTATATGCTGAAAGCCATCCAGAGTGGCTGGGGCAACCCAGTCAGAAGAGCAGGGTATTATTATTATTATTATTATTATTATTATTATTATTATTATTATTACAGACTGCACCCCTCCCTCTCATTTACTAATCATTAATGACTACAGCCACATTCTTTTTTTGTTTGATCAATTGGGGCAGCAGATGCTTAAAGGAGTGTCCAATCTAAAAGGGGTATCTATCTATCTGTCTGTCTGTCTGTCTATCCTTATCTCCTCCATCTTTTGGGGTCCCAGGACATAAGAATAAATATATATCAAGGTCTGCTATCCAGCTGCTATTTGGAAACTGCTGAGCCTAGGATGATCTCCTCATTGCCATCACCGCTTATTAGAGGGGTTTTTTCTTCTGGTGGCAGAGGACAGAACCACGAGACTGGTGTAAAACACTCAAACAAAGGTTTTATTACAGCTATACAAAACAACAAACACAAAGCATGTGGATGTTCTCTCTCTGCAGGCAAATTCAAACTGCAACTACTCCTTTTGTACTCATCAGCAGCTGTACCTAATCAGCCTAGAAAACCACTCACAGAAACAGTTCTTAAAGTTAAAATCATCTTTTCTGTTTCTTTGCAGAATGACTCCTAACACCACTCCTTCATCGAATTGCATTCTTCCAAGGGAACACCCCAGGCCTGATCCACAGCACATACTGCCTAGAACAGGAATGGAGAACCCATGGGCCCCCCATGGACTCTAATTCCCAACAGTCCCAGCTAGGATGGAGTCTAACTCAAGTCTATCTTCATCTGGAAGGCTCCACATCCTTGCTTTAGATCATTTTTCATTGTTTCAAGCTTGCATCTTGCAGCTGAAGATCAAATTCCCCCATGGGTTTGTGCCAGAAATTTTAGCTGTTCTTTTCATTTCGATATAAATTGGTAAATAAATATGCTGTCCTTTGGGTTTCCTCCAAAAGCAGAAGAGCTGCCTCGTTTTTCTTAGGAGGAGATAAAGACCTGCAAAGATTTCTGTGTGGAAAGGAAGGAGAGTGCTGTGAACAGAAGGATTTAATGATTGGAGGGGCTGGGAACAGGGGGAGAGTGTCTACAACACTTTGGGAACTGGAGAAAGGTAATCCCCAGGCTGGGAAAGGTAGAGAAGATGCAGAGGAGGAAGGAGTTGAAGGTGCAGATTACCCAAAAGGGAGAGAGAAGGAGGGGTCGCTAAACAAAAAAAACGAGGAGTCAAATAAATGCATAAATCAAGATTTGGCCACAGCATGCCAGGGAAAAAATAGTAATTTTGAATGCAATTTTGATATAGTTATACACGTGAATTCATCACATACAACTTTCGAAGCTCCTGTAAACCAGGTCAGACTCCCCCCCCCCCCAATTAGCTCACTCTTGTTTATTCTGCTACTTGATGCTTTTCACTGGAGGTGCAAAGAACCAAACCTAGCAGTTTGTATGCAAAGCATTGAGCTGTGGCTCCTGGTGCCCTGTTCGTATAATTGGCTGCCCATGACCCTCCAAAGCGCAATTCACCTTCTGATACATTTAAAGTGTCATTTTGATCACACACACACACATACAGGTTTTGATATTTTTCTTAGGCCTGACAATTACTTCCACACTGCATCCATCACGGCACTGCTGGAAAACATAAGCGCTCTCTTTCATTGTGAACAGAATTGTTTTGAAGGGGATGTGCATTGTTTTTTTGCAGAAAGGGTAGGATAAAAACCAAATAAATAGTACTAGAAGAATTGGTAGGTAGATTTTTCGGGGGGGGGGGGAATGGCCTATAAGGAGTACATAATTTAAAGGGAGTAAAATATATGGGAAAGGAAGACAGAAGTACAATCCACAAGGAAGACTCTCAATACAGCTTAGCACTTACAGTAAGGAGGAAAAGTATTTGATCCCTTGCTAAACCTTCTGGGTTTCTGGGGGTTTTCCTGTGGTTATTCTGTCTCTCACAGCTACAATAAACCTACTATTAAAATTATGGACTGGTCATTTCTTCATAAGGGAGCAAATGGGCAAATTTAGCAGGGGATCAAATACTTTTCCCCCTCACTGTAGCTATCAAAGATTTTAACAGTATTTTGTAGGAATCAAAACTGCAAAAAATGGGGGGGGGGGGTTCTATACATACACTGTATATACATTGTAATGAAATGATTATGGGCTTCTTTATATTCCTCTATTTACCTAACAAAAGGTCTGATGGAGGCTTTTTAGACCTCCTTTGCATAGATCCATCAAATGATGACATACCTAGAAGCAGGATGAAATCAGACAATGTCTCAGCAGGTTAAGGTAATATCTACTGTTTTGTCAGAAAGATCTGATAGGTATGTAGCCTTTTGACTAAATAGAAACCTTATGAGTTAAAGCTAATCCCCAATTCATGCAAACCCTTTGGAAGAATTAAAGCTTATGAGGGGGGTCTTAAAGCTCCAAAACTGAAATGTAAAAAGAACTTACTCTGTTGAATTCCCAACAAGTTATTTTATATACTCATTTTAACCATATGAACACCTATTTATTTATTTATTTATTTATTCATAAAAATTGTATATTGCAATTTTACAAAACAAATAGCAAAAGAGTCTACAATGTTTTTCACTGAGCACACTGAACTCAAGCATAGGCATGTTTACACCAAATAAGTCCTTTGCACAAGTAAAAAACAAGGAAGGACATTTGTATGTTGCTCAGCTAACTCTTCCAAAACAAAGGAGAAAAGTACCATAAGCGGGGGGGGGGGGGAATCACATGAACTCTCTAAACAATGAAAATTGTACAAAAAGTTATTTAAAAGTAGGCAAAACAAGACTGCATGCAAGATGAATAATATACATAAATAACTGGGATGAGATCTCCTTGACTACATCCTGTTTCATGCTTCAGAAGAACAAATGGCATAGCCTCATTTGATTTTTAAAACTGTGTTGATCTATGTTCATTTTAAATAGTGTAATACAAGAAACTACCCATTTGAATGCCCAGGGTATCTCCTCATAGTAGGAAAGTATTTGATGTGTTTGGAGAAATAGTTGTAATTGCTTAACCACAGTGGTTAAGACTCATATTTTAATATCTGTTCATTCTGCATACAGTGTTACCTACTTATAATTCACTTTTTTATGCCCAGAGAACTCTTTTCACTGGGCACCTTGTAAAATAATGAATGAATGAATGAATGAAGGCTGTAATGGTATGCATGTTTACCCAGCTGAATTCAGTGGGACTTACTTCTGAAAGGACATCCGTATGATTACACAGTAAATTACTTTATACCAAATTAAGAGTCATTTTGTTTTGGATTTCAGCCTATATTCTTATCTTGTTTCCACATGCTGTGTATTTTTTGTTCTCTCTGAGCAGAGCTGGGATTGCACAGAGAAATTATAGGCAGCACACTCTGAGAACCAGATTTATTAATGGAGTTGTAGGTCATACCAGGGGCTAGGTCTCAGGAGTCATTTCTCAAGGAATAAATGAAGATCAGTCATCCAGTTAACAGAATGACTTATATCCCAGTACTAAGCACATATACACAGAAGTAGTTTTCATTTATCTCAATGAGTGTGCACCCTAAAACAGAAACGAGCTTACCAATACCAGGATATCTGTTCTGTCTATGACTGTTTCCTGTTCTTTAGTTCTTTGCCCCACTATAGGTGTTACCGGTAATACAATCATCTCAGCACAGCTAATTAAATGATCACCCATCTGCTACTGTAAAAGGTGTACCTGTCTAATATACATTTAAGTTCTAATTATTCATTTTAAAATCATGTTTTCTTTTGTTTTTAGAAGCATCATAAACAATGTTATTCAAGAAGGGAACTAACAAAAAGGAGAGAGGGAGAGGGAGAGAGAGAGAGAGGAGGGGAAAGGGTGAAAGAACAATGGGAGAAAAATAGCACAGTTGTCTATCCATTCTTAAGGAAATCAGCCCTGAGTGCTCACTGGAAGGACAGATCGTGAAGCTGAGGCTCCAATACTTTGGCCACCTCATGAGAAGAGAAGACTCCCTGGAATAGACCCTGATGTTGGGAAAGATGGAGGGTCCAAGGAGAAGGGGATGACAGAGGACGAGATGGTTGGATGATGTTCTCGAAGCTACCAGCATGAGTTTGACCAAACTGTGGGAGGCAGTGGAAGACAGGAGTGCCTGGCGTGCTCTGACTTCCGGTCGGTGCCAGCGCTTAATGGCGGTCCTACCTCCGAGCTCCGGAGAAGGACTGCTTCGCAAGTTCGGGTCTTACCCGCTACGGCAAGCGGGGGACCCCTAAAATCCCAGGCGCTGAAGCCTGAGAACAAGGAGACTCGGTGGGCACCTTTGCGCCCCCCGGTACCGTGAAAGAGCCTTTTTAAAGGCTACGGATCGACATCGGGAGTGAGCGCGGTGCTGAGAGTCGCTACCCAGCCTGCGAAGTGAAGCCGCGTCGCCATAAGCGGAGAGCGCCGATTCCTTCCTGAAAAGAAATTCGGACTGATTCCCCGTGAGTAAGAACTGAAAAATAACTGGGACTTTTCTTAATTTTAAAAATTGGGCTAAAAACGGGGGAGATTTAAACAAAGGAAGTCTGCCTCCCCCCGACCGCATGAAAGTGAAAGCAACGGAGCTCTAAACCTGCATCCGTTTAAATTCATCCTTCGATCAGCTAAACCGGACATTTAAACCTTTGATCTCCCCTCTAGCAAGCAGGGCAGAGGGGAGGCGAATTTGACCATTAACTGCATGACTTATTTGAAGGAAAAAACCTCTGCTATCTCATCTACTTGAAAGTCTGAAACGGTCTGCCTTCTTAGTACATTGAGCTGACTTTTTCCTGTGAAGTGATACCTTGATACAAAGTTTCCACAGTGCCTGACTTTTGTACATTTTAAGAAGAAACAGTATAAACAGTATACTGGGCAACTGTGGCAATTGGAAGCTATAAGACTTTAGTAACATTGATTTTGACTGGGTTAATCTCCTTTCTTTCTACATCTTGGATGGTCTCCTTTGTTCATGTATTTTGAAATTTCCTTCTATGGCCATTTTGACTTGCTCCCTCTAGAGGATAAAGTGAAGTCCAGCACGGCCTAAGACAGTGGAATTTTCCAAGGGAGAATAAATCCCGTGGGAATTGACCTTGACATGAGTGGGCCACAAGAAGAGATAACTACAAGAGCCAAGACCAAGCAACAACAACAGCAACAGCTGCAGCTGCAACAAGCAAAGAGAAGAGGTTCAATCTTAGGCGTAACAGCCGGACTAGTTGGAACAACAGGACAGGACAAAGGAGCAGCCGTTTCTATGGAAGCTGTGACAGAAGCTTTGCTTAAGATAAACCAGACTCTGGAGTCTTTGACAAAACAGACTTCAGAGAACACACAAAAATTAACAGAAATATCAACAAGATTAAACCAGAATACAGAATCTATAAATAAATTGGTCGAGGAAAACGCCACCACGCGTCAAATTGCCGAAGAGGCCAAAGCCACAGCTGGAGAGACGCAGGAGAAATTAGAGCCACTTGCCAAGAAGGTCTATGAGCATGATGCAACCTTGGCCTTGTGGGAGTTACAGAGGAAAGAGAGAAACTTAAAATTAAGACTGATTCCGGAGAATGAAAGTGACAACCTTGTGGAATACTTGACACGGGAGTTTGCGGATTGCTGGGACCTGGAGGAAGACGATTTTAAAATCACAACTGCCTTTAGACTCGGCAAAAAGCAAGATAGAAAGACACCAAGAGATTGTTTGATCACACTCAGATCTAAGGAGGAAAGAGATAAAATTTTAGGACTACACTTTGGAAAAGCCCTCCAAATTGGAAATTCAGCAGTACAGATCTTTAAAGACATACCAAAATATATCCTGGACTTAAGAAACTTCTACAAGGATTTGGTGCTTTTGTTAAAGAAAAATCAGATCCGCTTCAGGTGGGAATTCCCACAAGGACTGTCATTCGACTACAAGGCAAAGAAAGTGAAAATAAAGACAATTCAAGATAAAGACAAATTTCTGGCAAGATATCAGGAGGACCTACAGAAGGGGACTGTGGACGTACTTGCAGAACAGAGGAGAGCACTGGATATCCTGAATCTCTCGTTTGGACAAAAACCACCACCGTCAGAAGAAGAGCAACAACTTGGAGCTGTTGGAGGAGCCTTAAGAAAATAACAAGATGGCTCTGCAATTCCTTAGTTGGAATTGTAATGGACTGAATGGGCCTTTGAAGAGAAGACAAGTATTTCACATTTTGAACAGAGAACAATTGGATTTGATATGTTTACAAGAAACTCACATAACTAGAGCCCACAGGAGATTACTCACAAATAAAAGGTTAGGACAAGAATTTGTCTCATCGGACAAAGTTAAGAAGAGGGGAGTGGTAATATATGTGAAGGAGAAATGGGCTCCAAAAATGATATTTAAAGATGAACAAGGGAGATATCTGGCTGTGGAGATACAAGTACAAGGAGAAAAACTTTTAGTTGTTGGAATTTATGCACCAAATGAAGGCAAATCTGACTTCTTTAAGGGACTTCATGAAACTTTGACGGACTATCTGGATTATAATATGATAATCATGGGAGACATGAATGGCGTGGTCTCCACTAATATGGACAAGGCACAAAGACTAACAGTCACTAAAGAAGGGAGACTCCCCAAGACTTTTTTCGAAATGACAGAAAACATGGACTTGATAGACATTTGGAGAACAAGGAACCCTCTGGAGAGAGAGGGAACCTTCTTCTCCCAAGCAATGATGACCTGGACCAGAATTGACCAAATCTGGGTTACTAGTGGACTGGCTCCAAAGATTAAGAAAGTGGAAATCTGCCCAAAAACTTGCTCCGACCATAACGCCGTGAAGATGGAGATGAAACTCACAATAACCGGTCAATTTAGATGGAGAATGAATGACACCCTCTTTCGAGATAAGGAGATTCTCACGAAGGCCCAAAAGACCTTAAAAGACTATTTTGAAATAAATTTGAGGACTGACGTGGAGAAAAGAGTGATCTGGGACGCAAGTAAAGCTGTTATGAGAGGATTTTTGATTCAACAAAATTCAATAAAGAGGAAAAAACAAAATGAGAAAAAAGAGAAGATCTTGGAAATGATAAAGGAAGGAGAGAGGAAATTAAGAACAAAACCAAAGTCTCAGGACATTTTAAGAGAGATTAAGTTATATCAAACTCAATATATGGAATTGATGAACCAAGAGATTGAATGGAAGATAAAGCAGATGAAACAAAAGACTTTTGAATCAGCAAATAAATGCGGTAAACTTTTGGCATGGCAATTGAAGAAAAGGCAGAAACTAAATACAGTTACAAGCCTAGAGGTTGATGGAAAGAGTATATCTAAACCTAATGAAATTAGAAATTGCTTTCTAAGTTATTTTAAAAAACTTTACACCCAAGGCCCGCAAAATGAAGAAGATATAGACAAATTCCTTGGAAGATATGGATTACAAAATATCTCTCAGCAAAGTAAGATGGACTTGAACCAGAGAATCTCAGAACAAGAGGTAGAGGCTGCCATTCAGAATATGCAATTGGGCAAATCTCCGGGACCAGATGGACTGACTTCTAGATACTACAAATCGTTGAAGGAATGGTTGATTCAACCATTAAGAGAAGTTTGTAATGAGATCCTTGAAGGAAAAAGGGCACCTGAATCGTGGAAAGAGGCATATATCTCACTCATACCAAAGTCAGAGACTGAAAAGACCCAACTCAAGAACTACCGCCCGATATCACTCCTTAATGTGGATTACAAAATTTTTGCAGACATTTTGGCAAAAAGATTTAAAAGAGTCTTGATGGAGAAGATTCATAAAGACCAAGCAGGCTTTCTCCCTAAAAGACACCTAGCGGACAATGTAAGGAATGTAATAGACATTTTGGAAAAGCTGGAGGTGAATATAAACACTAAAGCAGTATTGATCTTTGTGGACGCGGAGAAAGCCTTTGATAATATCTCTTGGAGTTTTATGAGGAAGAATCTTCATGGGATGGGGGTAGGCCAGGGTTTTGAGAATGGTATGGCTGCAATATATTCCGAACAAAAAGCTAAGCTGATTGTAAATAATGTTGTGACTGAGGAACTTAAGATAGAAAAAGGAACTCGGCAGGGGTGCCCAATTTCCCCATTACTTTTCATTTCGGTTCTGGAGGTGTTGCTGAATATGATAAGGAATGACCAGCAGGTCAAAGGTGTGCAGGTCGGAGCTAAACACTACAAGTTAAGAGCGTATGCAGATGACCTAGTATTGACTTTGCAAGAGCCAAACACTAGTACGAAAAGGGTTTTAGAAATAATTCAACAATTTGGCCAGGTGGCTGGATTTAAGTTGAATAAGCAAAAAACTAAAGTCTTAGGGAAAAACCTAACAGATATGGAAAAGGAGAAGTTTCAGGAGGAAACAGGCTTGACAGTGGTTAAGAAAGTCAAATACCTAGGGGTTTATTTAACACCTAAGAATGTTAATTTGTATAAGGACAATTATGAAAAATGTTGGTCAGAGATTAAAAAAGATCTAGAAATATGGTCAAATCTGAAACTGTCAATGTTAGGCCGAATTGCAGTAATTAAAATGAATGTATTGCCTAGAATGTTATTTTTGTTTCAGACCTTGCAGATTCTTGATAAGATGGAATGTTTTAAGAGGTGGCACAAAGACATTTCGAAATTTGTCTGGCAGGGCAAAAAGCCCCGAATTAAATTTAAAATACTGACTGACGCTAAAGAAAGAGGGGGTTTTGCCCTGCCGGACCTAAAATTGTACTATGAGGCAGCAGCGTTTTGCTGGCTGAAAGAATGGATGCTCCTCGAGAATACAGACATCTTGGATCTGGAAGGCTTCAATAATGCTTTTGGTTGGCATGCATATCTTTGGTATGACAAGGTTAACAGTACCTTTAAAAATCACATTGTTAGAAAAGCATTATTTAATGTCTGGATAAGATACAAAGACTTATTGGAAAACAAAACCCCTAGATGGGTGTCACCAGTGGAGGCTAAAGCAGTGAAGAAACTCAATATGGAGGTCGGATGGCCGAAGTATTGGGAAATTTTAGAACAGGATGGAGACAAGGTTAAACTACAAAGTCAGGAGAAATTGAAGCACAAAGTAGAAAATTGGTTTCAATATCGCCAAATAATGGAAATTTTTAAACAGGATAGGAGAATCGGTTTCCAAGTGGAGAAATCAAAACTAGAGACCGAATTGCTAGAACCCAATACTAAGAATTTATCTAGAATGTATAACTTGCTGTTGAAATGGAACACACAGGATGAAACAGTTAAATCTGCTATGATTAAGTGGGCGCAGGATGTTGGACACAACATTATGTCAGATGACTGGGAATGGTTATGGAACACCGGTATCAAATTTACGGCATGTAATGCCTTAAAGGAAAACATTATGAAAATGGTATACAGGTGGTACATGACCCCAGTCAAGCTGGCAAAAATTTATCATTTGCCCGATAATAAATGTTGGAAATGTAAAGAGACTGAAGGTACTTTTTACCACCTTTGGTGGACATGCCCGAAGATAAAGGCCTTCTGGGAAATGATCTATAATGAAATGAAAAAGGTACTTAAATGTACATTTTCCAAAAAACCAGAGGCCTTTCTCTTGGGCATTGTCGGCCAATTGGTGACAAAGAAAGATAGAAATTTCTTTATGTATGCCACAACAGCAGCAAGAATACTCATCGCAAAGTATTGGAAGACACAAGATTTACCTACTCTGGAAGAATGGCAGATGAAAGTGATGGACTATATGACACTGGCTGAGATGACAGGCAGAATCCGTGACCAACGTAAAGAGATGGTGGAAGAAGAATGGAAAAAATTTAAGAGCTATCTTAAGGACTACTACAAACTTAACGAATGTTAAAATGTTGTGGTTGCTAGAAGTAACAGGGTACAGGGATACAAGGTTAGATAATAAAGGAGGACTAAGATGACAGAGATTAGAAAGTAACAACTGGGAGTTGCTAGTTCAAATATGGACACTGGGATGCAGAGAGGGGGGGTATGGGGAAGTCCAAGAAAAGAGGTTTATGAAAATATCTTTGAAAGTATTTTGTATGTTTGTTTTGTTTTGTGTTTGTTTGTTCTTTTTAAAAAATGCTGTAAAACCAATAAAAATTTATTAAAAAAAAAAAAAAGGAGTGCCTGGCGTGCTCTGGTCCAGGGGGTCACGAAGTCGGACACGACTAAACAACAGTACACTTAAAGTGCATTCCCAGACATATTTCTTCTAGTCCAACACCCGGAAATGCAGGAATCTCCCAACCTCTACTTAAAAACCTCCAAGGAAGGAGAGTCCACAACCCTCCTGAGGGGAGACTGTTCCACTGTCGAACAGCTCTTACTGTCAGAAAGTTTTTCCTGATGTTTAGTCAGAATCTCCTTTCTTGTACAGTAACTTGAAGCCATCTCTGATCAGTTTGTGCGATCCCTATTAAAGCTCTACTTCTTATCGGCTATAATTTTCGCATCTCATTATTCAACTCTCACCTTTTGATTTTCTCCATTACATTATCTGCCATGAAAGCTTATGACGTAATAAATTGCTTATTTTTAAGGTGCCACAAACCTCTTGGTTGCTTTATTCCCAGAGAACTAATATTATGTTATAGATCTAATTCATGTGACTGTGTGTTAGGGATTATTCAAATACTCAAATCGTGCAAGCCAGTCTAAATTCACAGATACGGTTGCTGATTTCTTGCACAATCCTCTTTTGTAGCTCAGGGAACTTTTCGTGTAATGTGCAGAAGGTTGCTGCTTAGAATTATTTAAAGTCTGAGAAGCAAGCCATTCATAAAGGGTTTTCTCTGCTGGGCAAGCTGCTGCAACTGTAGCATATTTAATTGTTTTTATAAGTAGAAGCTCTGTCTACACTAGGAAAATGTGTTATAGAAAAATAATCCCCAAGCACTACAGTTGTTTCAGCTGTGCCTTTGGGAGCCCAACTTGAGACCTCAATTAGCTTTGATGTTGTTTATTAAATGTCCTAATGAAAATGGAAGGTTCACCACAAAACCACTTTGGAGAAGAACAAAAGTAGTCACAGTCCTCTAAGGTTCATCTTGATGTTACAAGAATGACCTTGGCTGCAATACTATGCTGTATCTTTAACACACATTTCAGTTTTTTTCTTTATTTGAAAAGCAAAAGCAAATAAACTACCAACATGTGCAACTACTTAAAACAATACTGCTCACTTTTCTATGGCTTTAATTTCTGTTCCTTGACCTGGTATGGATTAACCATTATGCTAAGTGCTGGGAAGTTTTTGCACTATAGTTTTACACTATATCATAGAGTGCCAGCAAAAATTTGGTACTGTTGTGATATGAGTTTCTCCATCATGCAATCAAAATCTCTCCTCTGCTGTTCAGCTTATTACATGATAGGGGTAGACAGACTACACCACTCAAATGTTCCTTACTGCAGGGAGAAATCTCACATTTGAAATGTTCATCCTTCCTGATTTTGCATCCCTGTTCCTAAGCCTCTTAGTAGTTCAGCAAGCACGTGAGACTTGGATGAAATGTATCCTGTCCCTCACAATTCAGAACACTGATAAAAATGCTACTGCATTTGTGAAAAATTACTGTGCTTTGCAATGTCACTAAAAGCCAATAATGGATGTCTGCCAGAAACACTGAGTCCTAGACTGTTGTTAGTCACTGACTAAAATTCAAACCACAATATACTATTTTATTTTACACCATGTTAAGCATTGTTATTATCTCTGCCAACCATGACAAAGAGGTAGCTTGAGAACTCGTTAAAGGAATAAATGAGACCTAATGGACATATGAAAATAATGTGCAAGTACTTTAATAGATAGAATAATCAGAAAGCACTACCTAAGGTGGATCACTGTCCCTTCACAGCCTATGAATGGTTTTTAATAGCCTTCCTCTGGAATTTAAATAATGTTCGCATAAGCAAGAGAAAGGGAGAGAGTGAGAGAGAGAGAGATCATTATATTTTATTATTTCCTGTTTCTAACTTGTGCATTTATAGAATCAGTATAGGCTACAATAAAACTTAGTTAATTAGAAGTCTGCGATGGTAAATTAACACCCTCTTGTAGCCAGAAGGAGACTCAAAAATTAGAAGATAATGAGTTTTATCAGCACTCATAATGTCTTCAAAGCAGAGTTGCCTTGAAGTATTGGATCATTTAGGTACTTACTCCCCAAAGAGCTCCCTATAGGACCAAATGGATCAATGGCAAATTGATCTATTTGTTTCCAGTCTGTGACTCAAGCGATAACTACCAGCTGATAAGATACTGCTGCCTCTGATCTGGTTGGTCTGATTTGTAATGTAGTGAATTTGGGTGTTTCTGATAACACCTGTACAAGAAGTCAAGACGTGTCTGAATGGGGGTAAGAGGATCTGAATTGTTGACATGATCTTATAGTGAGGACAAAAACCTAACCATTCTTATCACAAGTCATCCTAGCAGAAATCCTAGGATTCCCCCAGAACTGCTTCCTTCCATGCACCCATTCTTGGAACACTTCGGTTTATGGGGTGGGGAACAGAGGTATGAACAGAAGATATGCCATCTTCTGTTCAGTGACCAGAGAATGAATCAATTTTATTAGCTGATTCAATTATATCAGACCAACAAACCGGCATCATATCAAAAAAGTCACCAAAATGGTACAAACATTTTGCAGACAAACAAAACCCAGGACTCAGCTATACAGTTGCAAATAAAACGTTTTAAATGTGTTGTAAAATACAATATACAAATCTGACACTAGATGGCGAAAGTGAGCTACGCCAAATTCAATGTATTTTTCAAAACTTTTTTTAAAAGCATTTTCACAGCATTTTTTATACGTGTGTAGATTCCACCCCAGTCTGAACACCAGCCCAGAAAAGGAAGTAGTTTTAACTGTAATTTGCCTCTGGAACTCAGAAATCAACAAGCACACTATCTGATTAGCACCTGGTTCTAGACCTTGGATCCATCCATCCGATCTACATGACAGGAGGCAACAGCAAGGCCCACACGTGCTTCAGTTCTTGGCCCTGAGCATGTCCAGGTAGAGAAGGGGCTAACATGCTCTCTGCAAGAATCGCCAGTTCCTGTTAGTGCAACAGCTCCACAACAAAGATCCATTCCATTGCTACATATGCCAGACTAAAGCAACAACAACAGGTGTCTAAATTTGTGGCCCCCTTTGAGCTTGAAGCCCAGGCCAAATGGCCCTCCTGCCCTCCCCCCGTTAGCCCTTTGCTCAAACACACACACCTAGCAGTGGCGTAGCGTGGGGGGTGCAGGGGGGGCCGGCCGCACCGGGCGCAACATCTGGGGGTTAGGGTTAGGGGGCGCAAATCCACGGGTTAGGGGGAGCAAATCCATGGGTTAGGGGGCACAAATTACTTGCCTTGCCCCGGGTGCTGACAACCCACGCTACGCCACTGACACCTAGATCATGTACATAGCAAAGAAGGTGCAGGATTTATGGTCAGATCCCTCTGATTTCTGCCCCCCCCTCCCCAATTCACTATGATGGACGTTGACCTTTCCCCAGAAGAGTTCAAAGCGCTGACACATCTTCCAACCTTTCACATTTGGGAAGCTTCAACGTCTCCTTTAGACCAGTGATTATTTTGAAAGGTGGACTTGTTTTGTTGAAATGGATAGAGAACCAGGTTAGAGGCTACGACAATAAATAATATATGAATGACAGCTCAAGAGCACAATTAGACCAAGGTTAATAGGCATTAATTCCAGAGGGCAGAGGCTTTCTCCTTAAAAGTAACCACCATATAATAAATGCGCCTTACTCATTGGCTGTAATACCTGCTTGATAACCGTTAATTATATATCAATGAATATAGGAAAAAACCAAGAAAAGATCCGCAAATTGGTCTTTGACGTATCAGGCCGCAAATTGTTTGCCATCAATCAATCAGAATCATAGCAGTGGTTATCTTATGTGGGCATACCAAAATCTGAAAATAATGTGTGCACTCAATTGATTTCAATGAGAAAGAGGAGTGCAAGTGTTTAATGCTCCAGCTAAAATCAATGCAACTTAAACAGAATTAACTTTGGATAGATCATGACATTTTTCCTCATTACCTCTTTTATTTCTTCTGTCAAGTCACATCCACACCAAACATCTAAAGCACTATTATACCACTTTAATAATCATGGCTTCCTTCGAAGACTCTTGGGAACCACAATTTGTTAAGGGTGCAGAGAGTTGTTAAGAGACCACCATCTTCCTAGGGAATTCTGGGAACTGTGGTTTTTATTATTATTATTATTATTATTATTATTATTATTATTATTATTATTATTATTATTATTTTAAGGCCAGGTTCCAAAGGTCTGCAAAACTAACTCCAGGTACTCAAAGGGAGTTTTGAGCCAGTTTTCTGTAATGCAACCGTATGTTGCTAGGCAAATCGAGGGAAGTTTCAATGGCAGTTCGGTATATTGCAAGGGTGAAGAAGCCAATTTCGGCCAGAGGACTAGTTCCAAAAGTGTGTAACCCTCCGCAAGCCATTTGGACAGGTGAGGCAGGGCCACCAACCTGTAAATCACCTGACGTTGCAGAATGTCATACATTTCTGGAGCTTCAGCTGTGAAGGAAGATTCATCCTCTGCACCTGAAGATTGAACTTGGGTGTTTTTTTTAAATTCAAGCCATAGCTACAAAGCCATTACAGCCACAACTCAAACTTTACTGCAATGGATGTCATATGATGCCAGATGTCATAAAGGTGAGCACAGTTTGCCCCAAATGACCTCGTGGGTCAAATCCAAAGGCTCAGCAAGTCTAATTAAAGCCACAGTGGCATTTATGGCATTGTGACTGACATTGGGATCAAATGCAGAAAGAAGGATCCTTTGAGGTAGACTACAGGAGGGTTTGAGATCTCGGTCAGCTTTAATAATAATAATAATAATAATTCTTCTATCATTTCTATACCACCCATCTGGCTGGGTTTCTCCAGCCACTCTGGGCGGCTCTCAACAGAATATTAAAAACACAATAAAACATCAAACATTAAAAACTTCCCGAAACAGGGCCACCTTCAGATGTCTTTTAAAAGTCAAATGGTTGTTTATGTCCTTGACATCTGGTGCGAGAGCTTTCCACAGGGCTGGTGCAACTACAGTGGTACCTCAGGTTACAAACGCTTCAGGTTACAAACTCCGCTAACCTGGAAGAGTTACCTCAAGTTGAGAACTTTGCCCCAGGATGAGAATGGAAATCATGTGCTGGTGGCGCAGCGGCAGCAAGAGGCCCCATTAGCGAAAGCACGCCTCTAGTTAAGAACAGTTTCAGGTTAAGAACAGATTAATAAAAACTTTTATAAAAAAGAAAAAGAAAAAAAAGAACGGATCTCCAGAACGAATTAAGTTCGTAACTAGAGGTACCACTGTACCAAGAAGGCCCTCTTTTATTATTTGAGATACACAACTAAGTATATTAGCCCACAAAAAGAATATTTCAAGACGTTGGAAAGTGGCAGATTTAGGTTAACTGTTAAGAGAAAGATGACCAGCTGCCTGCAAGGAATTCTTGGAGATGGGTGGTATAAATGGAGGAAAGACCATAGGTTGGTTGTAGTGCACATACATTGCATACGAAAGATCCCATATTTGATCCCTGAAATCTCCAGGTGGAGCTGGGAAATGTTCCTTTCTCAAACCCTGGAGAGCCACCACCAGTCAATGAAGACAATACTGAGCTCAACAGACCAACCATCTGACTCTATATAAAGCAGTATCCTATGCCAAATCCTCTACCGCTCTTCTTCCATTCTCACTACCTGGCTCAGATTCTCTTCTCTCTCCCCCCACTGCACACACCATCTCCCTTCTCCTGTTTCCTTTGGGGTTGGGCTGGGCTGAACGGAGGAAACCTAGTCTTGCTAATTGTACTATTTCCGTATGGTTGGGACACCATCATAATGACCTCAATTCTTGTGTGCCAAAGACAAAGCCCCATAGATAATACCCAAAGAGACTTATTAGCCGCTCTGGTCTCTCGTGTATTATTTCCACCTCTGAAGGAATAAACGACATGGAGCTTGCTTGGATGGTCATTATCACTTGGTTTCAGAATGAATCAAGGCACACAGTTGCCTTAAGGAACTGGTGTTATTTGTGTTAAAAAGAAAGAAGGATGTTCATATCCTTTTAACTTCTTCTAATCAGGGAGAAGTTTGGTCCATTGTCAGCCCTAAATATATTGCACATGCATATGCTGGACCAAATTGTCCTTTTTATTTAGCTTGGATTCTAACACAGAAGACATGTTTTTAGGAGTGAGCAGCCAAACTTGAATGTTATTTCATAGCAAAAAATTACAGCTGCAAGAATACATATTCTTATAGCCTCCTACTAAAATGAAATAATGTCCGAAGCACTAACACGTGGATGTCCACAGTTTTACACATACGGAATGGACACAGCCTCCAAAGTCGGAATATTTAACAAAGAGTTAGAAGTTAGAAGAAGGAATGTGAGTCTTCCTTCTGAACTCTTCTGAATCAACTCATCATGCCATGCCTGGCTGAAAGAGCAAAGCTGTGATAATTATCAATGATCCCTGTGATAAACCCATCATTATCTATAAAGCATGTCAGATTCTTCTGAATGCTAATGTATCACTTAGCTGAACATATTGCACATGTCAAACCCTGATGATGATTGAATTCATGATTTACAGGCTCTGCATTCACGCCACTATTGACCAATAAATGCAAAATCTCTTACCATTGTTAGAAGAACCCATATTCATCACACTAATTATAACATTTGGAGAAAACACTAATGACATTCATAGTGACAATATTAATGACTTGCCTTCTCGGGAGAATGTCAGCACTCCAATGGATTGCTCATTCAACTTTTTGGTTATTGCCAATGAGTTGGGACTCCTGCCTGTGTAGAAAGTTAATATGGGAAGGAGGGAGGGCAGGTTGCATGAAATACACACAGGACACTTCCTGCCACATCCTCTCCCAAACACACTGTACAGTGAAAGACCTACACTGGCTCCCAGTACATTTCCGAGCACAATTCAAAGTGTTGGTGCTGACCTTTAAGGCCCTAAACGGCCTCGGTCTAGTATACCTGAAGAAGCATCTCCACCCCCATCGTTCTGCCCGGACACTGAGGTCCAGCGCCGAGGGCCTTCTGGCGGTTCCCTTGCTGTGAGAAGCCAAGTTACAGGGAACCAGGCAGAGGGCCTTCTCAGTAGTGGCACCTGCCCTGTGGAACACCCTTCCACCAGATGTCAAAGAGAACAACAACTACCAAACTTTTAGAAGACATCTGAAGCTAGCCCTGTTTAGGGAAGCTTTTAATGTTTAATGGGTTGTTGTATTTTAGTGTTTTGTTGGAAGCCGCCCAGAGTGGCTGGGGAAACCCAGCCAGATGGGCGGGGTATAAATAATAAATTATTATTATTATTATTTATTATTATTACAGTGTGTGACTTTCCTAACATTACACACTGTTACCATACCTTGTCCCGTTTGCAGGCTCCCCTTAACAGCTGGTTGGCCTGCATGAGAACAGGATGCTGGACCAGATGGGCTTGGGTCTGATCCAGCAGGGATGTTCTCATGCTTGCCGGGACACATGCTCTGAAATCGACATTTCCATATTTGGGGAACCAGCCCTTCTGCAACACAAATGTCTGGGGGGAAGTTAGCATGAATGCTAGGGAAATTTCTTCTTATTTTTGTCCCCAGTTCTGTTCTGCTGAAGGCCAGGCTATGATCAGTCCAGCAGAGCTGGCCCAGAAACATGCCTAGAAGCCCCCTTCAGACCCTTCCACCCAGTGCAGGAAGACTAGGGGAGAATAAGGTGCAAGTGTATTGGGAGTGAGCCAGTATGAACAACCTCACACCCCCTAAATGTCTTGCAATTACCTCTTCACACCAAACACTTGAACAGGGCTTGTGTCACTGCCTAAACACCTATGGAGAACCCTGAGTTTTCTAGTGTCCTCACAAGAAGTCTTGTCAAGTACCCTATTCCTCTCCTTTTGTAGGAAAACACAATCATATTTCTTTCATTATTCAGCTGGACCATCTCAGTCTGCTGTTTATTTTCTTATACTACAGCTGGATTTAAACATAAAACTTCGTGAAATCCTAGCAAGGCTCCACAAGAACACATAAGCAGCGTAACTCACTTTAAGCTCAAGCACTCTGCCTGACTGGTTTTTGCAACTTGGTGCCCCTTCTAGCATCACTGAACCCCCTAATACTGGTTTTTGTTTTTAGTAACCTTTATTTTTGCAGTTTCATATATAACAAAAGTACAGTATATAAAACCCTGCATACTTGACTGAATTTTCACACTGCCTTTTAATGTTTTTATTGATCTATTGTATATATTATATTTCTACTGTATATTCATTCTGCAGTACATATTAATGCTGTTTATCATTTTGGGGGCCTTTGAGCCAAAATACAATTTGTAAATAAACTATATCACACCAAAGTTACACATTTAGGTACATGCAGCTCACAACTTCAGAGAGGTGTCTTAAGTACATTTAACTGAGCATGCTTAGAACTCCCCTTCAGACCTTCAC
This sequence comes from Podarcis bocagei, assembly GCF_964188305.1. Lineage (NCBI taxonomy): Eukaryota > Metazoa > Chordata > Lepidosauria > Squamata > Lacertidae > Podarcis > Podarcis bocagei. The sequence goes on from NC_138133.1 coordinate 58,635,958, forward strand.
ATTCAATGGAAGGGGGACAGATTAGCACATGCAACTCCTCGACTCCTGCTGACCTCTGCTAGTGTTGCAATTTACTTTTTGGCACAACACCTTCATTGCTAGGGCACAATGCCTACAGTCCTGAAGTGGATAAATTAACAGAAGAGATTAGCATGTCACATGCTGCTGTACAGAAGGCAGACCATTCCCATTTCATAGACTGTGCCAGAAAAAACTGTGAAGGGATTTTGTCCTCGCTTGAATAAAACTATCTGTAAATCTCCTCATATGTCCCGCCTAGTTCTCTCTGGTATATGACTTCAGACTAAGAGGGGCAGGGCAGGGAGTGACTGAATTCTCCCCATCTACTTTTCTCTGTGATGAAACCCCTAAGCTACAATTCCCAGAGTTCCCAAGGAAAGGGAGTTGATGGTTAGTTAAACTACCCTGACAACTGCAACGTTGTGTCTACATTGCATGAGCACTGTTTTTTCTTAATAGATCAAACTGTGCTTATAGATTACGTAAAAATGCATATCTCATTCTAAGGAGAAATGAATATTAACTGAGAGAAAAATAAGACAGAGCTTGAACTAACTCACAGAGAGGCATAGTGTATATTGTTCTTAAATTTGTATGACATAAAAAATGATCCTCTTTTGCCTTTAGTTGTAAAAAAACCCAGCTACCTTAAATTGTGAAAGGCAGATTTTTCATATCATTGCAAAGAACATGTGTACAATATAGCTGCTCTTAATATTAATTGAATCTGTTATCAACACCCTTTTTTGGAAATATATTAGACGTGTTTTGAATCATTAGACTGTCTTCCATATAGTCCTCTTTGCTAACAACCAGCCAGTGTGATCGTAAAAATCACAGCAATTAGTTGCGAAATACAACCTCAGGGACTATAAACTTGTCTCCTAATGAAGCTGCAAAAGATGTCTGATGCCTTTCTATTCACTTTCAGTGGGGTGAGGTGAAACAGAAAACTTTATATTTATTTTCCTGTATTGAATTCCATGGCATGAGTCTTGCAGTAAACTATAACATTGTCCCAGTGTGCTAATCGATCTATTGTCTTAACAAATAAACTTTCTTGATTAGGTTTGTAAGCCCAAGATCAGTAAATCAAATTACCTTGGGGTAAACAGGCACAAGCAGAAGTAGCTTCTGCTGAAGGACCCAATAGCGCCAAAATAAATCTATTTCAAATAAACATCACTTCATTGTCAATTCAATAAGCTGGACTAAATGACTTCTGTGGACTGATTTATACATTTGTCCAGCATCATTTGCCGATAGGAAGCTGGAAACTGTACCTTGGTCATTGGGCTGATTTATTCCAGAAAAGTGTACAAAAGAAAATGGAGGTTCTCTATCTTGCTCTTGTCCTTTCCTAGACTCCTGTTACTATATAACTGGCATCCTTTTTCTTTAATTACCTTCTCCATGGCTTGAGAGTTTTGATGACTTGATTAAGCCTTGCAGTGCAGTTCCAGTCCCTACCCATCTGATTAATTAGCCAGAAGCTTATTAACTTCCTAATTCCAATCAATAAAGCACCGATGCTTAGCAGTACAAGGGCAAACTAAGGATAGTACTTTTATTTCAATATATGGAGCTTCAAATGTTGCTTTCTCATTTACTTTTATTTTATTTCCATTTTCCCCAGGAGTGTTTAAAAAAGAAGAGAGTCTGTTGTAGTATGTAGTCCAACTTATAAGCACTTGATAGACTCATTACAAAAAAACTGAGGAGGTGCATGTTTGGAGAAAAACTTGTTTTGGTGAGTACATATTGCATATTTCTGCCCCTTGACACTTCTGTGAATACAGGTTAGCCATTAGATCCCAACAGCTGTACTGGAGCTAAAGACAAAATACGTAAATTAGAAAATCAGATTAGAAGGCTTGTGGTTGTCATTAGCTATCAACATTATCTACTGTAATTCAAACGGTGAACTTTTCCTAATCTGTACAGGAAAAATAAAGGCGGGAAAAGAGATGGGCATTAATGCTGTGAGCCCCTCCATCATAGGCTCAGCTTGTATGTTTGTGCAAATAAACCATCTATCATAAAGACACCACAGTCTCTGCTGTCCCTCGTTCTGAGCAAACCAAACCCTGAGCAGGGACAGACTTGTGGTCTTTCAAATTTCAGTGTGAGGCCAAATTTTGGTCGTCGCCACCACCTCTTGCCTTCTGCACATGCACTACGTCATATTTCCAGAGCCCTGTAGTACCCCTCCTCAGCTCGACATCTAGTTCATGGGAACCGGTCGTGCTACCCTAAATCTGCCTCTGGCTTCAGTAAGTACCTGGAACCCCTGAAATCTTGAACTGCTCAGAGATTGGGGGGTGCAACAATATCACATCCTGGGTTGTAGAGTTGTTATACGCAGCACTGCAGTTAGGTAAAAAGGTTTTACAGATGTTTTCCCCACTCCACTTTTATTGATCCAGTGAGCTTACTTTGTAGTGTGTGTGTGTGTGTGTGTGTGTGTGTGTGTGTGTGTGTGTGTGTGTTCCTGATGAGTACTGTAATCAAAACCTATTGGGCTGAAGGAATCTTAGTTTACTGCAGAGCCTTCCCCAACCCGACACTTCAGATGGGAATGTTTGTTACTTCACTTATTCAAAACGTAGTAAGCCATCTCTGCTGCACATTCAGCTGAGTGGGGCCCTGAACTTCTGCCCCCAGGATCAACTCTGATGGCATTGCTTATACAGTGGTACCTCGGGTTACATATGCTTCAGGTTACGTACACTTCAGGTTACAGACTCCCCTAACCCAGAAATAGTACCTCGGGTTAAGAACTTTGCTTCAGGATAAGAACAGAAATCATGCTCCGGCGGCGCAGCAGCAGCAGGAAGCCCCATTAGCTAAAGTGGTGCTTCAGGTTAAGAACAGTTTCAGGTTAAGAACGGACCTCTGGAATGAATTAAGTTCTTAAGCTGAGGTACCACTGTATATATTAAAAAGACCTAAAAGTCTTGGATCATCTGGTCTCAAGTGAGAGAGGCAGAAAAGGGTTCATCTGCACCCAGTCTAGTTATGCCCTTCTCATCCCCAGTACATCGGTATAATAATAAAACAAAGGATTAGTGCTCTTATGGTATGGGCCTATTGCCCATGCTCTCAAAGCACAAGCTGTTTCTCTGCCCCACTTCACTTGACTCATCAGACCTATTATACCACTGAATGGTACTGGTGAATGATTGCTGGGTCAGCAGCTGGCCAATTCAGTAATCTAGTTATACTGGTCAAACTCACTCTTTTTGGCCAGACAGTGAGTTATTTTGGTAATCTGAGTAATCTTATTGCTAACAGTTTCATTCATTCATTCATTCATTCATTCATTCCATTTCTCTCCTGCCCTTCCTTCCAAAGGAGACCAGGGCAGCAAACACATTATTAAAACAATCTCACAGACAACACTCTAAAACACTTTTTAAAAATAACTTTCTCTCGACCAATGGTTTCAGGGTTGCCAGGAACAGTATCTTTCAGCCATCAAAATGTCTGGGTAAACAGAAATGCTTTAAAATCCTTCCTGAAAGTCAGTAATGAGGAAGACAGATGCACCTCACCAGGACGGAATTCCACAAATATGGAACCACCCCTGAGAAGGCCCTGTCATGAGTCAACACCAAGCAAGCAGCCCTCAGTGGGCTTTCTCCCACATAAGCAGCAGGATTACAGTCTGACAATGTAGGCCTGGACATGTCTACTCAGAAAGTGCATAAGGTTCAATAGGCTTTGCTCCCAATTAACTGTGTATAGGATTACAGCCTTGGTGTTTAAGGCAGGGGTTAGTCACCAACCTCTTGGACCAGTGGGCACATTTTGGGGGAATGCTGGAGGCATGAGTCACAAAAATGTCATACTCTCCAACATTTATCCCATGAAAATAGGGACATCCTACTTCCATAATGATAATTTTACTATTTATACCCCACACATCTTACTGGGTTGCCCAAGCTACTCTGGGCAACTTCCAACATATATCAAAAGTAATAATTTTAGTAATAATTTTATTACGGCCGTAGGCCCATACAGATAAAAACAAGACATAAATAACAGCTTGTGCACGTGGGAAAAAACAGCCGCTAAAACACTACAATAACAATAAAATACTATGAGGTGGAATGGCATACTACGCCTTAATTAGCTTGTGGTGCTCCTTGGCAACGCTTTTGGGTAAGGACAGCGACCAGGAACCTAGCCACTTTCAGGGTCATATGGGTATCCTTATCCTGCAAGATTTGGGCAAGGTGGAATTTTGGTGGGGTACCCTCTAGTTTCTGTATGATTGATCCCAACAAATTTGCCCGTGGCCCATTGAATAAGGGGCAAGTGAACATAATGTGCTGAAGCGACTCCGGCGTCTCCTTATCACATTCGCACATGGCGGAGGCTTGGCCCTTTGAGAATCTATGTCTCAGGACATTGGAGGGAAAAACGTTAAACCTCGCTTTGGTGAAGGCCAGCCTATGGGCAACAGTCGAAAGGGAGGAGAGGTATGATGGAACGCAGTAAGTTAAAGTGATACCAATGTTCTGGGGCGAACAAACACCTCCCCCCAGCGTATAATTTCGCTGTAAATCGATGTCATCCAGTCTTTGGCGGATCAGTCTTTGAGCAGTGATTTGATCTAATTTTAGGGAATCTAAGGGAGAGATTCCATAACTCAGGAGTTTGGCATGAATTCTACTAGTCCAAAGGCTGGAAAATTCATCTCGCCATAAGCATTGGACAAGGTAATGGTCTGGTAATCTATGCCACAATGATAACCAATAATTGAAGACTTGCTTCCACAGGCAAGTTTCTAAGGATGCGATCTTCAATTCTAGACGCATGGCTGCGTTGCTTACGCACAGGGGGAGCATTAGGAGCCGACGTAGGAATTGGTTTTGCAGAGTCTCAAGAGGAGCAAGGTCTGTCATCACGGCCCAGAGCGGGGCAGCATAAGCAAGCACGGTAACCACTTTTGCCTTGAACACATTTAGGGCCGAGGGAACATGCAAAGCTCCATCCGAAAAGAAAAATCGGAGGAGCGCATATGACAGAGTTTTGGCCTTGTTAAGTAGGTGTTGAATTTGTGCTTTCCACCCCAAATTGTATTGAAAAATAACTCCTAGGTATTGAAATTTTAGGACTTGCTCTATTTTTGCTCCACCAAGCTTCCATTCGTATAATCTCCGACTTCTGGCGAAAATCAGAATCTTAGATTTAACATGGTTGATGGTTAATTGGTTGAGTTGACAATACGTGGCAAAGATCTTCAGAGCTCTGGTTAGTCCAACACGTGTATAAGATAGAATTACCGCGTCGTCCGCATATAAAAGGAGTGGACAGCGGTAATCCGCTAGTCTAGGCGTGTGTGTACTTGGAGATGAGTTGACTAGGGGTGCTCGCATGTCGCTGATGAATAGATTGAATAGGCAGGGAGCCAATATACATCCTTGGCGCACTCCCTTGTTTATTGGTATCAAATTTGTTAGGTCGCCCGCAGGAGTAAGTCTCACTCTGGCAAGGGTACCTTCGTGGAGCTGACTTATAAGCCATAAGAGTCTTCTATCGATGCCCTGTTTCGCAAGTTTCTCCCAAAGAATATTTCTAGGAACGCTGTCAAAGGCTGCCTTTAGATCTAAGAAGGCAGCACACAGGTAGCCCCGGGGAGGGGAGGAGTACTTCCATGCCAGATGGTAAAGAACTATCGCATGATCAGTTGTAGAACGTTTGATTCTGAACCCTGCTTGTTCGTGGCCAATCTGGTTAGTCTCATCTACCCATCGCAATAGTTTCGTCAGCAAAAAGCTGGCATAAATTTTCCCTATGATCGAAAGGAGGCTGATGTTACGGTAATTTTCCGGCTCCATTGGAGAACCTTTTTTATGAATTGGTACTAAAATGGCCTCCTTCCATATTTTGGGGATGAGACCAGAAGCGTTGATTGCATCGAAGGTTTTGGCCAAGATGCCAGCCCACCATTTTGGGTGTAGTTTGATGACTTCAGCAGGGATCAGGTCGGGCCCTGGGGCTTTGCCCGATTTCAGCTGGGCTATTAGCATGGCTATTTCATCAGGATCGGTGGGAGGCCAAATAGGTAGGTGGGAAAACAGATGCATCAGATGGTCGGAGGGAGCATCTGCCTGTGAGAAACATTTCTTGAGGAACAATTCCCATGTCAGTGCAGGGATGACTGCCCTTGGGTATTTCCTCACCCTTCTGTTAATCAGAGACCAGAATTCCCTGGATCTATGTGGTTTTGAAGCAGTAATCAAGGCCTGCCAGCGATTATGTTGCCACTCACGTTTGGCAATTTTCTGCGTGTGTTTGTAAACTTGCTTGGCTTGTGCATAACTAGCTGGCAGAGTAGATGCATCGGAGGTCTTATATACATTATATATAGCACGAAGGCGCTGTCTTGCTTGTTTGCACTGAGAGTTATACCAGGGGGCACCGTAAGTATACTCATTTCGATTTAATATTTTGGGTGGTAACCTGAAGAAGGACGTAAGATCAGTCGTATGATGGTGGAAGCGTTTCAACACTATGCTATGCTCGTCTGAGGCAGAGCCTATGTAGGGATGGGGCCCGAGGATTTCTTTTTGGAAGAATTCCTGATACCTTTGAGCCTGGGTCTCCGACCATTTGATTCCTCTTACTTGGAGAGATACGTTGGTTACCATCTGGGTCGCATGTCTATAGGCCTCCGACTGCCAGTTCAGGGAAAGCTTAGCTACAAGGGGAAGATGATCACTAGAATGTACATTCTCGATCTTAAAGGTGGAAATACACTTAAGTAGATCACTGGAGACCAGCAGGTAATCGAGTACGCTGTTTGATTTAACACTCAGGTGAGTGAAATCCCCTGGAATATCAGGGAGGCATGTGCCATTTAGGGGGACCAGATTTAAACGGATGGCCATTTGGTAGAGGAGTACTCCAGCCTCATTAACTCGTTGGTCTTTAGAAGTTCTCCTCATGATATGTTCCAGATCATAATTATCAAGGTTTGGGGTAACCCACCATTTGGCTTTGGTCAGCGAGTCCCAATTTGCTGCTGTGCGGGCATTAAAATCACCACCTATTATGGCCGGGGTGTTAGGAAACTTAACATAGCAAGAGAGCAAATGCTCTTCTAGTGAGCCCCATTTAGAGCCCAGTTCAGAGGAAGAACCCCCGGGTGGCAAGTAAAGATATATCAAAACATAATAAAACATTAAACAATTTTAAAAACTTCCCTATACAGGATTGCCTTCAGACAGCTTGGGGGTCAGATAACTCCATACCTGCCAACATTTCTCCAATGAAAATAGGAACGTCCTAAGGAAAAGTGGGACATTCTGGGATCAAATCAGAAACTGGGATGGCTTCTCTAAATCAGGGATGCCCTTGTAAAATAGGGACACTTGGAGGGTCTGAAATGGCTACCATGGAGAGTGTGGTATCACAAAAATTTAGAGAGAGAATCACCTCTGACAGAGGTAGATTTAGGAGAACGCGATTGATTTGGTTGCGGTGAGTGCGGAGCCTTGGGGGTACTGCAGGGGATGCCACACAACTATGCTTTAGAATGGAGCGCAAGAGGCAGAGGCATCAAATTTTGCGGTCACACAGGCTGCCACTGAGATTTGAGACCCTTAGTTCTGCCATAAGAATCCAGACATATCCTGGTTGTGTAGAGCACACAAAACAGATGGCACACACTGATGCTGTCTGATAACAACATGAAACATTATTCAGTAGCAGGAAAAATATGCAAAGTGGCCTCATCACACTCACTCTCGTTTTGCAGAAATCACTTAGAAGGCACTTTCACATTTTGTCCCATAACCTTATTTCTGGGCTGGCTAGAGACTCTGAGTTCTCATTTAAAGATGAAGTCAGTGTAAGGCATCTGCCCAGGAACACCAATGAAAGCCTGTGCTGCCAGCGTGGCCCCCTCAAGCACTGGGTTGACGCCCCCTGGTTTAAGGTAACACAAAGCCACTTCCGGCTTGCCCAGGAGGTGGGGTTGCGGGCTTCACGCCCACCCCACGTGAGCTGGTTGCAGCCCCCGCGAGAGCAGGGGAATCCCGGCCGGGCCTGCGCCCCCCCCCAGCCAGCCAACCAGCTGGCTGGGGGGGGGGTGAGGCCTGTCCTATTTAGGGCCGGTGCTGGGGGGCTCGCCCTCTTTTCGCCGGCTAGCCCACACAAAAGTCCTTACAGCCCAGTTAAATTTCCATGCATGTGGGTTAGAGATAGTTTGGGTCTATTATAAATTCTTCTAAGATACGACAGAGGGGAAAGTAGAGGTGCTGAGAACATCAGAAAACACTTCAGTGTGAATCAAACCCAATGTACCACTTTGCTTTACAAACTGATCCTTGCTTTCTGCTAGCTATCTTTTATATTCCAATTAAGTCATTTCTTTAATAATAAAGGCTGCCCTCAAAATCCATGGAACCAGAGAATCAAACAGATAAGTATGAAAGCAAAGCTATCCTATACGGACTATTTCACCTCACAAAGGAATTCAATAACTGCCTGCTATTTTCCATTACACTTAGCATATGTTTTAACAAATGGATTTTTGTGTCCAGAGGACAGTAAAATTCCTTTATCCCTCACATACCCCATGGGAACTTGGCTGTAGCTTTCACTTGAGGACATTAATGGAAGCTTCCTAACCAGTGTGAGTTTTCTAAGACAATGACAACTCAAGGTCATCCCTCTTAAAAATGAAACATGTTCAATATCATAGCTGGAAAAGGCACAGATACAGCACACAGACATACTTGAAGATGTCAATCAGATTTGTTGCTACTTCTTCAAATCTGAAATTTAATGGGGGCATTTATGCTAAAAGGCATTAACCAAATCAAGAAATCAATTTCTAGTAAGAAGCATTCAGTATAAAGAACAGCAAATGTTCTTCCCATCTCTCTCTCCCCCTTTTTTTGTCTTACAGACATTGCAGGAATGCAGAAGGAGATTTGCACCAGGTTATTGATGAAAACTAGCCAAGGACATCTGAATTCTTGGAAGCTAACACCAAGATGAATTCCAGAGAGCTGCCCACTGAAAGAGGATTTTAAGTTAACAATATCAGCACGATTCAGAAGCAGACAAAAAAGGAGTGCCCGCCAATGTAAACAGAGATAAATCCAGCAAATACTACAGATATATCACATGGAGCTTGCAGGAGGAAGAGAAATCTACAAATTGAAGCAAATATTGTGATGTATCTGTAAGAACCTAGCCAAAACCAAGTAATGGATGGTGAATGGGAATCCTCCACATTCATTTCTGCTAGATTTCCAGTACAGTATTTCCCCCTGACTGTGTGTGTATCGACTTCAGCCCCATAGCATACCTACTTACATAGATAATAAATCTAATTGAAATCAACCAATCTTACTTCTAAAGTAAACATTCTTAAGACTTCAGGATTAAAACCCTACCTGCATTTCTGCCAAGTCTGCCTCCCAATGCAATAGAGAACAATTAAGATGCATTTGCATATCAATTCTTCTACCCAGAATGGATTAGGGTCAAAGAGGGTCGATTTGTCAAGGAAAGTTAAACTCCTGAAGTTGGAGATAATATCACTGCAGGTGGGGAGGGAAGTGGCATCCTTTGCCCTTTGCTCCACTCATCCTCCAGGAGCCAACCCTGATCACAGTCATTGTCATGATTATCAGGAAAATGTAGTGCTCCTCCTTCCAGGCAACGATCAGCTGAAAAAAGATGCAATACTCCTACCAGCTTGGTTAATTCTGAGTGACATTTATTGATAAGGTCAAGGTAAAGGACCCATGGATGGTTGCATTCAGTCAAAGGTGACTATGGGGTGCTATGCTCATCTCGCTTTCAGGCCAAGGGAGCCTGCATTTATCCACAGACAGCTTTCTGGGTCATGTGGCCAGCATGACTAAACTGCTTCTGGCGCAACGGGACACTATTTATCTACTTGCACTGGAATGCGTTCAAACTGCTAGGGTGGCAGAAGATGGGACAGAGCAATGGGGGACCCGGGTGGTGCTGTGGTCTAAACCATTTAGCCCCTTGGGTTTGCCAATCAGAAGGGACAGGGTGAGCTCCTCTACAGTTTATCAACCGGTTGTCAATCAAACAAGCACTCCCCTGCCAGACCTTTACTATGTTATCACTGCATGGCCAAAACTGGGCTATATGAACCTTTGCCAACCTGGTGCCCTTCAGATGTTTTGGACTACAACACTTATCAGTCCTAGTCAGCACAAAATATCTAGAGGACACCAGGTTAGCAAAGGCTGGGGTATATGCTCAAGCCGCTATCACCTCCCATGCCCATGGGAGTTTGAGGGTTAGCCTAGTTCTGTCCTGCTGTTTCAGAAACTCAAGCACCATCAAAAACCAACATGGTTCTTCAGTTTTATGACATTTTGTTGGCATTTGATGAGAACTTATATTGTTGTGACACCAGATTCCCTTACAATAGGAATTTCACAGTAATGCATCAATCCAAGATAACTGGTCAAAAAAGTAGTGCAATGGCCTCAGGTAAAATGCATCTAAAGGAAAGGAAATAAACATTCTCTTTTAAAAATGTACATATTCGAACACTTAAATTCCACACATTTAAATTACACTGAAATCAATGAGATTGAAGCAAGACAGAAGTATCCTCACTTGTGGCCAAGATGTTAAGAAAAGAAATAACAATTTCCTTAACTGTGTGAATCATATTGCAAAACAACAGGAAACAAAAGTTCTAAAACTAAAATGATCTGTTCCATAAATATTCTAGATTGGGATTTAAAAAGAAAACAAAACAGGGGTGGGGAAACATGTGGTCATCCAAACACTGTTAGACTCCAACTCACACACACACACCCCAGACAGCATGAGCTGGGAGGGTGGGAACTGGAATCCAACAACATCTGGAAGGCCACAAGTTTTCCATCCCTTCCTTAAAGACTTGACAAGATTTTGAGGATAGAAGTTGTAGCTAATCAAGACAGGTAGGAGGAACAGAGAAAGTCATCACTGGCTCAAAGTCAGCCAATGACCTTCATGGCTTCCTTTATTAGCCACAAACTAATTCAGGGGTCATCAGCCTTTTAGAGCCCTGGGCCACATCTGGAAATGTAAGTGCTGTTAACACCATAAAATGGGCAGCCATGTTTAATAATGGCTGCCAAGGGGACCCTCCTTGTCACAAAAGTCAAATAACTTCTGAAGAAACTGAGTTCAAGACAAAGATTGAGGCTGAGCCCCAAATACCAAACCTCACAAAGAGCAACAACAACAAAAAACCCATTTCACAGAAGGAAAACTGCTCTGAGAAGGAAATAAGCAAGTTTGCTCTTCTATGTTGAAACTAACAGTATCTACTTTGGCAGGATCTTCTCCTAGATTCAGGAAATCAGAAGGGTCCAAATACATTTCAAAGGATTCTGGAAAATGTTGACTTTAAGATAAATTTTCTTAAATCATTTGCTTAATCTAAGGTTACAACCTCGACACCCCCCCCCCAGTAAAAGCCCTATGCATTAACATCTGCATGACAAAGTTCAACAAGAGCAGCATTTCTAGCATTGACATTTAGCAATAGGAAAAGAGGCTCCCTGTCTGCCATGCAGCTGTGAAATGCATAGAGCCTCATTCAGGAAAATAATGCAGTGGCAACCCTAGTTTAATCCCATGAAGATTGCCTTGAGCTAGAAGAAGTATTTGCATTTTTAAAATCTACATACACAGGACAAAAATAAGATTTGTTGAAGTTTTTTGTTTGGGTTTATAATGTGAAATTCCTGGAGATATATTCTCTCTCATTTCCTCTTACCTACAGATAGGTAGCCGTGTTGGTCTGCCATAGTCAAAATAAAAAAATTCCTTCCAGTAGCACCTTAAAGACCAACTAAGTTAGTTCTTGGTATGAGCTTTCGTGTGCATGCGCACTTCTTCAGATACACTGAAACAGTCTGGCAACTTCTGTTTCAGTGTATCTGAAGAAGTGTGCATGCACACGAAAGCTCATACCAAGAACTAACTTAGTTGGTCTTTAAGGTGCTACTGGAAGGAATTTTTTTATTTCCTCTTACCTACTTATCACATTGTTAGTATGCATTCAATTATCCTTATAAGTCACATAAAAGATTGGCAGAGAAGAAAGAAATCCCATCACCACAAGCATCTGAGTTGTTTTACTGTACAATTCAAAAACAGGCCAGATCCTTTCCTGCGCTACTTCTTAAAGAAGAAAGCTGCCAAGTTTGAATTTGAGAAGAATAATAAATTTATTCCACCATCAATTAAAATCAGGTTGAAAGAACAGTGTGGAATGCAGGACTCACTTTGTTATTGGCCATGTTGACTTGAAACTATTTCAGGAGAATTGTCATATCCCACCGATTTAATCCGTCATTTAATCTACTGTGATTTGTTTTTAATGACTGTACACATTCACCTTTGACCTCAAGTTTAGCGCTATTTACCCACTGACCTTTGTCTTGTCTCCTTGTAGAAATCTCCGAAACTACAGCTGAAAGTCTTTGTGTGATCAATACTAATATGTTAAACTAATGCATTAATGAGTCTTCCTTATAGACCACCAATTAAACTCTGTTCTTGCAATCAGCCCTACAAGACAGGAATACAGTAATTCAGGGAGACCCTTCCATTCAAGATTTCGCTATAGCATGGACATTATTTCACAAAGACAGCAACAGAAGCTCAGTCCATGTCAGGCAACAGCTTTCAAGGGGGATTCACTTTAAGCCACAACTCCTTGGTGATCAAGAAGAAGACTGCCTTAATCAGCAGTCCCCCCAAGAAGGATGCTCACCATCTGCCATTGTCGTAAAGTCATCTGCTCTGCAGCCTTTCAAGCCTGGTATGTAAATAAAGTGAAGGCACTAAAGCACCTGTTTCCCACTCTGCAGCAAACAGTAAAAGTGAAACGTCAAGGCAACAAGACTACACTCACTTTTTAATTCACAGCTCCATCCAATGCTGTTGTTTTTGCTATTGGGCCAGGACACAATCAGAAACTTTGGCTGTGACCACTGAAGCACCAGCCTATTCAGATTCCAAGAAACTTCGCTTTTCTTTAATAACTCCATAATTCTTCCCTTGCTTGTGCCTTGGATAGGGTAGACCATGCGTAGGCAAACTAAGGCCCGGGGGCCAGATCCGGCCCAATTGCCTTCTCAATCCAGCCTGCGGATGGTATGGGAATCACCGTGTTTTTACATGAGTAGAATGTATCCTTTTATTTACAATGCATCTCTGGGTTATCTCTGGGGCACAGGAATCCGTTCATTATTATTCATTCATTTCCCCCCTTCAAAATATAGTCCAGCCCCCCACAAGGTCTGAGGGACAGTGGACCGGCCCCCTGCTGAAAAAGTTTGCTGATCCCTGGGCTAGACTGTTATGGTTGTGGTACATAGAGCAAGCCAAACTTCTGGGAGGCAGCACTGGGGCTTAATGGAGCAGCAACGCCATGGGCATATGCAGAGCGCTGCCACTCATGCTGGCCAAGGTGGATGTTTGGTAGGGGAAGGAGCCCTCAAAATCTTTGCTGCATCAACTCCAGACTCATGCAGCAGTGGGGCCCAGATCATGCCCTGTGTGGCAACTTGCCAGAAGCTGAACCATCTTTGAATCCAGACTGTCCTTAGCCAGCCAAGCTCCACCTCCTCCTTTCCCATCCCAGAAAGCACCTCGGGGGTGGGGGTTAGCTACTGTCAATCCATAGTTTAGGTGGGCGCAGCTGTTCTGCATCAGCAGAGGTGAGTGGAGAGACATCTCCACCCCACCCAAACACCCTCCAATACAGCAGATGTGGTGACTGAGTGGGTGTTGGGTTCCTAACTACCAAAATGAGCTCAGATACTGCACAACAGAGCCTTGCGGCTTTCATTTGCTCCAGTCAAGGGCAAGGCAAATTGTCCACAACGCAAATTGTCCATGGCTGTCCTCAAAGGAGATCTGCTAGAACAAAGAGAACCTCAAAGCCAAACTTGGCCTAATGCTGATCATGTCACTGGCAAACACATCAGCTGGAAAGAAAAGGAAAGATAAGACAGTGCGGGTGGGGCAGGGTGGAGAATAACAACACAGAGATAGGTTTAACCTTTTCTCAGCACTGGAGCCCAAATAATGATTATCCTCTCTGCCTGTTATTAGCCTCCATTGGTAATCCTGGGAGTTCCTTTCTGGAGTAAGAGTAGGCATTGCGGCTGGAGATGATTTTTCTCAGGGCCATAGGAGGCAGTCTTGATGAGCAATATTATGCCTATGCCTATTAATATCCCCACCCCCAACCCAAAACCCCTCTGATGTGGCTCCCAAAACTGTTGTGTCTAGTTTGGCACTCAGTTTAGATTTTACAGCATTTAGAGACACACATGTGATAATAATATAATAATAATAATAATTTATTATTTATACCCCGCCCATCTGGCTGGGTTTCCCCAGCCACTCTGGGTGGCTTCCAGCTGAATATTAAAAACAATACAGCATAAAACATTAAAAACTTCCTAAACTGGGCCACCTTCAGTTGTCCAGGAATCTGGAGGTCCAGGAATCTGTTTGTGCACAATACATTTCTAAACATGGTGGGTGGGCGTTGCCTAATAAACATGATCAGCAGAAGCCCTGTACAAGGGCTTCCACTTGCGCAAAGGATCTTTCCTCCTCCTGCACACACCCAAAAATTGGCTTGGGAGCTTGAGAGAACCCCCATAAAACTGGGGGAAGAAAGGTGGATCATTTCATCTGGCAAGCTGATACGTTTGGCAGATGGAACATTCAACATAGTGTGTGACGCTGAACTCCATAGTCTTACATTAAATCTGGTAGTTCCCACCGACATCCTGAAAACTCAATTTTAATTTTTAGAAAAGATGCCATATATAGATAGATATATAACGTCTAGCCTGCATGGCTTGGATAATAAAAAATATAAAAAGTTAAATTGGTGTGTTACTAATCCAGAATCTGATAGATGAGATGACTTAGTGTTGCTTCCCAACACTGCAATGAGAATGGGATCATTTTATTAATATTTGTACAGGGCATTGTACTTGCATCATTTCTGACCACCAGAAAAATGATTATTTTAAGGTTGCGTGTTGTTGTTGTTTCCAGGAGACAAATATGCACCTGCCTTGTTACTGTTAGCTGGAAGTAAACGCTGGCTAAAACAACCTGATTATTTTTTCTTAGTGGATATGGCCTTAGGTACACAGGACAACTCTGAGCAACTCTATTACGGCCCTGAGATAAAAAAGAACGTGCTTTTCATTAAAGGAATCACTTGAAAAACATTGCTGAAACTGATACCACAGCCATAACCTTCCTCCAGCTCTGCCTCGGTGCTTTATAATGGCCTTTGCATTAGGCAGCCTGCTGGGGAGCCCACTGATGTCCATTTACTTTGGTAAAGATTGTTATTGAATGGACCCTTTAATGGGAGGCGTTTATGATCCTACTCGGCTAAGAGCTCCAAGCCCTGTCTTAGAATAGTCTCTCTCTCTCCACCTTGACAGCTATTAGAGAATCAATACAGGTAATATGTCAGGCAGTGGTCAGCACTCATGTAAACAGTAAGGTAAGGCTGAAATGGAAACTGACAGGTAGCCACTTAGAGAGAGTCTGTGGGTCAAACACGTTGAAAAGTGAAGCTCCTCCAGGGAGAGCCAGCAGCAGCCTGCCCCAGGATTGGATAGATGGCACAAAGGCCAGACACCTATAAAACCCCACTGTATTTTCCCCTTGAACCCTGGGGGCAGTGGAGGGGAATGGCCTTAAGTCCAAGTTGCTACTGGCGACTCAAGACATGTAACATGGATTTTAGAAGGGCTTTTAGAATGCATCTGGGCCTATTCCAGTTCAAGAGACATAATCTGAAATAGTTGGGGAAATTATCCTGTGTCTTGTTGCTTAATTTTAATCTTAGCCCATGATCTTTTGAGGTTGCTGCTTCTGGCTATCGCTTTGCTATCACCTTCGATTAGCTGCTTTGCTATCACACAGGGTAGGCCACTTATTACCCCCACTTAACATTCAGGGATAGGAGACTTAGCAAAGTGATGGAGCCATGGCTAAGGTGGGACTCAAACTTAGATCTTCCAGATTCAAGTTGAACAGCTCCATCAGCATCCAAGCTAAAGCCCCCTTCACGCACACAGTGTGTGTGGGAGTCACTTCCATGTGGTGCAATCCCAAGCTGCTGGGGAGCTTTTATATTCAATGCTGAAGTGTAATAAGAGACTAGAACACAGCCTTAGTGACACATATGCATAGCACCTGGGAGATGTTTGCCTGCTACATATGAAATCCTGCTCTTCCTCCAAGCAGCTCGTGGCATTTTGTCCTCGTAACCCCATTTACCATATTTTTCGCCCTATAGGACCCACTTTTTCCCCTCCAAAAATGAAGAGGAAATGTGTGTGCATCCTATGGGGCGAATGCAGGCTTTCGCTGAAGCCTGGAGAGCGAGAGGGGTCGGTGCGCACCGATCCCTCTTGCTCTCCAGGCTTCAGGAAGCTATCCACAAGCCTGAGGAGCCCGCGGGAGTTCCCGCCGGGCTCCCAAGGCTTGCGGACAGCAGCCTGCAGCCCGAAACCCAGGGAGTGCTTCGCAGCGCACCCCGGGCTTCAGGCAACTATCCGCAAGCCTTCTGAGTGCGGCAGGAGTTCCCGACGGGCTCCCAAGGCTTGCGGATAGCAGCCTGTTCTGGGGGCTGGGGGGGAAATAATTTTTTTTCTTTATTTCCCCCCAAAAAAACTAGGTGCGCCCTATGGGCTGGTGCGCCCTATAGGGCGAAAAATACGGTAAGTTAATAAGAGACACAAAGAATGACTTGCACAAGGCAGAGGCAGATTTAGGGCAGTGCAACCAGTTCCCCTGCACTCGTAGCTGAGCCTAGGGGGCGCCACAGGGCATTGCAACTATGACATAGTGAATTGAGCAGAACAAAGGCAAGAAGCGGAGAGGCGCCAGATTTTTGCCTCACACAGGGTGCTGCTGAAAGACCAAACTCCATCCCTGCACAAGGAGAGCTCCATAGCTAAGCAGGCAATAGAAATAGAAAGCCACCTACTCCGAAGTAAAACTCTAACCATTGTACTATATTGGCTTTCTGGCAAGAAGACTGCTAAGAACCTGGCTTTCAACTTTATGCCAGCAGAGCAGGGACTTGCAACTTAAAAACAACCACCAAGGAATCACTTTTCAGAATAATGGACTGTGAGAAGGGTCCATACTAAGGGGAAATAGCTGTGCCAAGTAAGTGGAATTTGTATTTGGCATTGTACTACTTGCATTAGTAGTAGTTGATTTAATATATTTTTTTAGCAAATTTAACAAGGAAAAGGAGAGAAAGGAAAAAACATGGGGGAATTAAAGGAAAGGAAAAAAGAAAGAGAAAAAAATGATACACAAAGAATACTAATATCAACAGTAACAAAAAGCCACCATCAGTATACGTTGTAGATACAGTGACCATCAGTCACTTATCAGTCATTTATTCTAAAAAATAAAACTCACCTCCCAACTTCTCCATTGCTACCTCGCAGCTCAGTGTTATGCTTGGAGCATAGTGCTCCTAATGTGAAAGCCTTGGGCTCACCAGGCATCAATAGAAGCCTTTTCTTTTCTAATAGGCTCTAGCCATAACTCAGTAGGAAAGCTTTGCATGAAGAAGGTTGCAGGTTCAATTCCTGGCATCTGCAGGTAGGACTGGGAAAGACCCCTTTAAGAAAGAGCAATGGCCAGTCAGTGTAGAGACTAATGGTCCAACTCAGTCTAAGGCAGCTTTCTATGAGTTAGCGTAAACTGCAAGGTGGCCACTTATGCATCACCAAAAGACATACACAGAGAGAGATTTGTCACCAAAAAGAGGACAAAAACTGCCCTGTGGGAAGAATTCTGAAAGAAAGGGCTGGAGGTGAAGACCACCTCTCAGGGATTGGTCCAGCTGCACTCTCCTTCCCACAGGGTGATCTTCCACCAACTGTCCTGTGGGAATGATTCTAATGAGTTTTTAAGAAGTTAATATTGTTTATTATGCTTACAAACTATGTAATTGAATATTACTTGTAAGCTCCCTTGGTAGAGTTTACACCATGAAAGGCAAGATCCAACTAATTGTAATAATAAAAGATAGATTTGCATATGTTAATTTCTTTGATTAACCCATTTATAAATCTTCTAAATAAGTGCATAGATGCAAATTCAGGAATAATTTATTATAATTTCAGCAGAAATGCAATACATCCTGCCATAGTGGAGAAGACCAAAACCTGGTGACTTGCATGCCTGCTCAGTCTGTTGCCCAGCTGATGAAAGAACCATAAGTGGCCCATCTGTGCTTTATCTTTAAACCTTGGACTGGACCTCTCAGGGTCTTTCAAACATAGGACTGACCTCTAAAAGTTGGTATCTTTTTTATGTAACATGAGGCAGGTTTGCTACAGCCCTTCAAAAGGAGACACACATTAACCCTGAGGACTAGGAGGGCTGTGCAGAGACTGTGGCACATAGTCCTACAATTTAGACCACACTTTTTTCTCCATTTGCTGTGTTCATGGAAATGTCAGCACCTTCTTGTGCCTCATTCAAATTAGTATTTCCTCAAGCAGCCCCATAAATGGGGTTAGGGAAGAGAATTACTCCTCTCCCTATGTCCAACCAACCCTTCAGAATCCACCATCTGAGAATACTGGTCTCTCCCAACACCAGAGTTGGGAGGCACACTGGGTAGAATGATTTTCCTGGTTTAATGAACAGTTTGGTTTAATCAATATTTGCTTGCTGCATTATCTGTAGCTCACTAATCTCTTGGCTGCTTTCTGCCATTCCATGGGGAGAAGCAACTCTCCTCCTTTTATTCTCTTCTCCACCCCACCCCATTTAGTACAGTAGAACAAGAGCTATTGGCGGGGGGGGGGGGCAGGGAAAGAGGATGAAAACATCTGAACATTTGGTGTCATGCTGGACTCAGCTAAAGGGCAGCAGATGTCACTGGGATGGCTTTTGTTGTGCTGCAAGTGGCCAGCCTGAGCTTTAAGGGCCATATTACTGTTTTAGCTGCTCTATTGTCATTCATGTTTCAGGGAGACAATCCCCATCCCATCCCTGTTTAAGATCCCAACAAAACATCTGAGATTGCCAGAAGCCTCTGCGGCTTGTGCTTAGATCACTTCTTGTTTTACATTTAAAATACTCTTGTGGGTAGAATGCAAAACAGTGAAAATAAGTTCTTTTTCTACAGGTTTGTTTAGGAAGCCACCATTGCTGTGTAACCCAACCATTTATAGAATATCACTCTTATATCTGATGACATGTTTCATGGTTTTTGGAGTTTGCATGGATGGAGTTATTTCTTTATAAAGTTTGTTGAACTGATTTTATTATTCTTAAAGAGTTTTGTTTTGTTTTTACCTGTAAACTGCTTCAGTGGTCTTTATATACCAGGAAGTGGTCTATAAATTTGTATAATGATAATTGGAATAGTTTCACTGTGATGGCTTTCTCCTGGAACTTGTGCAGTACTTTTCTTCAATGGATCAACAGATCGAAGAAAGATATTCAACACCTCAAATTGAGAATGATGTGGAAATATGCCTACATTCAGGTTTTCCAGAGATAAATCAATGATAAATGTGTATTATCCAGCATTTTATTACAATCTATTCTCCTCTTGGCCTTTCGAGCATCTAATATTTGCAAGCTAGCAAACAAAAAGAGTGGCCTCAGATCTGAGCTACCTCTGAGTCAGTGCTGAACTGTACACTAATGGGTGACTGACCAACATCATCTGTTGGGGGGTAGAATCAGCTGCAAGGATACTTGTGCATCAAATGAAAGCAGAAAAGTGAGAACAGACACCCGAGCTAACCACAGACTCAGCCATTATTACAACACTTAATTTTTGGTCCCCTCCTGACTTTCCCATAGAATGTTCTTTGAATTATGGAGGAAGTGGTAAACGGGCCCTTTATGAAATATTTCTTAGACAGAAGTTTGATAATTAAGGTGTAGACAATGCTGTTCACTGGGCTGCTGTCAGGGCAAACTGGTTTTAAATGTGTTTTGAGGTATTTTAATTATTGTTTGCAACTAGCTTGTTTTTTTATTTAATGTGCTGTGTTTAAATATTATAAGCCACCTTGAATACCAGTTTGGGGGGAAAGGAGGGATATAAATCTATTAAATTTAAAAATTAATTAAGTGCAACCCTGATATCTCCCAATTTAACTCAACTAATTGCACACACAAACACTCCTCCTCTAAAGATGTAGCTAAAGAGGCCATCACCACTCTGAGGCTGTTGTTTAACAATCAGACAGTACAAATTCTATGAAATAAATAGACAGGGTCCCCTCCTGCTTCCTTATATATTGTGTCCATTTCTGCAGCTGCTTCTTTCCATTTGACCCAATGCAATTCCCTGCTCTGTTTTAGGGTTATCATTGGATACTGCTTGAACAAAGGAAAAAAACTGAAAACCATCTTGTCTAATACAGCTAGATATATCTCACATATACACACTTTACAAGAGTTTATACATACGCAACCTTAGTTTCAGTATACTGTACAAGATGGGAATGGGAATGAATCAAAAGCTACCTTTTTAAAAGGTTGATGTGTTTCTGTCAAAAAGTACGATAAGAAAATTAATTTAAGGAGGAACATCTAAAACATACACTTGGAGCAAGTCCCCTGGGCTGGACACCTAAAGAGCTGTTGCTTCTTGCCAGGAACAATTAAAACTCGCTTCTACAAAGTTTCTGCCTGATCAGCCCATGGAGCTGTCCAGGGTACTTATTTCAGTCCTGAACTAATGTCATAATTGTTCATGATGCATAACTGGTCAATGTGTTTTAGGGTTTTCAAGTTATTTCTGCAGTCTGGTTCTAGGGAAAATGTATGTCATGACTCTGGGCCTATTGGTAGCAAATAAAAGACTAGGTAGCTAATTAGTTTTTAAATAAAATTTATTTTTATCCCACTCTTCTACATCAAGCATTCAGGACATTTCACAAGTAAAAAACACAAATCAAACATAAAAATTAGAACAGAAGCAACACACAAAAACTAGAACAGAATAGTGTCAGAACAAAACATTGAACAGATGGGCTCTATGCCAGAATGTGGGGACACCCAAGACAGATTCAGAGATCATGCAGACTGGTTGGAAAGGAGACAGAACAAGTAGTATGTGGGTCCTAATCTAGGATTGGGCAGACTTCAGGTTTGTTGGACAGACTTCAGGTTTGTTGGAACTACTTTGTTTTTTAGTAGAACCCCAAAATTTACTAGCAAGAGCCAGACTAAACCTTATAAGTAAAAAAGAGAGGGAGGCTGCCTCTGAGTACATTCTGAGCCTAGGCATTTATTTTTTTCAGTAGCAGAACTGAACTTTATTCATCGTCTTCATATTATTTCTGTGTAGCTCTCTTTATCTGGCAGTCTAATTCAGGTGGGGAAAGTCATTTTGTTAGTGGTACCAATGTTCAAAACAAATTGGGAGTCAGAAATCCTTGCAGATCTACTAAAAAGCATCTATCAGATGATCCAGAACTATCTTCAGCTTACCCCAAACCATGTAGGGGAAGTTGAAAGTACAAATTGAGCTCAGTTGGAAACATTTAAGCACTAGCAAGCTACAACCCCCCAATGCCAGGTCCCAATTAGCATCCCAGCAACTGTGCTCAGAACTAACTACAGTATCAAAATTCAAAAGCTTTTCCAAGGGCTGCACCACATACAGCAGTTCATTACATCTGAGGTCCCCAAGGATCTCGATGCTACAGCACATCTGTTCAAATATTACAAAACATAGACAAACATGCAAAAGGCAAGAAACAAAGCTAAAACACAACTCTAGTCATTCAGTCTTCCACGTACTCTACAAATCTTAACATTCATGTAAAGAATTTTTATGTATATTTTATGCTTACAGGATTTCATTTTACCCACCAAAACAAGACAGACATCATTTTGAGCAGCAATAATAAATAGATCAGTGCAAGTCACTAACATTTGTATACCCAAATGTAAAATTACATTTAACTTCCAACAGCAACACACAGTCACACCGTATTTAAAGAGTAAGGCAACTCTCAAGCCACAATCACAAACATTCCAGCCCATATTTCTTATACTTATGCGCAAAGCCTACATAAAGTACAATTTGCTGTAGATTATGTTTGAACAATACTTCATAAACTTTGTATTTCCTTCCCCACTTTAAGAGAGCTATCGTTTAAAAGTGTTGCCTCAGTATTAAGCACGGGATGAATTTTGAGATTTGTTAAAGAAAATTGCGCACATTTACAAAAATTCAATAGTGTAATTTTAAAAAGAAATATACTTGCTGATGTGTTGCCACTCTGTTCTCCAGCAATGAGCTGGTGGATGCCCTAGCCTCGTGACAAATGGGCTGGCACACTGGACAGGAAGGGAGGTGGGCAATAGCTTAGAGCCCAAAGGAGAGCATCCTTGACATAGAGCCAAAAAGTGTCCAAGCAGACAGGTAAGGGGCAGCAAGTTAACAGATGAGTGAATGGCTGGCAGCTAGTAACACCACAACTACCCTTTTTGTGGGTAACTGTAGTAAGAATAGAACAGGGTTGGAAGTGATTTTAGCAATTCTCCCTCCCTATGCCACCACCCCATTTGCTCCAGTGAAGATTTGGGGTGTGTGCAGAGAGCAGGAGAAATAGCTGAAAACTGCTTCCTTCCCTGTTCTGCTGACAGAAGGCTTAACATCCACTGAGCAACACCACTGAATACAACCCAATACCCCTAGTAACACATTCACAAACCTTTCAAATTCTAGCAGCACAAAAACATAGAAATGAGCCAGCGAAAATTACATACATTCTCTTTTTTAAAAATTGACAGCAAATACAATGTATTGGAAGTGCAGAAATATTTGCCATAATTAAACATTGTGTTTTAATTTGGCATCGGTGGTTACTAAAATGTCTTTGGCATCTCAGGATCAAATCTTCTGGATTCTTCTGGGTAATCTCCATCTCAGTAGTTGTTTGCCCTAGCACTCCCCTGAAACCAGGCCCTCTCCTCAGGTGATCAGGAGAACCTGGTTTTCATTTCCACCTTTCACAATGCAGGTAAAAACAAAGTTCTCCCCACCCCTTATCCAAAGGGAGTGGAATGTCATTTTCACACCACCACATCTTATAGGATCCAATCAACTGATGGGCCATCTCCCATTGCAATGTGTTGGGAAGGGTGTGAAAGTGTGTTGAAAAACCTCCCTTCCTAACACACTGTGATGGGGTTGAAACCTGCTGCTTCCTGAGCTGATTATGGTGGGATCAGTCAAGGAATGGCTGGTTTTCATCCCCACTGCAATGTTAAGAGTGTTGTCTAAAGCCCTCATTCCATTCACTCGATTTATGCTTGAACAATGGAAATTTCTCCTTCTCTTCCTCCCCAGTTTGTTCAAGAATTAGGAGAACCCCCATAAAAGATTGGGGGGGCATGCGAAGGGAAGAGTGGAGAGTTCTGTTGCACAAGCAGAAATTTTGCACTAAGGGAATGAATGACTTAGCACTGCTCAGCTGTTTTGCACAAATCAGCTGAAAGGGTGGGGGATGAGAACGGGGGAGTGATTGGTGTGTGTGTTTTGAGCAGGGCAGAAAATAGTGTGGCACCACTTTGGCCCTCAGAGCATGGGGATAGGTTCCTCATGCCTGTACTAATAGGTGAAGATCACACTCTGAGCAGTTGTATATAGTTGTATCTCTCATTATCTCTGTTGGGTGGGTAGTGCTAAATTAAAACCGACGCATTACAGAAAATGCCACACAGATGTCCAAATGGTTAGCAACCTATTCGTTAGCTTTCTGGCTAATGGCCCATGTGAAACTTCATATGGAAGCGGAATTCTTCTAGCTCTGAAAAGGTCTTGCCACACAAAGCACAGGTGCGGCAGTTGTCTTTAGCACCGTGTGTGCGCCGCACATGGCTGTCATGGGCAGCATGGGAAGCAAATGCTCTGCCACAATGTCTGCATTTAAAAGGCTTCTCTCCTGAATGCTGGCGGATGTGGGTGCGCAGGATGCTGGAGGCGGTGAATGCCTATGGAGATGGTGAACAAAATGATTTCAGGTGGCATAAAAAGCTTTTACACACAAACACACACACACACACACACACACGAGAGAGAGAGAGAGAGAGAGAGAGAGAGAGAGAGAGAGAGAGCGCATTCAGACACAAAGCTACAAGTGACAAACAAGATGAAAGGAATCACATGCTCACAAAATTGTAATTAAGATTCAATGCTTGTTTCTACAGCAGGAGAACCAATTGGGCTTTTGCTGTGTCTTATATATGGCAGATTGGGATGTGGGTGGCGCTGTGGGTTAAACCACGGAGCCTAGGGCTTGCTGATCAGAAGGTTGGCGGTTCGAATCCCCGCGATGGGTTGAGCTCCCATAGCTCGGTCCCTGCTCCTGCCAACCTAGCAGTTCGAAAGCACGTCAAAGTGCAAGTAGATAAATAGGTACCGCTCTGGCGGGAAGGTAAACGGCATTTCCGTGCGCTGCTCTGGTTCGCCAGAAGCTGGCCACATGACATGCTGGCCACATGACCCGGAAGCTGTACGCCGGCTCCCTCGGCCAATAAAGCAAGATGAGGGCTGCAACCCCAGAGTCGGCCACGACTGGACCTAATGGTCAGGGGTCCCTTTACCTTTACTATATATGGCAGGGGGGAAAAGCCAGCCTTACATGTTCACAACCAGTGAAGGAGGGATGTGGGAAACTATGTGCAAATCACAGCCAAGCTATGGCATTCTGTAAATAGCCTTGAGCAAGTCATCATTATCTCTCATACAAGCCTAGTTCACAAGATTGTAGTGGAAATAAAAAAGGGACTCGCTCCATATACATTTCCACAAGCTCCCCTAAAGGGCAGGCAGGCAACACATGTGACAAATCAACTTACAAGTCAGTCACGGCAACTATCAAAAGGTGGTATTTTGTTTTGCAGTCTGTGATACTGTTAAGGGAGGACTTTGAGGAAGAAATCCAAGGTCCCACTCAGCAAAACCACCACCCCGGGGGGGGGGGGCAGCAGGGCTGCCTTGCTACTTTAATTATTTATCAACTAAGTGGAAGAGGGCTGCAAGAAGGTTAAATCCAGAGCCTAAAATTTCATCAACCACACCACTGTTTTATAACAGTCTGTTCAGGTGTGGGACCCCAGGAATAAAAGCTTGTATCAGATAGCCTTATATCCACCTAAGGAGGCTGAGACTCCAGTACATTGCAAATAGAAAACATTGTATTTCCATGCCTTCCCAGATGCAGTAATAACAAATGCATATGTTGGGAGACCTGCCGTGTGTTTTCTGCATTACATCTAACATAGTTGGGGCTCAACATTAAATTCAGAATTAAAACAGATTAAACTGAGCATACCAGAGAACGTAACATCCTGCAAGCAACTAAAACCTGCAAAGGGCATGGTTGTCCTCACCTTGTTGCAATACACACATTTATAGGGCCTTTCTCCAGAGTGTACTCTCATGTGCTTGTTTAGACTGGAAGACTGAGAGAAACTTTTGGCACATATAGAACACTGAAAAGAGAGAACACATAGGACAGTTTTGTGGCTGCAGCGACAGTTACAGACATTTTTGCTGGCATGCAACATGTATGCGCATTTAGATAACAATACAAGACAAGAGATTTAAATAGGAATACAGACAAGACAGAGAAGGCAAACATAATTGATAATGTGCTTTTTTACATATAAAAAGTAATGCATGTAGAAATATACAAGGTTTCAACCTATATGTATGAATCATGCCAAGAAGATTATTCTAGCCACAGCCCCTCTCTGCCTGTACTACGTGCCTTCGCTGTGTAGGCTTGAAGCCTACACACTGATTTGCAGATTCCTCTATAAAGATGCTCTGATCAATTTGTGGGCACTTGGGTGCAGTGATAACAAGGCCTGAGAGTCTGATTCCCCCCGTCCCCCACAAAACACTCTGGCATAAGCCTGTAGTCTTGTCCAATACTGGAGCATTGGTGCCTACTATATAGTTTCACGCATTTTCAAAGCATTGATATGTTAAAGCAGAGGCTGATCACACACACACACACACACACACACACACACAGGTGTTCTGGGCCCTCACACGCACAAGTGAAATCGTGTAAAGTGGGGAGCAGCTAACTTTAATAAGGAGGGCATGCAGGGAGGAAGGGGAGGGAGGGAGAGACTCATTATTTGGGGCAGCTGCCTAGCCTGAACTGAGCCTGCCTACCTGAGGGGGGCAAGTGTGTGCAGCAGCAGTGGCTGGCTGGCCAGAGGGCAGGGGCAGAGAAGGGTGCCCAACGTAACTGGTACCAGGATGGGTTCATGGACCCACAATGGAGGTGAGGAGAAGCCGCTAGTCAATCAAAGGCCACCTTCCCTTGCTGAGGCAGCAACTTCTGGGCAGCAGCCCCAAACAAGGAGAAGTCCATCTATCTATATCTATCTATCTATCTACCTATCTATCATCTATCTATCTGTTATGAGGTCTCCGAGTGGGATGCATGTAAGGGCAGGTGCACTTGTAGTTTGCAACCATTTTACAAAACCATTTTAACATTGATTATCTGGGACTGCTTAATTGCTACTACTTAATTGCTACCAAGCTGAGCTTCTTTCTGTCCCTGTAACAAGGGATGAAAATGAAGGGAATGAGACAACTGAGTTGAAGTTGTGTTTATATGGCCAGCTGGGCTTGAAGAAAGTGTAATGCTAGTTCGTGAGAGGTTGTTAGTGAACAGGCCTCAGTTCAGAAGTCATGGTTGGATGCTAAGTTAATGTGCTAGCTCCTCCCTCCTCCCCATTCCTGTCACCCTTTGTGGAGAACAAAGCACCGGAGAGAGGTTCTACATCTGGGGTGTTCTCTACAAGTTTTACGGCAAAGTGGCACAAATCAAGAAAAAAACTAGAATGTTATAACGCTGTCTTAAGTCTGTTGGATTGAAGTTAAAGAAAGTATTTAAAAATACTTTTGTTAAAAAACCAGAAGCCTTTTTATTGGGTATAGTGGGTGAAGAGATATGAAGGGAAGATAAAAAACTGTTTATGTATGCAACAACTGTGGCAAAAATTATTTTAGCTCAAAAATGGAAACAACAAGAAGTACCAATGAAAGAAGAGTGGCAGATGAAGATGATGGACTTTGTAGAATTGGCGAAGCTGACAGGAAAAATCCGAAACAAGCACCATCAAGTTTTCCAAAAGGACTGGAGTGAATTGATTCAATATCTGAAAGATTATTGTAAGCAATTAACATCACTAGCAAGGTTATCTGAAGACTTGTAATGAGAAGTTTATTTATTTACATTTTGAGCTATTTTGTAATGAGTGTGATTAGAAGTGGGAAACATACGAAATGTAATGATATAAAGGTTAATTTTGAAAGCCATGAGGTGGGAGGGAAGGAAGTTGATAGACTCTAAAGAGCCAGGGTGGTAAAGTGGATAATAATGATGTGAATGTATATTATTAAATGGAAGATAGTACTCAGCTATTGTCTGGAATAGCAATCAAGTCAAGTGACACCTTTTCAGAGCACATTCCTAAGACTATCTACTTAGAACTAAGCCCCAGTTAATTTAATCAGACATACACTTAGGTAAGTATAGGATTGCAGCCTCAGGCTATAGTTCTATACATACATACATACATACATACATACATACATACATACATACAGGCTGGTCTGTCAGTTACTTCTAAGTAAAAGTGGGTGAGATCAGTTTCTCACTATGAAATGAGTGTTCTTTCTCCTCCCAGTGCCAGGAGCTCTAACACAATTCAAATAAGGAGCTGCTCTTTAAAATATGGCACTTATGGGAATTCCCCTTTGCCTAGTTAATCTTTAATTATTCCAGCCACCCGAAGATACTGGAGAGGCTACAGGACACTTCAGTGCCATGGAATCCTTAGGTATAGGAGGGGAGAGGAGAGACAGAAAGCACACTTATCTCTATATTTAAAAGTTCCATAACCTTTCCATTTTGTAATTCTGTTTCCAGAAGTGTAGTGCAATTGCAACTAAATGCAACACCACGCTTCTAAATTTCACAACAGGTGAACTATCCAGAACCATTACCTTGAGGAACTCGATCCACCCGATTTCATTGCTAGGGGTTTTGTGTGAAGATCACTACCGTCACAAGCAAACCTCATTGGCTTTGAATGAACTGGGTCTGCTTTCAGACAAGTGCGCTCCAGAGTTGAGGCCGAACGTTTGCTTCAATAAACCGCAAGTAACCATGGTTTTAAAAAAGGAAGAAAAAAAGGGGGGGGGACAGCAACAAAACAAGAGGAAAAAAGATTTCAGGGCAGAGAATCAGCAGGGGCGGTGCGTTTTGCAGTTGTGGTTTCCTGGAGCTGCAATCACTCCCTGCAGTGAAGCAGGCGAGTAGCTTGAACTCTCTGCGCTGTTTTTTCTCAAGAGAGGGGGGAGGGGGCACAATCAGGACCCCTTCCCGGAAGTGTCACCATGGTTTTCCTTCACTCCCTAACTCAGTGGTTCTCAGACTCTTTTCTTTGGGCCACGCTTTCAGAAGTAAAATTTGCAGGCGCCACACCGATTTTTTTTTTAATCGATAAGAAATACATTGGAAAAGACAAAGAAGCAAGTGCATGACTTACCTCAGAACACAGCTGCTTTATAATATGATGATGGGACACCCAGAAAAAACAATGAACCCACATAATAACATATAATATTGATTGTATTTGAATCCTCCCGCCACCCTCTCCTGCCACACCCTTTGAGAACCACTGTTCTAACTAGACCGCAAAGAAAACGTACTCTTAACATACTCCATTGAGTCTCTGCCTCAGCCTACTTAGGCAGAGCTTAAATGAAATCAAGTGCCCACGGAGAACAACCTATCACAGTCCTTTAGACTCCTCCGCATTCACACACACAAATGCAACACATAACAGCTGCAGAGGCTTTCAAGGGCATCCTTTGTGACACACCGTATTTAAGCCCGATGCCATACAAAGCAATGTTTACTCGGAAGTCAAATCCCATTGCTATCCATGGGACTTACTCCCAAGTAAGAGAGCCTTTTATGAAAACGATCAAAAGACCTTTTTAAAATTAAAAACAGGAGAGTAAAGTTCCCGTTGGATGAAACCACAATCACGCAAAAGCAAGTCACAGAACACACACACACACACACAGATGGAGAAAGATACACGGACCGTTCAACTTGCCCACGATTCAAGGCTAATTGAATCGTCTTATTGAGGACGATGCCCTTTGGCAATCCTGAATCTACCGCCTGAGATGTCCCTGCCCAGCAATGTCGTCCCCCCCCATCGCACACATTCCCCCACATTCCCCGAGTCTTGCTTCCATTCCTGAGAAGCGTGTTGGGGGGGGGTGGTTCGGGTGGCACTCTGCACTCTTTGAAACACTTATTCCCTGCTGCTGCTGCAGCTGCTTCGAGGCAGGGCGGGCTCTCCCGCCTTCAGATTCTAAGAGAAAGGCGGCGGCGCCAGTTGGCGATCCCTTACTTTGTGAGGCCTGTGCTTCTCGTGCACGTGCAGGACGTGGATCCTCAGCCGGTCCCTTTTCTCAAAAGATCGCTTGCAAAGCTGGCACGGGAATTTCCTGTCCCCTTGGTCCACGCACCGCGTGTACTTCAGGTGCTTGTCGCGGTAGTATTTGTAGGCGAACACCTTGCCGCAGCGTTCGCACTTATAGCCCTCCAGAGACTCTGAGGGTGAGAAAGGGAAGGAAAAAGCCACCGTCAGGGGTGGTTGGTTCTTTTATAGCCACCTAGTTTCAGAAGCAGGCGCGCGCTCAGAAAGTGAAAGAGGGAAAAGGAGGAATAAATGCAATGAACTGGGAGTTTTATAAGTGGACAACCAGACTATAAAGTGAAGCATTTAACTTCTTTTGAACTTACAAGCGGTATTAGGGGGGGGGGGAGAGCCAATGTGCAAACAGAGCAGACCGTTCAGATTCCCGGCTGCAACAGCTCTGAGCGCGACTCTTACGGAGCCTTGGAAGGTTGCCAACTGACCTTCACTGTGCGCCTGGACAGGCTTCCCTTCCGCCGTTCCCTTCAGGCTGATAGGGATGCCCAAGAACTGCAAGTAGCAATCCCCGTACCAGACCAACAGCTCCTGGCCCGGCGTGACCTCTTTGCAGCTCTCGTAGAATATCTGCCCCTGGCACTGCAGGGCCGTCAAGTTCTGCTCCTCGGGGAAGCGGGCGCAGTTCACTAAGGACATCCAGTTGCCGGAGGAGCCCCTGCCGTCGATGAAGTGGCTCAAGCGGCCGTTCTCAAAAATCTGTGGGGATGGACACACAAACTTTACACACGGTTGCTCACCGCGCTTATAGCGACAGCAGCAACCCAGGAAGACAACGCCGCTCCTGGCAGGGAGGCGGGGGGGGGATCTAAACGCCCCTTCCTGCTCCCTCGCCCCACTCACGTTGAAAGCAAGGGGGTTTGGCGTTCAGCTAAACCGCAATCCTCATGGACACGCTTAGTTAGGAGATAGCAATGGGGATTGCTTCTAAATCAATCTGCGCAGGATCTTTTCATAGCCAAGCCACCTATTCCTCTAGAGTAGACAGCGGTGGAGGAACTTCTGGACTTCAAGATGGGACTAAAACACTCGTCTTAACCACTGGCCCTGCTGCCTGAGGTTGATGGGAGTCCAGCATCATACGCCCTTTGTTTATTTTTTTGCATTTATAGTCCACCTTCCCTACAAGGAAGCTCAAGGCGGCATTCACGGTCCTCTTCCTCCCCATTTTACCCTCAGAACAACCCTGTGAGGTAGGTTAGTCTGAGAGACTGATTGACCCTAGGAGTTTCATGGCTCAGCGGAAATTTGAACCCTGGGCTTCCTAGTCCAACACTCTACCATTACTCCACACTGCTTTCTTCCTAAAACACCCAGCTGAGGAGGGAAATGCGCTATCTCCCTTAGAAAGCTGGAACCGCGTGCGCATTTACTGGGAGTAAGACCCCTTGAAACCAGAGAAACTGGTTTCCCAAGTACTGTAAGCGCGGTGATCAGCTATGCAGAGGCGTAGGGCTTGAGGCATCCAGCCCCCCCCCCACCTCCCCTCGGAGAAAAGAAAGCGACAGTACATCAGCGAATTGTACCTCCCACATCAGGGAATTGTCGTCGTAAGTCTTGATCTCGCTGATGTTGACAACTTTGCCCTGGAAAGGGCCGAAGCGAACGCCGACGGGGATGGTCTCGGTGCAGAAGACTCCCAGCTGCGGGCTGTCCTCGTAGACTGTCTGCAACACCGTCAGCCCTACAGAGAGGAAACGGGGGGCGGGGGGGGGAGAGAGGAATAAGGGAGAGGGATTAGTCTTTGGGTTGAAGAAAACGAGGAGAACTCAAAAGGATCAGCCTTGATCCCTCTTCCCCAACCACCCCCTTGACAAAAGCCAAACCCAAACAAACGCAGCTACCTTCCGGGAGTTGCAGAGAAGACTTGTCTAGGAGCGGCGGCTGACCGTCAACTGCGCCTAACGGGAAAGCAAAGGGGAACTAGTACTGCAATCAGACAACTGGGACTAACAACGCAATCCCAACCATGCCTACTCAGAAGTAAGTCCCACCGAATTAAATAGGCGATTCCCATGAAAGTAGAGCGAGGATTGCAGTTACACCGGGTCTACGGACCCTGCAATAAAATAGGCTGGAATCAATATTTGCCTCATTGGAATTTGAATAGAAACTCATAGGATTCGTGCCTTTACAAAACGTAAACCCTGTTACACCGGAGTAATACATCCGAAATAAACTACCCCACCCTTCAGTACCAACAAGATAAGGTTAGAAAATAACTGCGCGCGGGCACAGACACATCTAAAGGTCCCCACTCTGTCCCCAGTTTAACCACTTCTCTGAAGCATATGGGATGGATGGTTACAGTGGGGGTGAGCGGGTAATTTATTCCATAGCCCTGCTGTTAAAGTGCAGGATTTCCTGACTCTTATCTGGCAAAGGCGTTGGAGTCTTGAAGAGCATGATCAGGGTCTTCTTTCGCAAGAGGAGCCCTTCTGAGAAAAATTTAGATTCTCTTATTTGGGGGTGGATTAAATGTAACAAAAAGGGGAGTCAAGAGAGACTCTCCAGAAGCATTCAGAGTTTCTCCTTCCACAGAAACATTTTTGCTTTGAAAACGTATTTAACCAATACATGGAAGATAATAAAATAATTACACCAGTTCCTCACCCAATGCTTTTTAAAAATCACTGATAGATACAATAGTTTTCATCAGTTTAAGCAATATACAGTAAACACATGGCCAAAATAAACTGTTGGGTTAAAATAGAATACGGTAGATAAAATTGACTCCAGCTGTGCCATTATCTAGTTTTTCCACAGAAGTGCTCCGATTTTTTAAAACCCAGTTTAAATTTGCCTGCAATTAATGGTTGAACTTCTACTTCACTCTCTCCTCCCACCCCCATCCTATTCCAGTCATTG
This sequence comes from Podarcis bocagei, assembly GCF_964188305.1. Taxonomy (NCBI): domain Eukaryota; kingdom Metazoa; phylum Chordata; class Lepidosauria; order Squamata; family Lacertidae; genus Podarcis; species Podarcis bocagei. Next base: position 58,668,463 of record NC_138133.1, read on the forward strand.
GGGGGTTTTTATATAAAAAGGGGGGGGTGTACTTTTCTTTGCAAAATTTGGACAGAAGTTGACCACGGCTGCACCAGACTCCTCCTAGGATATTGCCATCTGCCCAATAAAATCAGCCCGCAAATTCCAGCCACTTTTCTTTCTGTGTGTGCACCAAAAACCCAGAATTCAAAGTATTAGAAGGGTTCTTTTTGCCCCTGTTATTTAACCCCGGGGGCAAAAGTTTCCTAAAGATCTTAAATCTGGGAGCAGATTTAATGGGGTGGGGAAATGTGCCATTTTCATTTGACGCCACGCTTTACTTTTATTTGAGGAAACGTTCCTATCCAAGGAGCCTCGCGTTGGGGCAGTGAGACGTCCCGGGGGAAAAAGCTTTTGTGCAAACTTGGTCGTCCTCGTCGAAAAGTTTCTTCCTATGAAGCAGCCACCCTCTCACCCCAAGCCCGCCTTCTTCCTGCCCTCCACCCTCCGCCCTAGGCTGTGGGGAAACCCCGCGCGGGTGCCTTCCTTACCCGGGCTGCGAGGAGGGTGGCCGGCTCCCGCCATGGCGCCCTGCTGCCTCCCTCCTGGCCCGGCCCCGTAGAGGACGGCGTGTAGCTCCTGGGCCGTGAAGCGGTAGGTGGGCGCGCGCTGCTCGGCGTCCGGAGCTCCGTCGGGGCTCCTCTTCTTGGGCGACGCTCCCTCGGAGACGCGCCGGCGAGGCGACTCGCCCTTCCGAGCCAAGGGCGACGGGAAGACCACCGGCAGCGGCTGGGGCCTGGGCAGAGGAGGACCGGGCGGCGGCGGCGGCAGCAGCTGAGGAGGCAGGAAGGCGGCGGCGGGCAGGCGCGAGAAGGGGAAGGGCGCCAGGCGAGGCGAACCGGGGCTCAGTCCTGCTCCCAGGGGCGTCTGGAAGGGGCAAGCGGAAGGCTGCGCCTCGAGGAAGCGCGGCGCTGGCAGGACCGGGCCGAAGGGGGAGGCGACGCCGGGCCCGGGCTGGCAGCCCCTTAGGAGCATCAGCAAAGACTCGCTGCTGCCTTCGCCTCGGTCAGGCTCGGCGGAGGAGGAGGAGGAGGAGGCCATCGAGGAGCGCGGCGCGGTGGAAAGCGCGGGAACCTGTGGGGAGAAATAATAAGGCAGGGGGGGCGTGAGAGGCAGCGCGCGCCTCGGGGAGGGCAGGGAGGGGGAGGGGAGGGGCTACCTGCTGGAGGAAAAGGTGCTCATGGAGACTCGTCGTGGGGTGCATTGTGGCCAGAGAGCTGAGGGAACGAAGGAAGGTCCACTTTTCCTCAGGCACAGTGGAGCTGAGGTTACCTCAGCTACTGTCAAGTTTCCGTCCCCGGAGGCTTATATAAGGCCTCCCGATCACTTCCCCGTCAGGGAAACGCTCTCCGCCCTATTGTCCCGAGACCCTTTCATAAGTCCCCACCCACCGAGGACTCTCCCGGAGGGTCGTCATCTGTGGGGTGTGGCGGGAACACCCAAAGCGAACACGAGGGGCTAATGCGAGGCAAATGGACACGAAACAACAGGAGCCCCAGCTGTGACAAGTCCAGGAACGCTTCCTGCACCGAGGAAGGGAGCGCCAGTTATCGACAGAATACAGATAAACAACCATATCTTAATCCTAAGCATGGCTTCTCAAAAAGTCTGCTCAGAAATAAGCCTCGCCGAGTTCAATGGTCCTTACTCCCAGGTGTTTCGGGGTCGCGACCTTCTTCCCGCCATCTCCCCTCGAGCTTCGCTTTTTGGCGGGCTTCTAGTCTGTCACTCTCTTTGCTCGCAGCCTGAACCTTTCCTCAGGTGTCCAAGTGGATTCGTGAACCTACCGATTCCACATGAGAATGTGGGGTGCTGGGGGGGAGCCCCATCCCCATGGATTAGGGAGACTTTCTTCCGAGGGGACCAGAGAGCAATATTAACCTTCGTGCGAAAAATCCATCCTGGGACACCTTTCATCACCGCACCATTTCCACAAAAACAGACCCGCCACACCGTCCTCTTAATGATTGCCATCTGCAGGGTGGTTTTAAACCACTTTCCTAAATTCCAGCCCTTCACCATTTACAGTGCTTGGGAGCCAGAAACATTCAAAATAAATCACTGGGGGGAGGGGATGTAATAAGTAATAAAAAAATCTCCCCATGCTGCTTTTCACGGGGTAGAATAAGTAAGGGGAGGAAATGCCTGTCAGTGTTCATTTTTTAGTTTCCCATATCATGCTAGGCTTATTTCTGAATAAAGCTGCCTAAGATGAGGCTGTAAACGCATCTTGGAAGAATAAGCTCCTTTGAACTCGGATGGAGCTACTCGCGAGCAAACACTCCTAGGGACTGCACTGGAAGGGATCTGTGACTTTGGGAAAGCTCTGGTCCAGGAAAGCGGCGCTTCGTGGTCTTGCTCCCGCAGGTCTCCTCGCCCTGACGGCGCTCCCTTTCCGCCAAACCTCGAGGAGCGCCTCCGCAAGCAGCTCTCGCAGAGGCGGCGCTCCCCACCATAGCTGTCAAGGATTCCTCGCAAGAAAAGGGGAAAGTTGACAGCTATGCTCCCCACTGGCCAGGACCAGCTGAAATGCCCCCTTCTGCAGCGGACCCAAAAGAGATGCAGCCGCCCAACCTCCTGAAAGACGTCGGATTGCGCACAGAGGAGGCCCTGCTGCGCTGCGATCCTGACCACCCTTTTCTTCTTTGGGAGATAAGTCCCATTGAGCTCCACGGCAGAGGCGCCCTTCTGGGAATGAATAAGCTAAACAGAGACACTAAAAAGCGAGGGATGCTATTCAGAATCCATGCGGGGAAAGTTACTCTGCCTATGAAATAAAAATGACTCCAGGGACCAGCGGTGGGTTAAAGACTCCTTGATGCTCCCTACTTAACCATCAGTGAGATCTTTACAGGGACTTGTGGTCCACGTCTGGGATCTGGCCCACTGCAGTAGCAGGGCTTGCTGTCGTCCCAGAACCTCCCTGCTTTCTTGCCCTAGAGACCCAGGACCAGTGTCGCCAGCCCAGCCACCTCCTCTTCTGGAGCGAGGACACCAGCACCAGTCCTTCCCGTCAGATCTGGCTCTCCATCGCTGGCAAGGGACAGAGGGGGCCGTAAGCTTCCTACTCCGCTTAAGCAACGAGCACCTCCCAAGGGCAGAAGCGGGCCTTCGCAGGGCAGATCTGCCCCGGCTGGCCGGCAGGCTCGAGTGGGAGGCAGGCGAGACGCCTTGGACTAAGGAGCGGTCCTCGCCCCGCAGCTAAAGTCGCAATACTCTTCCCAAACACCTGCAGAAAGCAGCATCCCTTCTCTCCTAGTAATTCTGCTGGCAAAAGTGATCTGGCGCTCGCTCTAGAACTGGAGTCACTCCGATTTTCTTTGGCAGGCATCTACACTAGCAGGTGTTTGGCATAGCTGTCAACTTTCCCCTTTTCTTGCGAGGAATCCTATTCGGAATAAGGGAATTTCCCTTAAAAAGGGGGGGGGGGAACGTTGACAGCTATGGTGTTTGGACGCCTCCCGCTCCCCGGCAACGTCAGAGGCTCCCGGGATGGAAGGCAGCCAGGCAAGGAAGGGAAGTTTGCTGCCCGCAGCTGCTACTCACTCCGGAGTTGCTCAACTTGCTCCGCGACGGTTCTTCTGGCCGCCCCTCGACGCTGCGCCTACCAGAAGCGGCTGCTTAAGGAGGAGCCACGTGTGCCTTGCGGGCAGATGGTGCTCCAAGGATGCTCGCCGGGAGGAGGCGGGCGGGGAGATGCAAGTCTCTCTCCGACCACCACCTTCGCCCGCCTCCTTAGACGGCACCAGCTATTGGTCAAAGACCGGCTTGCTTAGAGGAGAGGAGGAGGAGGAAGGTGGCGAGCCTTCGCTCCGCATCACATCTCAGCAATGACTGCCCAAGATGCAACCGGCACTGACGCTCAGTTTTGTTTCCAACTCTCTTCCGCTCTCCCTACATCAACAGCGTTTACTACATGAAGTGTTCAAAAAGAGAAATACAAAAGGAGGTCTTGTCAATTTGTACTGTGAAAACATCCGTAGTCCTACCTTCACCAGGGAAGGTTAAAATAAACCAAAGGAAAAGGAGCGTTCATCCGAGATCTCTCAAAGATGAGGAGCTCCTTAGCATCCAGTTGTACCCAGCCCATTCTCTCAGCCAAGGACCACTCATCTTTGAGTGTCAATAGCTGGGGGGGGAGGGGGCTGGGAAAGCGGGGGTGGTGGTGGTGTTGAGGCACAAAATGGCACCAAACTTTGGCACTGGTTTGGAGTCAATGGGACAAGGATGGATTTTTGACTTGTGACTCCGATTTGTTTTGTCAATTACTCGGTTTGGGGAGTCGCACAAAACGCGGGGTTTGCAGCACAAAACTTTGGCATCAGTTGTGGGGGGCGATCCTGAAATTCGGAACCACAGATTAATAAGCCTTATCTGGAGGCTTATGGGAGAAGCGGGAATCGCGACAGCGATGGTAAAGAACGATCAACTAGCTGTAAATTACCGTACAGTGTGCCGCATTCCGTTTATGTGACATGTCAGGAAAAAGGTTACCGGTACTTGTGTGACTGTCACTTGCTCGTTCGTACTTTTCCTTCTGACTTCACCGTTTACACCTCCTCCCCGCAACAGCATATGGAAGCATATTGTACTTTCAACACAGGAAAACATTTCATGCATCTGAATGGTCCACGATATCTTATGCCGGAATAAATCTGATAACCTTCAAAGTGCCCCCCCCCAAATAAACTAATACGGTAATCTTATTGGGAAATGCAAGAAACCGTGCGACATGATCGCATCCAGTTTCGCCCATCACACTTCCCGGCGGTTGCTCTGCGAACATATTCCTGAGAATAAACCAATTTAACACGGTGGGGCTCCTTATTGAGCAGTTTTGTATAAGATTGTGCCGCATGAGGCGTTTTCTGGGCAAACATTGTTTCCTAAGGGTAGAACCTCCCAAAGGGGAGGCGAAGGACAAAGGCATTGCCTGGGAATAAAGACGGCGGCCAAAATAAATAAAAATAATAATACATATTTGGAACAGAGGAAGAGATAACTACTTGACTGTAAGTTCCAACCGCGTTCTGTCCCCTTAATTCCCCGCACCCGCCTCCAAAGTGTCTGATCTACTTTTAATGTTGCAAAAGGGGTTTTATTGAATAGGAGGAGCTGCCGAGAGATTCTCCAAAGGAAGGTGGCCGTGGAAGCGCTTCTTGTTTTCTCCCTTTTCTCCCTACGAACATTTGAGTTTGAGAAAACGCACAGATACCTACCAGCAGCTGCTAGTGTAGCCAGATGGAAGAAAGGAGGCGGAGTTGTAGAAGACGGGATTTTATTAGGGGTAGTTTGCCACGTGACCTACTACACCTGCTGAAATCAACACAACTGTTAATTGTGTTCCTCCCCATTTTCCTTAGCCTTCCTCCCGGTAGCACAAACACCCACGTGTGAATCAGGTTGAGGTAATAGGAACATTCCCCAATTTACATCCCTCCCTTTCAGAATTATTTAACTGGAGGGTAGGCTGGAATCATAGATCAGTTTGCCCAGAATAAAATATTTGGGGGGTTTTTTCTTAAAGAGAAAGAACACGCGCGCATTTTAAAGCGTTTTACGAACTGTCAAGAGAATTCCCCGACTTTTTAATGTGCTTTGCGACCATTTACAGCCTACGTTTTCCCTATTGTTCCTTAAAGGGTCCAGGAAGTCTTTGTCCATTTCATCCTGGCTCATCTCTGGTTTCAACCGAAAATGACAGAGCGACAGGAAGCCCTATCAATTTAATAAAAAACACCGACGGCCTCCAAATTTTGCAGCCCTCTGGTGAAACTAGCAAAGGTAAGGGAACCTTTGATAATGTAACTGATGTCGGTTATAACTTAAATAAGGGACAAGGGAGATAAAGCGAAAAGGTTTTCTTTTGCATTGTAATTTTCACCCACCAGGGGTGCCAACTTGAATAAAACATTGGGGCGGGGTGCAGATAAGCCCCGCCACACATAACTGATCACAAGAGTGGCGCACGCGCATCATTTTAATGGCAATGCCCATCAGCTTTGGGTGTGTTCACAGTCATGGAAAAATTAGGAGAAATCACGTTAGGGAGCGTTGCCCGTTAAGAACACAAACTCTTCTACACATACAAATGTGTTAGGCCGGCAGCTGTGAACAATGGCGTGTGAAAGTCTCAAAATGCGGCTCAGAAACTTTGGACTAGGGGGTCCAGCCACTTTTTCACAATGAGACAAAGACGCAGGAAGGTTGGCATAAAAAAAATCAACCCCCCCCCACCCCCGCATTGCCATCAATCAAACAAAGATCTGATACAAGAACATTTAAAGACTAAGGAGTTGTATAAGGAGTTGTATGTGGACTAAAATCCATTGAGTCCAGTAGGTTTACTCTGAGTATGATGTCAGCTACAACCCGGCCTACGTTACTTTCACGCGGGCACACCAACAGCGGGAATGAGTTTCCAAAGAGCTATTAGTGGCACGCCCGAAATGTTTATTATAAACTTTGGGTGTTTTGAAAGCCAGTGTCAGTTTCTTACCCCCACTTTCACACTGCCCTTTAGAGCAGCACCCCATGACATGCACTGAGATTTTTAAAATGTTGTTTTTCTATTGAAACCCGTCCTTTTAAGAACTGTGTAGATTCCCTATTTAACTTCTTTTCATAGTACACCCAAATCATGCAGTCAAAACACACTTTGATCAGGCTGCTCTGCTTTTGGAAATGTAGTTGTTTGAATATATATTTTTTTAATGTATCCTGGAGATCTCTCTGTAGAGAAGAGATTTCTGTACACTACCAAGTCGCTGAAATATTTATTACTATCCATGGTATACTATGCACCGCCCGTTTCCATGTACGCTTACTTGGAGTGAGCCAATTACATGCATTTTAATAGCTAGAATGAATTTAATTTTAAAAAACCCACACACATAAACAATGCTTGCTATCAACAGTGAATTATTCTCTTGCCGGTAGGCTATATTTTAGCGACACGTTCACCTGTGATAACATTATTACAAACGGAGGGGGGGGGGAGAAACTGAAGGAAAAGCAGGGTCCCAATGAATGTCCATGGGACTTCTACATCCAACTAGCGCTGCCAGGACTCCTCCAGAATCGTCAACTTAGATTAATTTCTGCAGGAGCAGCTCGCGCACCAAGCTGTCTCCACGGAAGCCTCCCTCTTATTCTACTCAATTCTCAAAAGTGCGGGTGCCTGCCTGGTCCTCTTTTGCAGCTGTCCGCCCTGCTCCCAAGTATTGCACTTCGCACCTTCGACGTGCAATTATAATAAATACAACTTTTTTTTCAAAGTGGGGAGGAGGGAGCGAAGAGCACAGCTCCTCCGTTCAGGGCATCTTCTAAGTAAGATCTTTTAAGGGAATGCTTTGTCTCCGGGATAACACAAACCGGAGAGAAGAAAGCCAGCCAGCATCCGCGGAGGCGGAGCATCGCTTCCAACTCACCGCAATGATTTATACGACCCTAGAAAGGCAGCAACCCTTTAAACGTGCTTTAAAGTCTGCATGGCGGTCAATGAATGGGCAACGGCTACCAGAGTCCTATAGCCAATCTGACTTTGGTTTCAAAGAGATCAACGGAAGGGGTGTAAGCGTCGGGTGCGTGTGCCCGGCTGTGTGTGCCTGCTAGTAACTGGCAATTCGGCAGAGAAAAGAGACGAGCGCTTTGAGTTTCGCTCTGGAAAAAGGACCCCCGTGCAGGATGCAGCCAGGGCTCCAGCGGCAAAGAGAAACGAAAGGGAGCAAGCGAAGGCGCACAGCTTGCCTGCGCTCCCACATTCCCTGCTGAACTTCCGGAGCTGCGAAAATTCTGGTCTCCTAGTTTTTTCTTCGCCGCGACGCCTGTTCGGTTTCTTCATGCAGCCCCCTCCAAAGCTATCTCTCCGGCAGATCTCAACAAAGTTATCGAGGGAGAGTGAAAGGGACAGAAAGAAGGGGAAACAAAGGAAAAGGGACTTGCTGCCCAAAGCAAGGTGGAACAGAGTGCAAAGATAGTCCAGAAGTGGATGTTGGTCGTGAGCTGGCGGCAGGCTGCAACCCAGGTTCGCCCAAGGATGCGCTGGGGGCAGATTCTTCCCCCACATACGTGCTTTACTCATCATGCCAGAATCAGTATCGGATCCCTCGGGTCTTCGGGTAAGTGCGAAATGTTTAATAGGACAAGAACTGTGGTCAAGGCGGTACCTGGTGCTGCTGCAACGCTCTTGGGGTGCCTGAGCAGCGATAGTTGTTTCTTATACAGTCAGGAGACGGTTGACTTAACTTTGTCTGAAATATTGCCTTGCGTGCAAATATATTCCACTGACACTAGAGGGAGCTATTTGCAGCTGCATGTCTTTAGGATGAACATGGCCTCCTCCGTTAGTTCTTGAGAATTGGCAATGTTTTTCCCCGACAACAAAGCCTGGGAGGAAGGTGCGCCGTTCTTTACTTTGATTTCCTTAGGCACTATACATTTAAAGCAGCAACACAGCACTTTAAACTATCATGGCTTTCCCCAAAGAATCCTGGGAACTGTAATTTAATGGGGCTGAATTTTAAGGGGGATTCCTATTCATCTCAGAGCTACAATTACCAGTGTTTCATGGGAAATGGTTTACAAAGGAGTAAGCCCCACTGGACAAAGTGGGAAGGCGATATATATATATATATGCGCGCATGCATGCATGCATGCATGCATGGATAAAAATGCATTGCATATGCAGAACGAAGATCAGCTCCTGGTGGAGACCACAAAGGGGATCTTCCCATTATTCACATCCTTCACCAATGGAGGAAAAAAAACCCTGCCCAAGCTGTATCCCAAGAAACAGCAGTTCCCCTTTCAAGCACAGTCTGTTTAGCACCCAGAAGGTTGACTTTGCAGGCCAAACCATCCTTTCAGTATATGAGACCACTGAGCTCCAAAGGTTGTGCAAGGTTTCAATTCTGACCATGCTGAGTAGTTCCTATTGATGGACAACCACTTTAATCACTCTGTCAGAAAGTAAGAATGTCAAGTAAAAAACTGAATCTAGATGCTAGATAACCTGCACCCAAGTCTTTTTCCCAGTTGGCAATAAAACATTAGTGTGAGCTTATTTGGTGTTATTTGTACTTTCAGACACACCTGCTACAGAATGCCATCTAGATAGTGATAGATGTGAATGGCATTCCTGTGGCTTACTTTCCATTCCCACTGACGGAGAAAGCGAAAGGCCGAAAGTGCTCAGTGGGTCATCTGAAGCTGCTCTCTGACACCACCTTTGTCTTTGCGGTTTTGTTCTGCAGTGGTTTCCCTGCTCCTTACCCCCAATTTTGCTTTGTGTGGTTAGTCCCACCTCTTGGGGTTAAGTAGCAGTCTTCCTCAGAATGTTTAAAATTGATTTGTCATCAGGTAGGGAGCTTCATTCCTTTCCAGAGGGGTTTGATGATGTAGCCTTGGCTTCCTGGTGCAGGTGGTACTTAGAATAGTTGCCAGACTAGTAATACTTGGACTTGCCATTTTGGTTCTTCCCGTTTGGCTTGAAACCTAGGATAAGTACAAAGCTGAAAGCAGGTCAACAAAATGACTGTGCATTGCCAAAGAATGAGGTTATAGATATATTATAGCCTGAAGTGCCTCCCGTGCAGAGTGATCAGTGTCTGATAAGTTTCCTTTCAGAGCAATCATAGTTGAGAACAGTTTGGAATCAATTTTGAAAACAGGAGCAATGCCCTGTTAGATATCAATGTTTACTCTACTAACTTCAAGATATGGAAATCTAGTCCTTTTGAATTTGGAGGCCCTCCTGCAATTTTTGCTGAAGGGGGCTCAGGCTGCCTGCCCCAATGACACCAGTGACCACTTAAGAGGAGGCTTCAAAAGGATATTAGAAATAACTTCCATAACCCCCCAAATGTAGTTGACTGAGAGGTAAAAGCACCTGCTGAAGAAAAACCAACTTGCTACTGAGGTACAGAACAAGTGGGAGAATCAGTCAAAGGTGGTGGTGGTCTCTCCTGATATGCTCCACTGTTCAGAATGATAGGCAGCATGTAACTCAGGTCTATGTAGCAGCACAGCAGATAACCCAGAAAATTCAGTATACTCTTCAGTGAGCATATAGCTAATGAAACCCAGAATAAAATTATTTTCAATCTGCCAAAAATCGAAATGTCAACCCTTGCACTTAAATCTGTCCGTCAATTTCACTGGGTGACACAAAGAAATGTAGTAAGGTGTGGTGGTGCTGAAAAGATGGGGAGGTCTTTATTTAGGAAAGGATCCTGTGCGCAGTAGCCCAGCACCTGGCTTTGTATGCAGGAGTTTCCAGGTTCAATCCCTGGCATCTCCTGCTATCTAGTTGGCAGCTAGATAGCTCCGTTGGTCAAAGTATGGTGTTGGTTATGCCAAAGTTGCAGCCATGATCCCTATAAGGGACAGCTGCATATTCCTGTATTGCAGGGGGTTGGAGTAGAGGATCCTAAGGGTCCCTTCCAACCTTTATGATTCTATGATTCTGGGAACCCTTCTCTTCTAGAAATCTGGAGAGCTACAGTCAGTGTAGACTATGCTGAGCTAAACGAAGCAGAGGTCTGACTTGGTATAAGGCAACTTCCTGTGTCTCAAAGAAAAAGCAAATGAGAATAGAGTCTACTCTGCAACAAAGTTTAAGCAGCACTATTTGGCTGCAATACCTCCCCAGAAATGTGTATCTGTGTTTGTATGCCACACAGAAGGGTTATTTCCCACCACTTAACAATCCTTTCTGTGTCCTAGTTTTCCTCAGCAAAAGATATAGTACCATTGGGGGCCCTGATATGCTGGGCTTGTGTGTAGGAGTGGTTCTTACGGCGCTATAATGCTATGCTATAATCCATAGAAGTTGTTGGGGTTTTCCAAGTGTTTCTTGCAACCAGTTTACATTATACAGGCTCTTTAAGATGGCTCAGGTAGCAACTGAGAAACTAATGTTAAAATAGTAATAGAAAAAGGGCTTGCATAGTGGGTCAAGTTCTTCTATAGCCTCTTTTTTTTTAAGCCCTGCATTTCTTGAAAGTTGTGTCTCTCTTCCACTACCCACCCACCCTATTCCAATCCAGCACTCAAAGCCAGTGCAATCCTCTTAGCTGTAGTTGTCCTCAAAGGAATAGTGGGGGAATGCATGGGCTCACCCCCTCACTGCTTTTTAATAGCCCAGAAGTGATAGGCAAGTTCACACATACACATTCCCCTCAGTTTTTGCTGCTCATCCTGTACTGCATGAGGCCACAGGTGAGAGGGAACACTGGTTAGTAGGATCATTTATCAAGCAAACGGTCAGATTTTGCCCACAGGTTTCCAAGGTATACATATTTAGTATGGCTGGCTGTGCTAATTGCACTTGAACCCAGACATTAAAGAGTCCATTACTGGAATGACTTAAGCATGCCAGCTCTAGAGACAGTACATTGAGAGGACCAATGAAGAAGCCTGCTGTCTTAATTCAACTCAGCGCCATCTACCAACTGGGATGCTGTGACTCTCCTGGCACAACTTTTTGCACGCACAAATGGCACAACAGAAGAAATGTTGCTATGTCTAAAACCATGTAAAACCCAAAGGCATTAAAATTTATTAAATGATGCAATAACAGAATTCTTTATTTACAATAGCATTATTTAACATCAAATAAGCAAATAGCATCAGCAAAGCAATATTAACTTGCATAAATGTATTTAAAATTTCTCTGAATATATCTACCTTTGCATAAACTGCTCACACTAGAAATACAAACATCAATGCAGGTGAACAAAGTGATGTTCAGAGTCAACTCAGTCTTGAAAATAAATCACAACCTGAAAACACTGTAAGCTTTCTCCTGAAGAACCATAGTTTATATATTGCTTAGTTTTACCCTCGTATAATCTTTTCATATACACACACTCATACACATCTCAGATGCAACTTCATGAGGAACTGTACAAATAAAACCCACAAATGACAAAAGAAAAAAAATAAGAATCAATGCTTGAAGAAATGTGTCCATCATCTCTATTCAACGACTGAAAGCTAAGTGATGATGCGCTTATTTCAAAATTGTACACAATTCACTATACAAATATAATACATCAGACAGCTATGTAGGAATATACAAGACTTAAAAACAGATCTAAGGCATTATGCTAGATTTTAGCATTTTGAGGTTCTTGCACATAGCTTTACCTGTAGAAAGAAACTAAAAAGATTTTGTTTTAGTCTACAAAGAAACACCAGGGAGAAAATTCTAATTAAAAACCAAAGCCACTACAGTAATTTTCTTTTGTGCAGAGAATGCTTTTGCTCTTAGGTAGCAATACTACCATACAAATACTAGAAAACTTTAAATTCACACCAACAATTAATGGCTTAAGTTGCATTTCAAAACTGATTGTGTATCTTTGGGTTTTGCAAGTAGAGCTGAACCACCTTTTTCATGTGTTAAGCCCATATGAACTCCTTTTTGTAAAAAAAGAAAGAAAGAAAATCCACATAGATTAAAAATGCTTTATATAAATGGCAAAAACATTGCTTTCAGTTAATATAGACTAATGGACTGGTGGGGCCCCCATTTTTAAAAAATCTTTGATTGACTTCACTGATATCAACTTCACTGATAGCACTTTACCTGAATTTGGTTGAATGGAGCTTTCATATAATTGTAGAGTTGGGGGGGACCATCAAGGGACATCTAGTCCAACCCCCTATGCCATGTGGTTATATATGTGTATTTTTTTTTTAAAAAATTAAGACCTCTTAAGTCCATCACACTTATTATAAGAGAACACTGATTATGTTCCAGCATAAAATCCAATTGCTATCTCTATCAATTTTACTGTGTATGGAATTAGAAACACTGATTATAAAAAAGAAATTAATTTGGCATGGTTACCTTTGTCTCTAGCATGATTAACATAACCAGAAAATGCCTACTCATTGTTTTCAGTTCATTGACCCCAATAAATTTTCTGATGGATATAACCACTTATTTTAAAATTCAACTAAATATGGGCAAACGAAGAAATATTCTGAACTGGCTCAAGTTAAAAATTACTTATTTGCCTACTTTTTAAAATTAAAAAATGTTTCGAGAGAGAATATTTCAAAGGTAAAATATTTAATCCAAAACCTAGAGGTTAAAAATGATCAAATTTTAATCCAGACATAATTTTACTATTAATATTAAAAAACTTTTCTTAATGTTATGGAGCTCAGGGCTGACATATCATAGATTTCCACCAGATGGCTCAGTTGTCTGAATAGCTACTTTTGAGTTTAACCGACAAAGTGGTGGGTGACTGCTCAGAAGTGCAGTATCTCCCAGTGTAACAGGAGAGCCACTCAACAGGAAACAAATGGTTTGAAATGAATTCTATATGTTCCTTAACTTATTTTTTGTCTTAGCACTCTATGAAAGTCAGATTCTTTGTATATTTTAACCCTCATCACAAGCAAACAAGATTTCAAGGTTAACAGACCTTCTCCCAAATACATGAATGATGATTGAGATAATATAAAATGCATTGCATTTTAAGTAAATTCCAAAATTTTGAGTTCAGGTATGAAAGTGTGTGGATTGTGGGGAAGAGAGAAACAGGAGGTCAAAAACAACCAGCTTCCTGGTATTTTAAGTCCACAGAAACTGATGCCAGCTTATACTAAAACATTACTGGAACCATAGCAGGTAAGAGTAAAACCACCTTAAGCAGTGGCCTGCTGAACAACAGTTTTTCTAAGATTCATTAAGAAAGAATATAAACATACAAAAAAGTCAAGAATTGGCTCCTACAGTGGCTGCATATAATATAAGGTTAGATAAATGACTTTATGAGCAGAATCGCAAGGTTTAGAAAATGAAGTTTCAAGCCTACAAATTAGGTCTAATCAAGGCATTGTGATCCTTTACAAAACACTTTTTTCCCCAGGAGACACACATAGCTATGAAGATATCTAATTTAATACTGAAGTACCTCATTTGGAAATCAACTCCACAACATGTATACCTCACAAAATTATACAATTAAAACACTAAAGTCTTCAACTTAAATTATTGCTTGTTTACATAGAAACTGGTTTTTATGTACCTTACAAAATGTCCTCAGTCCCCGCTGCTTCAAAATAATTAGAACACATGATGGTTAACTCTGTAGTGATATCTGCCATAGCTTAAGTCATTATTTTCCCCAGTTGTGGAGATGGGGGAAAAATTAAGTTTTATCATTTACATCAGATGCTTTTAAGTTCTGATTTTTTAATGCCTCAATCCTGCCACTTCCATCACCAAAAGATGCACCCTTATTTAAAATGATTATTCAGCAACTAGTTACCTGCAACCTAGAACTCAGGTAACAAACCTAGGGATACAATGAGGGTTATTCATTTCTCCATCCTGTAAGAAAAGAAACAGAGAAAGGGCAACTGAAGGCAGGAGAAAAGGGATGCTAACTTTAGTTAATTTTTTAGGATGCTGAAATCAATTGAATGGGAACTTAAATTGGTTTGACTCATGATTTCGTTCAAAGTAACCAAAAGAACTTTAAAAACAGCCCTCTCACAGGATATTTTAACCTGTTTACAAATGTAAACCTATTCAAAACGGACTGGTTTTGTTTTCTAGCATGGGATGTCTAGTCAACTAGATACCTTTCCCCCAAAACAGTTAGATGTCTGTTCTCCACATTTTGTCATTTAGCACTATGAGAGTCGTAATCCAGCTAACGCCCCACCTCCTAAAGTGGAGGTTTTAATATTAACCCACTTATTTCCAGATGGAACTGAATCCTTTGCACCAGACTGTGTAGCGAAGGAAAACAGAAAGAGATAAAGATCTAAATCTACAAACAGAACAGAATGAGAGCATGGTTGGTTTTCCTTAAATACATACATTTAAATACATTCAATCTGACACGGTTTATGAGAACTGGCTATCAACATTTACTTTGCAGGAGAGATCTAAGTTGCACTAAGGTGAATGCAGTGAACAGACTGAGCAACTGTCTGTACGCTAGCTTCAGACTGTCAAAGAAGAGGCTGCTCCTCCACCAACAATGGTTTTGATTCCACTCAAGTGGCGTTGTTCCGTTTGCAGCACTAAACTCTACTTTCTCCAGCAGAACCGACTGGCAGAACAGTTGGGGCAAAACCAAACATATGCAGCTCTTCAAACTGGTAAGAAGTCTGGGCTGGGGAACCCAGTCAGTTGAAGAAATTAGCAATCTTCAGGGTCAGCAATATTTCTAGAAGACCAAAAAGGAAAAAGAGGCATTAATAGCAATGCTTAACTGAGCATGTACTGTTCTTGGGGGACAAGGGGCAGGCGGGTGTGGAGGACTCCCTGGTCCTGAATGGGGTAACTGTGCCTCTGAAGGACCAGGTGCACAGCCTGGGAGTCATTTTGGACTCACAGCTGTCCATGGAGGTGCAGGTCAATTCTGTGTCCAGGGCAGCTGTTTATCAGCTCCATCTGGTACGCAGGCTGAGACCCTACCTGCCCGTGAACTGTCTCGCCAGAGTGGTGCACACTCTGGTTATCTTCCGCTTGGACTACTGCAATGCGCTCTACGTGGGGCTACCTTTGAAGGTGACCCGGAAACTACAACTAATCCAGAATGCGGCAGCTAGACTGGTGACTGGGAGTGGCCGCTGACACCACATAACACCGGTCCTGAAAGACCTACATTGGCTCCCAGTACGTTTCCGAGCACAATTCAAAGTGTTTGACTAGTTTTGAGAATGAATTTGCCAGAATATTTTTCTAAGAAGTCCACTTAGGAAGAATCATATTACTTGCAACTGGATAAAATTGCATCTATTCCTTAAAAGATTCAAGGCAAAATGTGAACCGTTTCTTACCCGTGATGCATCTCCCTCCTGCTTTATCATATCCATTCCAGGTAGCTGGTTTGGAAAAAGATTGCCTCCTCTCATAGCAGGATCATTAACCTACGGCAAGGAGAAGACTCGTTTGTAAGTCACTGGGGGAAATAGAAAGCATCTTTGAATAAACCACAACACTGCATGCATACATGCACAGACACACACACACCTTTCTAGCCAAAAATATAACAAAATAAGAGAGCAGACTTAATGAGGAGGCACATATCATACAAGGTGTTGTGCTATGTGTTCACCTCCACTTCTCTCCCTTCTTTACACTGTCATTCTTATGCACATTTTGCTCTTGCCCTATTTTGAGTTGGTTACTGTGAGTGTCTCCAGGCAAATGTTAAAATTGGTAATTTATGTTGGGAAAAGCTGTATTAAATCAACTACTGGTTACAAATCTCACCAGGCAGAGAATTCTCACCTGCTCAGGACCCATGGAGGACAACCCTGATGTAGGCACAGAGGTTGCTGAGGTCATGCTGATCTGTCCTGTCATCTGGTTCATGTTGTTCATACCGCTTGTGTTGGTCACCATGGATACATTGATGTTCATGTTGTTATTGTACATGCTGGTGTTAGCTTGCTGCCCGAAGTGTGGAGGAGATTGTTGTGAAAACATGCTGCAGGATGAAATACACACCAGCACGTCAGAATCAAGATGTTCATCCTTCGGGCCTTGAACATTCCTGAACACCTCAGAGGGTTAGTGCATCTGGGGACGCCTTCAATAAATGGAGTCTGATTATCAGTGCACAAAGCATGCATTTCTTTCTCAGCTAGTAAGTAATGTGATGATTAGGTCTGCAAAAATTCTCCCCACAATTTGCCAAAATAATATATGCGTTAAATAGACCTACAGCATCTTTAAAAGAGTAATAAATTGGAAAAGAAACTTTTCCTGCTTATCTTTTAACATCAAGATGCAAAGACACTTAAAATATTCTGAGCTAAACCTTAGGGGCCATCTAAACATAGTTGTCGTGCTCATTCAAGAGAAACCAATGCAGTGATCTAGATGTGTGTGTATGTATCTATCTAATTATCTGTCAGTAGGCAGAAAATTTAAAGCCCTGCAAGACTAAGTAGTTTAGTGAGTCCACTGTCTTTGTAACAGACAAGATCCTAGAAAACTGAAGAAAAAGCAGTTTGGGATGATTTCAAGTCATAATTTACAAATAAATAATTATCATTTCAAAAAATTTGCTTCACTCCTATTCACGACTACCTGGAAATAAGTCCCAATGAATTTAATAGGACTGACTTCTGATTGGATATACAAGGATTGAACTGTGATTTATATTTTTAGCCCATGGCTGATAAATACACATCACATATATTTTATTATGGATTGGTTTTACGAACATGCAGAATAAAACTCTAATCAGAAATTCACATGTTTTTGTAGTTACTTGATCTTTTTGAAAACTGGGTGACATGGAAATTCCTACTTAGTAATGAGAGCCCCCATAAGAAAAAAGTGTAAACTAGTCATAGTTGTTCTGCTTGAGCAACGGACTTCCACTTGTGTAACAGAAATTCCTCTTCTTCCTCACTGCAGACCAACCATGCGCCATCAAAATCTGCTTCAGGAAGACCACCCCCACCCTAACCAGAAGTAGGGGGAATGCAGAGAGTGGACAGAAAGGGGAAATCCCATTGCATAAGTGGTCTAGAGGGTGCCAATGCAAGAACGGGCCTTTTCTGCAATAGCTCCCTGTTGGTAGAATGCTCTCCCCAGGGAGTTCTGGCTGATGTCTTCATGATATACCTTTAGGCGCCAGGCAATGTTTCTCTCCAACCAGGCCTTTGGCTGACTGACATCTGATGCCCTTTTAAATGTGTTGTGGGAAGGAGGATTATTGGTTTGTTGTCCTTATTTTTACTATGTATTTTGTGGTTTTTATATTGTAATTTTATGTTGTGAACTGCCGTGAGATCTGCGGGTGAAGGACAGTATACAAATTTAATAACAACTACTGCTACTACTACTACTACTATGCAGTGCTGGATATGTCCCTATAGCTCCATAAGAGAATGTACAATTCATATGACATGGCCTCATGTATAGAAGTCACATGTTATATTTCACTCTCTTTTCCCAATAATGATTCTGGTGTCAGTCTGCAGCACTGCTGTGTTCTGTGAATGCCCAGATTCAACAGGATGATTGCTGAAAAAAATGCATGAATGAGCTATGTGACAACGGCCAAAACTGATGAACTTTGAGTCATAGCCCAGTTGCAAACCTACCTGTTTCCACCCATATTCCCTTGTGCCCATCCATTCATCTCCGTAGAGGATTGGTAGGCAGGATTGGCCTGAGACTGCTGAATCATGGGACTCTGGGTATGAGCCATTCTTGGGGACATCAGCGGACTTTGGGGAGTGGTAGCTCCAGTGAAGCCTGGATCGGCCTGCTGATTTATTCCTGGAAAACACAACAGGATTCTTACTCATGCTGCACACAACAATTCAGCCAGAAGTATGTAATGGCTTGGAATGGCCTTCACTAGCAGTACAGCAGTAATGGAATCTATTTTGAGGGGACTTTTTTGGACAAGGACAAAACAAGGCTACCATAAACTACAGTGAAAAAAATCCTGCTGAAGACTAATATCATCTTTTTTTGAGGTACCAAAGAAATGGGATAAAGTTCACGGCTTACTTTGTTTTGTGATATACAAATTTTAAGCAAAACTAATGGGTTTTTTTTGGTAGTTTTGTAATAAACCAGAAACATACTGTTTTGCATTTTGAGAATCCCAACAAGTTTAAATGCTACCATCACCCCCCCCAACCCAATTCCCAGTATCTCCAGATTCCAGATGGTGTGTCTCATCTGGGAGTCATATAAAGAACTGTAGGAAAGGAGCTGTGATCCAGGAGTTGAGACTATTGTGATGGATGAAAGGTGTTGAAATAAGTGCAATACCATAGTTTGGAGGAAATGGAAATTGCTGGGCATTTGCCTGGGGAATCCGCGGGTTGCTCATTGTTGCTGGTATGCCACCGGAGGCCACCATACTCGGCGTCATATTCATACTCTGTCCTCGCATCATCAGCGTTCGCTGCTGCACTTGCTGCTGCATCTGCCTATGCCTCAGGTGCTGGCTCAGGATCTCCCTCTGCCTCTGGGCTAGCATCTGGGAATTGATGGGTCCCTGCAGGGTAAGCAAAAAACTGCATCAACACATACGATTAGCAAGGCATTTCCATCAGCCTGGCTACTAAAAAAACAAAACCCTGGCAACTTTACAATAATCAGGTGAAGAGCTACCTTTCTGGCACATAACATATGAAGCTGTTTAATACCAGGCCAGACAGATTATTTATCTACCTAGCTCACTACTGTCTACTTGGAGTAGGGCTCAGGCACAGTTTTAACTAGAAATGCCATGGATTGAAGCGGCAACTTTTGCATGCGGCATATAAATGTGCTCTTCAGCTGGCCTATGAGCTCTCATTCTGGGGTGATAAATTCTAAAACAGATACACAGATTACCATATGAATTCCTAGAATAAGGCAATTTTTCTAAGTGATGTCTAAATTTGGTGTTGCTGAAGGCCCAAATTTTGAGCAGAAGTCCAGCTTGTACATAGCGGAGTGAGCAGGAGAGTCCCTGAAACAGCTGGATTGCTACATTTTGTAGTATGGGGAGTAAAACATATTACCATCAAAAAATCGTGAACCCTGTAATACAATTAAGTCCAGAATCTAAATTTACTTATCCACACTACAGCCTAAAATCAGAGTGTGCACTTCTCACATCCATAAATTGAATAAAGCAAGCTATGCTGATTTGAATAAAATTAAAAATAGCTCTCACGCTTTCTTTCTCAAGTTAAAAATATTCGTAAGCGGCACCTTTCTGACAAAAAGCATAAAACCTCTTGCAAGATCCTGAAAGCTTTCCACCATTTCAAGCTGTTTCAGATATGATGGAACAGGTTTTAAAACTCAGAGAAAACGATGTCATCCCTACTTAGAATATTTGGATTCATTTAAAGATGTCTAGCCCAACAATACCTGGAGGGAGCCACATTGGCCACCTCTTATTCTTCAGGATAAATTCATATGCAACAAGAGTTGCAGGTTTCACTGCATGGTCTGTGGTCAGTTTGCATATGGCCTGCTTAGGGAACATAGAGAAATTCTCTGCCTCTCCAGAAGCATACACATAGAGCTTCTGGTACAGCATGAAAGAGCTTCACAATTTCCTGCTCCACAGATTAAACTGTGACTATAATATTCTTCGAGATGGAATTAGTCATTTCACCAAAAGCAAGGAAACAGAGCTGCGCAATGGCAATGTGTACAGTGACAGAGACTGCAACATCGGTAACATCAGTATAATATAGTAAAAAAACATGAACTACTAAGTTTTATAGAACATTTTATTTATTAATTAAATTCATTTCCTACCCTTCCTCTTAAAAGGAGCACACAAGTGACAGAACAATGAAAGTAGCTAAACAAAGAGGCAGACTGTGAAAGATCCCGTCTTTAAAAGGCTTGTTGCACCAAAAAGACAAAAGAGACGGTGCCTAATGTTTCATGGGAGGGAATCCAAAGGCCTTATTTTAAACTGTCTTGTGATCTTTGAATGAAGGACAGTATAAAAATGTAGTAGTAGTATTAATAATAATACCAATGTTGTACAGAAGGGACCTGCTGATAAGATGATAAGTACAGGGATCAATTGGGTACATCAGAATAGAAACATTTTCAATACCTGTTCCCTCACCTGTGTAGGTACTCCAGGTCTCAGAGACAGATTCATATTGGAAACATTGCTGATCTGATTCATGAGTGGCTGGCGATTCTAGGGCAAGGGGAAAAACGGAATAAAGAAATCAGTCATATAAGGCAGTGTAAGAAAAATTCTGCTTTGATGGCAAGGTTTAGTTTTACGATACTGTGCTTCTTGAGGAAGAACTTTCTTATGGTAAGAGCTGTTCGAGATTGAATGTTCTCCCCTGAAAGTGGTGGACTCCCCTTCATTGGAGGTTTTTAAGCAGAGGCTGGATGGCCATCTGTCATGGATGCTTTAAGCTGAGATTCTTACGTTGTCGGGGGTTGGACTAGATGACCCTTGGGGAACCTTTGAACTCTACAATTCTATGATTCTATGCATGCTGGTAAAAGCATCAACAGAGAGCATAAAAGCATGAAATACCTGCTGTGCTTGAAGTCTATGCTGCAGCTGTAGCCTTAGCTGATTTGGCTGGTTTTGCACTATGCCAGCAGGCCTCAGGGCAGCCCTAGGCTGCATTCGCAGTGATGCATAGCCTGGTCGCTGCGCCATTGGGTGAAAGTTTGGGTCCTGCATTGGTGTGTAGTTGCCTTGGGCCATCTGAGCCTGAGATGCATACTGCTGTGTGAAAATGGGTGCCTTTTGTTCGAGGATGATGTTTGATTCCTGGCTTGAGAATGGCTCTGGTTCCACAGCTTGGCTCTGCTGAAACAAACATCAAGATGTACATGAACATAGAATGCTTAAACAGTTATTGAGAAATATATGTTTTTATAAAGCAGAATAAAGATGTATGAAGCTGAGCAGCACAAACTCATATTTGCTTTAACTCATTCTATGCTTCTATTACCATTTATTAGTACAGTGGTACCTCGGGTTAAGTACTTAATTCGTTCCGGAGGTCCGTACTTAACCTGAAACTGTACTTAACCTGAAGCACCACTTTAGCTAATGGGGCCTCCTGCTGCTGCGCCACCGGAGCACGATTTCTTTTCTCACCCTGAAGCAAAGATCTTAACCCGAGGTAATATTTCTGGGTTAACGGAGTCTGAAACCTGAAGCGTATGTAACCCAAGGTACCACTGTACTTGTGACTCATTCAGAACTACAGTGGTACCTTGGTTCTCGAATGGAATCCGTTCTGGAAGTCCATTTGACTTCCAAAAACATTTGAAAACCAAGGTGTGGCTTCCAATTGGCTGCAGGAGCTTCCTGCATTCAATTGGAAGCCGCAGAAGCCACGTCGGACATTTGGCTTCCAAAGAATGTTCGCAAACTGGAACACGTACTTCTAAGTTTCCGGTGTTCGGGAGCCAAACCGTACGCGTACCAAAGCGTTCGAGAACCAAGGTATGACTGTAATTGAGGGAAAAAACTATGTGATAAACAGAGTCCTGGTTCAGATGCAAACAAGAAACTATTCTTGAGGAGCCTTGATGAGTCTGGGGGCTTGCACACTCCCCTCTTCTCTTCATTTTGTGCTCATGGAGATCAGAAGAAACCACAGTTTGATCCTGGATTTCCTCACAAGTGTAAGCAGTTTCCAAAGTTCAGATGCCGCTGCAAAGCACAGCTTGTATAAAAATTGAAGCCAAAGCTTCTGATACCCTCCTTGCAAGTGCGAGGACAGGGGAGACTGTGTGAAGATGAGGTTCATCGTTGCTCATTCACATGGTGGGAAATTAATATTTCCTGTCATGTTTGAGCTGGTTCAATACAGGAGGCCCCTGCTCTAAACCATTCATATCTTGGGACTTCCGGGTTGGCGCCATCGCCGAATGGCGGACTCCCTCCGAGCTCCGGAGGGAGTCTGCTCGGCGGGGGCTGGGTCCTACCGCGCCGGCGACGCGGGGACCCTTAAAAACCACGGGCACGGAGCCCGTGGACATGGGGACTCGGCTGGCACCGCTAGCGCCCTCCCGACTCGTGAAGGAGCCTTTTTAAAGGCTTCGGATCGGGTGCCGGGGAGTGGCGTGGTGCTTTGAGTCTACCGCTTCCCCTGCCGAGCGCAGCCGCATGCCATTCGACGGAGAGCGCTGACTTCTTCCATTGGAAATTCGGACTATCAACAACAACCCGTGAGTAATTGGGAAACCGGGTACAAAAGGAGAAAAAAAGAATTTTTTTCGGATTCGGCACGAGCGGGGGTGATCTAAAAAGGAAGTCAGTCCCCCCCCCCCGATTGTAAACATTCTAAAACAAGGACTGGGTAACCAAGATCGAAAGAGAAGTTTATTGCTGATAAAAATCATTAATTCCACGATGGGAAATTACAAGAACTGTGCTGGAGGAGAAGAGTGGAGGGTGAGAGGGAAAATGCAACCCCCCCTGGGAACCGGGGCGATTCGTAGAGCCTGGCAAAGAGAGACGGAGACTTTGACAGCTGTCAAAGTAGCTGTCAAAGCTGGAGAATATAAAGAGGACTTTGTTACAAGGATTTTGCTGGCTAATTTTGTTACAATTTGACACAATATGGATATAAACTGTCGGAAAATAAGGAACAACAATTTGACTTTTGGATTAGAGGATACAAAGTTATTACAACCCCCCTAGAGGGGTTTCGGGACATTACAAGTGGTCGTACGTGGAAAATCACTCTGGGATTCGCACAGGACTTATCTTCTGGGAAAGCTGCAAAACTGAAATAGTATTTTGTCTACAGAGGTGTTTACATTAAAAGGAGACAATAGAATTTTCTATTAAAGAAAGGAAGGGACTGGACGTAAGTTTTTGTTCCTGAACAACAAACCTCTGTAGAGATACCAGATCTCGGAATAAGAACGTTTTAGCAGCTGAACAAGACAAGAAACCTGAGAAAGTAAGGAATAAAAAGAACAAAGGACTAACTACGACACGGAAAGAACAATGGGAGGAGCAGCAAAGACCAAGGAAATTAAAGGCCTCTATTAGACTGGATTTTTGAAGTTAAACATCATTAAAATAAATAAATTAAAAGAAAACCGGCAAGGTGGAATGGGAAAAAATCTGGCCATGGACTTGAGACCTCCAGGCTGACAACATATAGACTGATGGACATGGGGAATTCAAACCGGGGAAGGGAGGGGGGAGTTTTGGAATCCAAAGGCTATGTAACCATCTTTTTGAACCTTCTTATATCTTTTATCTTCTATTTCTTTATATAACCTTTGTATATCATGGTATTTTGATTTGACATGTTTAAAAAAAGGGAATTCGTGGAAGGAAATTGGGGTAGATCTTGGGGAAAAATCTTTTTTCTTTTTCTGTTAACGATGAGGGATGATGGTAAGATTGTATAATTTAAATTGGTTAATGGGTTAAACATATTAAGTTTTAAATTGGGAGTGAGAGCTTGTGGAACCAAATTAATGAAAGGGGAATATAGTCGGGAGGGGGAGGAGGGAGCCCTAGAAAGAAGGTAACGAAAGTAAGGATTTAAATATATTCTATCTTTTCTTTTCTGTTATATTTCTATATTATTGGAAACTCTAATAAATATGATTTAAAAAAAATAAAAAATAAACCATTCATATCTTTTCTCTTAATTTTTTTTTAAAATCTTGCCTCAGATTGCAGTGGTGAACCAGGGTTGAACTGCTACAAGAAATACCTGATCAGCCCTACAAACATTTTCATTTTTCTATTTTAAGGAAGTTGTGGAGTGCTCCAACTCTGATCAGAAGCTGGTGAAGAATTCCAGCAAGCAGAGTGATGGTACTCTGAGAGAGGAGTGCTTAACTCACCCTCCTCTCCACACACACTCCAGAACCATTTCCCCTGTTTAAATGAATCAGTAGTTTCTTTTGCTGGAGGTAAAACAAGAAAATAAGTTCTTTTGTGGTTCTCAGCAGGGCTAGAATCAGCTTTGGAGGGGAAGGATTTAGATTTAGAAGGAAAATCTTACAGAAGAAATGGTTAAAAAGTAAGTTACTTAAGAGTTCCTCTCACCTCACAGGTGCTTTTAAATTTAAATAAAATCTTTGGGAGGTCAGATCCCCTAAAATGCATTTGGAGGGTTTTTAAGAAGAAAGCATCATAACCATAATACTCCAGAACATCTCTGTTGATGGACGTGACAAAAGAACTTGTAGGAGCTGTTGAAATATAACCTGAGGCATCCTGGGGTGTGGTGCAGTATAATATTGCTCCCAGGATCCCAAGTAACATTGGTAAAAGATGGCCCAGGAGTCCTTACCTCCTCATCCATACTCTAATATATGATGTTTCTGTCATTGGAATGACACTGAAGAGGGTGGTAGATTAGAGGCTGCTCCCATGAATGGACAAGGCTTCAGCTTGGCAAACAGGCAGCTTACCAGCTGCTTTACAAGAGACTTCCAAAAGTAATACGGTCTGGAATACCTTGTACCACTGCTGACACACCTCAGGTTATATTTCAAGGTAAGAACTCCTGGGCCATCTTTTACCAATGTCACTTGGGATCCTGGGAACAGTATTATACTGCAACACACCCCAGGAAGTCCTATCTTTAGCCTGACAAAGCAGGAGGTAAGTGACGCAGGTTAACACTCTACCACTGCTTCAAGTGGTATTTGCTTGCAGGCTCTTGAGTCCAAACTTCCTTCCTGCTCCCTCCATTGTGTAGCAAAAGGCATGTTGTTCCCATACATATTGGGTAGGACTAGCTGCCAGGCTATAATTAAGACCTAAACGAACTCCTTCATCTCTCTGAGGCAGTTTGCCTAGGGATGGGAGTGGGAGTGAGATTACATGCAGAAGCTTCTCAAATTAAATTAATGGGAAACACTGCATTATCAATGAAATACTGTAATTTCCATAGTGTTAATATGTGGAGGGATATTTATAATTATTACATCTAGTCAACATTTGAAATCCATTTGAAAAAAGAAATCTCACTACTGAAATACCTTAGCTACATATATTTTCAGAAATGCTTAATAGCAGCACAATACCTGGCTAACTAGTTCTGGGATCCCAAGAGCTCTGTCAATTTCTTCCAGACCGTCAAAATTTCTTAGTGCCAAGTAAAGCTGGTCAAGGAGGGTCCCTTCATCGTTTGGAGACTCTGATGCAGGGTGTTGACACAGCAAGTCATCCGGAGAGTTCCCAAATGGTTGCCTGAAAAAAGAAACAAGCAACTTGAAAGCAACTCAAGCAAGAACTCTCACCACCCAGAAGGCCCAAATTAGTTTAGGGAATTTAATACACACATTTTTATGTGTGTCAGCTCTGCAATGCTAATTGTACACAACATAGTCTTTCTAAATTTTAGGCTCGAAAGCAGCTTTGGGGAACCCAAGAATCCCCAAATGTTGCTGGATTATAATTCCCATAATCCTGGGCAATTGACCATGTTGGCTCGGGCTAATGGGAGCAGGAATCTAATGCCATCTGCCAGGTCACAGGGGCCCTACCCCTGTTCTAAAGCTTGCTTAGAAACAGGATGCCATTTTCTGTAGTAATCACTTTTAGCCTGATCAAAGACCAACCTTAAGAACCAAACAAAACCATGTATTTCCAAGTTTCCCTCAGTCATAAACCTAGGATTTTACAGATTTATTCCAAAGCTATGGCGAAGAAGCCATTTCTCCTTTCCAGCCTTTAGCACATGATTGCCCTACTTGCCAAACTCAATCAATCAGGGAAACGGCAATGCCTAAGCCACGGTACTGATTTACACCAATACATTCTGTTCTTATGCATGACCATCTATTCTATTCTGACAGCTTAATTTTGTAAAAAGCTATATGACTAATGATAACCCTAATCAGATCATTTAAATCAGACAACACAGAAGCTGATGGTTTCTTTCCTTATTCTGTACCATATGCAGATCACTGCTTGTTCCCAATAACATACCCACAAAAGATAGTGAAATTTAACGTGCTTTGTCCTCAAAGGTGATGAAATCAAACCACCCGTGTGAAAACAGAGTGGTAAATAATAAATGCCAATGCGGTAATCGCATGAACAGAATAATTATTTAGGTTTTGTAAAAAATTAATTAGAATAACAAAATTAAAGGAAACAAGCAGCACTAAATGCATCACACATGTGATGCAAAATTCAGTTAGTATTATATAATGATGAAATGGCTGAAATGAAGCAAAAAAAAAGCTCATTGGTATAGAGTGTCCCTGTAATTGTGAAATGCCTATTTTCCATTCACTTTTGAAGGCACGAAGCAGAACTGTATCAGTTGTGGCCTTTTATGTTATGGAACAGGACCACACATTCAGCAACAGACCAAGCAGCCACAAAGCAAAATGAATGAGAACACAATCTGGAGCAGAGAAGGAAGGCAAGAGAGAAAAACAGATTTCCCCCTGCTTGCTGTTTTTCCCTTGCAACCCTCTTCGGCTGCTTTTCTTCCAATGACACAGCGAACGGGTCTGCAGGAAGGAAGGGAAGATAAAAGTGGCAAGCACAGGGAAAGTGAAGATTCCTTCTCCCACCTGCCACTTTTCTGTTGCAAACTGCACTCTCCCTCCGCAGCTATTCAGAAGGGACTTGGGTTCTCAGAGTCTTGACTTTTAATCTCGAGTTAAGTGTCCACTGTTCACCAAGGCTTTCACTTAATTTTTTCATTAGTCTGGTGCTATTTTTGTGTTATTTATCTGGATGAATTTTATTATTAAAATTTGGTATTGTTTTGATACTAAATTTGATAGGAGGCTTGTATGGTCCCCTTCAGAAAATCTTCTTTAAGGAGCATACACACAACTGCAACTAAAACTACAAATTATTTGTATTATTTTCTTGCTATACAAAAGTTATTTTAAGGTACATCTTATGTCTTGAATTAATCAGACTCGCATTACTTATTCCATTCTATTAAAATTTTAGTTACATATTGCCTTACTCAAGTTCCATTTTATATTGATTTCATTATCAAAATTCCATTTTACTTTTAAACTGGTAATGTAAGAATTTTAGAAGTTCTGAACAGTTATTAATATATATTAATCTTACGTTTGTTATACGTTTGCTACAGATAAATACACTGCTCTTTTTTCTTTTTACTCACCATGAAGTTGTTACATACAGTAAGTACCACACTTTTAACATTTGGGGGGAGGTGCAGGTACTGCATACCATTGAGTACCCCCAGGGGAAAAAAGCACTGGCTAAATTAAAAACAAAACAAAACACCACTACAGCTTCAGGTAGAGTTCAACTTTTTAACACCACCTGGAATTCCTAGTTAAGCTGAACTTGTATCAAGGGGAAAATTCATACAGCTAATCCCAAAAGGAGCAAGGTAGGGTACAGTATACCACTTTCCTCCTCTAAACATGTCTACCTAACTGACAGTGCCTACATCCATCTACTTTCACTATTCTGATTCGGTGAAGTAAGGCTAGTCAAGGATGGCCAAGACACAATAAACAAATGTATTCAATATGTGCTTGCAAATGTGAAACTGTAAACTTTCCACCTGGATACAGTATATAAATTGAAAGATGTACCAAAGACAACCATTAAATAAAAGACTTACCGGTTCTGATTGCCAAAAGATGTCTGATCTATGGGCAAGATGCTGTCTGGCCATGGGGCAGTCTGATTTGGAGGAGCCTGCTGCTGGGTATACTGGGGTCCTCCCATATTCATCTCTAGTTCAGAAGCCCCTGAAGAAAGGAAATCAATGATCTATCACATCTCAATGGAACTGGTAATAACTCTTTTAAGAACAATAGCATTGTAAAGTTTGCTGCGCATACCATCTTTTTCTTACAACACTATTTATGCTTTATACCCTTGAGGGATCTCTTTTTGCCTGTGGACACTGTGCTTGTGGCAGGACTTGATGGAGCCCAACATTGCAGTTCAGATAACAAACAACTCTACAACTCCTAAAGGAAATATAAATCTGTTCCACTGTGTTTACAGAAGTATTAAAAAAAATCATAGCACAAGGTATTCTCAAGGTCCCAATTCCTAAATACCATCTAATTACACTTAGCTACTGTGGTCCTTAACGATGTCATCGTGCAAAACCTATTAAAAGCAGAACAGACTACGACCGTGCTCCAGCTTACCCATATTCATGACTTGAGATTGAAGCATCTGCCTTGGACCAGGTTGACTGTTAGGTCTCATAGGCAGGCTGGATGTTGGGTTACGTATCATGCCTCCTTGGATTGGCCTGTTCATGGCACTCGCTGTTGGAGCACAGGTCACCCTCACAGCAGCACCTTGGGTTCCCCAATCTCCGGATGGCATGGTAGGCCGAGGAGCATTACTACCCATCATCCCTACTAAAATAAACACAGAAAAGGTTAAATCAGGTATTGAGAGATGTACTAAACTAAGTTTTGATTGTTTTTTGGAAACTATTTTAGAAATTAGCATACTAAATCAGATAGCATTTCAAATGCAATGCCTTCCTCCAAACCTCCTCCTCTCCAACACAGTCTTTTGATTATGGCGACTCTGTAGGTTAAATTTTTGACCTGCATACCATTGAGTAGACACACCCATTATCTGCTTCCATGTAACAGATCCTTGTATTGACACAACTGTAATTTGCATGAACCGTTTATGATGGCAAAGGAATATGCTCTTTCAAAACTATTCCCAATAATCTATAGTTCTTTAATCATAAATCTAATGGCAGACATTATGTTTCAGAGAGCTCTGTAATAAAAATAAATCTATGAGACATAAAGAACTTTCACATCTTTTGGAGAAAAATACTGGACTAATCTCATAGAAGGTAATGGAACTTGTTTCCAAGTAAACAGGATTGCATTTTAAGAAAGCAATCCTATGTACAATTTACATGGAACAAATCCTTCTGAACTCAGTAAGACTTACTTCCAAACAAATATGCACAGGACTGGGTTCTCAATCCCCAACTCTCAATAACTGCAGCAGTCCCAAATTTCATTTACTGATGGGGTGAGCGGTATCAGAGCCAGGTGCAATCACTATTCCTGCTCTTTTCTGTAGAGCTCTATCCATCCAAGGAATGATTTTATACGTTTGGATGATCTTGCTTCCCACAAGAAGTAGAAACCTTTTGCTCTAATCAAGCCAATGATAAAGTTCTCAAGATGGACTGGTGAGAAGGGGCATGGCAAGCTTCTGGCCTCCCAGCAGTAGTATCGCTGCTGCTTACTGGGAGGGAGAGGGGGGGGGGAGGTGAGTCCTGTGGCAATCCAGTGCTCCTGCTGTGGTGCAGTCGCATAACTCCAACCTCCCCTCTCCGGTAAGTGACAATAATGCCATTGCTGGGAGTCCAGTGATGCCGCTCCCCACTAGTCACTCCTGCAGATTCCAGTCCATGTGAAACATCACACAAAAAGAGAGTATTTAAGTTACCTGGGCTACTATTCCCAAGATTTCCTTGATTTCCCATCATTCCTTGACTGCCCATCATTCCGGGCTGAGGTATGACTGAATATGGACTGTTGTTTCTTATGGGTGGGAAGGCTCCAGCACCTGGTGGGTTTTGCAATGCGATGTCAAGTTGTAAATTCTGGTTTGGTAACATCCTTCCCAGCTGAGCTTGCCTTGCATTGGTAAAAGCTAAATAGATGAAAAATAGTTGAGAGACTGGAAGTGTAATTTGTTTTATTTATTTATTTTTAAATTGAGATGTTTCGAAACAGTATATACAATATTTCAAAAAGCAACTTGCAGAAACACACACCAATGTAGAAGAGTGAATGGCTTATGAATGGCTCATAATATTTTGTCTTATTTCTGAGAGACTAACACAAGAATGTCATGGTTAGAAATATATATTCCACACACACACACCCCACGCTTTCAAAAAATATATTACTCTTTTTGCATATGTGGATATTTACACAGGGCAATATTCAATTTAAAAAATAAATGAAGAATACTTCCACTCAACACACTATTTTACTGAAATAGATCAACACCTATATATTGGAAGCATCTGTGGCTAGCTGAAAGGTAAATATTTAAACAAAGTATTTTAAGAAAGATTTCCCTGCAACTTTTTGGGACCTGCTTATTTTTAGAAATTGGTTTTCACACACAAAACTTTGCCTAACAGGATATTAACCTTGTAATTTACTCACTTCATTTAAAACTAATGCTTTTAAAAAAAAAGTAATTCAATTAAATTCATTTAAAGCATATGTCCTCCCATTCCCTATTTTTTATAGCTGAAAGCACATTCACTTGCTTGGATTCAACTAGGAACAGTGATTTACAGGCAGATGTAGGTTTCTATGCACAGATCTGTTGTAGCAGGTGTATGGGGGGGAGGAATCCTCCGTGAGTAAACCTGGAGATGCAGATGGGGTTGTGTGGTTCAGAAACAGAAAAACACACACATTATGTTGAAACCTGAGAACAGTCAGTGATTTGGAAAGCTGGGTGGGCAGTTAAAAGTCCTAATAGCTCACATTATGAAAAACCTCTGAGAAAAGGTTCTCATAGCAACACTTGCCTATTAAGTGAAGCAAGAAGAAGCCCAAACTGTCTGGTGCTGACTTCTTCATTCATTTAAGTCGGTTTGGGAGACCTTTGGACTTCTAGTTCTTGCTGAACTACAGCTCCCATCACCCCTGCCCATAGGTCATGCATGTAGGGCTGATGGGAGCTGTAGTTCAGCAACATCTGAAGGACCAGTGGTTCCCCACATGTGACTTAGGTGATAAATCATACAGATTTTGAGAGGCTTCATTTCAAGTCTGGGGGTGGGGAGTATCTCCTATACGTGTCCCATCATACTTTGCTTATAGGAAGGACTCTGAAAAGCTTTTACGTTCCACGATCAAGTGCTCTCTGTGAAAACCATGATCACAGGAATGCACTTCCCTAGTGACCTCATGGTTTTGTGAAGTATGTCTATTTTACTGTAAAACATCAACTCCTTTACATGGCGTAATATTTCATGTCAATAATGTGTGGCGATTCATGCATTAATGATAGAAATAAAGTAAAAAAATTCTCAGCAAGAAGTACATATTTTAAATCGACAGTGACTTAGACTTCCTAAGCAGTGCAATATCATGGTTTCAGGAGATGCTACATCTATTTCAAAATGTTGATCCTATGGATTAGAACAGCAGGTGGTGCTGTTTGATTACTGCAGGGTTTTTTTAAAGGCGCAGACAATCTGAAAGACCCAGAGGCACTATTGCAAAGCCTATATTTTTCTAATCACAACAATTTCAGTCCAGCAACAACTCAGACTCACTGCTTTGAGAGATCCGCATTTGGGGTTTCTGGGCTCCAACAGGTGTGCCGGGGCTGTTTTCACCTGTGATCTGCATGAGGTCATTGATGATGGCTTGTTTGTCAACTGATCCTGCTGAAGTACCTGGTCGGGTATCTGGGAAAAGCTGCGACAACTGGCTATTCTGCAGATCATCTAGAATCTCCTCCAAATTATCTAGCTCGCTGGCAGGCTTTGATAAAACAGAAACAAGAAAACATTCATTTTTCATAGTTTGGACAAGCTCTCTGGCAGTCAAAGTACAAGATAAGAATACAAGCGTTTGTATCTTCTATCAATTGGGTTGTCTGATATTTACTCCTACAAAGCAAAGTCTAGTGTGGTCTAGTCTGACATATAGAAAAGGCTGACTGTGTGTCTGCACCCAAAGGCCTCAAGCTTCCCCACCACTGTGCTTTCTGTTAGCACAAAGCAGACCAATTAAAGTTCTCTCCTTAAAGCAAATTGCTAATATTCTTTCCCCAGAGCCCAACCATGAATTGGCAAAGAGATATCTCCAAGGGCTGTAGCTTTCCATGAACGAAACAAAGAATCTTTGTTCAGCAAAAATCAGCATTCTGCCACTATTGTAATTCTGCTTGTTTATGACAGGGCTAAAAACCGTTCTATAGAACAGTTACTTCCACATGGCTAAAAATGCTTTACATCTTGCATAGGCTTTTCATTGGTGGCAGAAAAGTACAGCATAGTTTAAAAACATACACAGGTTATCTCCATGTAGTGAGAAATCGCCTACACAGCCGGAATCTTAGTTTGACGGAATGTAAAATTTCCCAATTTACAGGAAATTACTGGTTTGAGAATCAGGGAAATTTACCAACGTACATGCCGCAGGATGCAAAAAATCTTATGGGGTGAGGAAAGTTTAATTGACTCAAAAATTCTTTAAAAAATTAATGCTGACCAGGTGAACAAACAACTCAAAAAAGCTTATAATGAATGAAAATATTTTTGTACATGGAACAGCCATAAAATCCTCTCTACAGAATGAACAGGCAACAATCCAACAAACTGGCAACATGTTAACTACTCCAGATTATTCTATAATCTTCCATACTGCGTCTGGATAGTTGTGGGAATTTATCTTAAAATGGTACATGGAGCACTGCCTTGCAAAATGAAGAGTATATCCCCACCCTCCACAAATACAATTTCAGTCTTTGCAGCACTGATAAATCTTTCTATGAAACATGACAACTATGGAACACACACACAACATTCAAAAATGAATGCCACACCTAACTTTGTTAGTAACTGAGACTCATTTACTATAATAGAACGTTAGACAAAAAATGTTAAAGCCCAAGTGTTGAATTAATTGTAAGCTAACTGACAAAGAAATGCAAAGTGTTCAAGATTGCTAAAATTTCCTTTTTTCAATCAACATACTTATAACTGCAGAGGTCAGAACTTATTACATCATTAATTATATTTAATGAGTGCTCACTTTGATAGTACTATGTATTTTATATGAACTTTTCTTGTTCAGTTCCTTATCATTTGTAATTTTACCATTTATTTTGTATATTTTATGTTGTAAATGACCCTGATGAAGGGCGGTATACAAAATTAACAAAACATGTATCTATGTTTTAAAAGGTTTGTGCAAGTATTTACTTTAAAATAAGTATTTCAATATACAACAGGCATATACAGAAGCAACCTGAACTATTTTGGACAACTATCTATCTATCTGTAAATATATGCATATTTCTCTTAACTAATGTGCATCACTTTGCACTTGCAGGCATTGAATCCTACCTACCATTCTTTGCCCTAGTGACTCAGACTCTGGAATGACTGGGTGAAATTCAACATCATGCTATAGTGAACATCCATCCCATCAGCGCAAGCATTGTGGCTTGCCAGACAGAACAATCTTTCCTTTCTTCTCCCGCACACTGTTCTGGGGGGCTCTCCCAAATGTGCAGGGCTTGTCCTTATGGGACTGGGTACATGAATCATGCTCATTCTAGACAACCCACTGACAGCTAGGGATTTTACCACCCTGAATAATATTGAGGAGTACTAGATGAAACACTCTGTCTGGAAGTGCTACCAAAATACAGCAGTCCTGTGTTGTCCCCTACCACTTCTACAATATACGGGCAAACTCATGTGTTTCTCAGCATTTCACCACCACCACTCCAAGTAGCAGATAATGATGGGGAACAAAGGCAATTAAACACATGCTACATAGAGTCTGGTTAAATGTTATGTGAAGGATTAGATCCAGGGCAGCCATTTTCAGGCCCCGTTACTTTGGGATCCCTTCCCCCAGTTACTTTTTTATTGAAGGCTGAGGGAGGCATGATTTGGCTAAAATTAGGCAATTTAAGGTCTGGGGCTATTAGATTTCACTAAGGCCCCTAATCTTTCCTCCCATAATTTGAGCATCAGCTCCAGGACATTCAAGGTAGGATTTAGAGCTGAACCCTGGGCTAAAACTGTCCTGTATAAATGAGAAGCTGCCTGATCTTTCAGTGAGTACAAACCATCTAGACTACCACCTCCATCTCCTTATTCTGTAATTGTATTTAGGGGGACAGCACAGTGTAGTCACCATTCTAAGAGACATCTGCTGGCGCATGACTTGTAGGTAGGGGGACATATTTAATAAAAAAAAAAATTTAAACTATAAAACATGCCAGAAGCATTCAACACTTAATTTGCCCCAGCACTCTACCTGCTTCTCTGCAGCTTTCCATGTAGCAAACTAAAATGTGAATGCTTCCAAAGCCACCATTTCAATATAAGACCATTCCTATACATAGTTGAATGTGTGGTTCAAATTTGGCAGGGACTTCATGTGTTCTGTGCTTTTCAAGGGTGAATGTGAGTTAGGGTTCAACGTCCATATTTAAACTGAGGGGGGAAATGACATCAGCACCAGTAAACTGGGTCTACCCTTCTGCTCCTTCCAGCTGCTTTTGCCTATTCTGTGCAGCATAAATTGAATTCCCCAACTAATATCCTTGCCACCTGCCTTTTGTCCTTCCATAGCTTGGGTGAGGGAAGGAGGAAAAAGCTCGATTTATAGAGTCATGTTTATCCAAAAGTTTTTCTCATGATTTCTTTGGAACTATCATTTGTATTTAAAGCTTTGTTATTTTTAGAAGATATTTAAGCATGAAAATCTACATCAGCCTCTGCTAATAACTTTGGAAGAAAAGGAATAAATATTGACAAAGTTGGGGGACAGTAATTTTTACCAAAGTTAGAGGACTGCTGTG
The DNA here is from genome assembly GCF_964188305.1 of Podarcis bocagei. Lineage (NCBI taxonomy): Eukaryota > Metazoa > Chordata > Lepidosauria > Squamata > Lacertidae > Podarcis > Podarcis bocagei. The sequence continues at coordinate 58,703,502 of NC_138133.1, forward strand.
TAAACACGACACAAATTTATAATTTGACACCAGAACAGGTCTGAGCTACAGGGGCCAGAAATGCTTAGATAACATGACCATTATTACCTCCTATATAAAAACTGGTGGTGTACATATAATAAACAAGTACTTTTAGAATGTATGTTTGACCAAAATCTAGTAGCTAGCTATAATAAAACTCAGAAACATAAAAAGGGATGGAGTTGTTTAGAAATGAGTTTGATAGAAAAAAAATTCTGAAATACTCAAATCTGTATGCTGGGAAGATGACTATTTAAATAAGCTACCTGGAATAATGCTATTTTTGGTGTTATAACATGCTTCAAAGTATTTCCTGTTCAGAAAAAGTTACACTAGAAAGGAAATTGTTATTCTTTTTTCCATCAAATTCCTCCTCATAAAATATTTACTCTACTATGACCATGTCATATTTACAATAAAAACCATACATACAAATTAGCCATTATTTTAAACAGATATCACTTCAAAAATAAAACATAAACAATTCTATCCAGTAGGTATTGCAAAAACATTACCGCTTTTGTTCTAGAAAGGAGAAAAGGATGAGAAGAAGACTCAAGAGGACAGCGGAACAATTTATAATATTCTCTGTTCTATCATTACAACAAATGGGTTAAGCTTTGATCTATATTTAGATTATACTTCCTGTAAGTTTATCCTGCACCAGCTACGATTCTTTCACTTTCTCACTCTAGAGTGAGTTTTTGCTGTGTGCTTTTTTTTTCTTTTCTTTTTTGGGGGCACAGAAGTATCTATGTCATTTTAGGACACTTTTGTGCAGCTTGCACAATGTACCATTTCGTCCTTCCTCTGTGAAATGCTTTTTTCAAACAGCTCAGTGTACTAGCTTTGCATCTCACTACCTCTGAAGTTCCCTTTCGGCACCCTCCTCACAGAAAGCCGATGTCAGGCACCGAATGTCGCAGGCTTTCTCTAAAAATTGTTGCTTCTTCACGCCTACATTTCCTCCCCAACACCCAGTTGATGTTCTACCAAGAACCACACTGCTACTAACTGGCAAGGTCTAGATTGGACCTTCCAGCCAGCCAGGTCTTGGCAATACAAGCAAGGCAACTGCCTCCAATCACAAACATAATCAACCACCCTAGCCAAAACAAAACAAAAAACAACCCACAACCCTGTATAAAGGGAATGAAGCAAATGAGTAAGGATCATTTCCACGACAAATTTCCTGAATGAACAACAACAAAAAAAAGAGTCTCTTACCTGTTCATTCGGCTCAAAGCGCATCTCTTCTTTTTCTGTCTTTATAGTTACTGGCTTTGTGCTACTGGAAGGGTCTGTCTTACTGTCCGACCGTTCCAGCTTGGGGGTAATGTCCGGTAAACCAATATCTTTAGTATCATCTTTATCTAGCAAGTAGCGAAGTAGTGCATTTTCTTTCTTCTTGGGACTCACCGGTTCCTGTTTTGTAGTCACCTCTGAACCAGGAGCTGTGCTACTGGTCTCCTGGCTCGGTTCTTTCCCTGTGGCCTCTGCTGTGAGCTTGGCTAAGTCTACAGGAGAACTACTGTCCTGCAAGAGCCTGTGCAAAATTTTATGCTTCTCCTTGAGCGAGGTTCCATGCGTTGAACCAGAACCAGATAAACCTCCCGCGGAGTCCTTGTTAGCATCTCCCATAGCGTTAGACAAAGGTGAAGGCTCCATCTGATCAGATTTGGTGGTCAGCAGCTGTAAGAGCTTTGTCTGGCTTTTGCCATCATGAAGTCTGTTCTGTCCATCAGGCCTCTCACCAACAACCTGGGGCATGCCATCATTACTTTCTTTCAGTTCTCCTGAATGGCAGACACTCTCGGCTTGTCCAGCTGTACCTTCCGATTGCTCCCCATGAAGTCCAAAGCCATCTTTAGAGTCCAGGCTTCCCATTTTGCTTAGCTGAGGAGGATTCATACTTACAGGGGAATTTTGCAAATTACCCATTTTTACGTCAGGTGAAGCCAAGGATGACCCCAGAGAGACTCCATGCCCCTCGCTGAGAGCCTGAAGTGCATTGAGGGAACTGTTGGTATAACTATGGCTATTTCCTGTGCTGCTGCAAACCCCAACAGGTGAATGCAAGCTTCCTGCAGGGGAAAACTGACTGGGTGGGATCCGAGGACTGCCTGCCACTCCCGGACTCATACGGTGCCGTGGGGATAGCATAGAGTTTGGCTGACCTGGTGTCATGCCAGGGCTGTTTTGAGAGGGACTATTCATTTTTAGTGCATAGTTACTACCCTGAGGAGTGGATGCTTGTATACTTGACACATGGTTCATCCCGCCTGAACCACCAAACCTGCTTGCTGGCATGCCCATTTGTTCCTTCGGGCCATTTATGGCAAAATTCATATTGCTACTGATGGTCATATCCTGACCTGGATTCCCACTGCACATGGCCTGATGGGCAGGACTGCTGGAGCTAATTGGGTTCAATGGCTTTCCCATTGCTTGTCCAGTTAAATCCTGGTTCATTCCACAAACATTCTGTTCCCTGAAACAGTAAAAAAGAACAAAAACATTATTAAAATTTACATTTAAAATATGATTAATAAAAGACAAAACTGATAAAATAAAGATTGGACAATCCCAAACGCAAAGATGGACATAGCATTTGTTTTATCTTGATGTATTCCTAAGCCTGGGGCCTCTACTAACATTTCTTTATCTTGTTCATAATGAAAGAAAGAGAAAAGAAACAAACAGAAGCAATTACCTTTTTGACAAAGATCATTGCTTTTTCTATTTTACAGATGAACAAAGACAATTTGCTGGAGGTTGCTGGTATCCATTGCTGAGATCCACTGCATGAGGGAGCCAGACCCTAAGCCCCTGAGGTAATGTGGAGACCTATAGTGGATGCAACTAGACACTCAGTAGCCACACACCTGCACAGGACTGAGTTATAAGCCCCTCCAGTTAAGAATGCGGGTCCCCTCCTCCATGCAACAACACTCAACAGGAGATAGTGGTAACTGTCATGACCTGAGCCTTTTTCAGAGGACCTAACCAACTGGAAGTGCTTCTGCAGAAAGAATCCTTGGTGCCAGCATCCCTCTGGCCAAGGACATCATGTCCTTTGAGAACTCCACCTCAAAACACCTACAGCAACCAAAGCCTTCTCTGCTCGTCAGAGAAATCAACTGCTAAAGCAGCCTGGGCCCCTTTAAATGAAGTTTCTTCTCAGCAACAGAGAAATAGCTGCAGCTCCTATTTAAGGCTCAATCTGAAGAGCCCTGCTGCTGAAGCAACATCTGAGCTCTGCTCTCATAAAATATTGAGGCTAAGCACTGCACAGAGCTATCCAGGCAACCCTTGCTTCACCTAACAACAGAACCATCATCTCAAAGTCACCACTGACTGTGGAAATATATTTATTTTGGCAAGGAACCCAAATGAGTTAACAGCTGGAAATGGATCCCATTTGGGTTCATTTCTGTCTTAACAGATATCTTAATATCACATAAGAGAGAAAGCTCCAATTAGATATCTACAAGTTTGTCTGATAGCAAATAAAGTTTTCACTATTTTGATTATATAAGAGAGAATCAGACAAATCCACTTCTGAAAAAAGAAAGCAGAAAGAGGATAGGCATTTGTTGACAATCTGAAAGTAAACGAACAGGCCTTTTACAGCCTTGAAACTGCTGCCTCATTTGCCAACAAGAATTACAGTGAAAAGCAAGTTTTAAAAGTCATCTCAAAGTACAGCCAAAAAAATTTACAACACTGCTTTAAGTATGGAAGCCAAAAAAACTACAGTACAGCAAACAAGTTCAGAATGAGATCAGCATAGTTAGAGAAAGATTTTGTGGGTACATGCAAGCTAAAGAATGTGCATGAAGGACAGAGATGGGGGGAAGAGGAGGAGGTTTTTCCAGATGACTAACGTGTGCTCCAACCAAATATTATCCCTTGTAGAATAATCCCACAGGTAAACAGCATGTTATTCCATTTGTATGCAATAAATGACTTGGAGTGAGAAGAGGGGCAGAAAACTGTATTACCAGCCCAAAACTATTTGTTTAAAAACAAAAGGTTGTTAAATGTACACTGCAGCATGAACATTGGTAGCACAAATCTTCCAATCCAAATATTCTGTGAAGTAGGGAACTCGGACTATTCTAGTGGCTACCGGCAGTGGAGAAGAGAGATATAAGGCAATTAGCAGGGAAGCTTTGGGGAAAGATCTCCACCCACTACTTTAGGAAACCACTGGACAAGCAGTGATGGCGGCTGTGTGGAGACTGCAGATTAAATCTCCTCTGTGCAGCAGCATATCTCTAAACAGTTTATAAAAAACAGAGAGACATGTCCCCATATCTTCTACCATTTGGGCTTTTCAGTGCGTGCAGGTATAAGAAACTGAGTAAGTGCTATTTGGGGATGCCTTAAATCTCATGCAGGGGAGTCTACCATAGGAACCTGGAGAAAGAAGATTTGCCTTGAGATCCACTGCTTAAAATCTCAGGGTAAGTTTTCTTCCCACTCTTTCCTGGATTGAATTCCCTACATGAGCATCTAAGGAAGCAAAATAGCTTCCTTTCACTGCTTCTCTCATCACTTCCCCATGCTGAGAGCAACAGCATACAGGTGAACCACATTCTACACAGTAGCACTATCTAGGGAAGAATCACATTTTTCAGGAACAAGATATTGCTGTTTGAAAATACATTTCTTGAGAGAAGATATGTGCATGAAATCTCTTTGAAGACTATCCAAGTTTAGTTATTTTTGCAGATTTTCTTTTGCACATAAGGTTTTTGTTCTGTTATAAATTTACACTGAATAACATCTGTAGTCAGTTCCTCTCTTCAGACTTAAAAATGGGAGCTATCAATGTCCCCCCCCCCAAAAAAAAAGTTTCTTAAAAATTACAAGTTTGCTAAATTACTGAAAGAACACTGAAGGAAAAGTGCTTTATGAACTAACTATATTTAATAGAGTTTTGGCACTGGTTTAAACATTCCTTTGCAGGGTTTGCACTGAAAGTTCTACAGCTGAAACATTTAAACTTTGCCCTGCTAGTGGCATGAGAACTAGAAAGAAAAGCAGAGGAGGAAGAGAAACTGTCCAGTCAATTCTTGTTAGAATGAGATGACTAAAATGAAAGGGGAAACTTTGTTTAAAAATGCACAAAACTCCCAAAGGTTCATGTTAATTTACTGTTTCTCAGATTGCATTATAAGCTAGAAAAACTTAACTTTCTTGTAAGTATGTGCCCTGTAGCCTAGCAGTTTTTATTTAGCTTGCTACCTTCATCAGCCACCTTCAAAATATAAAAAGGTCCCCTTAATTCCAACAAAAAGTTCTGAATTGTTTAAACAGCAATGTTCAGAGGGTATAGTCAAAGTCAGTAAAGTCTTTTTTTTGTACAATGTTCAGCAGCTAACAGATAAACAACAACGAAAGATAATTTTTATTAAAACTTATGCGTAGTTCATAATTGAGTCTGACACAAATATGCAATTGCTTCTCATAACCAAGCACTGAACTTTTCATATTTAATGCATAGGAACTGCAGATTCTGGAGAAAAAACTGTCATTTCCCTTTGTCTACATTCTTCATTTTTTTTTGTCCCATAATGATCTCTCTTGGAAGAGTGAAGGAGATGTTAAACTGGAACAACGGTGAATATTTACATGCAAGGATGTGTTGTCCAAACAGTTCTCTTAAGTGCTTATAAAGTTTCTTACAAAACAATATCATTAGTGCATACAAGAAAACTGTTCAATTTTCCCAATAGTGAAACCCTTCAAACCCCAGAATGAGCCTGAGTTGAGAATGCAACCGGTCCTGCAAGGATTTCCATGCCTGTACACAAAGTGAGGGGCTCAACATACCAAATGTACTACATGAAGTATTACGATTTTATCTTATGTGGAACGTTAAAATTAAGTGTGGTCAAAGTACATGTGGATCTCAAAGTGATAAAACAGCTTTTAAACACCAATCTGTATCTTCAACTGAAGTCCCAAATTCATGTGGTTGGTTGGAAGCACTATTTAAATAATTGGTATTTACTTACAAACAAGTGGACTAGGATGTTGTCTTTACAAAACAGATACCATTACAATCAAAACTATACTTTATTTTACTGTCATGCTACACCCAATATAGCTAAAGGGGGCTATTGCAATAATGCATGATAAATTATGTAGTCTTGCTGCAGCTGTTTTTAGGAAGTGAGGTTGAAGATTTTTCAAGGCAGCAAAAATTGTATAAATTACCTGTGAAGCATATGCAAGGATATTACAAGCTGAGGTTCACCAGTAGTCTGAGAACGGATGAGCTTGCTCTTCGTTTGGGCAGCAACTATGTTGCCGTCAGACAAGGAAAATCGATAAACAGGACTGAAAGCTAGTCCCTGCCTCAGCACTGTAAACAAGGAGAAACAAGAAAAAAGTAGTAAGAAATCCAGGATAATCCACATGAAAATGTGGACTCTGTTTTCATTGCCTTCTTTAGAAAGCTAGGAAAAAATCTGCATTTTCTTTTGCAAAATCAGCAAGGCTGTGTTAAAGGAAAAGCTAATGTTTTGCAGATTAAGACCAAAGTGCAACTGCAGTAAAGTATTAACCGAAAGAGTGAGTTAGAGACGGTGCCAGCATTGCAAAAACAGTGCACTTACCTGCGAATTTTCTCTTCATGGAGAATAATCTAAAATAAGAATGATTTCCACCTGTTCCAACCAGAGGAGACAGTGACTCACAACTGAAATTAACTTGCCAGGGACAAAGCTAGTCGCAGCTAGCTTCCTGACATGTCTCCAGATAATTATTACAAAGCATTCCAGCCCATTCTGCTTTAGACAAACTAGCAAAGTACACTGACAGGGATAAATTTGTTAACCAGGAGCATACTTTAGAACGATACAATATATGGACTAGCATCCCAAGGAATGGAAAATTCTCCCTGAACATATGCCAACTTGAGCCATGACATGACAAGGAAGGGGAGAATAGTTTGTCTACAACTTAATCAGGCCTTCCTGCAATTAGCTGGAGATGGCAGAAAAATGAGCAGTGTGGCAGTGAGGTAACCTGCAGCAAAACCTGGGGCCAGCCTCCTACATCTGTCCCCCAAATGCTCTCAGTAGAAAACACAGCCTATTTAAGTAAAGGGAGGAATATCAACATAATATATATTATATAGTTTATAGTATGTTCTGTGGCTCGGCAAACCTACTTTAATGGAAAATGTTCATTTCACATTCCAACATGAGGAAATCACAGAACATCATGGTTTCTAGAAACATCATTTACAATTGCTAAAATCTGGAACAAAAATACTCAACCAATTGCCCAATTCAGACAAAAAGTCATTTATTACAATAGACAGGTAATCTACTTGAATGATGTCTTCCTTGCTTTCATTTTGGCAAGCTTATCAAGTAAATTGACAGGAGATTTGGTAGCAAGCTTACTTTGTGCTGAGAGGTTAGTGGTGCTCCTTTCTTGCCCTGTGGGAGATCACAAGTGATCCTCAACAAAATTCAGTTTACTTAAGGTGTGCTCACCTAATGAAACCAATATGCAGATGCATTCTTTGGGTAACGTGTATTTCTGGGGGGAAAATTCTAAGTCTGTGGCATAAATTTAGTGTGAAATGGAATAGGATTGGAATTCCAACTGAAAAAAGGTAGGCCCTAGTCTAGGGGTGAGCAAACATTTTCAGCAGGGGGCTGGTCCACTGTCCCTCAGACCCTGTGTGGGGCTGGACTATATTTGGGGGGGGGGGAGAGAAAAAAGAACAAATTCCTATGCCCTACAAATAACCCAGAGACACATCTTAAATAAAAGCACACATTCTACTCATGTAAAAACACACTGATTCACGGACTATCCATGGGCCGTATTTAGAAGGCGATTGGGCCGGATTCGGCCCCCAGGCCTTAGTTTGCCTACCCATGCCCTAGTCCCACAGACTCTGGCCCCATATGCTCTCCTGTAAATTTCTATCATCCAAGTCTTTTGAAGAAGAAATATTGCCTAGTGCCAAACCTTTTTTACTTTCATGGGTCTACATATAATTTTATTAAATAATTTTACTTAGTTCAACAAAAATGGGATTTTCCTTGCACATACCTCCCCTAAATCTGTCTTTCAGGATTTGAACACTGACACAAGACACTTTTAAGTTGCACCGCAAAAAAAATGTGCTTTTCCAGATCTGGAATTTCAATTTTGCCCCATCTTTAAATGAAAACAATGAGTTACCAGCTGGTTTATTTTAATGTTTTCTTCACTGTGAAACCTGATAAACTAGTTTCAATTCTTGATTTTCCTGAACTGGCTCAAAACTCCTTCATACTTGTGTTTATGCCTATCCTATGGAATTATATTTATGCCTCTCCCTTAACCATCTCCACATTTTAAACACATAATGCTGAAAAACAAGAGTTAAGGTTTAAAATATTTATCTTTGACAACATCTTTTTGTCAATCACGTAGTAGATCAAGTAACATTCAGACTCTGACAATGCTAGACAAGTTTTTCCCCTCCCCCAGTCTTGCAACACTGGTATGGTAAGATTTCCTCCTGTTCCTGCCTCAAAGTTTTCTATCGTGCTACTACATTTTAAATTATTATTTTGGCACAGGAAAACAGGAAACACAAGTTAAACAGCCAGAAGAGTTTATGTAGAGTAGGAATGCAAAGAAAAACAAAGCCTGTTAACTGTGGCATACTGTAAAGTAAAATTTCACACTGAAGGTATGTCATTGTTTCAGTCTAACCTTTGGGCAGAACTCTCAGCAGCAGAGTGCTTTTAGTTCAGAGCAGGAAATTCCAACACTCCCTTGTCAACAACTCTGATGTTAAAAACGCTGAAGTTAATCCATTTTTAAAACTGGGTGTGTGTATTCAAATCCACAGCTACAGATTTTATTTAGGGTGTTTTTTTTAAAAAAAAGATGTCATGTGACAAATTACTTCCAATTAAAGTTAAAGCTTGCCAAATGAAAAAAAGAGACATATGCTCTGGGCAGCTTAAAGCAATACAGTAAAACAAAATAAAGCATTTTGATTTAGTTTTGTGTAACATGGAATAAGCATGACATTTTGCATTGAACTTGGGGTGTACAGAAAAGCACGTTACCTGTCCTATTTATGAATGAAATTAGGTTCTTGTTAAAACCAAGGGGGGAAATACTCAATGTGATTCTCGGGACTTTGCTTGACACTCTTCAGTTAGTCAAATTTCAGAAGGCATCTCAAAGTGTTTTCTGGCACTGACCCAGGGTTAGTGCATGCCATCTTCCCAACATACAAAGCTAGAGTCATAATGACTGTCCTAATGATTCATCTGTTGGTTCAACAGAATATGGGTATAAACCTGATGGGTTGAGAGTTCACAGCAGTGGAGCTCAAAGCAATTTCATGTGCACACCACATTAAGAGGTAGAGCGATCCATCCTTCTAAAGTGATGACAAAGCTGCAACATGTATGCTAAATTAGCTTCTTAAGAGTATGCAGCCTACTGTAGAGGTTCTAATAAGATGGAAGAAAATAATTAAATTTCCTCCAAACTTTAAGTCACAATCCAGTATGTAGACAGGGCTTTCATCTTTTCTCCCCAGCAAGCAGCCCCTCATGGTGTGGCAAGTGGAGATTCTAAAGGTCTTTTGAATTTTTGTATTGCTGTTTGGCCAGCACAGGAAAGTGCAACTTCAGGAAAGAAGATGCTCAAGAGCATTCACCAGGCAACCTCATGTTTTCAGGCCTTAATGTTGAATTTAACCCTATTCTCCACAGAAGACACATGAACTAACTAACGACTTAATTCTTGACACTTTCTTTCAGTGCAGCCTTTCATAAATGAGTGGTGCTTTCAAGATGGATTTCTTGAGGACTGAAGATCCAGTCCTTACTACACTTTAAATCAGCATGGCACCATTTCTTTCTTTCTTTTCTATATACCGTATTTTTCGCTCTATAAGACGCTCCAGACCACAAGACGCACCTAGTTTTTGGAGGAGGAAAACAAGAAAAAAAATATTCTGAATTTCAGAAGCCAGAACAGCAAGAGGGATCGCTGCGCAGTGAAAGCAGCAATCCCTCTTGCTGTTCTGGCTTCTGGGATAGCTGCGCAGCCTGCATTCGCTCCATAAGACGCACACACATTTCCCCTTACTTTTTAGGAGGGAAAAAGTGAGTCTTATAGTGCAAAAAATACGGTAATTTGTGCCTTGTTTAGCACTTATCACATTTTACCCCAGATGATAATAGTAGTAGCACAATGAATGAACCAAACTGTTTCGAAAGACCACTATGGAAGCAAAGAACATTAAAATAACCCATCAGAGAAGGGGACAGATTTACGGGAGAGATGGGGAACCAGCAAAATCTTTGTGGAAACTGCAGCTTGGGTGGGAAAAGACCAAATGTAAAAAGGCTTTGTTCAACCCCGACTGCTTTCTTTTTTGGAGGCAGGGGGAGGGAGTGGAAATCTATGTGCTATGTGTATGGGTGGCATAAGTGGGGGTGGCCATGACCAGTTTGTGCATTTCCACACTTGTTATGGCCCAGCCTATCACTGACATGCAGTCCTCAGAGAGTTGGCCAAAAGGGAATGCAACCTTGAACTGAAAAAGGTTTCTCACCCCGCTTTACTGGAACCTTTAATTAGGATAAATTAATACATTTGCATTTTTCAAACTTCTCCGGGGAAAGTGTCACATGCCATTTCATTAGTCACTGCATGACACACAAAGTACTTTCTTATTAAATGTATTGCACAAAACAGCTCTCTTGTCCAAATTGTGCCGTCGCCTAATCCAAGTAATTCCTCAGGAGTAAAAAGACATTGATGGGAAAGATACATCATTTCGTGGTTCAAAATTTACATAAGCTCTCTAGATTCATATTTGGGTCAGTCAGATTCCGTTTGATCACATTCCCTTCTTCCTCAGTTGTCTATTCTATTTAAAGTATTTTCATCTATTTAAAGTGTTTTCATCAACAACAGTGCTTAGATGTATTCTGAAAAGAATCAAGCAGGCCAATCTACAGCTCATGGGGTTTTCATTATACCTAGGACAGACTTTTCCATCCACTGAAATGTTTACTTTAATTGGTTTACTGATTTAGATTTTTATTTGTAGTCCATCTAATTTGTAGTCCATATAATTTATCATGGACAACTGAGATACAAATGTTCAGATAAATAAAAAATATACAAATGTTCAGATAAATAAAAAATATATATAATGTAGACAGTTCTACCGACACATGAAGCAGTTTCTGATATTGCACCTAATGGGGAAGGCTTTGCACTTCTTAGCACTCCATATCTGTATTGTATTGGAGCTGCTGTATGATTTCTGGATCATGACTTGCCAAAGGTTTGTGCTTTTCTTTCTGTTGTAAACATGCCTGAAGAAACAATGGATCCTTACCCTCCTGATGATGCCTCTTGGCAAAAGACATATCTCCCTCATGCTGTGCATAGAATCTCTGGATGCACCTTCTCACCACATCTTCCCAGCCAGGTTTCATAGCTGCTCGCATGGTACTAGTGTCAAGTGAAGTTATCTTGCCTGAAGGTATATAAGGCTGTTATTAGAAACCTACACCTGTTTTTTGTTGTTTTAATAAAAGAAGATTTGACTTGCACTTTCACGGTACCTTGCAGATCTTGACGAGTGCTAAATGTCTCTGATGAGGGCAGAAGCGGCCTTTCCTTCATTGGAACTCTTCTTGCCACACAAATCAAGCAAGACTGAAGATCTTAAATGGGACAAAATTATTTTTAATTGGAGGAAAAGGTTGGCTAAACCTATGCTGGACCATATAATTATTTTTTAAAAAATTACACTAAAACAACAAAGATAAAAATATGACATGCAGAACTGATTATTTCCTTATTGTACCATCATCTGACAGACCCCTTATGAATACGTAAATGGATTTTCAGTCTGCTCACTTTGCTTGCTACGCTGCATTCAAAACACAACAATGAAGATCTAAATGTATGTGGGAGACAAAACCTAAGTGCTAAAAAACTTACTCTAACCCTTTTTGTGACACCTCTTATCTCACACCACCCATTCCTTCTCCACTACTCCACATCCATAAGGATGGCAACCCAAATCTCCTCTCAAGCTCATAGGGCATAGCAATAACCAAATTGGTTCCTTAGATACAACATTCTATCACCTCGAAACATGATAGCATCACATGAGGATCCTAGCAATTGCTCCCCCCTGGACTTCTCCAAATAAGATAAAGTGCCTCCCAAATCTTTTGTCCTTTCTCTCATGCCATCTTATTCACGCTTAGCGTCATATAAACAGTCTCACATTCAGACATCCCCAATTCAATCCCCAAAACTCCCAACCAAAAGATGAGTAATAACCACACCACAATAACTGCTGTCATACATCTGATACCTAGCGCTCCTGCTCCCTATTACTTCCATGAATTACAAACAGGAAATTTTAAAACACCTACAATGCCAAATGTATAATGTCTAACAAGCAGCTCTCAAGCACTCCCTGAACAACCCCAAAGCATTAAAACCTAAGGGGTCCTTGCCTGGCAGCTGCCCAAGAGCCAAATGGATGTCTGAGTAGATCAGAGAAAAGTAGAAAATGGTCTACACACCAGTTAAAGCCACTCCAGTTCTTGGCTGATAGTGAAAGCATTCTGACTTGGGTCACTCATACTCCAACCACAATAACATTAAAGTGTAGATTAGTTTCAGTGTGTTGGAAAGACCATTATAAAAAATAAGCAGCTGCATTTATTTTCTCTCTCACCTGGGTACTGCATACATCTGGAATGCTGCAGTTTCAATATTTCATTCAAAACACATGCCATGTGTGAAGACACTTTAGGAATATTTATAAACTTGAAACATTTCAAAGCTGCAGTACCTCAAAAGTGCATCTCATATTTCAAGATAAGCCAAAAGAAAAGAATAAGCAATTTAGTAGACAGTAAAACCGCAATTTCGGGAAACTAAAAGAAGGGGAAGTGCAGTGTTTCCAAAGAAAAAAAATCAGTGGACCAGTTCTGCTTATACTTTATTCACTGCAGCAAATCCCACCACAATTTCTCCCCTAATTTCTATGCACACCTATTTTGGAGGGAGTGCCAGTGAAAAGAGTAGGACCCTGTTTAAGGTCACACCAAAATGGTTTAGATGCATTAACTTCCAAAATATGCTTATGATATGCAAGAAGCAAACTATATGTATGCATATCTACACATAATGCTACCAGTGTTTATGTAGTTCCAAAAAAAAGGAGGCTCATCTACTGTACTTGTTAATTAGATACTTTGCAAAGGGTCAGAAAAAAATACACATTTCCACCTAAACAATGAGTGCCTGTCACAGAGACAAAGACAACAATGTAAGTACCATTAATTTAGGTTAAAGATGCCTCAATCAGGGAGGGTTAAAGGAAAGACTGAACATAAAACAATCTCATAAAATATGTTCTGATTACCTTCACCTTCTTCTTTGATGGACTTTGGTTGAGAAACAGCAAAGCACTGCATAGTTTCATATTTCTGATGTGCTTCCTGGTTATCATGGCCTTCTTCTTCAGAATCAGTTAAAGGTTTTACCAACATTCGGCAGTTAAAGGTATGGCTGTTGCGTCTAGGAGCTTCACCAGACCAAGGTCCTCCATTCACTAAGAAAAAGAAATATAATACAGAATGACTAGGTGCTGGGCAAGATATTCTGTTTGACCATCTTTAAAATATTAAAGGTGATCTAGCTCTTGGGAAGAGGAGGGGTGAAAATCCTGTAAACAGTATTAATAATAACCAACAAGGGGGACAAACTAACAAGGCTGATGACTTATAGAGCTCCTTCAAATGTTTCTGTTGCACAGCATACACTTCTTGACCTATGTACTTGCCACATAATAAACAAACACTCACTCCATACTTCAAAAGTGCCAGTGCATGCGTTTTCCACATGTCAAGATTATCTCCCCGTAGGGAGAAAAAAAACCAGTTGAAGCAGCTTTCTGAAAGCAAGTGGGAGAAAGTGGAATGCCAGGATTTGTTATGTTAATAGCTGTAAAAAAATAAAATTTTGGAGTTGGAAAGCCCACAACAACCTTTGGAGACAAAAATAAAAATAAAAAAGTTACCAGTACGTTTCCTACAGCCTTTCAACCTTCTATCATAAGAAAGTTGATTTTATTAGAAAGTGGATATTGGAAAATTGCTAAAATGAGATTTAATGAAAATCAGTTAGGAAGGATTTGAGGAAGTCATTTAATAATGGAAATTAACTTGGATTTTTACCTGTAAGAAGTATTGAATGTATGTTTTTCTTTTTTATATGTTTGTTATTTGTTTGTCATTTTGTGTTTTATTTGTTACAAATTTGGAAAACCAATAAAAAAAATTGAAGAAAAGAAAAGAAAGTTGATTCTAGACATAATCTGCACCTAACTTCACTAAGATTTAAAAGAGGAAAAATAGCATGAGAAATCTTGACTACTGAGGTCATAGCAGGGATGGCTAACCTTTTTTAGGCCAACGGTTACAGTAACCCATGGTCAACCCTCTGAGGCTGTGTGGCAAAGGACGTTTTAGGAACTTGGAGGACACATAAAACCTTTTGGCATTACACTGGGTATCTGTGGGAGAATTATTATTTTTTTAAGTCCTTAATATGTAAAAAAATTGAGGAGCCCCACAAAAACGTTTTGGGATCATAGAATCATAGCAGGGGACTCATAAAAACACTCTTTTTTTCAAATTAAATAAAAATTATGAATGAGGGGCTAGGGAAGTCACAGAAAACTTCAGGTGGTGGGATTTGTGGCCTGTGAGCTAGTTGGCTTATAGCGAGATGAATGATGCAGCTGTCAGTTATTACATGAAGTGATGCATAAAGTCCAAGACAAAAGTAATAAATTACAATGTCATTTGAGATGATGATTTAGAGGCTAGAATAGAAGAGGGGGAAACAGCTCAGAACAGAACAGAGGTAATGTACACATTATGATACTACGTTACATCAAACTTAAACACTAGCTTATGGCAGAGAGAGGGGAACCACTAAAGTTTATAGGTGTTTGGAGAACTGTACCTAAAGATTTTGGCAGCAGGTTTCTGACAAATTCATTGTGGTCCCCTACATGCAGGATGCTGTAGACACTTGTGTTCATCAGCTCTTCTTGGTTGTACCTCAGGTACTGTGTCACATTCTCCGATACAAACACCACATTGCCTTCCAGGTTCACTACGAAGAAGAATCCATCGAGGGCCTGAAAGGTTAAAAAACAACACATTTTAGTTCGCTGTCGAGAATCTGCACCAAGATAAAAGCTAAGCTATTATCATCTTCCTTAACTATGAATCATTGCAGAGAGGAAAATAAACTTCATTTGTTAACTATCCTGTTAAGCCTTCAAGTAGCATACTATCTTTAGTTTCTCTCTTGACTGGGGGTGGGGAGGTGAGAAAGTAGTTCAGCCTCATTAGAATATATCTGAAAATCAATATGAAGTTTTCATAGAAAAAATGCAGTTGTGTTGCTTAGCAACACCTGCTATACTGATGCAAGCATGACTGAGCGGAAATGCCTAGGAATAACTCAGAACTTTCCTTTTATTTAATATTATACAGTATAAAAGACAGCAAAAACATGGACTATGCCTGCTTTCTTTAGCTTTACTCTCTAATATAAAATGGTGGAGGAACAACATACATTTACTCTTAGAAAGCAGATTGCTCCAACAATGCATAATAAAAGTGGCAGTGAACGGACAAAAAGGCTTTGTGCACAATCTTTGTTTGACAATCTTACGTAGAGTTGAAATGTGTTTTGTTTTCATTTAGCCAAATCTCATCAGAATAGCTGTTCATTCTAAAGGTTAAAAAAACTTCGTAACACTTCACCTCAAGCATCATTGGTCCAAGTGCATCCTTGTCAATGACGCTCTGACCTGTTGATGATACATCAGCTTTCTGCACTTCATCTTCATTGGCTGCCGCTGCTTTTTCTGCACATAAAAAGGAGGGGGGGACGACACAGTCACACTATGAACTGAATAACATAGCAGAGCTGCTTAAGAAGATTATACTTGCCACTAATTATAGTAAAGAGGCATGGCAAGCCAAGATGGAACTAGTCACAATTGTCAGACCTGTTCAAATGCAACAGTTCCAATTCTTTAACCACGAAAAAGGATATCAGAAGTAAGCTGCAGGTTTATGTTCTGTCCCTCAAGGACATCCCTTCCCACATACAAATCTTTCCCAGAAGGCTTCATCATAGATAAGGGTTATGGTGGCATGGATGTTAACCATGCATAATTTCACAGATATTTGCTCATATCCAGGATTTAAAACCAGTTCTTTGTGTTAGGTTTTTTGTTTGTTTGTTCTGAGACATGTAACAAGGACCAGGAAAAACTCAACATGCCTATTGGGTATGGAACTAAATTATAGGACCTTCACATACAATGACTGCTGTGCGGAGCACATAAAGAAGAAATGCCATGGGACGCTTGCATCAGCACAACCAGACGCCTTCATCTGCCCCAGCTGCAACAAAAAAGGTCTCTCCCATAGCGGTCACTACAGCCACAGCAGGCACTGTAACTCTCCAATGGTTTGAATTCACCTCGAAGGTGGGCTCACTCTTCCATTACCTCCCAGGACAGATGTCAACCAACCAACATACAACTGCAATTACTATCTTTGTACATCTTTCCTACAATAACAGTACAGAAAAAAATAGACATTGCTCGTGTTTAAAGTCAACATTCTTGCAAGCAAATACTGTCATTTATTTATGAATCGCCATGGAGCATAGTTCCTGAACCATTACATTTTAAATGAAATTCTGAAGAGAGACCTGAATTGTATTCTATTGAATACATTAATACTTGTAATTTGCTAGATGAAAGACTGGTGTATCTTTCTTAAAATATTAGTTTTTTGGCCCAGCGTCTACCAGGTAGATTACTAGTTTACTGTTAAAAATCAAATAACTCATTAAAACAATGATAAAATACCCGATGAGTAGAAAAGAGAACCATTTTAAAAAATAGTCCAAAATTCAGAAGCAAGGCAGCAGAATGAAACTCCCCAGGGAGAATTTTCCACTGCTTTGTATCACCACCAAAAAGACAATATTCTGCATTAGCCATTCACAGGAGCCTTGAAAGTTAAAGAAACTGTAACTGAGAAGGAAAGGTTCATATGTGAAAAGGTGATTTGCCGAGGCAAGGAACAATAGAAACTCACCTATAGCTGTTCAGATCTTCTGAGACCAGAAAGGATTTCTGAAAGAGTGGTCTTACTGGCCTGAACAGCCATCCCCTCTCGGCCTGATTTTACCAGACCCAGGAGAAAGGACTTCAAAAGAAGCAAATCCATCCCATGCAGAAATCTCATGGGAAGTTGGTTGGGATGCATAAATTCTATATTTGCTATTTTGATTTAAGTGAACAGAACAAGATGAAGTGGTAAATCCTAAAACATCTTGTAATACTGAAATTCTAAAAGGCTGTTTTTATTGCTATTTTGATAACCCTAAATAAAGGAGTTTAAAAACAAGTTCTTTCTATGAAAAGCAAACTACAGCTGCTTAAAATAGATGTGAGATCCCACACACCATTTTAAATATAACTGACAAATCAAAGCTTATTAAGACTGTTTTACACTTCCTACATCTGTGGGCAACCAGAAGTCCTACACTGATGATAATTACTGAATCACATATGTAGCTCAGCTCACACTTGTATAACAACTGTTGCTTAGGAAATGCAATGTTCATTATGAAACTATGCTATACACCACACAATATACCTTTAGTATATTTCACTAAGTAGATTATGTTTGAATTATGAAAACCAGCCATTTCTATACTTTGGAAGATGTTCAATGTTTCTCCAGTTTGCCACTAATTTAATCAGAAACTCAACTCAGGGGCAAACGAAGGCGTTGTGACACCCGGGGTGGCAAACCGCTATGTACAGCTCATGTGTGGAGTTGCTACGCACAGCGCATGCGCCATACGTAGCGACGCTGTACATGCGCCGTACATAGCGGTTTGCCGGCGGCAGCGCTCCAGCGACGTACAGATGGTGCAGGGATCTGGAGGATCCTCCGTTCATGGCTGTAGCGGCACCAAAGGGATCCTACTGCCGTCTGTATGGCGCTCAAACGGCGCCAGCGGCAAACCGCTATGTAGAGCGCATGTGCGGCATTGTTACATACAGCGCATGCATGTGATGCTGCACATGTGCTGTACATAGTGGTTTGCCACCGCCGCCTGGATCCTCTGCTCGCGGCTGCAGCCGCAGAGGATCCTCCACATGCGGTTGTGGCGGCGCAATGGCTGCTTGCAGCAGTGCGAGCCCCCGCGGGGTGCCTTCTTGTCAGTCTCCCCCAGACATGGCACCTGGGGCGCCCCCCCCGCCCCAACGCCACTAACTACAAAAGCATCCTGCCACTTTGTACACTATTTTTAAGGAATGCAAGACAGAGCAGAGAAATAATATGACTGGAAGACATCAGAGTTAAATAAAGAAAGTAGGCACAAATCTATTTAGTTTTATTCCTGTTATTGTATGTACCCAGTAACTCTTCTTTTAGCCTTGGTGGAAGGAAAAAGCAGGGGCAACTACAGTGATACTGGCATCCATGGCAAATCTGTTAAATCTTTACCTAGTTTGCACGGGTAGCCTAAAGCAGTATTGGAACTGTAAAGCAAAGAAAAATAAGAGGCACGGATCATTTAAAATATGTAATATTGGGGATTTTTGCAGAAACAGTTCCTGGAATTACTTGAAATTTACTTTAGACAGGCGTCAGTTTTGTAACATTACATATTCTTAAGTAGTCACAGTACCAGCTGAAAAAAAAACCAAAATGGCACCCGAAACAGCATAGTTTCAAATTTGCAAGCATTTTAACAAACCAGTGTTCTGGCAATAAAACAGGAGTTTCAGAAAGATAGCAAGCTATAAACATGCCATATGCTGGACCAGCGTAGTGAAGTGTTTAAAAGTTGCTCCTACCCTTTGTTAACTTTTGGGAAGGTTCTTTTAGTTTTATTATTCAAAGCCCAGGCTCTGAAATCTGTGAAGCTCTCATGGACTGTAATCACATTTCACTATTTCAGTCAGAAGGAAACTGTCAGTTACTCTTGCAAGATTTCACCAGTTTTTCAAAAGAATATATAAAATTAACTAGCATTCCAATTTTAAAGGCTCAGCAGGCAGGCCGTGCCATCCGTAGCCATGTTTGCCTTTTATTTAGAAAAGTATGAGAAAATAGCAAGTTCAGGCTACATTTTACAACAGAGCAACAGGCACATTTACTGCTAAAAAGCAAGATATTACAGGAAAACATTCATATCACCACAGAAAGGTTTTAGGAGGTAAAACAAGGGAGAATTATGCATCTGCACTGAACTAAAATTAGAAAAGCTGCCATATGGCTTTGTGAGCCAGCAGCACATTCTTATTCATTAGGAAGCATTCTGCCAACATAAAAACACAAGGCCCTTCCTGCACTCTCAAAATGTGTTTATCTTTTCAACATTAATGCGTGATATATCATCAGCTTGCTGAAATCTCCTGCAGTGCATATTTAAAGAGCACAGCTGCACTATTTCCCAGCTTGTTTACTCACTGAGATCAGCCCTAACAGTGAAGAGATTGCTTCATTCCCCTCCTAACACACAGCCCCCTTGTCAGCAAATGAGAGCTTCTCACAATCTGCGGGGAGTGACAGCCATTTTAACCAATCCCCTACTACCAATGACATCACATTTCCAGCCCTCCCCGCCTACTTCTCTCCATTTGATGGCTTAGAACAGAAAGCAGACCGTTTTACTTTTATCAGTAGGGATACCGAATTGTGTGAAGTAGTACAGTACACAAACAGATTAATCTAAAATATTCCTAAAAGCTGAAAGTTTTTTTACCCTAAAACTATGACACTGTCCGTGTTTCAAATGCCACATTATATGCTTTGCAGAATGTGTCAGAAAAGTTGTTTTCTGCTGTTACAACTGCATGTGTCATATAAGATTATACAAAGGAAATGAAAGAATAATAGAATTTGTGGTTTTATAATTTGCTGGAAACCGCCCAGATTGGCTGGGGCAGCCCAGTCAGATGTCCAGCATAATAATAATATTATTATTATTATTATTATTATTATTATTATTATTATTATTATTATTATTATTATTATTATTATTAGTGTCTAGTTCTTCTGGCAGGCATTTAAACTCAGTACAAATGATAGTGAGCATTATTTGAAACGTCTCATTCGATTACATAAAATTCATTGGTTTAAAACATTGTTTCACTCAGTGTTTTGTCAAGTTAGGGTTTCTATGTAGCTCAGTTGGTTAGAGCAT
Source organism: Podarcis bocagei (assembly GCF_964188305.1). Taxonomy (NCBI): domain Eukaryota; kingdom Metazoa; phylum Chordata; class Lepidosauria; order Squamata; family Lacertidae; genus Podarcis; species Podarcis bocagei. Next base: position 58,723,878 of record NC_138133.1, read on the forward strand.
GGTACTGATAACACCAAGATTGCAAGTTCGATCCCCATACGGGACAGCTGCACATTCTTGCATAGCACAGGGTTGGACTAGATGATCCTTACAGTCCCTTCCAACTCTACAGTTCTGTGAAATGTTGAATTTAACTGTGAATAAGAATGGGGGCCCTCGTTATCATCAACTATGGTTAGCATCAGTGAAGATATAATACCAAGCCATGGTTGAAGGTGAAAAGAGAAAGGAAGGAGCACACATTCTGTGGCTGCTCCAAATTTGCAAACCATAGGTTGCAGGAAACCATTGTTAGAACTGTATGAAACCACTAATCCTCAGATCTCTGAATAGTTTTAGAAACTGAAGGCATGAATACAAATGTTCCACAGCTAATTAAATATGATTTTTTTTCTCAACATGAACCATGATATCATTAGACTGTATATGCTGTTTAGTCACATCATTCATCATGTGTAGTTTTAAAAATATTTCTTTCTTTAGCCTTCAGTCCCTACAAAGTGGAAGAAGTGTGCTTTATTATTAATTTGCCTAAGGCTACATTTTGGTGTGCAAAGTACAAGGGGATTTTTTTTTTGAGTATGTGACCATGAAGTATATCACATTTTTAAAATCTCAACTGATGGCCATTTGTCACTCAAGTATGCATGTGAAATGGATCGCAACTCAATGATAAATCACATGTTTTGCAAGCAGAAGGTCTTACGGTACAACACATTTATTTCTTGTTTCTCCAGGAATAAAAAAAAGCACCCTGAAATGAATGCAACCAAGTTGGGACTGGTTTCTACTATGCCATTTCTCTATAATAGGATGTGACATTTCTTAAAATCAAAAACCTCCATTTTCTACAACATAGCATACTTCCATCTTCATAGATGGCCCTCAATCATATCAGTCCATATAGAACTCAAAATATTTCTCCTAGAAATGGTTGAAAAGTAACTTGCTAAAATAAAATTTACTCTTGATATTTTCTTGTGCAAATTGATAGGTGAATTGTCTAGTTTCCGGCATCACTTCAATGGCAGAACCTTTTAAGAATAAACAGAACGTAAGCTGAATAGAGAAGCTCTTTTAAAACCCAATTCTGTAGGGTTTTTCTTCAGTTTGCCTCAGAATGCCTGAGTTGTTTTGAAATGAGCACCACACCATCAAACAGAAAGCTATGAAAATGCTATTTTAATCACCGATGACTAGGGTCATGGTGCTTAAATGACTGGTAGAAGCTCAGAGTCATTAAGATTATGTCCCTTTCACTTTGGCTTCACTGGAAGACTTGCTACTCCTTTTACAAAAAGCACAGAAATGCAAGAACAAAAGGAAAGCAACAATACTGTATGCAGCAGAGCCAACAGAAATAAACACAAGGGAGTCGGACTGAACAGAGTACATAGCATCTTTTGTCAGGCAGCAAAAGGAAGGTCTCGTAGGCTCTGCCTTCAAGTGTAGCACTGCCTGTACAACAGGGAAGCACTGTCAGTGACAGCTACTATGAACATTTTTATTGCTCAGCACTTTGCTACATGTTAAACAAAGGCAACCGGCCAGAACATCCTTGTGAACAGAGACTAAGGAGCCAGTTGTCTGCCCTTGCCAGTGCTTGCTCCCTTATCCCTCCTTCTCTTACAGTTTTTACTTCTGTGAGCTACCAGTGCTCATGCGAGATCGCGGGGTCTTCTGCGCCTACAGCAAGCAATAGCAACAAATAGTACTCTGCACACCTCTTCCCACATACAGAGCCCTGTGCAGGGACTAGCTGCCGTTTGTTTTGGACTCTGCAAGCTCAGAGGCCCAAAGAAAATGACAGCCACTGTACAAGGGCTCCTCTCACTCCAGGATCGTGTCACAAATGGATCTTTAAGATACAAGGGCAGGTGTGTACGCAGTCTATGTGGTACTGCATTCCATTTATGAATTCAACAGTCCTGCTCATCAGGATGCAATTACTGTACTACATGCTAGTGGCAACCAACAAACTGAGGCTGAACTGAAATTGTAACTGATTTTCATGCATTACAGCAAAGTCAGGATGAAGTCAGCATTGAAAGGCTGACCTCATCCTGACTTTGGGTTGCTTCTACAAGGATTAGAACCATGCACAGAGAGAGCTCTAGTTCACACGGAGACCTCACATGGGTCCAAGAGGTTTCCAGGTGGCTCTGAGGGATTTTCCAGCTGATATGACTGGTGCTCCTGTTAAAAGCCCAGGTGAACCTCTGGAACTTTTGAATGGTTTGGACTGTTGACACAATTGCCGCTGAACACCCTTTCCCACTTCATGTAGCCTGCTTGGCTCCCTGGTATACAGACAACTCCCCATTCACACAGGAGTTACGTTCTGAACCCAGCTGATGTGGGGGGAAGAAGCTCAAAATCTGCAAACCATAGCTTGTAGGCAGCCATTGTTACAGCTGTATGGAATCACAAATCCAAATATTTGGCCTACAGAGATGGCATAATCAACATGAAAGAAACTGAACCTTCTCCATTCTTGAGGGACAGCAGAGGGTCTTGTTAAGCAGCAAATCAATAGGTCCCTCAGATATAGAAACAAAGCTACATTTATCCTAAACTCAGAGATTGCTTCTAACAAAGGAATTCAGGTATCCAACAAGACAACCAGTGTCCAAGTTATACAACTCCACCAATGTTAGTAAAGCCACTTATAATTTCACACTTACAACAGCAACATTTCATTTTACCAGTTCCAGAAGAAAAACAGAAAATGTGTATTACCAAAATGCAGTTTACATGGTTATGAAATTAGCAACTTTCAAGGCAAGGAAGCTGTAAAGTCAACCTAACTAGATATTTGACACAAAACCTTTAGCACAATTTTCTCTCAAAATCATAATTGAGAACTAAAATAAAAAGCCAATCAACCTGAAAGTAGAAAACAAAACCACACTCTCTTATTCAAACATGGTCTTCTGTCACTATTTTTTTCTCATGACTGAAGCCCTGAAACTATTTATTTAAAGCAATTACAATCCATTAAAGCCACTTCATCTATGTGCACATTAAGCATCTGTTCAACATGATATAATAAAATGGACCTAAGTTCTACATACACCAGGTTTGGCAAGATGAGGGCAATTTATGCATTACGTTTTAAAAAGTTCCATCCTAAGCATCCATCCCATCGCTTGCTTGCTTGCGATAAGTCCTATTAAACTCACTAGGATTTACCTCAGAGTAAATATGTTTCAGATTGTGCTTAGTCACTCCAGCAAAAGCTCCTGATAAATACTAAAAGCCCCAGGAAAGGTTGACATGTCTAGTTCTAAGAAACAACAGCACGCTAAAACATGTTAGGTCCTTTGCATTCTGGCTCAAAAGCAGACACACAAGTCTTCCCTACATTACATTTTAAGATGGAGAAACACTTCAGTTATACAAGAAGTAGAATAACTGTGCTTCAAAGAAAAGGAGATAAACAACTCATATAGTTCGGAATTATGAACATGGTTGTTGATCCCATAATTTGGTGAGGCACAGAAACTTCACAGACCCAGAAAGGAGTGGGGAGGATTTTTTGAAGGAGGGGAGATAAACACATTAGCAATTTTTATGTTAGTACCAAAGACATTGCAACTTATAACATTGTTCTTATCTCCATATAAGAGAATGAAGTAGCCTGCTGTTTCAAAACTCTGTCAGGATGTAAGACATTGCGCAAAGGCATGCATATATGACATTCCACAAAGAATATGTAACTTAAAAAATACCAGACGTAATCCTAGATATTTTGCTCCTTGTAGATCTCAGATTCCTCCTGATAAAGCTGATCAACCCAATATCAAAGTGCTGGTGATAGATGGACTGAGAAGCTAATAGGGGTGAGTGGGTTAAGTTCAATACAAAGGGCACCACTGCCCTGCGAAGTTACTCCGTTGCACAACTTGTTATTTTCTGCAGCACCCTTAAGTTTATTCTGCATGAAGAAAATATTCTCCCAAATAAGGACTTAGCTATACAGCTACAAATAAAACATTTTAAGTGTGTTGTAAAGTGCAATATACAAATATGACACTAGATGGAGACAGTGAGCTATGGGAAATTCAATATATTTTTCAAAACTTTTTTAAAAAAGCATTTTCACAGCATCTTTTATATATGTGTAGATTCCACCTAAGCCTCTGGTATCCAGGAATGGTTTGTGAAATCCTTAGAACCACCAGCACAGCCAAGGGGCATGCTTTGACTACTAAGCGTTTTTTAGAATTGTGCAAACCAATAATTTCTTGCAATTAATGCTCATCTTCTTTTCTTTGTCAAGTTCATATACATCATTAGCACAATGGTTAACATAATTCAGTGCTTGATGTATAAGCCTATTTTGAAAATGAAAGCTGACAGTTGTAATGTGAGCATTAACAGCTAGATTGTTCATCACCCTCTTGATAACCAGGCAGTACCCTGCTGCATGTTTAACATGCTGATCATTGATCCTCATCAGCAGACTTGGAATTAGTAGGAAAGCAATGGCGTCTGTGACATTTAAAAGTCAGGGAGGCTAGAATGACAAGTAAACTTGCATTTACAGAGTATGGAGCAGATGATGTACATCTTTCATGGCCTGAGTCAAAACAGCGCAAGTAAATACAGAAAATGTATTATTAATTTTCCAGGCCAGAATTACACGCTGTGATTATAACTGCAACATCAGAGACCTTACTATGCTGTACAGACATGTTTATTCATATTTGTGATGCTTCCAATCTATGTCAAGCACACAGCATGATAATAAAGAATGGGGGAACTACAGGGCAATCACAATGTACACTGCCTTTGCTTACTTGACTGCAGATTTATACAGACCACCATTAATTAAATAAATAAATAAACGAACAGAAAGGGAATGGGGGATCCTTGCTTACCAGGCTCTGGAGGCTCTTGCATGATCTCATGGGAGCCTCATGCAATTGCTCCAGAACCTGGCAAGAAAGGCGGAGTGCTTAAATAAAAAGCTTCTGCGAAGGGAAACAGTAGGAACGGCTTTCAGTGGATTCAGTGTTATTCTGCCTAGTAGCTCCTTGCACCAGCTAAGGCAAAGGAAGTGTTCTCAATTCCTCTAAGCCAACAATTTTCTCCCATGAACTAGCACTGCGCACTTTCCCTCACTACCAGGATTACATTTGAGGGATAATTCTGATTCTTCATTAGGTTTCTGCTGGGCTAGAAAGGTAATCAGTGGAGAGCCTGTTCTTACTCTGTTCCCACCCCTATTTATAAGAATAGGTATAAAAGTCTAGTGGTTGCAGATGATCTAAATGTATAATGAATAGTCACAAAGCACTAAGCAGCAAGGTCTATTTGCTAAGACCCAGGGTTCTAGAAGGCAAAGGCCAACTCCTACAGTTCCTAAAACGCAGAACAAAACACATAGGAGAAAGAAGTTATTCCACAGCCATGATTTCTCTTAAAGGAAATTCAGTTACTAAAGAGGTAGTGGCTGCTTTTTAAAATACACAGGATTGAGCACAATGACCCCCATCACAGTACAGCCTGGGCAGTAAGTGCTGCCAACAACCATCACTGTCATGTCGCTTTGCAGTGACAGCACTAAGATGACTGGTTTAGCAGCCCGCACAAGTTTCACAGGCTTCTACTGTATGGACTAAAGAGCTTTATCATAAATAAAGGAGCACAGGCAAGCACCCCTGTTGCAGCAATAGGTTATTTCCTCACACGCTTGGCAAAAGAAAGAAAGAAAAAAGAAGGAACAGGGAATGACTATAAGTGGAGGAGACCTGTCTCCAAATAACTCTGCCTTTTGAATTCCACTTCCAGTAACCTACATCATTGTTTTTGTTTGCTACTATGTTGTGTATTTTTGTGTTTTAAATATTGTAACCCACACTGTGATCCTTGGATGAAGGGCAGTATAGAAATTTAGTAATAATAATAATAATAATAACAACAACATTCCTGAACTTATTGTTGCATATGTGGAAGAAAGCATTTATTTGTCCCACAACATGCATACTATTTGTCCTACAACATGCTACTTTCAGCTACTTTGAAGCTATTCCTCTGCAAACCATATCTGTCACCTGGGTTCAGATTTTTAAATGAAATAGAAAGCACTAGTTGCTACACAGATTCTACACAGAACTAGTTGCTACACAGTTGCTACACAGATTGTGACATGCCTGAGTTTTCACCTTTGCAATAGCTTCAACCTTCTACGAAAGTCTTCATACATATATGGGTTGTTAATTCCAAATTTCATTGACAGCAAAGGAAAACCATTTTGGACCCTTCTTTGCCCTTAGTTTGCACTAATATGCCTTAGTTGGGACATGCACATCTACCTACAAGCATAAAAATAAATAAATAATGGGCCCAAAAGGTCTTGAAATACAAGGGGTAGCAGAGCAGTGACAATTCTATGCAGAGCATCATATTCATACCAATGAATCATTGTCACTGTAACCGTAAAAGGTAAAGGGACCCCTGACCATTAGGTCCAGTCGCGGACAACTCTGGGGTTGCAGCAATCATCTCGCTTTATTGGCCAAGGGAGCCAACATTTGTCCAGTTTTTCCGGGTCATGTGGCCAGCATGGTGAAACCAGAGCAGCGGACAGAAACGCTGTTTACCTTCCTGCCGGAGCAACACCTATTTATCTACTTGAACTTCATGCTTTCAAACTGCTAAGTTGGCAGGTGCTGGGACTGAACAACGGGAGCTCACCCCGTCGCGGGGATTCAAACCGCCGACCTTCTGATCGGCAAGCCCTAGGCTCTGTGGTTTAACCCACAGCGCCACCCGCGTCCCCACTGTAACCATAGTATCTAGCTATTACTACTATTTAGCACAGGGCAGTTAGACGGAGTGTTATCACAATGATTGTTGTTGTGAATGGGTCACTCTGGTTTTATTTTGTATACATTTTGTTTCTGCACAGAAATGTCACAGACATACTGTTACCCCTTTTGGCCACTTCATGTGTTTATAAAAGCGGACACTTGAAAACATTCTTCTTACCTTGTTCTTTTATTTGACGAATCTGCTTCACAGTTTCTTTCAAGATTGCACATTTGTCAGGTTTGAAGTTAAAATTGTCAATATCATTAAAATTAGCAAAGATCAGCTCTGCAAGCTCTTCTATGTATTTATTCTCTTGTTCGCGATTACGTTTTTCAGTGCTTCTTTTAGGACTGAAAATAAAAAAGGTCAGAGTTTTTAAAACTGGCACCTTTTTTAAATGTGGAAAACATACATTTTAATTTAAAGTGGCAAAAAGCAGAAAAACAACCAACTCCCATTTCTCAGATAGATATATTTCATTTTAGAGCACACTTTCAAATATGGAAATATGGAAAGGATTAACCACACATCCATGCTACTCAAAAGTTTTACTTCTTAGCACATATACAGCTTTTAAGGGTAACCGTTGAATTATGGAATATGTTCAACATCACTGTAAAGTTGTCCAAGCTCCTTTACTGCTTGTCCAGCTGACAGGTTTACATATGGTGATTCCAGAGTCCCCAAAGATGATCCCCTCTTCACACCATCACCTGAAGAATTCACAAACAATCCACCAAATATCAGGGACAGAAGGTAAGCTCTAAATGTGTTGATTCTTGAATCCACTACTTACATTCAAATTAGGGTTGGAGATGATTTAAACTAGAATACCCAAGATCATATTTCAATTGCAAATTGGGAATATTAAACCATTGTACAGTATTACATATACTTCTAAGGCAAGGCTACAATTCCACAACCATATCATAGCTGCAAAGAATTTAGAATCTGAAAGCAATGATAGGGACAAAAATCAAAAGTAGTGGTGGAATCCGAATCCCAGTAGCTGCAGGGTGAAGAGTTCAAAGTGGCTCTCTTTTTTTATTTACTCAAGATTTGCAGATTATGCAGGCTAAAGGTATCATAACTTGCTTGATTGACATAACTTACATGCATCTGAGAATTTAGCTTTTCTAGACACAGATTTTAACTTGGGGGGGTGTAGCATACACACAGTGTTGCTTACAGGGAAAGAAAAGATGTAAGAACAAAAGATTTGGCCACCTGTCCTAACAGATCCTCACACACAATCTCTCTCTCTCTCTCTCTCTCTCTCTCTCTCTCTCTCAAAATTTACCATATAAACCAAACGAGAGCAAGTGTTATAAGGAAACCAGAGCAGCAAGGTGTACAGTGCCAAAGCTGACTACAAAATAGATCACTCATTTCCTAGAGTTGCTGTGAGTTAAGTCACATGATGCTGATGAAAGCAAAGATCTCCAGGATCATTAGCAAATCTGGTCTTAACTCTTTATTTACAAGTGGAACCAGCAACAAAATATTGCAGAGTGCAAGGCTCTTGTTCAGTTCAGTATTCCATCCACTTATCCTTGCCTTCTTTCAATATATTCCACTCTACCCCTGATTTTCCGTTCCTGCCCACAGCAAGCACTCTGCATTCTGTGGCCAATCATCAACCATTCAGTCTTCAAGGGCTATTTAACAGTCAAAAATTTTAAAAAACCCAGTCTCCCATCTTCCTGCTCAGGGTTCTAGCCAGCCACAACCTTTTCCATGATACTCCCACTCTCTCCCCCCTAAACAGACACACAGTGCTGGGTGCCCATTGAACATGCTCAGAATTCAATTCAGGTTGTTTTGGTGCATCTTCCCTCTTAAGTTCCACCCACAAAGTTTGTTTATCTGCAAACCTTTGAGCTCTCCCCTTGCTCTTCTACATAAAGGCAGATACCACTTGGGAAAATGAGTTTGCTGTAACTATCAGATGTTTTATTGCCGTTTACACACATGGTGTTTTACGGAGATTATTTTCTGAGCCTGGGACAAACTTGTGACAGCCCCGTTATCCCATTTTGAAAAACTGGGTGTACTGATTAGTGTACTTTAGCTTATTTAGTTCCCTTTCTCTAAGCTTCATACCTTTCTGGCTGCATTATTTGTATTTACATTCAGACAAGTTTGTATAGCAGGTGCATATATTTATTATATGCAAGTGACAAAATGTCCTTTAGACACTGTTTCTTGATCCTGGGATCTACAATCAGTTCCTCTATTATTCATTGTTTTCTTTATGTATGCCCTTGCTTTAAATATATTTTTCCCTAAGGAGCCAAGAAGCCTAAGCCATTTACTCACATATGTTCTGATGCCTGTAAATACTATGAGAGCAGCTGTGCTTCCACTGACCCAGCAACCTGAACATTCCTCTTTCTTGCTGCCAGCTCATTATTACACCCTCATCACAAGAGGTGCCTCCTCACAGGAAAGACCAGTAAGAACTAAGCACCTCTGGGATTTGCAGTTTTTGACAAGAGTATGTTGCATAGGGAGACATGCTTCCTTCCTGGTCCTGAAACTACATGTACGTCCGACAGAATTTTTTAATTGAGAGACAAGTTTATTCTAACACCCCATTATCTAGCTTACGATGACAAAAATATGGGCTGTACGAAGTGTGTATAAAGATAAAGGTAAAGGACCCCTGACAGTTAAGTCCAGTTGCAAACGACTCTGGGGTTGTGGTGCTCATCTCGCTTTACTGGCCGAGGGAGCCGACGTTTGTGCACAGACAGTTTTTCCGGATCACGTGGCCAGCATGACTAAGCTGCTTCTGGCGAAACCGAGCAGTGCACAGAAACGCCATTTACCTTCCCACCGGAGTGGTACCTATTTATCTACTTGCACTTTGACGTGCTTTCGAATGGGAGCTCACCCTGTCACAGGGATTTGAACCGCCAACCTTCCGAATGGCAAGCCCTAGGCTTTGTGGTTTAGACCACAGCGCCACCCGCGCTTGGCCCACATGCAGCAAACATATATCACACCACAAAAGTTTGTCAATTTGACCATGTAACTTCTAAAGAGTTTCCAAGACTTCATGGTGAAAGATGTGCATTATTTTTCAATTGACACCTGCTAAACATTTAAGATTATGTGTGCTTAGAAAGTAATATTAAACAGTCGATGGACAATGGATTGAATAAAGGAGTTGGGCACTAGTTAGTAACTTCAAATAGCTTTGCAATTTTATAGAAACTGAAAGACCAAACCCTGCAACTAAGGTTCAACTGACTTAATACATCCTCAGCAGGAAGATGATGACTCAAAACTGTTTTTTTCTTTCCCCAGAAACAAAATTCAAAGAATAAATGGTATTATAATTTGAAATGACAATAAAATGAAATAACTTGTCATCTATAGTAGTGACTTAAAAGAGTGGTAAGGCAAAGTGAATATATGCACCCAACCAATCAAATAATATATTTTTCTGTAAATCCTTTAGCTCCCGGGGTTCTATAAAGTATTCTAACTAACCTGGGTCCAAGTTGATCAGGACATTCCTTGCGTTTTCTTGACTCTGCCCGGGCTGGGTCAGAGGAATTTTCACCAATCCCACTCATCTTGAACACATATCAGCAACTGAAAGAGACAAAGCATAATAAAACAGTTAGAATAAAGAGACAGTATTCCATAAGTCTCATAGTACTTGAGCTTTCGATAGTCTTTGTACCCCACCACTTTTATAATCCGCTTGTTTCAATAAACAACGTACATTTTCCCCTTAAATTTCCATTAAACTTCCAGAGGTGTTCTATCAGAAAACAATTAATGAACAGTTTTTCTTTCTCTCTGATAAAATTAAAGCAATTTGGTAACCAGGATCTCATTATACACTGTTTCTGAACCTTGGAAAATCTTCTAAGCTATTTCTCCTAGGATGTAACAGTTTATAAATAAGTAAATACGGGACCAACTAGTGTGGTCTTTCAGCTGCTTATATATTTACCTGAATCTTGGGACCTGCCTTAACTGAAATCAGCTATTCTAAGGTCTTCTACACAGATTATATGTTTACAAGCTCTTATCATTGTAGTATTAACCACACAGCAAAGCTTCAAAAAATAAGGGAGGGACACTTCCATTGCTTTAGTGCCCCCAGGGAGTTAAAGAAATACACTCTCTGGTCAAAAGAAAGCCATCTTTCCACCTGACTCTACTAAGCTAGTTTAAAACAAATATTTGCAGTCTACTGATTGGGGTGATGTACATCTGTCTAAGTTTTATGCACTATGGAAATACGTAAATCTAAATTACACCAGAAAGATATGCACACATTGCCATTTTTACAAGGGAATGACTTAAATCTATACAAAATACCAATACTTGCAGGTTTTAGGAAGAACTAAAGCACAATGGTTTGTAGCAAATATAAATCATTCTTAGTCATTTCTTTATAGGCTTCCATGTGTTCTAAATCGTGGGAGGGATGGAGGTGTGTGTGTGTGTGTGTGTGTGTGTGTGTGTGTTAGAGAGAGAGAGAGAAAGAGGGAATGAATGAATCATACAGTCTCAATCACACACACACACATCCCCAAAGATAGGAAGCTCTCTTAGTAGTCCTAAGCATCATTTAGCAACCTAAATAGAAAAAGGTCTATCCAACGTCATAGCTGAGCTGAGGAAGCAACCAACTGTGTTATATATAACAAAGTGTACAATAAACTGCATCCTAGTTGGCAGGCTTATTTAATATTAAACCAATCCTTCTAAGGAACTCTCCAACGGTTTGATTTCACCCCCAAGGCGCATTTCTCCATTGTTTCTAGAGATAGATGGATGATGCCAACAACAACACCCTTCTAAAGCAAGACTACTTATGACCCAACATGAAATTTGTGCAGAGTTGTAAATTTAATTGCTTACAGTAGAGTTTTTCTCTAAAACTCTCCTCCTCCTTAAAACTTCCCAGAAGAGGCATTTTGTTTTTCGTTTAGTTCTGCATAACAATTCTACAGTCTACTGTGAAAAATTCACATTGCTGTTATAACTAATTATCACATTATCCTTCATGTAGGAGTGTACACAGTCTGGATTTCCAGTGTATGTGGCACAGGTGGGCAGTTTCATCCTTCAGTGGTGCCTTGGCTCTGAAGACCTTTGGGATAGTCTACCATCTGCTATAAAATGAGGCAGACTTTTCTTCTTCTTCTTTTTTTTCAAATTCCCAAATGCTGGAGTTATTGTTTCATTTTCCTTTCAGAACATATCTGATCTTTCAAAAACACAACACAGTTCTTTTTCCAAATCATATTACCTCCTAGCGAGCATGTCATGAAGAAGGCTTATCAGTCTGACATTTTTAATGAGTTAAATATTCTCAACCAAAAAGCTTGGCTTTAAATGACAGATTAAAAATGGGAAAATAAATAAAAAAACAATCTACAAATCCAATTACATAGAGCTACTGAAAGTTTACAGTGATGCAACATTCAATACATATGATACGTTCACATCATTTAGTAGCTAGCGAACTATTTTTGTCTAAAATAATATTTAAATATAGGGTTGGAGATTACTGAACATTAAACAACTAACTTCAAGCTCTTCAAGATACCTGAATATATTTTTCAAAATATATTTTCAAAATACTATTGTATAAAAGCACTTGTTGAAAGTTCTGAGAAAATATTTCCTTATGTCTGTTTGAGTAACCAAAATTCAGGATATGCTCCAAACAGTAGCTTTTAACAGTGATAATAGCATGAAAGCAGTTGCCAAATAGGTGTAGTGTATAACTGATCCCATGACCTGATTTTGGACTCACTGACCTGATTAAGACTGCCACTCTGCCATGATCAGATTTTCTCGGTTTATGCTTTTCTTTTAAGTTAAAGAGTCCTGGGGATGGTGAAATAGATGATGGCAATGGTTCTAGGGGAAGTAGTATTTAACCCTTTCTCCCATGCCCTTTTCCAGATCGGAATTTTAAGGGAGACGATTATATTCGGGTTTTGTCTTTTTTCTTTTCCCCCCCTTGAATTTTAAAGGTGCGGCTTATATCCAGGTGCGTCTTTTATTCGGTACTTTGGACCTGAACTCTAGCTTTCTCCCTTTCAAGCTACTGTCGACCCCACTGCCCTTTGGAATATTTCTTAAAGCTTATTTTCTTTGTGCACAAACACACATGCTTGCTATTTTCTTTTGCTAATTTTTCAGTTGGTAACCTTGGGAAAGTTTCTCTCTCTCAGCCGAGCCAACATCACATAGTTGTTCTGAGGCTAAAACATGAGCCATTGAGCAACATGGAGGACAGTAAGATACAACTCGTATCTGAAGAAGTGTGCATGCACACGAAAGCTCATACCAATAACAAACTCAGCATCTTCAACTTAAATTTGACAATTGGCTGTTAAGGCTCATTGTACAATTTAATAAAACACCTAAAGTTCAGGATTATTTAAACAAAAAAAATTGACATATTGCATTAATTGCAGAAATGAAAACAGCAGGGAGTACCTAACGTAAGGTAAAGGTAAAGGTACCCCTGACCGTTAGGTCTAGTTGCGGACGACTCTGGGGTTGTGGCGACTCTGGGGTTGCGGACGACTCTGGGGTTGTGTTATGGGAACCATAACACAAACGTTTTCTGAGTAAATTCTCAGAATGTAATTACAATTATTGAGAACACTCTGGTTTCTACCAGATGTTGGGTAAAAGAACAGAGCAAGAAAACTGTTTCCATTTTCTCTTGTTATCAGTATCAAAACAATAGTTTCTGTTTTCATTGTGACAAGCAAACCCTTATTCACATCCTCTACACTGCAGAACAGTATAACAGAAGAGGCCTGAACCTAAGTGTGTAATAGAAGCAATGATAATCTTGCAGATAATCTTCCATTTTTAAGTGCATAAAATGCAAGGAAATAAATAATCACAGACACACACATGAAAAAGCAGAATGGATCAATGATACAAATATAGCATTCTACTTCCTCATCTTTAGTACCCCTGCTAGACGTTTGTACAGGCAAATCTCCATTTGCACACGTTCTATTTGAGTGTGACCACACATACAGTGCCAGGAACCCAGAAGTGGATCCCAGAAATGGAGAGCACCCTGGAGAGCCTTCCTGGCTCATGTGGAGACCCTCCCCAGAGCCCATAGAGGATGCCCTTTTTGGGTTCTGTGAAGGGTCTCCTCTCGAGCTGGAAGCACAAGCAGGGCTTTGCAGAGGCCTCCTGTCTAATAGCTGACATGGGGGTAGTGTAGCAGCCACTTTCCTGCATATCAGCTGTGTGAGCCGGAGGGACAACGTGGCTTGCTCAGCTGATGTGCAGGAAAGCTGGCCTATGAAAGGGAAATATGTATTATGCTGATTGTACTATCTGTGTACCTTTTGCTATCTCTATGGCTGAACTGGTTAAAGAGAGGTAATTGGAAATTCATTGGCTAAAGGAAAGGCCTTGAAAAAATGAGTTTATACATTGTAAATTAAATGACACAAAAATGTTCAAAAAGCATCCTCATGGACAGGAGAAAATACTCTTGTACCTAAAAGTTAATTGACCACAACAGTTTCAACTATGCAATTCCTGCTCTGAGCATACTTTTATAATAAAACCTTTATGATAAGTATTCCCTAGCAATAAATAGTTCATCCATATGCACAGCAACAACCGGACTGGGCTGAAAGGACAACCTGTGACTTTAAAGTTACAAATATAATATATACTGGTGCTAACTAGTAGTCTCATACCTCCTTCTCCTCCCTTCCCTTCTAAAAAAGGTAAGTCCAGTTGCGAACGACTTTGGGGTTGCGGTGCTCTTCTCGCTTTACTGGCCGAGGGAGCCAACGTTTGTCCGCAGACAGTTTTTCTGGGTCATATGGCCAGCATGACTAAGCCGCTTCTGGCAAAACCAGAGCAGTACATGGAAATGCTGTTTACCTTCTCGCCAGAGTGGTACCTATTTATCTACTTGCACTTTGATGTACTTTCGAACTGCTATGTTGGCAGGAGCTGGAACCGAGCAATGGGAGCTCACCCCGTCGTGGGGATTCGAACCGCCGACCTTCTGATCGGCAAGCCCTAGGCTCAGTGGTTTAGACCACAGCGCCACCCACGTCCCTTCTAGAAAGGAAATAAAACAAAGCACATAATGTCATCACATTGATGAGTGCCTCACTTCTGCAAGCCACATCCAATTAAGGTGGGAAGGTGGGATTCTCAACACAATGATATCACATCAGAGTTTCTCTTTCGCTCTCTCTAGACATTACCAGCAGAGAGAATATTTAGGAGACACATCTTTGAATGCCAGGTTCTGCCCACAACTGCACAATTTTATACAAATCAGTGCGGCAAGATTTAATATCTGTTGAGTTACAAAAATAGATAAAGCCAAAACAAGCCACTGTTATGGCCAAGCAAATAAAGTAAAATAAAACAAAACAATCCAACTGCTACATTACTAAAACTTTACATAAAATAAGAGACTTGGCTTTGCTAAGTGTGTCTTTCTTTGCACAACTGTATTATACAAATCTCACCATACCGAATTCCTTTCTACTATCTATGGCAACAGTAAATGAATGCCAGTTAAGTTGAATTCTCCAATTTGAGATGTAATCCTGCCAATATAAGCATAATATCCGAAAGCAAAGTTACTAGAATTTCCCTTCATATCCCAGGATGATTATTTAATGTTTCATAAAGAACAGTCTATGAATTTCCTGAAAACTTTACTGTTTTTGCAACATCTGTAACTACTCAAAGCCTCCACTCTACACAATCATCACTATTCATTGAATGAAATAAAGGTTCATTGGTAACAGATATATAAGTACACAAAGCCTACTGTACCCTGCATTGAAAGTAAAAAAGTTTAATATGAAAGTCAGAGCATGAATTTAGTAAATGATTAGGTACCTCTGAAGAGACACAGCTATAGACAGACAGACACTCTATCACAGTTGATAAATTAAGGCTGTGCATTTACTAAAGGTTGCTGAACAAATGCAAGCATAAAAATAATAAAGAGGTTGCGTAAGTAAATAATACAATCTAGGTATATTTTGACAACTGTATCTAGGCCCAAAAGAGCCAACACTGGCTTTGGGCTACATCGTTCCACCAAAGAAATGTTTGTTATACAGTGGTACCTCAGGTTATGAACAGCCTAGTTAACGAACATTTTGGATTATGACCACTTCAAACCCAGAAATGAGTGTTTTGGGTTGCGGTTGTGGTTTTTTTGTGTACGAAGCGATGTTCGGGGTACCGCCACATTTTCCCATTCTCCAAGGCTTCTCTCTCCTTCCTCCATGAGCCTGGGCAGCCCCCTGGGTTGTTGGTTCTTTGGCAGTGGCGGTGGGGGGAAAGCAGTGGGTCAGGCATGGAAGGCGGAGAAGGAGGGCCGAGAGCGGCGGCAGCAGAGCTGCCACTGCACAAAGGCACTTTGTTCTGCTGCAATAGGCAGCGCGATACCTCCCTTCCCATTGGAGCCGCCCCAATCCCATTCCTACTTGCGTGCAAGCAGGAGGGGGCAGGGATCCCTCAACTGGGAAGGGAGGCTTCGCACTGCCTGAGAGATCCCTGCCCCCTCCTGCTTGCACGCAAGTAGGAGTTGGGATCGGGGCTGCTCCGATAAGCAGCACGAAGCCTCTCTTCACAGCTGAGAGATCCTTATTCTTATGTCAGCACCCATGAGAGTTACTTAACCCATAGGGTTAAGCATGGGAATGCAGAAATTTGCATACATTTGGATAATGTTGTCTTCTCTCCCAGTGTTCCTTCCTTCTTTTTCACTCTGCCTTGGCCCAGCCCCACTCTCACAAAAACAAAGCAGCAACCAAAAACGAAATCCCATGACAGAGGCAGAAGTAAGGTATGGCATTTACTGAGCATGCTAGAGCAATTTATTTTCATCAGATGAAAATGAAATGCCAATGTTTCAATTTGAGAAATGATCCAATTGGTTCTTCATTTATATAGAAAGGCACTATTTAATTCAATGTATCTGGTAGGGGCATTGATTCTGTTTAGTGCAGGGGTCAGGAAACTTTTTCAGCAGGGGGCCGGTCCACTGTCCCTCAGACCTTGTGGGGGGCTGGACTATTTTTTTTTGGGGGGGGGAGAACGAATTCCTATGCCCCACAAATAACCCAGAGATGCATTTTAAATGAAAGGACACATTCTACTCATGTAAAAACACGCTGATTCCTGGACCATCTGCGGACTGGATTAGAAGGCGACTGGGCCGGATCCGGCCCCTAGGCCTTAGTTTGCCTACCCATGGTTTAGTGATTAACTGTATGGTAAACAGGTTTCTGTAAAATTAACCTAGTTGTTACTTACAATAAACTTTTTTTATAATAAAGATTTAATTTTTAAAAAAATACAATTTGCCAGGAAACAAATCATCCCCCACAAGAATACAAAAGTTACCCAAATCTGATTTACACTGAATTAGACCCTAGCCTGGTTTTTGTTATCTATCATACACCAGTCACCTCCTATCTGAACTACAACAATATGTTGTACATAGGACAGTCTTTAAATATAGCGTGGAAGTTTCAGTTAGTTCAGAACACAGCTGCAAGATTGCTAATGGGACAGGAAGGTATATCTCACTAAACCTGTACAAGCTTCAGAGTTGTGTGTTTGAGCCCCACATTGGACAAAGGATTCCTGCATTGCAGGGGATGGACTAGACGACTCACAGGGTCTCTTCCAACTCTACAAATCTATGATTTCACAATGCCAGGTAAATATATTTTTAACTTATCAGGCAAGATGGGCCCAACTTTTTTAAATTACATATTCTTTTTATTATACTTAAGTATCTCAGTTCTAAATACCCTTATTTTCCTTTCCCTTCTTCATTAGTCTTGCCCCTCCTCTGACCAAAAGATGGCCATAGCATGACCATTCCCCAGGAAAAGTTGTGAGTGATCAGCGATCGAATGCTGTAAAAGACAGCAAAATGTTAAAGATTCGTTTCAATTCACTATACTTCTCCCACACTGATTTTTATATAAACAACCTTAAAGCAATGTATTAGAAAAGGGAATGTGCCTTCCGCTGTCTGACTGAAAGCCAATAATGCTCATGAATTTTTTAGCTAACACACAGATGCCACTGGGAAGACAATGTAATAAACACATTAGGCAGCAAATGGGCAGCAGGAGCTCTTTACCACATATTGTAACCATCAGATACATGACTAAGTTTCATGATCATGATTACTGGTACTTAAAAGCACATGCCTTAGCATCTCTGTCTCTAAAATAAAAGGCTTCATTTCAAATACTGAGAACTTCAGCTCTGGCAAATCCAAATATCGTTTTTCTACTTTAAGCTATAACTACAACCAGGAAAAAAATTAGCTAGTCTGACATCAACACAAAATGGCTTCTAGTATCTGTATTCCCATACACTAAGGTTCTTAATATAGCTGTTCACTGAGCTGCTTACATATTAGACTACGTCAGCCACCTCTAATAAGCCCCTCTAATAAGCCCCAAAATAGCAGGAGAAGGTTTTAACACCACAACAGAAAAGAAAGTTGCATTCTTTGAGTAATGTACAGGAATTTTGATTCAGTCTTCACTCATTCTGCAACTGATGCAAGGCATTTTGCTTGATCAAAAATCACAGCAAAAAGCCTGAATGCTTTTAAAAAGAAAAGTGAGGTCTGAGGAAGGGACCAACACAATCGATGTTAAGTCACGTAACTTCTTTTTTAAAAATCTACTGCTATTGCTGACAGCCATTTCAGATACTCGTTTTACAAAATGACAATAAACAACAGCTGAATTATCGCAAGTCTTCCACTGAGAAGCCAGGAGCACTACAGAGATTATTGTGAGAACAAAATCCTGTTTCTTAACCACATTATAAACATGTACACTGTATTAATACGTCAAGACGAAAGAAAGAAAGAAAGAAAGAAAGAAAGAAAGAAAGAAAGAAAGAAAGAAAGAATTCCATAGGGTTAGGAAGAAAAGGGGATATAAGTATTGTTAACTGATGTGTTATTTTATCTAGGTTTTGCTGAGCATGAAAATGAGATAAAATGCAATATGTTACAAAATATGCAATACGCTACAAACTATAAGTAGAATTAAGTTCTCTATGGCCATCAACTTCAAGTAGCATTTGACTGAAGTAATACTGAAGTGTTTTCAGGACAGTTGTTGCTTTAAATATACAACTCAGCCTACCCCAATTGCTATACAAAATATAGACCCGTCGCAGAGAAATTTGAATTATGAAGAGGAAATCCTTAATGCTGAACATACAAAAATGCTGCATGCAAAAGTATAATATCATCTGGCTAAAAAGTTCTCTTCAGAAATCCAATAAAAATAATAAATTAATCAGTTGTAATTCATGAGCTATGGCGCTTGCTAAACATCTTTTCAATGTGATATTTTGTATTTCTTTTGCAAACAAACAGGAGACATTCATTCTAGTCTGCAAACTGCCAGGATGTGGAGAGAAGGAAAACAGCACACCCCTACACTTTGCGGAGTCAAGTTAGGACGCAATCTGTACACATTAAAAACTGGAGTCTTATTACAATTTTGGCCAAATGTTACCCAAGGTAGTAGCAAGGTAGAAACATATTCTGCAGCTTCCGAAACAAATCCAAAATGTCACTGCGATGTACTTTGCGTGGGGCTACCCTTAGGTCTGAACCATTAACTTCAGTTGCAGCAGTTCAGCTGCTGATGGGAATAACCTTATGACAGTATGTAACACCTGTACTGTCTGTATAGGTTCAAAGTTTTGATACTCATGTTCAAAGATTTGTATTCAAAGCAATGTTGAGTAGCTTCCTTTGTGAGCAGAACAACCTGTTTATGCAACAGGGCTCCCCCCACCCCAACTGTTTTGGGGGTTCTTAACAACTTCCCATCAGCTACTTAATTGGCACAGAATGAAATCACAGCATGATTTACAAAATGGAACTTAAGCTACAAATCTGTTACGCTTAAACCTTTCTTGGTGCAGATACCTATTTGTAACAGAGCAAGTCCAAATATCAACCATAAAGTACACAAAACCTTTTGCAACAAAACCACAACCAATGAATTTCAGCTGAGATGGAGGCTAACAAATTATATGATTTTCATTTTATTTTATGTCTCTTCATGAATTGGATTAAAATTGAACAGAGATGAAGCTCAACACAATGTGCATTTGTATTTGTTTTACATAACAGAGACAAAAATACCATATTTTTGTGACATTACCATTCTGTATGTGCTGGTAGAGAACCTTATGTCATACAGTCATACCTCGTCTTGCGTTAGGTTCACGTTGTGTCTTTTCGGCTTGCGAACACGGTGTATACTTCCGGGTTTTGCTGAATGCGCAGAAGCGTTCTGCGTGCTTTTGCACATGCACAGAAGCACTCTATTGCGCTCCGTGTTTGTGCAGAAGCACCGCTCTAGTTGCGGGCTTTTTGGGGTGCGAACGGCACCCCGGAATAAATCATGTCCGCCACTAGAGGTACCACTGTATTTTCGAATAAAATGTGGAATACACTGTATCATCTTAAAACTAAAATCGGAAACATACCATAGTTCTTAATAGAGAGATAAGATACAAATTTATCAGAGCCTGAACTTCTAAAAATTGGGGCAAAGCTGTACTTTCACTGCAAGCATTGTTATTCAGATTTTACATGAAGCCTAGCATGCTTTAGGACAGTGTTTCCCAACCTTTTT